>NC_058118.1:1428000-2142000 GCF_914725855.1 Thunnus albacares | reverse complement strand
ATTAATATGTACATGTTTACTACAATGAAGCCGTGATAACAACATTGCTCCAGAATTATAATTCAAGATATGATCCCCCCACTTGTAGCTGCCACAGTAGTATTAAACATACCACACCATATCAGAGATAAAGGACTGACAGGTTGATATTTGGTTTTAATATTAGGGCCATACACAATCAATTCAATATATCAATGTAAACCTACTGACTGCTGCCAAAGTGCAGTAATTATATCTAGAGGGCTTAAAATAACATGATGGCTTCTCACCACTGGGCTGAAAACATCAAGCATACTCTTAAAGAGCCTAATTTACAATCATAACATGGATGCTCTCACCAGCAGTGTATCGTGAAAAACTTAGAAATCTCCCTCGATCCCCTGTCCAGTATGAAAAAAGCACAAGCGAGGTGAGCATATTGATGCAGAGAAATAGCTGAGGCAACTTGAATTCAATTGTTCTAAATGTAATACCCCTGAAGGAACAACGATGGAGATGAGGCGTTTATGAATAACCACATCTGTTTTCAGCGGACCCCTGGTGATAGGATAGTTAAGACGCACATAAACAGACACACACCTTTGCTCATGAGCCTTATAATCAAAGCAAACAGTGAATCAGCACATGCGACTCACTGGCTTAATTGCAGCTAATGTGTGGTATTTCATATGACAAGGTCAATTCACAAAATATATTTAATTTTCAAGGGCCTTAATTTAGTTTAACCAGCTTAACATAATACCAGTATTTTAGTAGCATAAATTTCCCCTCTTCTTTACAATATTCAGTCTAATTGAGGACACCATGGCTCATTTTCATCCTTTCAGTAGAAGCCATTTTCCACAGTTAATTCTCGTTCAAAAGGAAAGCAAACGTACCTTTCACAGACCTGAAAATTATCCAGACTACAGTAGATAATCTACCACAGAAAACATAAAGCTTTACTGTTTGGGATTCTCAAAGTTGTACTGTAAATTAGTTAGGCTCAAGTCAGGCGTTCTCAAATCAGCACACACATCACGTTACACGCTGCTTACTGTCAATCACCTGACACCTACAGGAAGAAATAAAAATCTTCTCTAGGAAATAATCCCTCAAAAACCTGTCGCTTTACAGTCTTTATTGTCACATTCATGTCTTCTCGTTCAGGGTATCTTGGTTACTTGTTCATTTCAAGCTAGGTTTTACATCATAAAGTTTTAGTGTTAAAGCAAAGTAAAAATACATCATGCTTTACAACATGATTAGGAGAGATTATAAACTAGTCTTATCCATACTAAATGGTCTGGAACTCTAGATGGCGTCACTATTTTTTAATCTGAAGTGGTTCCATTTCATCTACCTTGTGGTTGTTTTAAGTGATTCTGGTTGCTATTCTGTAACATTAAATGTTTCCACAGACAAGACAGTTAATGACATCTAAGTACTTATTCTGGCCATTTAGAATATTTAGGTTCCTCCAACCTCTACTCAACAGCCTCAGAGATGTCAATCAGCAGTGAAGATTGCCTTTCTCTGTATTGAGGAGCTTCCTACCAACCTAAAAAATAAAGATGCTAATATGTTTCTGTGTTTCAGAATTGAGATTTTGATTGGTGTGGAAATCATCATAGCAAACATATTAAATATAGGTATAGAGTATTGCCTGTTAACACCTTAAATCCCCAAATATACTATAGCAACAAGTTTTGAAGCCCCTGTATCAGATTATCCTGTTCTGCAGTCATAGAATTTAAGCCTGAATTAGCTTTCTCTTTTGCTTTCCGTTTGCAGTATGGTGCATTGCATTTGTGATAGAGAGCACCTCCATTATGACAATTATCCTTAAAAGGTTCAAATTAGTCCATAAAGTAACAGTTATGGAGCCTGGAGTGATACATGATGATTCAGCTACCAGTGTCATGCATTTACTGCTGAAGCTGTGCACAAATTTGCCCCGGAAACCATGTACTGTGTAAGATCTTCCTAGGTGAGAGCGCCTACTGGGAGGGCTCCTGGTGAAAGATTTACAGCCCAGGGTCCATCAAACTGTGGCTTCACTGTCCATTTCACTGGCAATTCATTGTCATGACTGCACCCTACATGGACAGATTCATGACTTTTGTGGTGAGAGGAAAGGAACAGTGGCTTGGATTCAGTGTTTTCAACAAGTTGTCTTAATGAAGTCCTGCTTTGTATTGCTAGATATTGAACCAGTGGCAGTCTATAAATCCCAAGTGATCACAGCATGTTTGTGGCTCAACCATTTTCTGCAAATTACTGTGTACACACCACTGCATGGCTTCTAATTCCACCCTTAGCTGTGTTTTTTCATATCTCTTAATTGCAGAGAGTTGTGTCACAAAACCACATAAAAGGAGTTGACAGCCCTTACTGGACATGCCACTGCACCACGCACACATTCATTCAGAGTTCTGGAGAGGAAGTTTAGGATTGTTTACTGTAGATGCTGTCTTGGGTCTTTCTGTTTCTCTCTGCTATTATTAAGAAGCATTTCAACCATGCTGGTTCACTAACCTCAGCCAAGAGTCTAATCCCTGGTAGTGCAGGAGAAGGTTCATGATAAAGACCTAAACTTGAAGTTTGGTATCAAATAAAGACACCTTCTTTATTTGCTTTCAAACATGACTCAGAAAGAAATGTCTGGTGGATGCTGGTGATAACTTGGGTAAATCTTTTAGAAAATGAATTTAAAGGGAAATGAATGTTTACTACAGCTTGGTCACAGTTTTGGTCATCATTTCTATTGGTTAGGATAATATTGTATTCACTAATGTATTGTTATTGCTGATCCAACATTGCTTAATGGACCCCAACAAGGCCAGAAATGAGCAGTCTGACATTTATACAGGTTGTAAACAAGCCAATGTTTATCCAGATTATCCAAACCACTTGGAGGTCAAACTGAAAGGGAGCAAACCCCAAATTATTCATTACAAAGGAAAACTCAGTGTACACTACTAGGTTTGGTTTTACTGTAATTATACACCACAGGATTGCACGATGAAATGTATATATTATACTACATGTTGTGATCAAAAAGACAGCCATAGGTTAGCTTAAATTTTTTAACAGTAAATGTAAGTTTTCAAGTCCTTGTGGGTGGTGAGAGATATTAAGTAATTCAGCCTCCTCACCTCATCATATAATTATTTCACATGACATACAGCACTGTTGGAGAGAAATATGTGTATCTCCTCTTTAGTGAAATATCTGGCACAGCTGCTCTCCTCCTCCTTTGCTTCTTCAGATTAAAAATACGTCTTTGGATATTTTTACGCTAATAATCCCATTAGAATGAGGTGAGCACTTAATTACTGCATATTTTTAGAGGCCTCCTGGGATATCCTACTGCGGTGGCAGAGCTATTTGAGACAGTGCAATACTGTTGCTGATAACTCTGTTGAAACACTGTGAAGTCTTTAATCTCCTCATTAAGCATAAAACTAACTACTCTCGCTCCAGCCCGAGTTTGAATTTAAACGTCGATACGATACAGGCTGGAATATTAAACATGGAAGCACGTTATGGTTTCAAAGGATTAATAAGGGCTCAAACTGGACTAACTACACTGATGTGATTTAGTTCTTGCTTTGGGTAATTTTTGACAAACCATACCTTTGAAACATTTAAGGTGAGTATCACTGTCTCTCTTGTCAAGGCTCAGTGAACCTGATTCTTTTCTCTCGTTGAAAGCAGGGAGGGTGTGAGAAGGAGTGGGAAAGAACAAACAAAACAGTGGCGCGCAAGGGCTTCATTTTGTTGCAAAGTGCACAGCAGACAAACATACTGACGGATTGAACCATGATTAAGCTCACTCATCACTAAAAATGGCTGTAAGCACTGAGTCAGAAAATAATATTATGGAGGATCGGGGGTGGCGGAGGCAGGAGGTGGGGTTAGTCACAGCGCAGGGGTTTTTGAGCTAGAGGTCAATTAGGTATGCTAAATAGTCTGGGCATCAGTTCTCCCTGCTGCTGATCTGTATTCCGCGCCTGACTCTGCCGCTGATCTCGAAGTCTCCCTGCATTCCCCGCTCTGAGGATAACATGGAGTGAGTGGAGGAGGTGGGAGGGGTGAAAAGGAGGAGAGTGTTCTTTTATCCTCTGTGGCTTAATGGGGAAAAAGAGACAATATTCCCCTCCCATGTTAGCTCTTCTCAATGAACCGCACATTAAGTCTGTTGGATTTGTGCAGGAAATAAATGGCTGGCAGCTGGAATGGGATGGAGAAAGGTCAACAATGTGTCACACAGTCAATCTATCAGGCAAACCCGAGCTACTTGTTCAATCCCACATTGCAACAGCTGCTGAATTTGTAGAGACAGAAGGAATGTGACTGTAAACATTGGCCATGATTCCCCATTACTCTGCTGAGGCACTTTGATGAGGCGCCGTCTTCCACAGGAGAGGAAACAATGTCGACAAGAGCCTGTAAATGTTTTTCCTGTTGTTATTCACTCAGACAGAAGACAACACAAATGTAGGATCCCCCTGTGCTGGCAAACAGGAAATGGGCATTGCTTCTCACATTACAACAATTCAAATTTGTATGTATGATCTGTAATCATACATCAAAATCAGTGCCTTCCATTTATTTCCCTAGGGCATGATAACTGGAGGAGGTAAAATTAGCTATTACCTTGTTTTCCATATTCTATTTTTTCATAAACCAGTGGTGCAATATGCTCAGGTTTGGGGACTTGTCCTCAATTTGGAGCAATTTAGCCAAGTGATGGGTGTAATTTGTTTCCCCCGTCAAGTTGCCATTTGCATTTAAATTCATCATTACCAGCTATGTTTTGTGGAGATTTCCCCAGATCGTAGGTGTCAGGACACTCTAGTGACTTGATGCAAACGGCCCATTATATGAGAGCTGCAGAACAATTCTCATTCTTTTGCCAAAGAACACAGGTTCCATCTTTTAGGGTGGAGGAGACCTTGTCAGTAAATTCCCTTGAGGCAAAGGTGGGAGACATTAGTGGAAAATGACTGTCTAAAGAGGCAGACCCACAACATGTCCTGAATCACCTGGCGGAGTCGGGCTTCCACCACATGGGCTCTGACATTCTCCCTTTCGTAAGAATTGACTAATAAGTATGCAACTTGTGAAACAAGAGTAATTCTGCAATCACATTTGCTTGCTGAATCGCCAAGAGAGGTGAGGTTCCCTGTGCAGAGCAGAATAGAGCCACCCCTTACATTTTAACACCTGCAAAACTATTTGTATTAGGCACTTCTCTCAAGTAGGGCATTATGTTAGAATAATGTGGGCACAGAAATGAGAGATTAAATCTAGAGCACATGCTTGTGAATTCATAAATTCAGGATTTTACAAGCAATGGGACCTAAAACCACTTCTGTGAGGTGTGACTTTTATTTTATAGAGAGCATTATAATATTGTGCACATCACATGTAGTATTGTAAGAGGATGTTGTGAGCAGTTAATGTGTGTGTATGTGTATGTGTATATATATATATATATATATATATATGATACACACAAAGAATAAAGGCATTATGGGCAAACAGACCTTGAGTTGGATTGCTACACTGTGTTGCATTAATGTTGCTCCTGGATATTGCATTGGGACCACGTGCAGTGCAGTGGTGCATGCTGGTCCCACAACCCTTGGGTCAATGGATCGAAACATCTTCTGTAATGCTTATCCAGCTTCCTCATGTGGTCATTAAAGATTTATGTAATCTTGCTTAGTTTTTCCTTGTTGTTATCATAAAACTGGAACAAGAAATAACTTGCAAAATTATTTTTAACAGTTTCACTTTCACTACAATACGTTTTTCCTTACTATTTCCCCTAGAGCCTAATTGGGCGGGGTGTTAGAGCTGGGAACAGCAGAATCAACACTGCAAAGCTACTCCTGCAAACACTAACTTTTGAAAAGCACAGTTAGGTTCTCAGGCAGAATAAACCTCACCTCAACAGACACAAACCCTGGATAAAAAAAATGCAGCTGGCTTATGAGGAAACACAGAATTTCACATCCTGTAAACCGGCTGTTGCCTAAATCCTTGCCACTTGTTAAATACTCATAATCTCGGTTCAGCCATATGCATTTATCTCCATTATGAGTTTGGAAAGATTTTAATCAACACCACTGCACAAATCTGTGGGAGGGGAGAAAAACAATCCTGCAGTTGAAAATGTGGTGCATAGGCCATCACAAGAACTCCTGGCCGTTTAGAAAATGGATTAGAATTTTATACAATTTCTTTGGGAGTCATTGGCCTACAGGTGAGTTCAACCTGAGCACAGTTTTTTCTTACATCTTTGACATGATGTACCTATTTGCTGCAAAGGCGCTAAGTCTATAGGCTGAACTGGCCCTCCAATAGGTGTAGAACTGTTTCACATACATCTACATCTCCGTTCAGTTAAGAAACTCCTGAATCATAATTCTCACATTTGGAAAGATATGCATTGGTTTGGTATTAGAGTACTTTTTCTGGCTTCAAGCTCATCTGGTCTCAACCCCGATTGGACTTGATCTTAACTCCAAATTGATTGAATGCCTTGAACTGCAAAAAGTGGTCTTGACTACAACCAAAACTTTTATGGATTGTCAGCATGAATCCAGTGCACCAAGTGTGACTTTATGTGAGCTAGATCCGTGTCGGAGGGGGAAATAACTCCATCTTCTTCTAAGACTGTGTTCCTGTAAAAGGGTGTTCATCCATAACACCATACTGTGAAGGAAACCTTAGATGAGATGTCTGAATTCCTACAGTTTATCTCCTATTGTTTATCTGGAGCACCAGCGGTTTTTAAAGGGGTACTCTAGTGATCTAATACTGCACTTTTACAAAGCTGGCTTGCAAGAGACACCCCAAAAGGAAAAAAGAACGGTCAAAATCGAAGCAACAGAGGCTGATGTGACTGACTGTCTCCTATGGGAACCAAGGTCGGGCAGAGATATGTGGGGCTTTGTGCAGATGGTCAGATTTGTCTCAAGGTAACCTGTGTATAGACTTCAGTTATTTTGGTTATTTGGATGTAGTAAGGGTAAGGATTTGGTGAAGTGTTTAAATATTCATGCCCAGAGGTAGACGGTAGAATTGAGTGGCATTGCATAGTGTTTCACTTGTACTGTAACTCTGTTCTCCTTGATCAATCAAGCTTCAATAAATGTTCCTGCATAAGACATCCCGGTCTCCTGACACGTTCTTCACTTTGGGTTAACCAGCTCCAGCAGTTCCTTGACAGTCGAATTTTGTTCCTTAGTACAAGTGCAGAAAGGCCGGATCCTGAATTTCCCACAATGCAACTCAACAAGAACACAGTACACTGTACACATACTTGTTCTTGTATTACATTCATAATATAGTTACATCAAGAATCCCAAGACATTACGACAGTATCAAGATAAAACAACAATTAACCAATAAAACATTTAAGACTCAATGCATTTGGACATCCATTAAAGAATAGGAATCCATATATCTTGGTCTCCATTGATTTCCTATTCTGAAACCAAAATCGGAATATGAAAAATGGGGCTAAGGAACCTGTTTTCATTTCTATTGGGCTGCCTGAGAGGGTGGGGTCTAAGCACCCGACTCAACTTATTTCTGATTGGCTGGTGGGGGCCGCTTGTCTCGCCTTACGTCACGCCTGTATTCAAGGATTATATCTGGTCATGGCCACATACAGATCCCGCTGTTGTAGGTGAGTCTTGTCGGTTGATTTGATTCTGTGTTTATGTAAATATACAGCATATAGCTTGAGAGTCATATATAGTGATTTTCCCATATCGCCCGGGACGAAAAAGCTAAATACAGTTGCCTATGTAGCTAACGTTAGCCTTGCTAAGCAGTGTGTCCATGCTTCATAAACACTTGCAGATGCAGCTGCTGCACAGATTGAAATAAAACTGAATTTAAAATGGAATTGAATAATAAAAACAGGAGGAATTGGTGCTATACATGTCTAAATGTGTCTGTGTAGATGCTCCAGCAGCTTATTGATGTATGACCTAAGCTGTTGTATTAAAATCCCTCTTTTCCCTCACAAGTGCTTGATCATAGGGGAATTGTTGGGTCTCTGTAAATTAAAGAGCACGGTCTTGACCTGCTCTATGTGAAAAGTGCCCTGAGATAACTTTCATTATGCTTTGGCGCTATATAAATAAAACTGAATTGAATTGAATTGAACATGTGTCCTGTAGTGATGCTGTGGTCATCCTGCTCAAAGGCTGTGGAGCTGAACCCTGATCCTCTCATCCCAACTCAGGACATTCCTTCAGCTCTCCTCTGCAATAAACATTCAGCATTTACATCTGTCTTTCTAAACATGTTTCAATACAAGTTTGTCCATCATTTAGCTGGCAACCAATGTATTGTATCCACGCAAAGGTGACCCATCCTTTGTCCTTTATTTTTTTTTTTAATGAGGTGGTTACTGAAAACAGTTTGCTCAAGACACTTCAGTCCAAATGTTAGATTTGTCCCAATTTACTCAGGCAGACACAGC
Source organism: Thunnus albacares (assembly GCF_914725855.1). Classification (NCBI taxonomy): domain Eukaryota; kingdom Metazoa; phylum Chordata; class Actinopteri; order Scombriformes; family Scombridae; genus Thunnus; species Thunnus albacares. The sequence goes on along the minus strand of NC_058118.1, from coordinate 2,133,509 downwards.
CTTTGATTTTATACAAGTTTTTGCCCAATAAAAATAAATGGAATGATGTCCCCAGTCTCATGCCTTTTCTTTCATCCTATTCTGAGCCTAGATCAAAATCAGCTGTTTTTTATCCATTTGTGAAAAGTTAAATTAGAAAAAGTTAACAGCATTCACTTTGCACAAACGTGTATGACTGATATTCCCACTTTTTGGGTGAGTGTTACTGGCAACATAGTTCTTCAGAGTGTGGTTGCAGACCAAAGCCGATCTTAGTCCCATTGTAACTCCATGGACTAAGATCATTTTAGTGTGATGATTTCGGGAAATGAAGCCCAGTCTAGAAGGCATTAATGTCGCAAATATTTTTGTGTCACACACAAAGGGCATGACTTGCAGTAAATATATTTAATTCTAAACAATCTGAGGCAATAATCCTCTTAAATATCTAAACTTATGTTCAACAGCATATTCAAGTAATTAACAACTGCAACAGCTTACAGTAAGGGTTATCATTGTCATTTTAACAAACAACAATGAACACAGTGACTCAAAAATGTATAACAAAAAAGAGCTTAACATTTTATGGGATTAGATTTGATTCATAATAATTAAGAATTTTGTAATCAAGTGTATAGTTTTATTGTAAGTTTTGCCTTTGGGCTCTTTTTTTGTTTCAAATTATTTTCATTCACTTCCAATTAAATGTATTTTGTTTGATTCTTGGGTGATTTTGTTCAATTATGAAACAAATCTAATCTCATAACTTTGTTATGTTGGAACAGATTTAGCAATAGGACACTAGGTGAGTTGTCACTTCAGGAAGGTTTAGCGAGAACCCCTTTCATCGCTCTTAAGAAAACCAGTTAAGTTCTGAAGAAACTGGCCTTGCACAAAAATAGGGATGGGTATTGAGAACCGTACTAAATCAGTACTGGTTCCTGACTAGTCAGTACTGAAATATCGATAAGGTCCTAGACAAACGCTGCGCATAGATGGCAGTGATGCACCTTAATGCTGGTTTCCACACACCATAAAACAGAAAAAAATAAGAAAGCACTGCACAGCCAGCAGCAGGCAACCAGCAGGCCTAGGAGACAGTCTGAGACAGAGGCAGGAGCAGGAGAGCTGCCCGCAGGAAGAGAGGCCCTGCCTGGGCTTGTCAGACTCCCAGATAACATTATCTTCTGCCATCTGCTCAGAAGTGGTGAATTCATAGCTCACGGTAACTTAACACGATATAGTCTCTGGCTTTTGTTTGAAATCTAGCGTTGGCAAAAAATGTTGCCGACACTAGATATCACCTGCTAACGACGTAACATAGTTACATGCATTAGCCTGTGACCAATCGATTGATAGGAGAGTAGGTAGAATTTCAGTCGACCAAGATTTTCTTTGGTTGACTACAACCCTAATCGTTATAAAAATAAATCTGTAGTTATTCACTCAAGACACAGTTAGCATTGGGTTTAAGCACTTCTAATTTAACTGTTATATTCATAAATAAATAACTGTTGAATATTTTCACAACTTTTCATGTCATGTCTTTACTTTTTTGTATCAAATTATGGAGAGTAGTATCAATAGGAGTATTGATAAGTATCGGTATTGATATCGGTATTGATAAAATCCTAACGATACCCATCCCTACACAAAAGACAGCTGTCGTTTGTTGTTTCACACCTTCAGCTGATTCATGAAATAGGCAAGTTTACTTCTCTTTTCCTCAACCTCTTCTCAAATAGTTGATTCAGCCCGCTCAACAGCCCACTTAACCTCCACTTCCAGACTCTCCTCCCTGCTCCTCATCCTTCATGAGAAGAGGAAAATGCCAATTTACTAAACATATACACAAATGTCTATAGGCACTTACACAATGAGCACAACTGTTAAGTGCAAACCACACATGAATGCATAATTTATTGAATTACCCTCCTCAGACCTAAAGCTTTTTTTTTTTTCTTATAAATTTCATTGCTGTAATTGTTGTATCACCAGTATCACTACCTGGTTATACACTAATGAGCCAAACAATTATGAAACATACACAGATTTTCTTGCCCCGACCTGCTGCTACTCTGGCTAAAAATCATAGCTAAAAATGCCGACAATGAAGTTCCAGTTCACCTTCTGATAACAAAAATAATTTAAAATTGCCCCAATTTTGCATTTTGTAGTAACTGAAACTGGATTTTTCATGTTTGACTCACTATATGAAAATCCGTAACAAGTAAACAACACAACATTCTATTTTGAGGACAAAATCAAATGGAAAACAGCTCTATTTCCATTTCTAAAACATGGTTGCAAACATTGATAACACAGAAAAAGCCCTGTTTGTCATTTTCAGATTCTCGTTTCAGAATAGGAAATCGATTGAGACAAAGGTACACAGATTGATGGGTTCACAATTTTTCATGTCTGTCTTAAAACAACAGTCAGGTGTCCATATGAACGGTGAAAGAGGTTTTCCTCACTGTAATCATTCCTCCTGTTCATACGGACCATTAAAAGATCCCCTTCAAATGTGCTTTCAATGTAAGTGATGGAGGCCAAAATCCACAGTGTGGATTTAAAGAGCATTTAAAAGTTTTATTGAAGCTTATATGAGTCTTCAGCAGTCTGAGTTAGTCATATCAAGTGGATATCTGACACATTTACAGTCTTTTCAGCATCAAATTCCCTCTTTGTGTTTCCTCAGACAGTGTTTCCCTGTTGAGCTGTGGTGGAAGTATAGTAACAAAAAGAGAGATTTTGGCACTAAAAAGACTGTAACGTTGAAAGATATCTACTTGATCTGACTTCATATTAGCTTCATATAAACTTTTAAATACATTTTAGCACAGAAGGAGGACTGTGGATTTTGGCCTCCATCACTTACATTGTAAGTTTATTATGAAGGGATCTTCTAATGGTCAGTATGAACAGGAGAAATGATTACAGCAAGAAAAACATGTTTCAATGTTCATTTGGGCTCCTGACTGTTGTTTTAAGACAGACTTGAAAAACTGTGAACCCGTCCTTTAACACAAAGAATATTATTTCACAAGCCTATCATCAAGAATACTGCCACCGAGGGGGGTTGGGATTTTTCCACATTTAAACAGGGTGGTGCTAAGTCGGAGTAGTTTTTTATAAAAAAAAGAAAACGTAAAAAAAAAAGAAAAGAAAGATCTGTCATGCAACAAAACCCTTAAAACATCTCTACAGTGAGACATCCCGCTAACAAACAATCATCGAAATCATCACCTCCTTGGCAGAGGTACAGTAATAAAAGCCCTGCTGTAGCCTTTACTGCTGTGAGAGTGTTGAATTGTCATTTTCACATCCCACAGAGTGGGCAGCACACACTATTTTCACAATCAAAACATGCAGCAAGATAGCTGTAATATAGCTGTCTTATGTAATTACATGTAATTCACTCTACTGGTTTTGAGACAAATTATACTCTAATTACTGTGAGAGCAGAGGAATGTGTGGATGCTCACATCGTCAAGTCAAACATCATAATTGGATGACGCCACTGAGGATCCGGTCCTTATCAGGTGTGAGTGCTTCAGAAATATATCTACATAAGAAAATTACTTTGAAAATAAGACAAGCATGTGAAAGCAAACAGGCAAAACTTAATTTTCATGTTTTGGGATGAGTTCACTGTGAGCACTAATGACTTTTCCCAGTTTTCAGGGATTTTTTTTTTTGTATTGGTGCTTTTGAATACCAATGTGAAAAAAAAAATCATTTTTATTTACAGCTGTTTTAGAAGGCTCAAGAGTGAATCTTGCAACCATTTATGCACCAGAATGTAGGAATTAAAAATGTAAAAGTATTAAAATGTTTGTTGGAGGGGTTTGATGAGTCTCTCAGCTTAAATCCCAAAAGAATTCCATCTGGTGAAGTAATTAAATGGAAAAACTAATCCATTCATTTGAGTTTAGATTTCACAATAACAGACGCTTGAATGGATTCTGAATTGATAGTGCTGAATAAATGGTAACATGTATTTCAGGTATTGGTAATAAAATACCAATGGATGACATAGGATGCTGTCAAATGTGCCACATAACACAGAATCAATGGCGACCAGCAAAAATGGCATCCATTCTTTCACAGTCGCTTTGACTCCTATACCCTCTATGAATATCATATTGATTTATGCTTCATTTGGGCAATGACATTTAATGATCATCCTTCTACCATATGGCCACTAGTATTGAAGACAACAGCACACAATGTATAATAATTACGGGGCGATGGCATTTCTTTATTCTATATTACATACAATATAAAACATTCATCCGAAGCCTGATTCAAACTACTGTTTCGACAACTATCCCTCAGTGTAAAGAGAAATATCACTCAGATGAATATTTCTAAAATTAATATCCCTGTGTCTTTCCCTGTGACAATTCAATTATCATTTGTGAATTTAGCCTACACTCAGACAGACATCAGAAAGTCTTTGATCTGTGATGTCATCAGTTAAAAGCCTGTAGTCAAATCATTGATAATAAATAAGAAATTATGAAGATGCTTATTTGAGATTTTACATCTTAATGAGCTCTTATTTCATAGAAGAGATTATTTCTGGGCCAGAAATTGTAAAATCTATCTGGTTACCATCATATTGACAGTCATCTTTGTCCAATTCATTCTCCTGAACAACCATATGTATCACCCTTATTTCATGGCCTATATAATTTGCTTCTGAGTCTACATTAGTAATGAAAATTGCATATAGTGATAAAATACTGATGTTTCAACTTAATAAAATCTAATTAAATTGGCAGTTCCCCTAAAATAAATGAAAAACAATCCTACAAATGCTGATCTGGACCTACACCACTTTAATAGCTACAACAAATATTAAGATAGTGCTGAGCACTCACAAACATGTCTTCCAAATATGCCCCAACGATTGCTTTCACAGTTGATCACCATGCTGTAGAAATTCACAGTTTGTCATAGATACATGGAGGTAAATTTTGCAAATGATTGCAAACGGATTTACAGTTATGACTTCAGTCAAAGTCAAAGCTTCAGACGTGATCATCTCGGTTCATTGGGGCGAGATAATCCTCAGTAAAGCACTGTTCAGCTCTCCAGCAGAGCCCGGATTGCATAACATAACTGTATATGAATGCATAAAGACAAGACTCTGCAGTACATCATATGGAAATAAGGCTTTAATGACCGTATGAGTCGTCTGCAAGCACATAAGGTTTCTGACGTTTCTTCCTTCATTTATCTTGATTGTACTTCTCCGAGACTCATTTTTCATTCACCGTCTTGCATTTTTTCCCCCCCAACTCTCTCTTGACAAGTTGCTGAAAACTCATCAAAACTCCTGACTCCTGTCGAGCCACATCCATCACAGATCCCTGTTGGTCTGGCTTAGTGCCTGTGCAAAGCTGCTAAGGTAAGAGTGCTGGATGTGGAGGCGGTGAGGTGGGTCAAAAGGTCACGAGATTTAACAAGAAGTACCTGGGAGCCGAGAGGTAGAGAAGGCAGAGGCAAAGAGAGACCACTAGTGATTTTTTCCTTTTATTTGTGTGTGTGTGTGTGTGTGTGTGTGTGTGTGTGTGTGTGTGTGTGTGTGGTCATTCAGTCTGCGATGTCAAGAGTCATCGAGCGTATGTTATCACCGCTCTGAGGACTGTGTTAAAAGCATGCCAGGTGATGTGTGACACATTAATGTCTGGCTCTGTCAGTCTATAAATGACAGCAAAAGATTAAAAAAAAAAACTGTGTGATTGCATCTTCATGTGTGTGTTTAGATAAACTGCATTACAAATCATTTACATTACACATCTTTTTTGGAATCTAGCATTGCTCATTCTAATGAATAAGCTGACAAAAATACTAATATTTAAATTGATTCAGTATTTTCATATTAAACATTTCAGCCCTTTTTCACTTTGTTTTCACATGCGATCTTGATAAATTAATAAAAATGCAGATTCACAAATTGGTTAGAGCAGAGAAGGATTAGAATAACAATTAATGGTAACAGCTGCTCAGAGGTCTTCTCATTTTTGTGGATTCCATCACATAGGTCAGTGCATCTGGCTTAGTCATGAAGTAAACAAGTAGAACAAATAATGCTATTAACGGTGAGCATTGATTATTACTCCGGTTTGATCTAATTAGTGCGGCTGTTCTGCTGCAGCATGCACCTAGATGACAGTTTGCAGCTAAATGTTTGTGTGTCTTTCTGCAACAGAAGATACACTCAATTCAGAAATAAGCCTTTACGGTTACACCAAAGGCCTATTTTCTGCAGTGCATTGATCTATACTTACCACTGACACTGAATCACTGAGCCCTTGTGGCAGGGTCGGAAGCACAATATTTGTATCTACAATTTCCTCTAATCATTGGTTTTTGAGAGCAAAGCTACAGATCTGCCACTCACACTGCAACCCCCCCCCCTCTGAAGAGCCTCCCATCTCTTCTCCTGAGACTTGGCAATCCACTGAAAGATCCCTTGGGTGTTGCAAATGAATCATGCTGTTACCCCAAATGCAAAAAAAAAAGCCTGTGGCTATAGAAGTGATTCGCTCTTTGAATTCAGCATCTCATCTCTTTTTCTTTGTGCTGTGTTTTACCCTCCTCTATTTTTGGGTCCTAATTAGGCTCAAGAGGTTCCAGGAGGTACAGGAATTATGACATACAGGATCTTTTTTTTTTTTTTTTTTTTTACATCTCAGTTTTTCCAAATGGTTACCAGGAAAAGGAAACAGGGGTAAAAAAAAAAAAAAATCATCAACATCAAATTCTTATTTGAAAATATTTTGACGTTTCGGAATTCCCCAGAAATCAAGAGCCTGTTTTTTTTTTTTCCTCCTGTTGCTTTGATAAGAGGTTCAAAAAAACTGAGAGTGACTTTCAACATGTACAACTTTCAAATCATCTGTCGCAAACTTTAGTTCAAAAATTCAAAAGAAAATCTGAGAAAGTTCAATTTGACAGCCCAAATTCAAGGCAAGACGAGTCAGAAATCACAAGCTGCTCCGAGATGCAGCCCAGGATTTATGATTATTTAAATGATGGCACATCATCTAAGGTGTGATCACACAGACATACATCTTACTGTTAAATAAGGATTCCGTGTCATCCGACGGCTATACGTTCATTCATTGTAACTTTGTTGAAAGCAGACTAAATGTGCAGCTTGATGTTTCTGCAACACTTCAAACCTCCCTCTGTCTCTCTAAACACTTTGTGATGTGACACACTTTTATCCCATATGCTACTTCTTTAATTCGCTTTCCTGGTGCTTTATTTTGTGGCTGTCGCTCCATGATTCTGTTTGCTCAAAATGAAAGACAGAAAAGCTCTACAACGACACTGCATCATGCCAATATACAGTACTAGATCTCCAAATGGGCAACAAACTATTGTTACAAAGCAGTGCTGGTTTATACTGAGTGAATATGGCTCTGCTGTAAAGGTTTTCAGCAGACCATTTGTTTCAAATGATCCCAACATGTGAATCTACACCTACACAGTCAGGGGTGATAAAACACTCCATTCTATCTATTAATTTATCTGAATAATTAGCTTTGTTCACTTGCTGACGATAATGTATGTTAGATTAATAGTCAGTGGTGCACACAAAGCCTGTGAGTGGGTGTATTAGATAGGAAGAGACTGAGAAGTGGAAGATACAGCATAATAATCAAGATCATAGCTGAATGCTTGCATAGTTCTGGAAATCTTCAAGAGAATCCTGCAGTCAAAACTATCCACATCAACACCTGTCATTCATTGTGAGCTGTAAAATCCAATCAAAATATGATCATTTTGTTCTCATTTTTAAAGCCTCATATGTAAATATGTCTGTTTGTAAATATGTATTATGATTAAAGGTGGTATGAACATACTGACAAATCATTAGCTCGTTCATTTCAAATCACAATTCAGTCAAAATCTTGATAAAATCTCAGTTCTCCATCTTTTCTGAAAGCAAGGTTATTCATACAATAACATAACATTTTCAGAGGTTTTTTTTCTTCAAAAACTGAATCTGTTAAATGAATGGTATGCACAATCAGATCCCTCTTTGTTACTGCATGAATAAAAGTTGGTACTGGAGTCTGGAGCCTCAATAGTGGCTAGTACCTATTGAAAAAGTGTTGATACTGAATGTATGAGTAAAATGTTCAGTGAGAGTGTCTTATCTTGCAGTATAATATCCCTGCGTAGTGTCTACAGCATGATTACACGTGTGGTTATGTTTAAGAACTCAATGCACTTGTTTATAGGTCTGGATAAGATTATGGTTTGGTTTAAGACAGAAAAATTCCACCTTAACACCCTAATACCAGGTATTTATTAACATTTAACCAAACCACAATGTTTCACTAACCTTAACCAAACCTAACCACGGATGAGACTCCCGGTCTCTGGTGTCAAAGTCCTGTGCTTTGCATGCTTGCCGTCCACCTCGACCAACTCCCTGCAAGTTCGGTGTGTCTGATAAATGTAGACCTTCATTCACTCAAGAAAACATTGCCTCTGACCATAATCCATTAATCCATAATGACGTTTCAGCCCTCAGGCCTTCTTCAAGATCAATCATTCGATCAATCATTGATTGTTGATCTTGAAGAAGGCCTGAGGGCCAAAATGTCATCTGAATAAAAGACAAAATACATATGGAGGCAGAGTGTGCAGCAAGTTCCAGCCTCTCAAAGGAATATATCATTTGAATGAATATTTTTCCGGTTTCTTTAGTCTTCTACATGAGTGTCGGATTCATTTCAGAAGTGCGGGGGCCAAAAAGTGTGTGTGGCCCTTTCATACTTCCCATGTTCCATGTCTGCGGACAGCTGCGGATTTAAATGCGGATGAGCACACAGTTCAGTTCATACTTTTCAGGGGTCTGCGGATACAGACTCATTCCACATGTGCACACTAATAAACAGGGTTGCCGTGTGACAACTTTCTAGAGTTGTGAGTATTAAAAACTGCTGTGCTTTGCTTTTCTGATCAGCCTTTAAATGCAATAATCTGTTACAAGAACCTGACTTGCTGGATTGTTTCACTGTCTCACTGGCACTTTCAACAACACGCCCACATCAACACAGCCCTTGTATTGTTTTACACAGGACTGTTTTCAGCAAGGGCGAAATCTTCAGCCAGATGGTGGGTGGGGGGAGGGATGAGGAGGGTGATTGGGGGGGGGGGGGGGACAAGTGGGTACCGGGTTTTAGGCTTATCTTGGACTTTTACTTACTTAAAATAAAAATGTCCTCACAGCTTTGATTGAGCTCAGGATTCATCCATAAAGGCTGCTTTATTACAAACAATCCCATCGTATAAACCTGAATCTGTGTGTAACAGTCAACATCTTTATATACAGTCATTGGAGTAGATGGGTAGCAGAACACAGAATATTAATTACCATCAGATCCTGGCCAATCCAGTGTTAATGAAGTTACCACTGCTGTGCCGTGCGCCCAAATGCTTATCATTTGTGCTGCTGTGTGATGCTGCAGGTATTGAATAAAGTCAAAGGAAAGAATCTGACACTCAGCCAGCTGTGGGCAACAAACACAACATCAATACTGATGTTTCTGTGAAATCCTGGGTACAGTCAGTGACATCTGGACTACACTGATATAAAATTCAGACATTAATATAACACGTTTCAGACCTGCCTGAGTCACATTAATAGCCCCCAACAGGACAGACCCAAAGCTTTGGCACCGTGCTCACAGCTCCTGTCTTCACTGTTGCTGTTAACATGAACACAAACCAGACTTGACAAAAATTTTGAGAGTGTTGCAATATAGGGGCCTACTTCCAGCACAAGTGGTCCTCTATAGCCCCATAGCCCATTTCACACATGCACTGCAATCCCTCAAATTTTCCAGACATTATCCAGAGGAGCTGTATGTGTGAATGCTAATGTCCGAATCAGCTGGACTGGACATTGAACAGACTTTACCCTGCCAGCTCCCTGGTGCAAAGTCACAGCGAGCAAGTAGGCGTGTTGATGATGTTTCTATCATGTGGCTGGAGCTGAACAAATGCAGCAAGCCAGCTAGGCTGCACTGTCTTGACTGAGCCTGAATGCTCCGCTGTGAAACTAGCGCTAATGGGAGAGACTTCTTGAGTAAAATAAAAGCCGTTTCTACTTTCTTCTACTTTTTGCATCATGTCCTGCCTCCTGCATGCTCTACCCAGGCACCAGCCCTTGCCTAAACCAAACAGAGTATTTCTAGTAGGTGACAACACAGATGGACCTTGTCTGGGGTTCATATGTGAAAACAACTTATGACAGTAAACTGAATATCTTTAGGATATGGACTGTTGGTCAGGACAGAACAAGACATTTGAAGACGTCATCTTTGGGCTTTTAGAAACGTTGGTCGACATTTTTCATCATTTTCTGACATTTTATAGACCAAACAGCTAATCAATTCATCAAGAAAATAATCGACAGATGAATCGATACTGGAAATAATTGTTAGTTGCAGCCCTAGAAATGGGTCCATCATTTTTTGTGCAATTGCAAATGTTGGCTTGACATTGTGGCCAGAGGAAAAGTCGAGGGCTCAGCAGAATCATTAGGTATCATACTGCATGGATCATGAATATCTATGCTGAAATTCATGGCAATCTGGTCAATAGTTTATGAGCTTTCTGAGAGACCAGTATTTCCATCTTTCAGCCCTATTGCTAGTAGAGTAAAAGCACACAAATGAACATCCAGTATAGAAGTCGTACTTGTACTTGCATATGAGTTTGACTTCTATACTGGGTGTTCATGCAACACACAAGCTCAGCATTTGAAGTGATACTGAGGTGTTGCTGGATTTTAGAGGGCATTTGAGCCGTTAAATGAGGAGTCAGTGTAATCTCAATGCAGTTCTGCTCACAAAGGTTTACTTTGCTTGTGAGTGCAGACAAAAAAATCCCTTCATGGTTTTTTGAATTTGTTGTAAATTCCCCCTAACTTGTTTTGCTCTTAGGTTGGGCCAAAATAATCGACACCCAAGAAGAAAAAGACAGCTGGATCAATACAATTAAGCAACTCAGACTACAGGAGTAATTTGCTGAGAGATGGTGTATACGCTATGACCTGAACACACCTGTGTGTTCATTTGACACATCTACTACCGAGGCATTTTAAAGCTAATGACATTTGTTCTCCTGTTTCCTTTTTTCTTCTCATCTTAGTTTGGTAGTGACCTCCAGAAAAGGTTTGGAACACTGAAGACAGATAGATCTGCACTGAAATACTAAAACTACCTGATCACTATGTGCATATAGTACGCTCAAGTGATAATGTAAGAATATCAGAAGGGGGTTCCAGTGCATTCAAATGAAATCTCACACAACCCAGCTGCACTATAACACATTCCACACTTGATGATGAACACAACACATCCTCATAATTAAACAAGCCCTACCCACAGGACTGTAATATACCGCTTAACAAATAAATCACTGTTAAAATTACATAACCTTTGTTGTCATGGCAACAGTAAACACCACAACGTTACGTTTTTTTTTTAAAAAATGTCCTGACTTGCGGTTGGAAATATGATACTTGCGGCTGGAAACAGGAAGTGAACGGTGGTCTCCTGCAGGAAAGTCCACTCTCCTCTAATCATCTATCCATCCATCCAACCTGCCTCCTCCTAACAAATCACCTCATCAAGTCACCCCATACTGACGTTACCACGTCAATTCCCCGGGTCATAATTACTATGGCCTTAAACATAGCTATAGGTCTTTTTGTTGGGCTGAATTTTAGATCTATACTGTTGTTTTCCTTGTGAGGACGGGCTGGATGAACAATAATACTCCTTAAAACATCTCATTTCCATTCCTATGCATGGTTGTCAAATTAATGCTGTTTTTATAACTGAGGAGTTGTTTTTTAATCAAGAGGAACCCTGCACCAAACCTTTATTTTGACATTTGATAATTTACACTACAAGACAAAAAAGAAACACATCTATTAGCTACTGTACCTCATTTAATAACTTCTTTTATCATTTAATGGTGTACTAATTAACTGTGGTTTGCTACATTAGAATAATCTTTAGTTTAATCAAGCAATGTGCTCTTTTATGAGAGCATGTGTTTCAGGTCAAATCATTTAAGTCTCACGTGTGACAGGAGAGTAAAAAGCAGAGTTTGATGGTGAAGAATGCTTAATATGTCCCAAATGACGGCATCAAATAACACAATGGGAGTGAGGCACTAATTACTAATATTTACTTCTGGGAAAAATTTGAAATTCATGCACATCTGGAGCAGTGACCTGTGCCGACACGCATCCATATGCTGTGTGCAGTGTGACCTCAGCGCAGTAACTGACAAGCAGCAAGGTGAAAATGAGGAGATTCATGCAGTGGTGGAGAATTAGTAGACTGATTAATGGGTTAGTATGGAAATATTTTCTTATGGTATATGTATTATGGGGCAGTAGTATATATATATAATGCTGGCTTGTAAAATGCATCATAAAATAACTAAGATTTAAATACTGAGCATTTCTCCTTTTATTCGTCTTTGCCTTTCTGTGCGGCCTGATACCGTTTGGGTATATCACTTTAACATATAAAGCAGTACATAATGACAGCAAAATGAACGAGCAGAAACCTCAGCGAAGTGTGTATTCTAATTAAATAAATATATGAGTGTGTTCCTGAGCTATAATTTCAGTGAATTAGAACAACAAACAGAACAACTAATGCTAAAAATGTCTGTGTAGATGTAACTTAGTGGTAGGAATATTCACGCTTCTGTCTTCGGTGCCTTATCCTACGGTTCCTGAGAGCTCTACTCTGTGCTCAACAATATATTTTTCTTGTTTTTTTTCTGTTTCTTTTTCTCTTCATAATTGCTGTGATAGCATTTCAAATTCAAGTCAGGCTGTGGAAGTAACAGTAAGGGCACAGTGTAAAAAAGTTTCCCCCCTCGCAGCAAGTCTTGTTCTCTAAAGTCCTTTCATTATTGTGAATGTATCGTGAGTAGTTGCCTCTATGGCCTCAACCACACTGTTACAGAAGTTTCCCATTAATAATAAGAAACTTCGAGGAGTTCAGCATGCATGACTCACATGTCCAAACCGCTTCCCATTATATTGAACGAACTAAAAAAAAAATAGTTAAAGCGACCACAATTGGCTGTTTTCTCTTGTTTCTTCCTAGACTTTTTTAAAGTCATTAATTACTGACAAGAGAACAAAGGAGGCAAATAGCAGCAGCAGCAGGCTTTCAACTTATTTGACTTTGAAGTTTATCATTATGTGTGAAGTCTGTTGACATGTGACTTGTAGCACGTCACCACGTGAAAACAAAATGCGATGTCGAGACATATTTCAGTATTTTATATGAAGGAAATGGTCACAGTGAGTGAGTTAACTAAAAAGCCTGCACAGTAAAAACCCTTCAGTCTCAGGTGGATGTTGTTGGAGTTGCCATCCCTACAAATATGTTATCAATATCTGTTATTGTATTTTTTTGGAAGAGGAAATGTGGAAATGATCCATCTCGCAGTTGAATAGAAAGAGGGAAGGCTTAGCTTGTTTAATACAAAGAGGAACGTTCTAGGATGGAAACATAGCCAGACTGACAAGTCATGAAAGAGTGAGAAAGTCATGTTCTTGTTATTTGATGTAATTGTTAATATTTAATATTTGTACCAGGCGATATTCAACATTGAGTACAGCAGTGATGAACTGACAGTGGCTGACTTTCAAACCCTTTTAAATCTTTGAGAAACTTTCTCCCAAAACATCTCACGGGTTAGTGACATTCAATGAGACGTTCCCCCTGTAGCCTTCATTAGACTGCGTGTGTCACCACCATGTGTTCAAGATCAGAAAAGTTTATTCTAATGCCTACTTGCATATTCTTAAAAGACTTTGATCCAGTGGCAATAATGTGATATATGTGTCCTGATAGTGAAGACACAACTGAGATAGCCTCTGTGTTGTGTAAAGCTTCAATGTGCCAGGGCCTGACCTACATCTTTAAGAGTTTGATCTCTGCTTTTAATTTTTGATTATTGTAATAATTTAAAATAGGAATCAGTAAAGGGTGGGAGTCAACATGTGAATGATTGATTATGTAGATGGCCTAATTTCTTATAAATCCTGTCATGCACAGTAAGATATTAAACAAGATCATGCAGTTTTCTGTCTTTCTGGCTTGTAGGGCTCTGTGAGAAGGGCGACTGTGAGAGGAATGCTCAGCTGATCCTCCTCATAGCAACAATGTTGGTATGTTCAGGTGATTTAACAAGAACAGACTGACTTTCCATGGCACCAGATGTTGTATTGTTCATTTGTTACCACAGTCATCATGGTGTAAGACTTGGGAATTTTTATTGTCTTTATTTATGGCGATATTTTAGTCGCAAAGAGTCTTTCAAGCTGAACTTTTATGTTTTATAGATTGTCTGAGTCAAGATTGGAGAGGATAAATGAGAAATGAGTTGCAAAGCTTACAACAACTTTCTGCATTCCTTCTTATTGAATTCAGCTATATAGATCTGAATCACCACAAACTCACAGCTTGGCCTCAAAAGATATTCAAAGAAACATAAGGGAGCATTTTCTGCAATCTTTTCATGTATTCAACTATCAATTCACATGCATATTTTTGAAATATGCCAGCAATAAATTGTTGCAAAACACCGCCATGAAAAAGTATGTCACAATGGAAGTGGTGCCTTAACTGCTATTCATTTTCCACAAATGTAAAGTGTGTATTTGTGGTGCAAAATCCACAAGCATGACGACCGAGAAAACAAGACATCCAATCAGCTTCAATGTAGTTCTAGAGCTGTAGCTGCTGCATTTTCATTTTAGGACACACGGTATAACTAATCACATTAACCATACTGTAATAATGAAGCCCACTGTTTTCTAAACAACATGCACATGTGCACAGTTTTGCTAAAAACCTTGTGACAATCAAGGGGTCCTGTGCCATGTATGAGTTGGCCTACATCAGCCACATACTCTAAGTAGCTAACAAGACACATTTATCCATCCTATATGCAGTGAAAAATATAAGTTAAATAATAATAAGTTAAAACACAAGTACATTTTTTTAATCTCACAAGAAGAGTCTTGGATGGGTCCAGTTTGCAAAATTGTACCTGCCAGTCACCCACAAAGCTCAATGTGAACTGATTTGTTACCCACAAATATTTCTAAATCAAATCTGGACTCTACTCATTAGTGTAGGACCTGACCTGACCTGACCTGTCATATAAACTCAGAGCTGCTGCTGGGCAGTGAAGGCACAAGCTCAGGGTGCAGGATACTGTAGGAGCAACTGTACCAGGAGAAATAAATAAATGATAAAATAATAATTATAATAAATTAATTTAATGCACTGATAGGCTACCTGCAGATTGCGGAGGCAGAAGCGCCCTCCATGTGTTTAATGGATTCTATGTAGGGCAGGCCTTTAATTCCTTTCATACACAACTCTAGCTCAGCAAAGATAGGAAATACCATCAAATTGATTATTTAAACCACTTTGAATATTACTTGTATAAAAATTACCAGGCTATTGAATAACATATCAATTATGAATAATTCATTCTAGGAGAGAAAGAGAGAGAGAGAGAGGGAGAGAGACAGAGACAGAGCGAGCCCTGTATCAAAATACCAGAAGCCTACCTTAGAAAAGATGAGAGCCGTTATTGTAGTTAATTCAACCTTTATTTGTACATGGAGTGTAAAAAAATATTTGAACAAATCAGTTCTGCATATAACAAAAAAAAAATCAGGTAGACCACATTGCCTCTTAAATCATTGGGGTATGTTATACTGTCTTAACAACAATAAATTACAGAATGCCTAATGTACCGTGTTTGCATTGTTTAACAAACTGCATACCATATAGCCTTCCTAACAGATAAGGGAACTAAAAGAACACAAAGCCTATTGGTAGGTAGGCAGATACTGTAATATGGTAATACTGTAGGCCAAAGGCTGAACAATAATAACCAAATCATAGCTATATGGTAGTCCGGAACTTATTGGCTGAAACACATGAATATAAAACAAATTATAAAAAAACATGAATGAAGGCTACCAGTAAAACAACTGCACAGGCATGTGGCCTGCCAGTATACTGTAAGATAAATGATCAAGTCCAAATGTCCTCCTCTTACTCCTCATCACCATCTTCCTCATCTAGACAAGTTATTGCAGTTAAGGAATCTGTAAAGCCAACCAGCACTAGCAGCAAAGTCCTCCACATCCCTCTTGTCACTCACAGTGGCATAGATTTCTTTAGCCTTCATCCTGATCATCTTGCAGGAGACTCTGAGATGTCGTGCCTCATGCTGTGGATCCATTCGCACATTTTTAGCTCTAGCTCATTGCTAGCCTTCTTCCTCCACCCGCCATGCAGTCTGGCCCTTTTACCGTCTTCCTCAGACAGGCGTTGAAGTTAAACTTTATTTTTTCGCCATTCTCTCACTCTCTTTGAATCAATGAAGAAATGTCTTGCTGCTTCTCCTGAGTTTTATTCAGCAAATTTGACTGACAGATTGAATTTCAGGTCATACCTCTTTGGCGCCATTGTACTTGAACGTGACCGTCATTCACTGTTGCTACAATCATCTTTTTGTTTTACAGTGGTTGGCATCCAGCTTATTGGTGCATTACTGTCACCTTCTGCTCTGGAGTATAGATCAGACAATAAATCTTGTTAAAATACATCCAAAAGACTTCGATAAAAATGAGACCTGGCATCTAATTGAGACCTGTGTTTATTTGTCAAAACGTGTAGCCACACCCTGCCAGTAAAAGGGACTCGGTGTTTAATTGGGGCGCGGCTTTTAATTGAAGTTTTACAGTATGTTCACTTCCTGCTGCTTAGACAAAATTGATGGCAGAAGATCACACTCTGACCTCCCCAAAATCCTGCACACTTTACGCACAGCTGGTGTGCCAGTGAATACATTCATGAATTATTTAAATGAATTAATTAAATCTGAATTATTTAAATCTTCCAGAACCACACTTTGTGTGCTTTTTCTACATGTTATCTAACAAATCTCCAAACCCTGTTTTTTGTTTGTTTGTTGAGTGATTTAAAGACTGTTAAAAAACATTTTCCAATGGATAAGTAAGGACTGATGTTTTGCATATGGACTCATTTGTTTATTGGTGTTGAGAGACATAAATGTGGCTTTACAAATATGTAGAGACGAGCAGAACAGCAGATTTTAAATGTATTAATTTCCCTACATTTATAGCTTGCACAACTGTAACCAGTAGCAGCAGTATGCCTGCAGCTGAAGCACCTGAAATATATCAGTCACATTCAATTCCTTATCTTTCTTCATGTGAACATCCAAACAATTGCCACAATATGTGAGATTTTCATTTTGAGGTTTTTAATTAAGGGATCTGGAGATTTCTGGTGAGCTATGATAGCAGTAGGTGTGTAGCCAACTCGCTCTCTGAGAAACCCTTTTTAAAGCAGCCATATGTAAAATAAATATTGAGGCATATGCTACTATCCAAGTATTAACAATTAACTGAACACAATGAGCTGACATTGTGAGTCTGACAAGGAAGAATCGCTAATTCTCACAGAGATCAGAGAACTGAGAAAAGAACACAGAGAGGCCTTAGAAGATACTAAACAGAGGCTAGTGAGTGTGGAGAATAATATGAAAGATTTAAGTGCTTGAATTGAAAAGCTGGAGGGGAAATCGAAGGAAGTGGAGGGAAGTAAGCTCAACAGAAGACAGAGGAATACGACACAAGAGGGCTATGAATTACCTGCTACACAGAAGTGTAGAGGCTAAGCTAGTGGTGGAACATAAAAATAGCCTATTTGTGGATGATGTCATGCTGTATGTGAGCGATCCTATCTTCTCAATGCCTCGCATGATATAAGTTTTAAATGAGCATGGAGTAATATCTGGTTATAAAACTCAAAATCAGAAGCAGTGATGCTGTCAAGTCATCAAAACTAGATAACCAGGCCAGGCTTCATTGGTCTAGGGAGGCTTTCAGATACCTAGGCATTGTCATTACTGCCTCCACCTAAAAACTGTATGAAGCCAACTATGGAAAGTTACTGAAGGAGATAAAGGCAGATATGCTCAGATGGGAGATTCTCCCCTTATCACTAATTCGTAGAATTGAAACTGTATGAATGAATGTTTTGCCTAGACTGCTTTTTCTATTTCAATCTTTGCTGGTAGGAGTCCCTATGGTAGCATTCAACACTCTTGACAAATTGATTCAATTTGTATGGCAAAATAAAAAACCTAGAGTTAGACTCAATATTTTGTTACTTCCAAAGCAAAAAGGGGGCCTTATTTGCCCAACATTAAATGCTACTATTGGGGAGCACAGCTGAGGACCTTGATAGCATGGATAACAAATGATATGTAAATGGGATGGGTGAGTATAGAGCAAAATTCATGCCCCTGTATTTCCCTGGAAGGGCTACCATTCCTAAGCCAAGATTATTGGAAGAAATTAAAAATAGATAATGAATGGATTAAAAATGCATTAAATATAGCAGCTATTCCAGAATATCCACCTAACAAAACAGATAACGGCTTCAGAAAATGGGCAGATAAAGGGATATCTATTGTGGATGAGCATTTTTGTGGGGAAACTTTGAAATCATATGAACATATTCAGAAAGAATTAAGTCTGTCAGGGATGGATTTTTTTTTTCAGATTTCTTCAAGTTTGACACTTCTTCTGTAAACTACCATCTAATTTAGAAGAGATTTTCATGTTGACCATGGAGGAAGTGATAGAAAAGAACCCACTTCTACAGATGTCTTCAAGATAACGGGATAACAATAACAGGAAACACTACAAAAATGAAACAGAAATGGGAATTAGAAATTAGTATCACGGATGAAATGTGGGAAAAGACATGCCTTGATGGTCACAAGCTGACCAGCAGTCCTAGCTGGAGGAAGTATGAAAGGAAAACTGGAATGAGAGTATATTAGACTCTCTTTGTGTTAGCGAGATACAGCAACACCTCACAATTATGCAGGAGAAAATATGGGAAGATTGGCGCCCATGCCCATATATTTTGGGATTGACCCAAACAGTATCAATATTGGAGAGACATTCAGGCAGAGATCAAGCAAATCATGGGGGTAGACCGACCTCTAGAGCCAGCATTCTTTATATTGGATACCAAAAATCTGACATTATAATAGTGTTATGGAGAAATGTCCAACTGTCCAAAAATGGAGAGAAAGGTTAAAAAGTGTATGTTTGATGGAAAGCATTACAGCCAAACTCCAGCTAAAGACAGATGTTTTCCACATTAAGTGGACACCAGTAACACTACAGCTACCGAGACTGATTAACAGCACAACTTCTCTGTAATCTCAGTGGAGGGGAGGAGTTCAACTGGTGCAGTCTACATGTAATTGGAGTCATGTATACGGATGTGACTTTGATTGTATATAAGTGCATGTAAAGTGATGGTACAGTGACCAACTAATTGAGATTTCTCCTGACCCTCTCTCCTTTAAGCTCCAGAGTTTCCCAACGGGCATATGAAGAAGTGTAGGGTTAAATATGTGGGTGACCGCATAATGGTTAGAGTGAGGTTGTTTGGGTGCCTATGTCTATGATGCCTCTTGAACAGAACCTGAGGAAGATAGGTAGATGCAATGATTACACTTGTTACATGATTTATGTATTATGTTAGTATATTCACTTCTATATGATTGTATATGGAAATAAAGGTTAAATGCAAAAAAATTACGAATCTGAGATCCTTGTATTTCACAAATTGTGTGTGAATGTTTAAGGCAATTTTGTTGATTATAATTCTCCTAAATTAAAAAAAAAAGAGTGAGAAAAACAAAAATAAACATGCATGACGTGCAGCGCATGTGCATTTATCAAATGTCACAAAACAACACATAAACGTATGTGAGTGAGGAACTTTGGAGACATCCCGTTCTTAATCTTCCAAGAGAAGTGGCCTTTGTAAAAGAGCATCTGAGTAGCAGCGCAAAGCGATGGACATGTAACCTGCCCACTTGACTTAATCCAGCGTCTGGTAACAAAATACCACAGTACAAGGGAGCCATCATCAACATATTGAAAGATGGAAGCTTGTTGCATGTAGAAGTGTCTTTTCTCTCCTTTTGAAAGATTAATGGAAAAGAAGCAAAGCCAGAAAATGTGATGAAAGTGAAAGTGAATCCCTCCCAACCAATCCTCCTCAGCATCACTCCACCATTCCCAAATTTAAGAGCCTTAGGATTCAAAGCCAGGGGTTGAGCTCACATCTATGTTAATGGCATTTCAAAGTGAATCAGAAGTGTCATGGAATGTCTGAAGATTAAGAAAGAGGAAGAGCCATCTTTGACATGGACTGAATCAAAGTTCAGCGTGATCTTCAGCATAATAGCTGAAGTTGCACTCAATGGAATGAAAACTGACATTTCAATTGGATCACCACCTATCATGTCACATCCCCAGTCCATAGCACACTTTTTTTGTGGGGCTAGGATATGTTACAGTTTGTTTTGTAGAGTTGCAGTCAAGCTTATACTGTGCAGTATTTTGGTATTTTTCAATAGTTCTTTTCTGTTATTCAGTGTTTTGCTTTTGTTGGTTTGTTTTAAATATCTACTAGTCTTGTGGTACTTGAGATCGGTCTCTCGAGACCACTTTTTGAAGGTCTCAGTCTCATCTCGGAATAAACAACATTTTTACTCAGTCTTGTCTCGGTCTCAGACAAAAAGGACTTAAGATTTTATTCAAAGATCGGTCAAGACCACAACTGAGGGAGTATCACTAAATTGCCTGTGCATTGTCTGATTTATTTTTTAACATCATTACTGTGATTGGATGTAAAACTTTTGTTAGTTTTTTTTTACCCCCTTCACACAGACTTCAAGAAAGTGAATGCAGAAGACAGAAGAAGAAGCTGCTGCGGCTGTCTGGGAGGAGATGTCGGCCAAATCTTCTGTAATAAAATTTGGCTACCTAAACCACAGAGTTCATCTGCAAAATAACATCCAAAAGAAAACACACAGTAGTATGTAAATTCTGCGATGCAACGCTTACTTAGACAGCTGGGATTAGGTCAACCTTTTATTGGCACATAAAGTAAGGTAAGTAAGCTAAGTGTAAGTGACGCGAGCAAAGCTAGCTAGCTAACGTTAGCAATCTGCCTCTGTACCAAAACTCTTCAGAAATCTCCTCACCCCTCACCCAAAGTAGAGATTTAGTGAATATTAGCTATATATATTAGCTTCCTACACAACATTATATACTGTATGTTTAGGGGCACTAGATTCAGTTGCTTGCCAGCTATTTGCCACCTAGCTAGGTGTGCAAGCTACCGAATTCAATTAACATATATTGAGAGATGTAGCTAATGTAAGTTATAAAATTACATTACATCAATGTTAGCTAATGTCAGCTGCATACCGCTCCCAACATAAACGCTACATGCTACGGTACCACTCCCTCACTTGTTACTTTCGGTTGTGCTTTTTGGGGAGAAATGCTGTGTGAGAAATTGAGATCGGTTTTATGTTTGCAAATTACATTTGTTTATTTGTAACAATTTATTTATATAGTGCTCCTTTTTATATGTATATATGTGTGTAAAATAATAAACGCAAATAAACAAAAAGAAAATGTTTGCAAATTACAGGACTTGACTGACCTGATCAGAATTTGATTCTGAGTTACAGGATATGTGCATTCATTTCTGATATCTGTACAGCTCTGATGCAGCATCTTACCACCATAATTTATATCCTAAATTAATACTTGATTTGTAGAAGTAGAAAAGTATCATTTATTCTGAGGTTGATAAAAAATGCATTTCAAGTGCATATTACCCCAAAATGGTAATTCAAAGTCTAGCATTTTTATACCATGGCAAGTGGCTATGGTATAAATGGGATAATGTATGATAATGTATAATAACACACAATGCAGACATGTCAGGATGGTCTAAACTTGTCCTTCCTATTTATTTAGTATTTTTAGTAAAGCCAAAAAGTAAGTAAGTGTCAGTCTGTCAGTCAGTCTGTCTGAGGTGGAAGCAAACTAAACACCAAAAGATGTTTCTTTAGTGACCTGACAAAGTGTTTATCATTATTATCAAGGTATTAACAGTGAGCTGCAACAGCCCACAAATAAAACAAACAAAAAACATTGTCATTAGTCTGCAAAAAGGCCAACAGTGAAAACTTCAGACAGGATGTTGGTGGGGTTTCATCATGTTGATTGTAGACATAACAGCACCTGGTACCAGCACACAGTGGGATCTGGACTCAACTAGTCTTTGTCTTGTCTCTTAATGACAGTTTGAAGCTGTCATTATGAGCAAGACAAAAGTTCTACAAAGAAACACTAAAAGGAATATATAATTTCCAACAAGCTCTCCATCTTTCATCCCATTTATATTCTGTTTGAAAGGAAAATCTCTAACAATCCTTCTTCTTTTTATTCATTTCTGTTACTCTTTGAGGGGGGTGATTTTGCCCCCAGTCTTAACACAGACACTTTATCTGACCTGTGAATGAAACCTTAAATAACTCCTGACATCCTCTTAAATGTGGATGGAGTCTAAAGATGCAAATACAGACTCGGTGCACAAAAAGTTAGAAAGTCATATTTACAAAATATGTAAGAATAAAGAGACAAACTAATGTTGACTCAAATCCAGTTATTAGTTCTGTAACATTACTCTTAACATGAGCCAGATGTGTTAGCCATAAGTTAACTTTCTCACATGGCACAACAGTATTGAAAACTCCACATCATTACATATTTTTTTGTTCAAAACACACAACCTCTTTCAGGGGAGACTAAATATTCATTCCACAAAAAAAACGTTTAAACCAAAAACTGAAGTCTGAAAACTCCAACTGTTAATCAATTCAAATCCCTGCAAAAGCACAGGGGTAAATCCTGTCTGCATAAATCTGACAAACCCCACTAACAGCCACTGATCCTAAGTAGATCTTTCCTAAGTCGACCTAACTTTATCCATCAAGACATAACAGGACTTGGACACCCTTGATCAATGAAATGATTACATACCAAGCAACACAAAGCCACAGCTTTGGAAATAACTGCATTTCAATGAGTTGCATTCTTACAAGACAAAAGAAGACATTGTTTGCTGTTTCTATCTGTGGCACATTTCAAAGTCAGCACACAAAAAGTTGTTTGAAATCTCCAGCAGTCGCTTTTCAACCTGGGAATGAGGCTGTAATAATAGAGAGGGAACGAGAGAGCAGTTCACAGATCTCCAGAATCAGAATATTAATGATACTTTGAAGCCCCCAGCTAGCAACAATGATCTATGAATTCAATATGCTCAGACAATTCCCTCAGCCAAAGCCCAATGGATAAAGCAGGAGGCATATGCAGTTACATTTATTTGTTCAATGAAGTGCCACCCTGAAACAGGACTGTGGAAAGCAAACATCCAGAAAGACAAAAAGTCATTAGCCAGTTAATATTGCCACGATAATCATCTTTGTTGCGGGAATATTTTTCTAATCCATATCACAGTTTAGTGCTGGCCCCCTCCAGAGAACAAAACTGTCTCTTTTCTCATTCTGTGCGGGCTTTGTTCTCAGGCTGATATATATGAACAGATAAACTTTACACAATCTCTTTGAGGCAGACTGAATTTATTTGATCTTATTTAACAGTTCATGATTCTTTCTGTGAGAGCATGGCTGATTTTTATTATGATTTTCCCCCGGTTTAGAGATGCTTCTTACGAGGGAAATGTCCTATTTCAATGTACTCACTGAAACATTAAAACTGGAAAAAGTTGGGAAATATAATCTCTTAAAACAACAGCAGTGATGTCATATCCCTGAAAGCAAGAAAAGATAGCATCGAACCTGCTTTAAAATATGAAAGTATAGAAAGTAGTAGCAAGGCTATCCGGGGCTTTTATATAATACATAAACACCAAAGTCAGTTCAAATGTTATGCTGTTTTCCACTGACAAAATGAAGAAAGAAAATAAAGAACAAACTACTAAGAGTTTACAACAGCTGCCTAAAAAACAACCATCTGGCCCATAAATGTCAGAAACAATCACATTCAACCTGTCATAACCAACAAGACACGCAGGGCCTTGGACATATACAGTAAAAAGGACAGACTGCTGTAACAGCCCAGCAAACAAACCAAATTTCACTGAGCAAATGAAAAATATCACACATGAAACACTGCCAAGCATCAGCAAGCCTGAAGTGGGTGATTTTAATGTTGCTAAAGTGTGTTGCCTGCCATACTGAGGACTGTTCTTCTTCCATCTCCATAATGGGGAAAGGGCCTAAAGGTGACACTTGATATGCAGGGGAAGGTGAACAAGACCAGAATTACCTAACACACAGCTTGTCCTCCAGACCTCGGAGGAGAGCAGCATTAAAGCTAATTATTTTCCAGCTAATCGTCAGCGATTTATTTACCAAAAAAACATTTGTGTGGCAAATTTGTGGTAACAGATGCAAACTTTGCCACTTAATTAACTTTTGTCAGCACGTTTCATAAGGTTCAGTGTCAACTAAAATGTCAATTGAAACTGAGGACTAATTGTACTGTTTCAAATGTGCAAATCTAGTAGGATCGAGGCCTCTAAAACAATTAGATAAAGAGGAAATAAAGTTTGACTGCTTCTCAATAACGCAGCAGTGAGCAATATTAAAGTAAATTAACAGAACAAGTCTAACAATAAATCCTGTCAGACTACCAGTCCAACACCTCAGCTACAAATAAAGTAAAACAGGAATTTAGGTACCGCAGAGAGGCACCACTGTGCTTCACTGAAATTCATAATCATCATTTGGCAACATGTTTTTAATCAGCGTATTAATAAAACGGTGGGCTCTAAATCTGTTCATAGGAGGCAGAGATTCAAATCCTTGCATCTGTGATTTACAGGAGGTGTTAAGAACATCTCTTGAATATCAACACTGTACAACAGAGGCATCTTGGATCACACATTCCTTCTTTTTATATCTGCCATGCTTGTATTAATCCCACTCTAATCCTCAACTAAAATTTTAAAGTCCAATGTCCTTCGCTGCTGGATTCCACCAAGGAAGACCATTATACTCCTCTTTGTTCACTTAAGCTCTGCTTTGAGTGAACCGATGGCCACTCTTAGATGGAAAAAAAAGTTTCAGGATCCTCTTTTTCTGAAATTCTCAAATACTCAGAGATCTTTCAAAGTGATTTCATATACAGGCTTTACTTTGAAGGCATTCATGAGTGAGATTTTATGACTGCATGTGTGTATACATATGAAGGGCTGGTGCCATAGGTCCTTGAATGTGACAACGGCAGCAGGTTTCAACACATCACATTCAATAGGAAATTGATAGTCAACACAGGCCATATGTTGCATGCCTTTCAAGGCTTTGAATAAACGGAGAAATGAAAGACAAAATGATGGATCCTCCGGTTCCAAAAACCACCATTCAGAAGTCACATGGTGGATGTTTGTTGCTGCAATCATAAGCGAGTGTCTGATTACAATGTTTTCCCCATGTGGCACCTGGTCTTCACTGTCCCAATTTGCCAGGCTTTTGAAAGGGAGAGGCATATTTTACAGGAGGTCTGCTATCCTGGTGAAATGAGATTTTTTTCCTCACTGGGATTCTCCACCCACTGAAATAATTACAATTTTTCTAGGGCACTGATGTACCCTTCTTTTTTTTTTTATCTTTGAATAGGAAAAGCAGAGACTTCCCCCGTGAAAAGGGAGCAGAGTGGAAACCTGAGTCCAGAGGTCACTGTGGCATTCATTTATCTGGCTAGCACTGCTGGGTAGGATGAGTCCAGATACGGCTGATACCATAGAAACCTATGCCATCACAAATTGTCTATGCTAAAATCCTTTCAAGCTGCATTATGCAAGGTCTTTATGTAAAATATGCATTATCATCCAGAATCATAATGTGTGGCTGCAACACAGAACAGTGTTTAATCCTTTCTAAAACACTGTACAAGGGCCAGAGTTGCTTATTTGTCACTTCCATAAGAAAAGACTCATTTAAATTGCCTTCAAAGTACTTTCATCCTTTATTTATAATACTGTCCTGTCTGGCTTTAAATTTTAAACATTTCCTCTGTTTTACTTTGAATTTTGATATAGTCATCATATATTAATCATTGTAAATATATATAAGCCAATATTAGTATTGATTTGATTTGTCTGCCAGTGTGCTGCATCTATGACCTGTCTGGAAACTATGGCAACAAGTGAACAGTAAGGTTTTTAATCTATCTACCACTACTCATTATGCTGTTCAAGATGTCTATGCTTGTTATTGTTTGGGATTGGCTGGGAGGTGGTACCATTGCTTTCCTGAATCTAAAAAGCTATGGCACCCTTTGGAAAATGGGCTAAAACCTGCACAATTACTGATAATTGCTTTTACATGCTGCGGATGCTGGTTGATATCTTTAATGTCACTGTGATTCACAGGAAGTGCAATTTGTTTTGGTTTAGCGCTACACAATGAGCCACCTGTAAAGCCGTACCTTTCATTCTCCTATTGCAAAAGTCTGGAAGGACTTTGCTAAATTATGCATCAACGGTCATTTCATGATCCACCTGTGGTGCACCAAAGATCAATACATCATTTTCTTGTGAGATTAATGTCTGTAATATGCCACAATGCTCCTAACCTTATGGTCTGTATGGAGGTTCTGTGGTGAATGCTTATGAGCGAGAGGGCACATATAGTACTGGGCAGTGAAAATGAAAAGAACTAAATACTAATGTAAAAGAAGGTCATCTCTTTCATCTCCTTCCATTTAATATCCATAATGTTCAGTCACATTAACGTTGGCATACAACAGCACCACCAACTACAATAAAGCCTCCAAAATGACCTTAGATTTAAGTAAATACCTCAGATGTCAATGAAAACTGAAAGTACTAAGATTCAGAAAGGTAATAGTTACACAAACTGGCAAATTATTGTATCTAGGTATAGATTAATAAAAAGAAAATCAGAATATGACAGGAAATAAGAAGAAATTCTGCATAAAACTTTTCAAACTCTGTTTTTAACCTAGAGGTAAGTGCAAAGTCCCACAGTGTGTCTCAATGTTCTTGAACAAATTTTCAATTTTCTAAACTAATGGAATTTTCAAACTATATAAATTGGGGGAGTCCAGAAATCTTTCTTTCTCAGTGAGAAAAAACATCTAACTTGTGATTAGATTGATTGGAATAAATTGTACTCTCGGGGGTTCAACACTGTTCCTAATTTGTTGGGTTTTGGGTTTAGTTAATGGGTCTGGTATTATAAGGCATATAGTGGCCCACAAGCAGTGGACACTGACAAGGCTCCGTCATTCCTTTGGAGAATAGTTTTTTTTTTATACTTTCATATGCAGTTAGTATGCACAGCCAAATCATGCAGCATTTATTTGATATCAGCACTGGATTGTTTCCCCACTGCTACCAATACAAGCTAAAAAATCACAGAGATGAAATTACTTTATGAGCGACAGTCGTGTACAAATATGAAAGCCATTTGAATTCTCCACTGAGAGAAACACAACTGACACAGGCGCTGTGGTCTTAATGCCAGTTATATCCATCCTCTGCTACCTTCTGCTGATCGAGGCAGCCAAAGGATTTTGCAATTATCTGTTGAAGATAACCTGGCATCAAGAAATTAATTTCATTTCATCAAGCAATTTGTATTCTCCCCAGTAAGTCGCTGCTTGAGTCTGTTCAAAACCAACCCAGGATTAGATTAAGAAATTGACTGCAGCGGGAACTTTTCAACACCTCTGTTTTGGTTAAGTTTTCAGAGTTCACGGATAAAATAACATGAACCTCATCCTAATGCGTTTAGTGAGCCACCCAAGTACTGGACCACTGATAAGAGATAGTGCTCCTATTTTATAAAACAGCATCTCATAGAAGAATCTTTTGTGCTGGTGAATACCTACGAAGAAACCTAACTTTCATGCTAGAGGAAGGGGGGTAAGTGAAGGCACCTCTAGAGTACTAGTAGAGAGTATTGGAAATTCTTCTATTCCAACTTTCCCCAAAAACATAATGAACAATAATCCAACCTGCGGTGACGTTTCACTGCCACCTCTGTATTTTTGTAGGAATATGAAACTCATATGAGGAGGAAGAAAGAGGAAGTGTGCCAAAAACATGTAATCCTTAATACAACTATAATTCACATGGGGTTCATATTTTTAACTGTGTCCTCTACAAATTACAATTTGCACTAAAATTTGTAGTCTGCAAAGGATAGACAGCAAATTTACACATGAAATACAATTACCAATGATTTCCACAATTACTCATCCAGTGCAAATACTGCAGGGCTTTTCAAGACAAAAGCATTGTACCTCTGCTGAGGTTTGCACACTCAACATCTTTGCAAAAAGAACCCACAGTTTGTTTAACTCGAAAATATGAGGCTCATTCACAATGTTCTCTTTGAGAATGAACACTGTGAATTGTATGAGATATCAATGATCCTTGTAGGACCAGTATAGTGCTGGCACTCTGTGATGCAACTGCATGAATTATTCAGAATGGTTTTCAAGTGCTGAGTGCATTGTTTCAATATGTATCAAAGGCAGCCATTAGTAATAAGGAAGAGAAAAAAATAAAAAGATGAGCTTCTATCTGCACTAACCTCTCTGATGCTATCTGCTCTGCTCTAATTATGACAGGGACAACAAGAAGACGGGGGGAGATTGCCACTGAGATCACCTTTCCTCTGCCATCTTGGAGGCTCCCCTCACAGATGAGCCTATTCATAATCCAGGCGATCACAATCTCACTTTTTTTGATAGTTTCCTCCGCTATTATGACATCAATTAATCTCCACCACTAAACCTTCCTCCAGGGGTTGACAAGTGGCAGGATTTCTGAAGATGAGAAATGGGGAAAACTTTTTTTAAAAAGTCAATTAGATGCTACTTCATCAAACAGCAACAAATGCTTGAGTGGACGTAAAAGCTGAAACATAATTTTGACTGTAGAAGTAAAAATTATGCGTAAGTAGAGCTCTATTCTGTGAAACCGTTTTCTGCCTTTCACTGTCAGAACATGAACCGCTGTGGCTCATTCATGCCCAACTGCTTCGTTTCCTAGTGTGATGCATATACTGTAAGCACCAACCTATGAAACACTTGCTGATCTTAGGTCCCTGCAGTGAGTGGTCTCTCGAGTACTGGCAGCACTTAATGTAGCATCCATTGAGAGCCAGCTTTCAGCAGATGAGATGCAGTCTGCTGTGACCCAGACCACTGAGGCCCCAGGGAGCAACCAGCAATTTTTTACAAGGTCAACAGTTAAAGAAATAACTAGGACGACCAACACAGAGCAAAAGGCAGAACAAGTGCTCAACATTCAACCGGCTGTCTTTCCAAAGCCATTTTCCCACTGGCTTGTCAATCACTAGCATGCCTTTCATTGCGTTTTTCAATTGAGAATGACAGGAGGGGGGAAGCAAAAGGACAACATACGACCTCTGGAGAGCATAGTGTTTGAAACGGGCTTGTGATGGAACAGGTTGATGTTCAGAGAATTGAAAACTGCAGTGACTTTCACACTGAGGTGGAGAACACAGCTTGTCATCTTTTCTCTCAGATGATACTGTCACTAGCTGTAAGGTAATAGTACAGAAAATGCCCCTCACCAGAAAAAATGAAAACATTAGTCGTGTGTTTAGAACAAGTTTATATGACAAGTGACCTCTCAGGGTCGTTCAAATGATTGCATTCTTAAAACAGCAGTATTAGTCAGTTCCTCAAATGAGTTATAATGTTGAGCTGCAGATTGCTACTATTGCTTATCAAGTATAACTGTTACCACTGGGTCTATTACTGCTACTGCTAATACTACTGGTCCTAGTCTGACTATTATGAGTATTGCTGCTTCTAATATTAAGTCTTTCCATAACATTCATCCAGCAGTAGTAGGCAGCTCCAATGGGATTTCTATGGGGTACCAGTCATTCACGTAAACAGACGGTTTCCACTTCTTCTTTTTAGAATTAGCTGAAGTTGCAGGCAAGACTTTCCACTTCATTTACATTCAGAGAATCCTCTCAGATCTTGACTAACAGTACAATTAGCTCTGTAATCAACAGCTATTTTGTTTCTTTTGCAGCTGACTTTAACTTTTCCACTTTTAATGCTACTGCCAACGAGCCTTATCTTCACCCACATAAGAGCAAATTCTTGTTTAAAATATCGCTTTTATGTCAGTCATGTTTATTTCAACAGCAAATGCTTTGAAAGGGAATAAATGTGCTTCCTTGATGTGTGGGAGGAACACTGCTACAAATGCTACTGTTATTTCTACTATTATTATAAATAGTGCCATTTTTGATGTCTGAGAAGATTCCTCACAATTCATAGGTATATCCAGAAGGGCTGAGTCAAGGGCAACTCGACCTGCTTTAAGATGTTTCTTGAAGATGTTTCAAGGAAGCCTTTTGAATGAGAGGTCAAGCATCTTTCTTCTGCATATATGACTAATAATAATAATAGTGCTTCACAATCTACTGACAATACTACAACTGTTGAACAGAGCATGAAAAAGCTGTAAAATAAGGTTTAAAATGTTATCAAAACATTCCATGGCAATAAAATCAGAGATAAATACATTAATGATGAATCTGACTGCTACAAATATCAGCGTGCTTGTCATAAGATGCCTCACAGGCATATTCCTCCGCTATCTTCGGCTTCAAGCGCGCCCTTCTGCCTTTCTCCGTCTCCCTGCAGCTTTGGAGCTGACATGGACCACCCTTTCCTCTGACAAATATCAATTACAGGCTTGGCTGAGGCGAATTGCTGAGAGTCCAGGCTCCGGTGGGATCTCATTGTGAATTGGATTGCCTGACTTTCACCATTGGTAAGGATCTGTAGAAGCATGGCCCTGCCCGTCTTCATGCTAAGCCTTGACACATCCTTTACAGCAGTTTGACCCTGACTGACATGGCTGTGAGCCCTGGGGGAGATCAAGCACTCGTTTGATAGTGTTCGGCCTACATTTGTTACATAACACACCGATGCTCTTGGCTTTCTTTTTAAGATGGTAATTTAGTGGAAATAACCACCTTATATATATTTCACTACCTGACATGTATCCTGTCTTTTACAGCTGTCAGTGCATCACTCTTTCTTCCACTGAGTGTCAGCTCTGAGCTCTTTTCAGCAGTATCCAAACATGTGCATGATTATGTTTTGTTTTTCTCCTCCGCAATTTTTAGTCTCATCTGTATTGCACCAGTCTGACACGTAATAAATCCTTAGGATACATTTAAGACCACTTCCTGTGACGCTTTAACAGCTTAATGCCCCAATATTATGTAATTTGAAAATTGTCAAGAATTTTCCTGTCCAAGACTATTATAATAAAGAGACAGCCTGTTACAGTCTGCGTGTATGAACAGACATGCTGAGTGCACAGTTCAGACATCAGAGCTTGTGCCTGAAAAGGTTAATACATGCAGAATGAATAATGTTTCAATTTCTGTTTTGTAATATAAAAGGCTGAGGGCCCCAAATCTTATCAATACTATCAGCTGTGTCTTGAATGTATAATTAGCTGGCATGTACTGTATAGCAATCAGGTTAGAAGATGATAAATAGAAGATTAGACAAGGGAGTGATGATCAGCTGATTAGATAGTGACACCAACATATTATCTAACATTATCGCAACAGGGATTCAGGGCTCTATGTTCATGAACACAAGCAGCGCAGAGCAACTCGCAGTCAAGTGCGCCACGGATACTTATGCTTATTTCGTGGCAAGGCTCATCGGGCCCCCGCATAGTGCACTTGGATATTAGTTGGGATTACAAAGACACTTTCATTATAGGTGAGCATGTTAGAGGCTGTGACAATCGTGGCCAATCACATTCACTACTTTCATCCCCTTTAAAGACAGGACTGCATGACACACTGACAGTTTGGGAATCCCATGGAGTTTACCTCAGAGGAAGCTTATTACTGTCTGGAATGTGCAGACTTTCCAATATGAATACAGCAGCTCAAATATGCTGACAAGAGCAGATGTCTCTGTTGAAAGTTTAATTCCCTTCTCTGAATATAATGAAGATCTGACAGTCACCATTTGTTTAGTTGATCCATACAATAACCATCTGCAGTTAAATACCACTATAGTGCCATATATAAAATGAAAGTAGAATTTAAAGAGGTTAGCTCCATGGTATGACTCCAAAACCCCGCAAATTAAAGCAAAAAGCACAAAAATTTGAAAGGATATGGCATTCAACCAAACTGGAAGAATCTCACTTAGTCCGGCAAGATAGTCTTAAAACACATAGGAAGGTCCTCTGTAATGCCAGACTTGCCTATTACTCTAGGAGAATAAAAACAGCTCTAGGTTCCTTTTCAGCACTTTGGCCATGCTGACAAAGAGTCATAACTCTAATTGATCTATGTATTCCTATAGCTCTCATGACCTTCTTTAAAATTCAAACTACAGTGGAAATCGCTTATAGTGATCACAGTTACAGTGATCAACCACTTATATGGATCAAAAAGCAGGACAGAATCATTCCTATACAAATGCTGTTTAAATAATTTGCTTATAATAATCAAGTAGTCCGCTTACAGTGTTCATTTTGGTCTTTTCAAACATGACAACATATGGAATTTTTTTTTAAAAATGATGGTAATTTCTTTTTTTTTTTTTTTTTACCTTACTTCCATGATACACATGATATGTACTTAGCAACTGCGGCACCATTATCAAGTGCATGGGCGTGTTTATTATCTTGGGCGTGTTATTCATCTTTTTTAAAATGAGTCAGGAAGCCGTCAGCAAAGCCTAACTTTACTTTTAACGTTACCAAACGAAAAAGAAACGTCCTTCCTTCTTTCTAGTAATGTTTTCTCTTCCCTCATGGCAGGGTTGTACAGCATTATGGGTTGCGTTTCTCCAAAAGTTGATTCTGGTTCAACTTTCTCGCTGCAGGCCACTGCAGCCCTGCACCCCCACAGCCTAAAAGCACAACCCTTCTACCTCCAGCTGGTTACCTGAGGCTGGTGCTGTGTGCACACTGAAATCATGACGGGAAAAAGAAAACAATTTTCTCTCAATGAAAAATGTTTTCTCCTTGAAGCTTATAACAAGCAGTCAATAAAATTCAGTAAATAGCAAAGCTGCCCGTTTGAGTACTTGAATACTATATTCATATAATAAATATACAAATGTCAGTTAGATAGTGATCTGCATGAGAAATTAAGAAAAAGAAAAAAAATATCTTAACAATGATCCACTTATGGTGATCAATTTGACCCGGACGTGATCAGTATAAGTGGTTTCCACTATATTAAAGACAATATTCATCACCTACTTACTGCCCTCGACAGGCACCGATTAATCTCCAAACTCAGTCTGTCTTTATTAACAGGCTATTTACCACAGTCCTTTAAAGTAGCTAAAATTAAACCTTTTCTTAAAAAGCCTACTCTTGATTCAGGCATTTTGGTAAACTATAGACAGCACCGGTGAAAGTTACAAATGATCTCCCAATAGCACAAAGGACTTCTCTCGTATTTATCTTGTTAGATCTTACTGCCGGATTTGACACCATTGACCATCACATTGTATTACAGAGACTGGAACATTTAATTGGCATTAAAGGAACTGCTTTAAGCTGGTTTAAGTCCTATTCATCAGATCGATTTCAGTTTGTACGCATTAATGATGAATCCTCCATGCACGCAAAAGCTAGACATGGTGTTCCGCAAGGCTCTGTGCTTGGATCAATACTATTCACCTTATATATGCTTCCTTTAGGTAATTTTATTCAGAAACACACATAAATTTTCATTGTTATGCAGATGATACCCTATTATATTTATCAATGAAGCCAGATGAAACCAATCATTTAACTGAACTCCAAGCATGCCTTAAGGACATAAAAGTGACCTGCAATTTCCTGCTACTGAACTCAGACAAAACTGAAGTTATTGTGCCTCCAGCACCGATGTAAGGGATCTAGGAATTATCTTTGATTGTGATATGTCCTTCAACTACCACATCAAACATGTTTCAAGGACTGCCTTTTTCACCTACATAATATTGCAAATGTTAGGTAAATCCTGTCTCAAAAAGATACAGAAAAACTACACTTAACTTATTGCGGCATAAAATAGATATACCTCCTGGTAATAATGAACAAATAAATCAGTAATTAAATTAAAATAACAGCTTTGTTTCTGGGAACACGACTTAACGATTTAATCCAAACAATCTCTCTCACATCATATTGCTCATCACAGCCACATGTCTACAGTCTACCTGTATTGTAATTAAAAAATGTGAGGCTCCAGATGGTATTTTGGCGAGTCTCCTAAAATGGTGACTTGTGAAGTCATTGCCCCGCTTACCCAGTGCTTTTGAGGAGAGACACCAGGAGAGAATTGGTTTGAATGGATGTCCTGATGGAGTTATTAGTGGAAAGAGAAGTTTTAATTTATCTACAACTTGTCATGGGATTGTGTGAATTCTTTTCATTGTGTCAGTATCCAACATACCTGTTGATGTGCATTTGAAACTGTACAGAATTCATCCTAACTGACAAGTTTGATGTGCACATAAGCATGGAGGTTTCTGTGGTTATTTTGCAATAGTCTGCTGCTGGTTGCACAAAATTTAACCAGTGGATTTGCCAAGCATAATTGTGCCTTGAAAATGTGCGACATCATTTCAAATAGAGACTGCAGATGGAACAGATACATGCCATCTTCAAATGTTTGAAAAGAGAGTCACCAGAATAAAGGAAAGGTTGTCAATATAGGATGCTAGCTGTTGTGGATGACAGATGCTGGTAAGAATCAAAAACAGAGTAGAATTGAAGCATATCTGCTCTTCTCTGTTTATATAGAAAGTTTGTAAGAATACACACTATCAGTTTTCATAGTCTAAGAGATGAAAGTTGCCAACATGGCTGCAGGAGGCAATCTTCAGTAGCCTACTGTACACTACCTGCAAACACTGTGTTGTGTTCTGCAAGGAAGCAATGCATCTCTCCGGGCTATGACAATGCACCCTCTGTGCTGCTCTTGAAGGGCATCTATTTTGTGCTGAGCGTGCAGCAACCATTACTGAAAGGTCAACACGGCCTCTTAGTGGGGGAGCTGTTGAGATATCTCTATCACTCAGATGTCCTTCCAGCGATTATCTCACTCAAATATCATGAGTCGTAAAGCGCTTTACGTATGATCTTATGAGAGATGTCCTTGTCTGCTAAAGCTGTGATCCTCCACATAAAACATTTTCCAACTTTTGAAAGGTTACATATATCAAGGTGTCCTAGGTCTTCCTTTGTTGTGGCAATGTAAAGCAAACTTCAGCTCGGAATCCAGGCCAGGTCCATCAGCTCCTGCAGCCCGTTCTCAAACACTCTTTTTGAGCAAAAGGAAGCAGAGAGGCGAGCGAGGCAGCTGAGACTTTCTGCATGATAAATTGATGTGGTACTCAGCCGCCAGGCACAGCAGCCTGAACCTACAATAAGAAAATATCACCACAGCTGCTTATTTTGATCCTTCACCTCGGTGCTAGACAGCATCAGTTCTCTGCATCACCTAGAGTTTTCTGTGTACTCTCGAAGTTAGCGAGGCTGTGGCAGTACAACAGAAGCTACCCCATCTCATTTCTACTACTACTGCAGCCACAGCACACTGCATCCCACTAAGCTGTGAAGTATTTTGTTCACATGTTTATGTTGGCAACATACAGTGAGGCCATTGTGATATCCTTTGACATTAGAATTACAAACATGCATTTTCATGCCGGCATTCATTCATCCTCATTTGTCATTCTCATTCCCTCCAGTAAGACAGAGTGGATTTAGGCACCTTATAGATTAGCAAGCACTGTTCATTTGTTAAAGTTTGTAATTGATGCAAATTTAGATAACAGCTCAATTAAGGTGCTACAGGAGCTAGTCATTTATGTATACAATGAACCTCAAGTGGGCTCCAACAGTTTTGCTACCCTAGGCAAGATTTATATTACCTACAAAAATACTAATTTCAGCAGATGGAGAATGCAGCAACAGATCAAGCGCACGTATATTGCAGGAGGTGAAGCAGATTGCGGAAGAAGAATAGCCTTTGAGGGTCCTCTGCATATACGTACACATGTTATATCTGAAATAAGAGTAGAAAAAAAGAGCTAAATAACAGCTGGTATATGTCAAATTCTCTTCATATTACGAGGATAACTTGCAGAGCACTTAACACCACCTTCCCTACCTTTACTGGTCTTTGGTAGCATCTACAGTACCATTACATCTTGATGTTTAGCTAAAATCTGCATTCTAATTACCTCTCTGGTTTCCTCTATCAGCCAATGAAACATGGTCCAAATGTAAAGTACAAGTCCTCCAAATTAACCTACAAAATGTGTTGTTTGTACCTGACCTCTAAAATATCACATACAAGTATTTCCTGATCTGATGCCCCTATCGGCAGGATGATATGATTTGTATGTGCTTCCAAAACCATTAATGATCACTGTTGAAAAAGAAATACATCCTCTAGAGTATGTTACCTCTGCATTTCACTGCACCTATTGTAGAATATGGGAAACAAACAGTGGTCTCCCATGTTAAAGGCTGACATTTTGTTGACCCATCTCAACCACAACCTCCTCTGTGGAATTTGTCACTACATAATACCGTCACCTATCTTTCTTCTTTGCTCCAGCCCACCTTATACATTAGAAGAGTCAGAACCACTGGTTTAACCCCTTACCATTCCTGTAAATTCCTGTGAAATGAGTCTAAAACATCTATCTCAGGCATACCCAAAGTAGTGAAAGCTCCTCCATGCATATTCTACATGTACATGCATGTTTTGGTCTCTTTTGAAAAGGTAACTCTGTTTTTTCCCAACAGTCAGAATAACTGGGAACATCTCAAGTCTCTTCATTGCATCCATGTTTCATTCGCTTGTGTCTTTCCTTGAATCTTTGTCCCTCCCACCGACAATGCATGGAGAGACACAAGGAAACCATGTGAGGAGAGAAGAAACAAGGAAATATGTTTTTAGAGAAATGAGACGTCCTTTCCTGTCACGTGATGCAAGGTCCGTTTCTGATGACTGCGGCAGCTGATCACAGCTGGATCAGCTGCCAGTCGGTTTTAACAACTGGAGCAACTTCTGATGGAGTTTGTGTCTGCACACATGTGCACTGTGCTAATACTAATAAAGGTGCACAGTTATCACTGCCAGCAGCTGTTTTCTCTCTGTAGCCTGTTACCTGTTTGACAAACACCTGCACATGAATAAAAACCTGCATTGAACCATTTCAACTGGCAGAATGCGTTTGTATTATTTATTCATTATTTGCATCTGTATTTATTGATAATCTGATTCTGAATTCATTATTTAAATAAAAGTTAATGAGGGAAATATGAAAAGAAAAATCTTTCTAATAAATGAAGAAAGTTGTTTATGGTTCTTTTGTTGATCACACCTACAATTAGGCTAACAGATGTTTAACTAGACGGCGAATCAGAAAAAAAAAAAATATAAAACATGGGAGTGATACACTTGAGTTTAATATGTTATCTGTCTTCCCTCCATTATGAAATTGCACTGATGTTGTGATATATCAGATCAGCTGCAGTGTCCAATCAATAACTGATAGCCAATAAGGGGGTGTGTTGTCCGGTAAAAGACTTCTGTGAAGGCTGCTCTCATTTATCCTCGCTCATAGCGCCTCAGAGGTCTGTCTTTGCTCCTTAGAGCAGAAATAAGAGCTTTGAGACAGCTTTCATGATGGCGGACCAGAACAGCTTCCGGTTCAAGTGAGGATCGAGGAGCAAGGAAAAATCAAATAAGAGACTTGAGATGTACCCACAGTAAGTGCTACTGGCACTGAGTAATAGAAGTTTGAACACACTGAAGTAGAAGGTTTTTATTTCCGCCTTAATATTTTTTTGGAAACAGATGCCTATAGACGACCTATAGCTGGGGCTTAGTAGCTGGAAAACACAATGGGACCACAGCATCTAGCCTTACCTAGTCCAAGTTCAAATTGGATAACAATATCACAGAAAATGACATTTTACACATTTTTCTAGGGGTATGTCTAGGCGTTTTCCAAAAGAAGGCCTTTTGGAGACTCCCTGCTTCAGAGTAACTGAAGCATAAACACATTATAGTGCTTTTTTCCCCTCCTTGAAACTAGACTAAACAAGTGCTATGGTGGAAAAGCAATTTATATAAAAAGCAACACACAGCACACTGTTTGAATTAACATAATTACTTTGTTGTGGCTTTATAGAACCCATTAAAACCGCAGATGCTCATTTTTGGAATTTCATTGGCTATACGAAGCGTCAGTCATCAGCGAAATCTGATCCAATTGGTTCAGTCTTTGCATGAAAGGAGAGGGGCAGGCACTTCCTCTCAACGCAGACTCTTGTTGGCTATTGTAGGCTGTGGACAGGACATGGAAGCTCTTATTGGGTCAAGTGAGGTGTAAATTGAAAGGTTAGAGTGCAGCTGCCATTGTGATACCAAGATATCGCTAATGTTTACCTGCTAACTCAAGTTATGACGGAGAATATGTGGAAAATTAGGCACATCTGCTAGCTAATTTGAAATGTTGCAGCAGCGGTCCATGAGCTTTTATTGATATAATAACATGTTTTGGACTAAATATTTTACTGGATTGAATATACTGGATCTTTGCCAATGTAACAAGGCCATTTTTGTCAGAGTTTAATGTATCAGTGGAATAATATGAGGCTTTATAGATGAGTTGCCTGAATTTTGTAATTGTTTGTTTGTTTGTTGGTGGTCTGATAGAGGTGTTGATTGTACCTGCAGTTGTGACTGTATCTTGAGATGGTTTGCATCAATTGAATCACAAGAATCTTAGCTTTCCAAAGATGTGTCTCATGAGTATCCACTTAAACATTGGAGTTGTGTTCATAACATAGTTTGTGTATTTAGACTGTTAAAAGGTTTTAATCTTTAATTGTGTATTTTAAAATCTTGTTATATTATCCATTGTGTCAAATCTTCATCTGAAAAGTACCTAAAACTGTCAAATAAATGTACTGGAGTAGAAAGTACAATATTTCTCTCTGAAATGTAGTGGAGTGGAGGTATAAAGTAGCAAAATTGTACTTAAGTACAGTACTTGAGTAAATGTACTTTCCACCACCCACCACTAAGCTACATAGTTGTAGAGTCTTGTTATAAATCTTGTTAGAAAAAGACCACAAGAAAACTGTGCTGACAACACATGAATGACTGATTAATATTTTGTTGAACAGCAAATGTTTTGAGTATAAATCCTGCATCGCCCTGCTTAAACTAAAAACTAGGTTGCATATATGCAACAATAACAGATGATTTCATCAGAATTATTAAAATGTGATGATTTTGGGCCAAAGGTTGTACATGCAGGCATTTGCTTGATTAGCAGGAAAGCAACAGCATTAATACATTTAATGAAGGCACTGAACTTGGCAAAGGATTGTCTTATGGGCATGTCAGCCCAGGGCTCATGGACTGTAATTGGAAACTGATAGATAAAGCCTGCTAAGACTAACAAAAGAAGCTTTATTTTTTCCTGTAGCGCCACAAAATTACAATTGACTGTGCTGGGTCTTACATCCCAGCGGGGATTAGAGGTCATCTGTTACCACAGATTTCAATAGTGGGTGTTGGGAGTATTTGTAAATGAGGATATTGAACTTAGTAACCACATCCTAATGGAATACCCAGGGATCCCTGCTATTTTTGCCATCAGCTTCTTTGTGTTGCTGTAATTTTATTGTTCCCCTTTGTCTTCAGCTCTCATTATCGAAACTAGGTGGTGAAAATAAAACTATTTTAACATTAAAGGGAGGACTTTACTGACATTATCATTTCTAACATTTACATACACTCATAATAACACCGCTATCACTTAGAAAAAATTATTTATTATCATTAAAATTATTTCAAAATGAAAACCATCAGCTGAGCTTTTTTTTTCCCTACACAGGCAACATGTTTTATAGATTTGATCTGTTTTTTGTTCCATTGCTTAAGATAATTTTTGCTCATGACGATGAACATCAATATTCCTCATTTGAAATAGGGTTAAATTATCTCAGTAAAATTAATTGAATAACGATCCTTGGACCCAGTAAGTGGAGGCGCTCCACTTTAAATGTGATGAGAGCTGTTCAGGACAGTTGTGATATTTTTTTATCAGAGAAGGTCAAAAACTTCCTTTAAAAAGGTTTTTTTTTAAAAAAAAATACTACCTTAAAACTATACAATAAGCCACACAAACAACATCTAGATTTTAATGTGCTCATGTAAAACCATTTAAACAGAGATTTACTCTTTACTTGAAAAAGCACATTCATTTCCAACAAGCTTATGGCTCTGACACAACATCCAGAGTGCTGCCTGGGGAGTAAAATAATTGGAAGACGCTCATCAGGTGAGTCTCTAAATAGGACCTGTCTTTTGTAATTGTGTTTATTCGATTAAACTTTGAATGTTTATTACTCTTATTGTGCTGTCTTTGGCATTTTTCATTGTTTTTGTAATTTCAAGCTGCACACCTTTCAGACTCGATTAGTTTATTTTCTTATCCCATCACTACAATTGCTGGAGTCACATTCTCATTCAGGTAGACATTAATGCACATGTTTGCACATACACACATGAACATGCAAACAAATGTTTGTCTTGTTGCTAATCAATTTGACTCACACCTGCTGGTCATCATTGACTCTCCACTCTGATGAACTCTTTAAAGCCAGAGCTGCCTTAAAGGTAATCAGACAAAACATTAGGTGGCTAATATGTTTTTAAATCCCCTTGTAACTGCTGTATGTCGCCCTAATAATTGCTATTGAAGCAAAGTCAGATAAGTGTCTTGCTGTTTATTGTAATTATTCATCTTTAACAGGGTTTTGAGCTTATGAACAAATCAAGATTTGTTCAGAAGAACATTATTCTTATTGTGTTATATATGGTTTACAATACAATGGAAATGTTTTATACTCTTGGTAATATTCAATTACATTCATCACTACGGAGTTTAAATGAAGATAAGGGCTGTTCCACACACAGTACAATAATCTCTCACATGACATGCAGCTGTGCAATGCAGTTGTTGAGTGGTAGAGAAGATTTGGTTTTGTATTATGTCTTAAATCTCACATTTACCACAGCAAGTCACTGAAAAGTCACTTGAAAAAGAGAACAGCTCTTATAAGGCCTAACAAGGGGTGGGAGAATTATTTTTGGTTTCATACAGCTCTTGTTTTTACAGAAACAGCTGACAGACAATGAAAATATAGAGTTAAATATCAGTTGGGGAATGGCTCAAGATGAAATTCATGTGAGCAACCATTAATTCTTCTTTATCTTCTCATCCGTGCTCCACATCCTCACAGTCAATGACAGCTGATGTTTCCCCCCCAAAACTCCTGCCGATTTGTCCCATTTCGTCATCTGATGATAGGTTGTTTTTTTTTTTCAAACGGCAGCTGCAAGGTTGAATCCAAGGTGATACTTCTTGAAGTGCTGCATCTGTATTCCCTGTACTCTGGTCACTCTCCCTCAAAGTGGCCTGATGGTGAAGCAATTCACAGTGTGAGAGGGCCAGAGGGAGTCTGGAAGCTCAGTGTGCCAAGAAGGTAGTTGTGCAAACCGTCACTAGCAACCTGTGTGTGTGTGTGTGTGTGTGTGTGTGTGTGTGTGTGTGTGTGTTTGTGTGTGTGTATTTCTTAACAGGCGCACGGCACCTCCTTGACTGGAACACTTGATTAAAGGGAAAATCTAAAAGCTGCAGGCTTTTCCTAATCATCTTCAACAAGCTACAAGCCTGCAGAGGTATAGCAGTATAGTGTTATCTCTGCAGACATATCTAACATTTTAATACACAAGTGCCAGCATCTCCTATATATTAAAACATAGGTAAATATGACACCATGAGGGCAGTTTATTTTCCTCTCTGTGAAAACCCTTTTGACCCAATTACATCATTTTTACAGAACAATGGTTTACCTCTATTTGCACACCATATATTACAATGTCATGAATAATTTATGCAAACATGCAGAGATGTAATCTGCATCTCTAACACGATTAATGCACCACCAAAGTGGGAACCTATTCATATCCATTTATCCATTTACCAATGACAGAAGACACAGTTGAGAACGATTTACTGCAGTGCACCCTATTTGTATAATTCACTTCTTCCCCAGAGCTTGGAGGTTGCATATAACAAACATATTGACACTTCACACTTCATACGCTTCATGCATATCCACCTGCTAAATAGATTTTTTTTTAGGAGACAGCATATGTAAAGCTGCTGCTCAGTCACTACAGTTTTTGCAGACAACTGAGGGGGGAAACACAGTTGTTCCCATGGTGCACTGTGACTCAAACACCTTGACACAAACAGCTCTGACTCGAGTGGAGCACCGCCATCCCCTGTGTCATGCCTTTAGCATCCAGTTAACCGAACCACTGAGATCAAAGCAGAGAGACCCTCCTGCACCAGTCAATGCCAAACAAAACTGAAAACTCCTCCAGTGAAGAAATCTTGCCCACAGGATTTCTCAGGCACAGACATTTATGAGACCATTAACCTTGTCAAGACAGTTAAAACAGATGGCGGTACATAAAATGAGGAGGATGTCTGAAATGCCTGAAAGGAGCAAGGCAGTAAGGAAAGATGCTCGACAAACAAAGATAAATGTGTGCTGGCAGCTGGATGTTTACAAAAGGGAAGAAGACAACTTTTGAAAGTTTAGATGACATTCATAGAAGTGCTCAGGTCATATCCTGTCATGATGGAGGCATTTTTTGATACTCCCCGGTGGTATCTCATGACATATCGGACAACTAACACTGTTGGACAAATATATCCAAACTAACAGGTTGGCTGATGAATCTGCAGCGGATAAGCATCTACCGTTTTCCTCTCAGGGTATTAAGAGTACAGGTGCGATAATACTCAGTAGCGTATATGAGACAGTATATTGTTTTGAGCAATTATACCTCCTAGTTTCCATGGCTGCCGTGTTTCCCAAAACAACCATTATCTCATGCTCTCATTTCCTGTGAATGTCAATATGCCATCTTGGCGAAGCAATCAGTGAATCATTTGAGTACCTCCTTGAGTTTGAGTAGAACAGATGAACTATACAGAAATCATTACACTTATGGTGTCTTTTTGAGGAGAGGGTGGGACGTCCTTATCTAATTCTTGTGCAGAATAACTGCTGACATCTGTAGTTTAATTATTGGAGCAAATAATGAGCAATGATAAAGGGTATAGACACGGACCACAAGGACCTGTCCATTTATTCTTATTAAAAAATTAAATATTAAACCCAGGAAGTAATTATTAGCTTCAAAGGCAGCTTAATATTGATGGACAACACTGGAGAGCACTCTTGAAAACAAAAATTAGATAGATAGATAGATAGATAGATAGATAGATAGATAGATAGCTAACAATGAGGTACAAAAAGGTAAAACAGACAAATGCAAGAAAAACCTAAATTATAAACAATAACTACATAAACTACCGTATTTCCTCTAATAGTGGCTGGGGCCTTTATTTAACTCAACTGCAGAGGGTACCAGGCCTTTATTGGTAGCAGGCTTATATTAGAGAGAGGCCTTAATTTCTAATTCCCTCACTTTGATAAGTATATTTGCTCATATTTTAGTACAAAGCCTCCTTGTTTTCTGATCTGCTTCCGTTTTCTCTGTTAAATTTTTGTTACCGCATTACCGATAATCTACTTACTCCGACATGCGTGACGATAATTCTAGCGCCTGAGTTCCACCTGTAATGTTCTGGTCACTGCGGTCATTATTATTAAAATATGTGCCATTATCCCTGTATTTAATGTGATGTCTCCTCCATCCCCCTCCCCTCTCTGTGAGGGCTACATATGCACTCATAGAGTTACATCCAGGTAGCTACTATGTATGCTTAATTGGCATGCACATTACATAACAGGCACCAAGAGTGTATCCACCTGCGACCACAGCCATTACCAGAGACCTTGCTTTTAATTGAATACCGTCTTTTATTTGAGGGAATACAGCAACTCAAATATATTAGTATTGAGTGTACTAAATAAGCAGCGCTGAAGCAAGTGAAGAAATAAGCAGCATTAGTCATATATGGGAACTATCAATTTGCCAGTGAGGAGTAGATGAGTGCATGTCCAGGGCAATGAATGGCAGCTGAAGAGGTTTTTAGACAATCCAGCTTGTATGGAAATTCAGTCCCTTTGAAGCACACCAACTTTACACACAGTTAAAAGGTATACCGTGCTATAATACCTTATGAGCTTTCCTCTT
Organism: Thunnus albacares; assembly: GCF_914725855.1. Classification (NCBI taxonomy): domain Eukaryota; kingdom Metazoa; phylum Chordata; class Actinopteri; order Scombriformes; family Scombridae; genus Thunnus; species Thunnus albacares. Next base: position 2,089,142 of record NC_058118.1, on the reverse strand, counting down.
TATTCTTCACTTCCCCTAACCACAGACAGTGAAGGGGAGAGAACTGACAGTATCTCTGTGCTACTATCTAACCACCCACCCTGCTTTGACCTTTCAATTAATAACAGGCTTTCAGTGAGGGCTTGCACTGTGCAATCTGGAAGGCTCCTCCGAACAGTGTTCAGCAAAGGGCTTTGGCCAATGCTTCAGAGAGATTGGCTCGAGTGGGAAAATTTGCTTCTTCTTGTCCTATTTCTCCAAAGCCCAGCAGTCCTCAACACAGACATGAGGGTTGCAGGTGAAAGAGGAGTCCCAGAGATACAATCCAGTAGGAATTGTAGTCCTGCCAGCTTCGAATGGATTACATTTACTGAAATACTTTGGAGTTTTAGTTAAAGCAGACACTAAGACTAGCTAACAAATAGGAATTTTACTCTATGTCATCTATGATTGAGGGTTAGACATTATGACACATACGTTTGCACATTTACAGTGACTAAACTTGCTGTCTGTGTGCTGTGTAGCTGCTGGCTGATGTAGCAATGACAGTCTGTTCAAACCAATACCACTGCAACTTTCCACAATTTTGCACACATTGAAATTTAAACAAAATGTGAACAGTGTATAGTGAAAAGTTTACTTTTACCATGTCTGATTGGAATAAACAGCAGGCTTCTGCACCAGACATAAAGAAGAAGAAAAACTCATCTGAGGCAAGCAAAGCCAAAAGGATGAGACACACTTATTCTTCAAAGATGAGAATAAATATTGGTTTAGAGGGCTCTGTATGTCAGGAACAAGTAGAGGGAGAGATTTGAAGACAATGCAGCTTCTTTTGGACAGGTTACTAGCTTAAAAAACTCCAACAGCCAACTTTTCAGATAAATAATCCTCTTCCAGCAGAAAAACACCCCACTAGTCCTGTGGCTGTGCAAATATTTTATTTAGATATAAATCAGGTCTGCTGGTCATATAGTGTTATTTAACAAAACAAATTCACATAAGATCATTTAACAGCAGTGGTCCTATGATAAAGCAAACCTACAAAAAGTGTTGAGATTGGATGTCTTACATTCAATAACATTTTTTTATGTTTCTTTCTGCAATATCTATGGTATTGTGGTCAGGGAAAGATCATGAATATGGCAAATAAAATATGGTTAAGGTATGGTTAGGGCAAGGCAACTACAGGTAAAGATAGTGGTTACAGTTCATAAAAATGCAAGCGTAACAGATGGTGAACTCTGGCCTCCTTCATGAAAGCTAAAGTCACTACACGTCCCTCCAACTACTCTACACACGACATCCCATGCTGACACGCAATGTTAGCATTGGGTGTAAAACATGAGGTGCAGAATCATTCATATTGACGTTAATTCCTAGGATAAAGGGATGAATGAAGTTGACCTCTGTATATACTGCAGACCTTTTACCAGTTAAACTATTTTTCACGTTGTGTAAAAGAATAAAGTCATTTGGGCTAGTCTTGTGGTTGCATCAGTAACACAAGTTTAAACCCACTAAACTGTAGCAACTCTTGATGCACGGCCATCTTTCTTATAGTCATAACAAAATTCAATTGACCTTTGTCAGCTGTAAGGGTGACAACGTACAGATGTCGGTACATTCAGTTGACGCACTTCCTGCCGCATTACCGCGGTGGATGTGGTTCAGGAGGTAGAGCTGGTCCTCCACTAATCGGATGATCGGCAGTTCGATTCTCAGCTCCTCTAGTCCGCATGTCGATGTGTCCTTGGGCAAGATACTTAACCCCAAATTGCTCCTGATCACTGTGCCATCAGTGTGTGAATGATTAGATTTCCTCTGATGGGCAGGTTGGGACCTCGCATGGTAGCCCCTGCACCCATTGTATGAATGTGTGTGAATGGGTGAATGTGATTCGTAGTGTAAAAGTGCTTTGAGTGGTCGGAAGACTAGAAAGGCGCTATACAACAGTCCATTTACCATTTACCGAAGTAATATTCCACCCGTAAAAGGGGGGTTAAGTGTGGGCTGCACTTGATAACTGTATGCTGATGCTAGGTAGCAACACAGTGCTTGAATCCTGTTGGAAGATATTTTAATAATGCCAACTCCAACCACATTGTGGCACTATCCGTATTTCCTCTCGTTGACTCCACAGGAAGTGAAGAAGCAGAAGCAACATTTTAAAGTTTATGACATACAGTAACTTTGCTGAACTGACTTTAGCCAAAATATGAGATATTCGTGTCTTGTTATGTTTGTAGTGAATGAAACTCCTATGACTTCTCTTTCTTCAATAAGTTTGTTCCTGACATTTATTCAGCTGTTTCTCCGCTGTGGTAACCAGATGAACGGTAAGAAGAGATGATGTGTATCTGTGTGTACCTGTGTGTATTTATGTTTATTTATGTGTACCTGTGCGTATGGGGACTGCCTAATTTATCTATTTTTAAAGACTTTACATTTTTAGCCAATGGGCACACCAAAAAGCCAGGGAGAGTGTGTATTTTTGGAGCAATGAGCCTTTGGAGGAGTGAGCTTTTGTTTTCGGGATAACAGGCCATCAGACTAAAGGGCTATCAAAACACCATATGGCTAATAAACTACTGTATACAACTGAAAAAAGAAAGAAATCCTTGTGTCAATGGGAATTCCCAAGTGACATCATGCGTAATGGTAAGGCCCCATGAGGGGCGTACATATGGATTCCCCAACCTCCAAACTTACAATAATGTTCTGAATCTTACAATAATGTTGTTCAGATGTCAATAAATATATCCGAGATTTCTCAGAAACATCAGTACCAATGTTCTGTTTGTTGCCCACAGCTGGCTGTGTGTCAGATTTCCTTATGGTATATTAAACACCTGCATACATCATACAGCAGCTGAAACGATAAGTGCATCTTCAAATCGAGAGAGTGATGGGATGGCACAGCAGGGCAGTATAGCACACAGCTGTACTTTGATGATCATCCTTTTCTGTGTTTTTTTAATCCAAATAAAATACTGTTAAAATACTGAGATCAAGTTCTAGCTCTAACCTGTAAAGTGACTCAGTAGCTCAGGACTTGTGATTGCCTATGTACTTTCAGAGCCTGAGGTTCCTGCTGTGAGTTTGGACAGTGATAGGAACCTCAAGGCTCCTGATCCTGACACCTATATTACGAAGCAGGATTTGCAGAGCAGGTTAACTTCAGAGGATTGGATCACAACCTGTCAACACCTCCACCACTGACCAATAAGATCACAGTAAAAAAAAAAAAAAAAAAAAAGGAGTCCTCATTTCTACAAGACAAAAGTCCTGAGTTTGGAATAAAGTGACCAGTAAAAAAGAGCAATATATATTTTTATAGTTCATTAGAAACATTTTATTGTTCCAGACTTTCTATTTCCACTCTGGTTTTAAAACAGAGCTTCTAACGAACAGAGAGATTGTTTACGACAATAAACACATAATGATGATTTTATCTGCATTTTAATTGTTTAAGTTGATTTTCTCTCTGGAGTGACAGCTGACAGTGTGGATAATTTTACACTCTGATTCCATCACTGCAGCTCACAATAACATGAGCTGTGTGATGATAACTGGAAATAAAAACGAAAGATTGTCTTTTATTAGAAAAATAATCCACACACTGTTAATTGGTTCTCGTGATTATAAATGCAACATTTGGGTCAGACAGACCTCATCAGTCATTAACTACTTTTCCACTCTTTGCTTCGGTAGCAGAAACAGTCTGACATTACTTTTAAGTTTTTTATGTGACATATTCAGATGGTTTCTTTATAATCCAACTAAATATGAATAATAATCATGAATAATAATTCCTACATGTATTTTAAGCCTTAGCTTGCTTTTATTATTTGGAAATGATTTCTAGTGTTTCTACATCTTATTCTGTTGTATGATTACAGGCTCATTTAAAATTCACTTTGTTGAATATGACTTTTTGCCAGTCCTAAAACAGAAGTTTTCTGCAGGTACTTGGTATCGTCATTTCATCTCATATTATATGAAGTACTTCATTCATGGTTCTGATGATGTTGCTCATGATGAACAACCCCGCTCTTTCACATGAACATGCTCGCAGCTGGAAAACCCAGAGTTGACTGAGCTGGTTGATAGCAGCTTCATAGTTCTAGTTATCTGGACGGCCAATGTTAGGCTCAGTGAAGCCAGCTAGAGAAAAGATATCCTGGGTATGTTGAACTTGCTTTGTAGTACAGACCCCTGATCCTGTCGTATGTGGTAGGCTAAAAAAATCCTGAGTCTTGGTACTGTACTGTCCACACGCCTCTTCATTTACCTCTGGTAGGATCTGTCACCAGCTGCTAAAGTCTCAGGTCCTCCAGCTACTCCACAAGCTTTTTGTTCCAACTGGAGTAGATTAGTCAGCCCAAGTGGGTTAATATGGGATTTTTTTTTGTTTGTTAATTGTTTCTGTTTGTTTTGTGATTTGTTTTGTTTTAGTTATTGTCATTTTAGTGATCCCATTGGGACTCTGTCTTAAGGGGGATGACCCCTGTCATCTTGGGTTTGCTGTTTATTCACCTGTCTGTCTGCTCTGCCTCACAGGTGGCTCGTTAGCCCAACTAAAGCCTTGCGGCAGCTAGCGGCTTCTCTCACTCTCCTCTGACTGTTTGTTGCTGCTGCTGCTGTTGTTTGCAGCTCTCTGCTCTCCCCTCCACATACCCATTTGGGTTTGGGTTGAGTTATGTTGTCTTAGTTATTTCCTTTGCTTTCACGCACCTTCCAACACCTACACACACACACCCTCCATGCCTCATATACACGACTGATCCCACTGACTTTCACGCCTCATAACTTAAGCTTTCAGTTATCTCCTTTAATTTGGCTTAATTTGTTTAAATAAATTAACTTTGTTAAACTTTGACATGGTGTGTCTCCCTTTTGTTGTGGCTACTTGAGCCAGGTCATAACACACATTAATACTGACTGTTTCTGTAAAAATGAATGCATATGTCTTAACTAAGATACTTAATGCGTTTGCTGTGTGCTTGGTTATATATCATATAATATCGTGTTGTCTAATTAAGCTATGATAGGCCCATGTAGGAAGCATTAAATGGAGATGGAGAATGGACATGCAGGGTGTCAGATCCATGGAAAAGAGACGACAAATTGGTTTGTAATTAAGGTTTTTACATTCACTCATCCCTCATGCTGATTAACGGGGCTCAGCAGGCCGACATGCCGCTCCAACAGAAACATCTCTAAATGCACAGTAGACGCATTTATTCACTGACAAATAGCTTAACCATACACACATTGCACTGATGTTCACAGCTAATGTTATACAGCTAACTTCATGCCATTGTATACGTGAGAAGGCGCAAAACGGAAATGTTCCGGAATGTAGCTGCATGTGTGAATAGTGAAAATCACTAGCAGTGCCTGAAAGGTTGTTCCAGTAATTTACCAGGAACTATGTGTGAAAGAGGCTAAGGGTTTCCTGCTTTCCCTCTGGAATTGTCCACCATCAATATGCTATGGAAATAAATGGAGGCGGCCATCAGGTATGTTGTGATACAAATCCAAGCTCCCAAGAGAGAATGATAATGTTTCATGTAAATTAACCACTCATTTGTATCACCATGTACATGATGGCTAGAAACAGGCTGTCTGCCACAGATCTTGAATGCTCACTCCCGCCTATATTCTGTGATTAATGGCTGCTGATGCCTGTTTGGCCTTTCCTTTATTTTAGATTAGATTAGATTAGATTCAATTTAATTGTCACACCTTCAAGCAGGTAGCCTTGTTGTAGTGGAGTTGCAAATCCATGCCGCACTGGGCTGACACAAAATGATGAAATTTAAGCTCCAATATCAGATTTTCAAACCAATTAAAACCAATTAAAACCAAATAAATCATCAACATAGTAGTCTGTATTGATAACTTATTGAGGCTTTCCAGGTTAAATAAAACTTTTCAAACTCATTCAAATCTCATTCCCGAAAATAAAGAAACTCAAATAAAACTAAATTATTTTTTCTGTAATTTATCTTGTTTTGAGTTTTTGAGAGAAGTCTTTATATAAGCTTTTGGCTTCCAACTTGAACCAGACAGCAGAAGGAGGGCCATTAACAAAACAAAAGATGTGACCAGTAACACATGGCCACACATGGGGGATGTGCGAAATTTTCATTCAACTATTCAACCTGACCCCCTAAACCCACTCATGGAAAAGGGGAGAGATGGCATTAAATAGTAAATATTTCTCCTCTAATTTCAAAGATTAATGTTTGGATTGAATACGGATGTCACAATACCCTATCATACAGAACACCATTAAAACAGTGACTGAGTGGATACAAGCTCGAGTAGATTGATCTGATAACATTTTATTAAATTGGGATCGGATCTAACAGGATGTATCTATTTCTGTGACTTCCTGTATAGTCTTTGACTGGCTGGCTGGAAACTGTCCGACTTGACTGCAGCTTTTTGTCACTTCCTCGTGCTGCCGCCGCCCAATCTCGTCCGCTTTCCAGGCGAGGTGCAGCTCATCACGAACAAGCCTAATTCTTTTCATGTAGGACAGGAATTACATCACTTGACTTCGTCTTCCTCGTTACTGTTTTACCAGATGAATTCATGGCTCCACGAACCAGACAGAATAACAACCCCACGTGTTTACATTGAAATGGTTTTACCAGCACATATTTTGGGCTGTTTTGGCTCGACATTGTCAATTATATACATTTAATAATGACCTAAACTGAAATAATAGGAGACGCATTACTCAGCAACAACAATCAGTTCTGCTTAATAATGCATGCACCCCTTAAGACTCAGTATTAACACTTCAAATCAGAGTTTGATAGGAATCAAATAGTTTTATCAACTGTACAACTGAAAATCCTATGCTTAAAAACACATCGACAAAGAGCACTGAAAAGTTCACCCTAAGAAATACTGAATATTGAAGATTATTGATTATTAAAACTGTGTTGACAGATGGATGTATTGTATGGTTGCAGATGGTATTGACTACCCTACAGTAGAGAGACATGTGCCACCTAGTGGTTGTTGGTGAACACCGCAGCTATTCTTGGATAAATTATTTCATCTCCCTTCACTGCCATCGCAGCATCGCAGTAATCACGTCAATTGATCGAGTGACATCTGTACGCAAAGTTATGGATTTCAGTAAAAGCTGAAATCCATATCTTTGCTGTTAGCTGAAATCCAAGCTAATAAAAGCTAGAACAATTAGACAATTATTAGTCAACTGCCAAAAACTTTATAATTAACAATTTTGATAACTGATTCATTGTTGAAGTAATTTTTCGACAAAATTGCAATGACGCAAATGAAACAAATGTGGTGGTTTGCAGCTTTTCGTTGTTTGAATGCATCAACTTGCATGTTGGGAAATTGTAATGGGCATTTTTTTTTTTTAGAATTTTCTGATATTTTATAGACCAAATGATTAATCGATTGAAAAAATAATTGTTAGATTAATCAGCAATGAAAATCTTACATTGCAGCCCTAGATTTCAACATTGAGTCAATCATATTAGCTTCAGTATGTAACTATTGGGGATTTAAGTTGTTATGAAACCAGTACATAGCCGCATTCCATATATTTGATAAAATGAATAACAAGTAGAACCTATTTTGTCAGTGAAAAACAGTGCTGCTCAATCTTGAAATCAGCATCACCCTGGTACATCACCCTATTCCCCACTTAGTGTTGTTGTTTCTTTGCCTAGGAAAACTTTTTTTTCACTTCTAACTTTGTTTATTACATTCAAAGATTGTGAGTAACGAATAGGATGCTTTATAAACCTGAGTTCACAGTATCAAACATCGACTCAGCTGTGATAAGACAATACTGCAGAGCAACAGCAATCATGCTTGTTTGTCTTATAGGGTACTCCTTTTGAGCAGTGGAACTTTAATATCTAACTTATTCCTGTTGGCCAAATGTAATCCAATTTTATGCGTGACATGACATTCAACACATGCCGCATCCCCAAACATCCTGACAGCAGCATCAAAGTGCTGCCAAAATTGAAAAATGATGGAGGTAGAACCATAAATGCCACAGCATGTAAAACCTTGTTCCCTGACTTCTCACAATAGAAGGCCATTTTGTGTATAAAATGTAAATTTCCACCTGCACTATGCATGATATTAACCTCCGAATGCCCAGGTACATACACGCTGACAAGGCAGCTCGTTTTGTTTGGGTTACCATTTCCACTGATTCCACCTACAGTATGCCTTTATTGCATTACAGCTGAAGCCTCTTGTTGTTTTTCTATGGTAATTAGGCCCAAGGTGGTTTCAATTTTCCTGCACTTATATGGAATAAGCTATAATTCACCTGGATGCTTACTTTTTAAACTATTTATTTAGTAAAGAGATCAGAAAACATGATCTTCTCAATATGGTGACAGTTTGATGCACTTGAAAAGAAAAACTTCATTCATCAGGCTCATATCCCTTGAGATTTTCCCCCTTTCCAACATTCAAGGTCTTATATATGTTCAGTATTCTTTTTCTCACCATATGTTATACCTCAAATCAAAGCTGGAAACAAATACTGAATGCTGTGTCCAACGTTTTCATCTAACATCACTTCTAACGTCCTTAGAAAGAGGTACTTCAACTTTTTGTGGCAGGGTTTGCGTGCTAGTGTTTGCAGCTCTCGTCACCAGGAGCAAGGGCTTGTTAATTCAGGTTCATTATTGAAGGGCTAAATGGGGAGAAGGAGAAGACATTAATCACCCAGCGTCTGCAAGAGTGGGTCTGTGGATGGCTTAATGGCACATTGTCAAACCAGAGTGCCTCCCTCTACCCGGCATTTATCAGACGAACAAGCAGAGTGGCTGATGACTAGGAAACGCACTGTAAGTGGGAGCCTCTTTTGCCTTTATGAATCCTCTGAGTGATCATTGAGCAAAATATTAAATTATGGCATGGAAGGCTGGAGTGACAGGAGGTAATCATGCTGCCTGAATGATATGTAATTGTTTTCTGAATTGTAATTATAGGGTGAGAGAAAACATTGGCCTACTGTAATTAACGGTGAAGAACAAAGTTTTTCAGTGGAAAATTGGAATTCTCTAGGGATGTAAGCCTATAATGTGAGCACAGAGAGAGAGAGAGCAGTGTGTAGGAAAAGCAAACCAGTGCTGAGATTTTATGAGGCAGAACACAGACCTTATCATTATGAGTGTTTATCCAAAGTGTATATGTGAATGATGAATATAAGTAATTGCTCACAAAGGTAGAGCTCATTCTCAGAGTGCCAGTGAGGGCTAGTGAGTTAACTGTATGGGTACATGATGACATTATTTCATCTTCAACTGAACAACTCCCAGTATACATTGCTTCTTGCATAGGCAAGTAATAGTAATAGTGAATCTCTACACTGAAACACCTCAGTTGTCCTTTCTTGTCCTTGCACCTCCTTTAAAGGGCTTAAATTATTGTGTCGATCAAGATGATTCCAAGATAATAAAAGCAATACAACAGTACCAATAAATCATTAGCACATTAATTTTGGGAATGGTCAAAACAATGCCATTACTGGGGACACAGTCTGTGTTTATGGAGCATTTTCCATTTTGTGCATTCAAGTTAGATTTGGAAGGGAATCTGATATTGATCTATGTTAAAAAAGGATCTTAAACCAGGAACATGTTACCAGGAACATGTTACAAGTCAGGGGCGAAAATCATGCTAATGGTAAAACAATCATCAGAATCATTAAAGAGAACATTTTGAGTAGCTGCAATCACACTCAAGCGAAACATTTCAAAGAAATACTTTATACTGCTTCTTGCATAGGCTTTTTAAAATGAATATATGAACTGTAACATCCCAGCTGAGCTTTCCTGTACTTGCACTACTTTTGCAGGAATTACATTATTGAATTTTTCAAGATCAAGATAGGCTGTCTGTTTATCCAGCTGACTGTTAAAAGGATATAAAAGGATGTAATGTCGATAAATGAGTACCCACTTTCATTTTGAGAATTATGAAAACAATACCATTACCTAAAAGACTTCCAGCCTATTTTGTCTTTCATGCAACCATACTAGAAACTACATTTCTATAATAATATATAATATTCTTCCTTCCACTGAAGATGAGGAGGTAATCAGGGTGGATGATGGATGTAAAAAATTAAACAAAATACTTTTTCAGTCAACATTTTGCAGATACATTCTGTATGAACATTTTGCTAGATCTTTAAATCAAACACATACATTATTATGTTGAGAAAAAAGCATAATTCAGGTCTCATTACGTTTCTCTCAAAATATATTTGCTGTTGCAAATTAGTAGTTTCATAACATATTTTCTAGTTGACAGGGTTGGTTTATGAAGTATTTCCCTTTATGTGCAATCGAGTTGGATTTGGAGGGAAATCTGATGTGTTGATTTATGGTCAAGCAGGTAGCTCCAGGTCTGAAAAGTGAAGCCAATGCCTCAAAACTGCATTCCCTCTAGCGGTCAGCAGGGGGCGACTCCACTGGCTCCAAAAAGAAGTCTTTTTCTATAGAAGTCCATGAGAAAAATGACCCTACTTCTCACTTGATTTATTACCTCAGCAAACAGTTTCCTAATGAGTTTATGGTCTCAATCACTTATTGCCCCATTTAGAGTAAAATAAGGGTATGCTTTAGGGCGTAGCTACCTTGTGATTGACAAGTCGCTACCACGGTGGTGCATGAGGTGCTGTAGTTGGACCCTGGGGAACTCCTCCTCAGCTCCACAAAATGGGAGTCCACAAACCAATGGGTGATGTCATGGTGGCTACATCCATTATTTTTATACAGCTTAAGTTTAAGGAACAAAGGGAGATTGATTTGGCAGTGGTTCACTTGCATAAATGGAGGCGAAAGCCTCAGTCTACCTGCTTCAGTTAAAACTAAAAGGTAAAACAAATCCACACTGAGCAGCACCATTAAAGACAAGGGTTATATAGCAGTAATCACACTGCAAGCAAGAAATGAAGGGCGTATGGAAAATGTCTCCATTTAGAGAAACACAATGCCAGTGTTGTGAGATAAAGACTGCCAACATCTCATTTAGCACTTCAATCAATGTAAATAATATTGTAATTGTAAATAATAAAAAATGTTTAAAATTGTAACATTTACTGAGCAGAATTCTAAATTACCCCTTGCAATCTATTTATAATTTTCATATCAATTTTCATGCTGCATGCCCAATTTGAGGCGGTTTGTGATGGCCATATGCTCATCAGCTCAGCTGGCTTTGTAGGACCTTGTACTAACTGACAATTAATACCACTGCCATAACCTGCAAAAGGGAATTTAAAACTGCTTGAAAGAGTCACGTAGCCCCCCACTTCAAAGACCAGCACACACGGACTAAGTTGATAGAAGCAGCGTGTGTGAAGTCTGGTTTGGGGGGAAGGAGGCAGGAAGGCTCAAAGGAATGCTGATATCCACCTTTTGGTTGGCAGCCCAAATCTGAGCCCTGGTCGCTTCGGGCTATTGGGAAGAGGAGCCATGCGAAACAGCATGGAGCATAGTAATCATAACTCTCCCGCTCTCTCCTGCCTTGCTCCATCCCATTTTCCCTTTTCATTCTCTCATCGCTCCCTTACTTCCCCCCCTGTTTCCTTACCGCTCCTCTTCCATATTCCCAGATTCTTAATCTCCCTCACCCCATGCTGCTTCTCCTTCTTCTTCGCTGCCTCCGTCTCTCACCTGTCTCCCTGTAGAGCGGTCCTTACAAGCACCTCACAAGCTGCTCTTTACCTTTTTCCTATGACGGCAGCCATATAAAAAAGCAACTTTATTTTTCTTAGGAGTAAACAGGTTGGGTCCCCTGTGAGAGACAAACAAATCAGTGTGAAAGGCAGATGGGCCCCCCATATTATAGGAAAGAATATGATGTTCGTGGGCTTGTGAGGATAAAGATTCTTTTTTACCTCTTTTGCACCCGCTTCACTGTTTACTTCCATAGCTGTGATAAATAAATTGGTCCTGTCATTGAAAGTGCCCATCCTTTCTCTATGCAAACAACTGGCATGCTCTATCGACTACCTTGTATTTCTTTAGGGGTGGAGAGATGTTATATTGTAGTAATAAAGTTATCCCTTGAGGGGGAAAATCTCATCATATATAACCTAGTAATTACTTTTCAAAGTCAGGCAGTGCGGGAGATCAATAATGTTAGTTTCTCTGGGTATTAAGAAACAAATGGCACCTCCACCAGGACTTCTGGTTCTGACCTTTGAGTCATTACCATTCTGTATTGTATGGGTAGTGAGTTCTATCACAGGCTAAATAAATGACTTTGAAGAATGCAGGCAACGAATGAGTCCTCCGTGATACAGTGTAATATCTATGTATGCCTTTAATGAAATGTATATTGCCATTTTTGATTGGATATTGGTTATTATATGTGATGAGCAAGAGGAGCAAGGAGAGAAAGAAGCCATGTTGTCTTTTATTGATGAAAAGCACCTTGCTATCAAACAGTCAAGGTTTCATTTCTCTTTTGATTTTGATCAAAATCGGATCAAATTAGAGAAAGCATATTCCAGTAAAAGATGTTAAAAGTAAAAAGATGAGTCATTTTTTTCTATTAAACACAGCCACTTTTCACACAGCCGGTCGCACGGCAGCTTTTTCTTCCAAGCTTTCTATCACTGACCCTTCTCACCTCTCTCCTGAGCACAAGAAATCGGTGAGCTTGCCAAGAGCACGGTGAACACTATTTACAAGTCCGTCAAGTGTTAAACGTGTGTTCCGATCCCTCTGCCCACTTACTGTGAATCAGCTCAGCATGTGGAAGCTTCTGCTGATGGACAGCTATCTGTGTCCATCAGTTTTACCAATGCACTAACACATACACATATATATACAAAATGCAAACACATGTCAAGCAGAAGGTTAAGAACACACATGAGCACAAAACGACAATGTACACTGACACACATAAAACATATGCATTTATGTGCTCAGGTATGGCATGTTAAATGACTTTGCTGCTGATACGACGGTAGGGAATTCACAACTATTGCAATATCCATATTTATACTCGTGTTATGTTATGTGAAAATCTGAATTTTATGACTCACAAACACTGGAGTGTGATATTTCAGAATTTTTATGAATATCTTCATTTTTCTCAGCTTCAATTGGCATAAATTACTCAAAAGAAGCTCTCTTTTTTTTACCTGACCTGGTTGCTGCTTTCTCCTTTGTCTCAACTAAACATTCACAACATGAATTAAATGTAGACAGAAAAGATAACCTGACAGGGGACCTTCTGAACAACTGTGTAGTGTACTGCTCTCAGACGAATGGTCAGGTAAATCCTGTTGAATAAGTGCTGGTTGCAGTGAAGTAGAATAAGCAGACACAACCCTTCCTACATTTCTATACCTGATCTACTCTCAGTCCCATGACATTACCAGCACATGCTGTAGAAACTATTTAATATGCCGCAAACGTCCGAGCTCCTCTCATTTCTTCCCGAGACCACATCCAGGCTAACCCTCGTCCAGACTGCATCGATATCAACCCCGTGCAAACAGGGATTGAGCTCTGAATCAGCTTCTCGACACCTTTCAACATGTTGATTTAATCGTAATAAAAAGGCCTTTAACCCATCTCACATCGTTACATAAACATGCTAACAGGAACCACATCTGCAATGTGTCATTGCCCCCCCCCCCCCCCACCACGAGCCAATCAAGCAATATCTTATATGTCTCAACAAAGGAGCAGTGGGAGGTAGCAGGTAGTGCTGGGTGAGAGGACGTTATCAGCATCATGCAGTAAGCACCTCTCTGCAGCGTTCTCTGAATGGCTTTAATTTTTCTTTCTTCTGACAGGCACCAGAGGAGCACACAAAGATCCATGACCTTAACTCACCTGCTGAACTTGGGTGGATATGTGTTTGTTTGTGTGGTTGTGTGTGTGTGTGGCAGTGGGGATAATTTAAGGACACACCGGTAGAGCTACTGTTGCTATGTGCATCGTCTCTGCTTGTTGCATACAGATGCCCTCAGTCCACTGCCAGTAATCCATTTCCTTAAGTATAAGAAGGGCAAATGACAAATATTGTATTCATTAGGCTCCTCAAAATAAGTTTCTATGGAGTCCGAATTTCTTTAACAACATCACGGTGTACAACTAAAGATCATGGTGATCATATGCAGACATCCCGGTAATCTTTTCCTTCTGTTTTCCTTCTTTTTCTCTGTCTTTGGAGTATGAAATTACACAACTCCATTTTCAATTTGTCCAGCTAATCCCCCTTTATGCCTCTGTGCGGTGAGGCGATAGCCAACCTTCTGAGCAAAAACTGTAATTAAAGGGCTTTCCAAGATAATGACAAGAGATTGTATTTTTGATGGAGGGGATTTCGCTCTATATTCTTCTTCACACTGGCAAATCAGCCCGGGTCAAGTGCCACTGTGCAGTGGCACTGTGCAGAACAATGCAAAGGCTGGCTCATCATTCATACTGCTCTATTGAAATGTGAGGGTAATGGACATGGCTCATTTTGGTCAGAAAAGTAGGAAATGGACTTGAGATAAAGTGATGAATTATTGTATTCTTGGTAAACATGAAGAGAGGATAGAAACATGTGATTCACATGGGTGTGGCTGACAATGAAATGGCAAATGGAATTACATATGTGCATAATCTTGTCATTTTAATAGTCCTGGAGCACAAGACCTTGAGTCACTGCAGGTACAGTTCATTACGGTCAAGCAAAACTGAATGTTAACCTTACTTAATATGGAATATCCAGTAGACATCTTCTCATGGTCAGCAAGAATATATTATCTACTCGACTACATGTATCTCTAGACCCTAGATTCAAATAGTAATTCCACACCAAAGAATTTCACATATGTTTAGGAAAAAGGCCTTGCAATGATTCCATGCAAATGCACTTTTAAACAACAATCTAGTTATAGACAGTTATAAACTATGTAACAAGCGCATTATGTTGTATTTGCTAGACGCCATCACAGCAATTTCATTCATGAAAAAATAAACACCTGAAGTTTTAAGCTACTATTTAGGAAAATTGTTGTACAAATCAGCTAATCCCTCAACTCTGCCTGGTAAAACAAGACTAAGAGTCTACAGTCATGCTAGCGGCTTTGTGAGTCTGGTACAGTGATGCTTTGAGCTAAAAGTATGTTTGCATGAAAACATTTGCTAATGAGCACTAAACCCAAACTACAACTGAGGTTGACAGGAATGTCAATAGTGAAGGTATTTTATCACAAACCAAAGTATTTGATAAATGAAACCAGATGATGGTGGTAGAGCAGAAGCTAAGGAATTACAACTTAGATGGAGGAGTTACAGTAAGAGTCAGAGAATCATCAGTCATTAGAGTACATCCTCTGGGCACCATGAATATCTGTACCAAATTTCATCTCGATCCGTCCAATAGTAAAGAAGAAAATAAGGAGAACATCCCTCCTTGTAACACACAAAGATCTGGAAGATTAGTTTACCAATTTAAATAATAATAATATGGTAATTCTGTGGCTTTTGACTCTTCATAGGCATTGATGTTCATAGGAGAAAGGACATAAAATTACACTAAGGAGTACCCCTATGCAAATACACTGCTACTTGCCAGCAGTTTCATCAGACTGTTGGAAGGACATAATTGAAGAAAATGTAAAAGCTGTTGACTTAACTCAGGGCAGACAAAGCTTTTTATAGATTAAAAAAGCCTTTGGACTCATATTTTACATTGCAGGCTATTTGGCAGCCGTAGTATCAAGCATCTAGCAAGTGCCTCAATCTCACATAAAATAACTGACAGAGAGAGCCAGGTACATCGTGTGAATTTTTTCAACAGGATATGGGGCAGTGAGGGGAAAATGCAGTCATCCAGCAAGCACTGTGGTGTTTGGTTTGGTGGGGGTGCTTACTTTCCAAACAGAGTGGGCCTCTATTAGATTTACAGGCTGATGTCTGCTCATCTACTGTATATATAATAGGATTACAACGCTACCTGCTACCTGCTGCAGACAGATGCTCCCTTGGTTTGTACACTGCTAATTCCAATATTATCTTTCATATTTTTGTTGTATTTGATGGAACAGTCACCAGTAAGGAGTGATATCAGGATGCTTATTATGTCAGTAAACAGACAAGTCAGACCCTTTTAAGAAAATGAGATCGACCACTGAGATATGACCGACTCCAGTACAGGCACCACATGTTAGACTGCAAGACATGATGGAGCAGAAGAGAGAGAAAAACATCACATCAATTAAACGCTGATCTACGACTTTTGGAAAAAAAAAGAAAAAAGAAAAAAAGAAATCCAGAGCATTTGCCAAAAAGACAAAAAGTTATCTCACTCTAACAGATTCTGATATTCACCAACAAGTTCACTACAGTTAACGTTTCCTAAGATAAAAACAAAAGTCTATACTCATACTAAAGAAGTTAGTTAGAAGTATTTTGTTCATGATAGGTTTAAAGCTGCACAAAATCTTTCTTTTAAATATTTTTTAATAGTAATAAACCCACCAAGTCATCAGCGATTCTACAGTTTCCCTCAGATCTATGGAGCATTTTAGCATCTTTCAGCTCATTGATTTGGTTTTACAGCTGAAACTTTACTGTTTAGGTTCACCCACTGTACATTACCTGCCCTGCACCAAACAGCTGCTGCTGGTGAAAGAAGTGGCCCATCTAGCAGCTAAACAGCCAGATATCGTTGTCATGGGTTGGTGGAAACTAAAACAGAGCTAAAAGGAGAGTGAATATTGGACTTACATCCGTCAGGTCATCTGAATGGTCATCATGACTCCAAATGAATGCTAATGTTGCTCTGTGCTTGCTGGATGTGTAAAGAGTTTGCTAGCATGTTCAACTTAACAACTCTAGGTCAATGTTGCTTTTAAAGCTTGCTCTGCTGCTGCCAAGTGGCTGAAAGAATCAATTAATGCCGCTTTACATATTTTTCAGTGGTCGACCGTACAGCTGCACCGAAATAAAGTAAAATCTAGATTTCAGTAGTGTAGTCTGAATCATTTGTGTGTTTTGCACTTAAATGATCCTAATCATCTGGTAGAATTTACTTAAGTTGAATAACTACAGTTGAAGAAGATATGGAGCTTTAACCTGCCTGTGCCACTGTGTAGAAAAGAAGATGTTTGTGTCTTAGATTGGAAATATGTAGCTGTAGAGAACCTGCTTCAACTATGTCCAGATTATATTAAGTGGTCATGTTAACCAAAACTAAATAAGACTTCCATTCCCCCCAACCTTGTGATTTTTTACTACTTTGTTATATCTAGGAATGCTTTTATTTCTTTTCTTTTTTTTACTCAGAAAACTCACATAATTACCTGTGTCTTTTCTCCTTGGGCTTAAGACATACATTCCTTTAAGACAACAGAGACTGACAAAAGAATGTTTTTATTTATCACAGCATTAACTACCACTATGAAGCTTCTTTTTTTAAATAAAATAAATGTTTGCCAAAGAAGAGACAAAGTACTAGCTTTATACAGTTTTTTTGATTTGTGGAAATACTGATGGGTTTGGTTCTACAGCTGACCACTGAATGGAATTAGAAGAAGTGTCCTTCACATTTCTTTCAATACTCACCCATGCCTTTTCCTGCTTCTACAGAGGCCTGCATCATTTGAAATGTTTCATTTCCTGTATCAAGATGGTGTTTGCAAAGTACAGCAATCATCATAGGTAACTCTAGGAGAGAATGAGATGTCCTTATTTCATTATTTTAAAACCCCCCTTCACAAAAGGGTACAATTCTAAGAAAGAAAATCCAGGAGAAAAATGAAGTCTACACCTTGGCTAAATGACAAAATACCTCTCCTGAAGAGCAAGTGCTTACTGAGTTACTTTGAGCTGGTGTTGGAAATGGAGAAACTCTGGGATGTTGCTGGCACCATTTACCTCAACATGGTCTGATAATTGGTGA
This sequence comes from Thunnus albacares, assembly GCF_914725855.1. Lineage (NCBI taxonomy): Eukaryota > Metazoa > Chordata > Actinopteri > Scombriformes > Scombridae > Thunnus > Thunnus albacares. Next base: position 2,071,214 of record NC_058118.1, on the reverse strand, counting down.
TATCGATCTGGTACCCTCAGCAATGAAAAAGTACCAACCTTCAGCATCCAGCCCTGATGAGGACTGTGTTTACCATTCTGCACGTTTGACAGTTTTATTGTTGATCCTTGGAATGTTGCACTGCTTTCTGAGGCTGTTTTGTCTTGGCGAGAGTGGAAAACACTGGATTAGCAGGAGACGCATGAAAAACTCCTTCCTTATGCCTTATGTCCGACTGCCACCCCAATTTTTTTTAATTGCCCAATGTATTCACAGCTTGTGTATGTGACCTAAACCATCGCTTCACTGACCAGCTTTGTCCACTATGGATATGCATGGCAGCAACATCCTATTATAAACCCATATTTTAAGCCTTCTCCTCGACAAGCAGAGACAGTGTAACTTAACACCTGATTAGGCAACATGCTGTTCAGCTCTCATCCGACCTGAAAAGAGCAGTGTGTGTGTGTGTGTGTGTGTGTGTGTGTGTGTGTGTGTGTGTGTGTGTGTGTGTGTGTTGAGTTTGGTCAGTGTATGTGTGGAAGGGAAAGGAACACACAGCAACATTTGGGAAAAACAAGTATAACAAAGCTCTCCAAGCTCAAGAAGAAGAAAAAGAGAACAGCAGGTTTCTATTCAAGCTTGACAAAGACAGGATGTGTATTTTGGAGCATAATGGAAATATATTGATCATATTATGCACTTTGCATCAGTATTTGGCATTAAGAAATAAGAGCTGGTATTTCAAAGATGACAAAGAGGTTGTTATGTTATTCTACTCCATACTTCAATCGCTTTTCACATACAACAATCTCAGTCTGGGAATTCAGAAAGCAAGCAATTCCTGCTTATTATGGTTTATTATATCATTATTTAAAATTTGTTGTATAGTACTTGCTAAACAAAATATCAACACTGATGCAAGAATCTCTAGTGTCTCATTTTCAGGACTGGGAGACCTATTTCAGAGACATTTTCAGCAGAGTGCGTGAGATAGCAGGATTGATCTGATGCTGAGATAGTAATTACCAACAGAAAAACAAGCTCGCTTTCTTTCCCTTGTATTCTCCCGCCTGTATCTAAACAAGATAATCTTTTGTTTCTAACATGACATTACCACAGCCTGTGCAGATCCTTCAGTGACATCTCATAACACTTTTAGACTTAAAATACAGCTCAAGATGGCTGAGAGCTCCTGAAAATGACCCCCGCCGGCTCACCTGCCCTTTATTCCTCCATCTTTTCTCCTCCCGTCACCTCCATCTCTGCACTCATAAAGATAAATGTTGTGTGTCATACATGGTGGAAAGAGAATATTCTGACGTATTCTGAACATGCAATGGAAGTGTCATTCATGCAGGGATTAAGAAAATTCAGGAAAATTCAATAGTACATTGACTTACAATTATGCAATTATCTAACTTCACAACAATATTGTGAACACAACAGAGCTTTTATTTTAATATCTTTTGAATTCTCAACACGCACTCACTGCAAGTGAGTAGTTAAGCATGCAAGTGTTTTTTTTTTAGATTTTTAAAAACATTGCTCACAATAAAAGTCAGAAACCAACAGAATAAACCGTTTACAAATGCAGAGAGTAAAAGGTCATAAAATTAGAGAATCAAATAATTAAAAAGGTGACAATTATTTGTCAAAAGTGTTTTGGCCAAAATAAGTCTGTCAAAGGTTTCAATCAATCAGTTCCACTCTTTAAATAAACTTTACACAAACACAATTAAGTTTCAACCAAAAAATATCTGACACACCAATAAAAATCAATTCTTTACTAGACTTGTACTAACACTGTGCAGAATATTATCATGTATATATTAAGAGTTAGTGTGTGTAGAGTTTTAGTTCAGTTTCTAGACAACATTTTAGTCGTTTATGTTCTAATGACTTCTGACTATCTGACCTAAACACCCCAATGAGGTTCAACAATTTAACGGTGCATTTCTCACATGGACTATCGTACTTCCTAAAATAGTGGCCAGGGCCTTTATTTAGCTACGTCAACTGTAGAGGGTGCTAGGCCTTTATTGGAAGCAGGCTTATATCAGAGCAAGGCCTTTATTTCTAATTCCCTCTGTTTGATAAGTATATTTACTCATCTTTTAGTAAGAAGCCTCCTTGTTTTCTGATGTGCTTCCATTTAGTCTGTTCAATTTCTGTTACTGCCTTACTTGTAATTACAGTAATCTGCACCAGAGACTTCCACCGGCTGGGCTGGCTAACTTCCGGTTAACCCTTTGCAAACTTGAATGGGGATAAAATAATTTAATTGCACAGCTTTTCTAGTCTTTCCAAATGTTATTGGACCAAATGAATCAAATTTTGATAGTGAAATGAGTCATTTCGCAAGGGTTGTGTGGTGCTGAAACCAATTTATCCACGCTTGTTTTTTCCCTGGCCTGTTTTTGGGGCCCACCTTTATTTGTTCGCTTCGACCACACCCCCAACCATTATCTGAGACCCGGCTTTTAATTGACTACCGGCCACTATTAGAGGAAATACGTTAATATGGACCCAAATTCTTCTTGTACATCTGTAAATATGTTGTGTGCATTGTGACAGAAAGTTACGATGATACTCCTGCAAAACAAATTTGGAACAGTGCTCCACACTCCCCAGCTGAATGAATAACTTCTATTCTATATCAAATGCAAAAGGTACCCATTGTTATCAAACCATTTTTGAGACAACTATATCAGAACTAAAACTTCAATTGTTTTTATTGAAACGTAAAGCTGCATACAGCACAGCATTTTTTTTTTTTTACAGGTTTCCAAAGCATGGTGACCTGTAACTGTAGACTTGGGAATATGCGATTTCCTACTCTGAACAAGGTGCAGCATTAGAACTGGTGGGTCCACTGCTCCTTATCTAATAAAGCAATTGTCTGTCTGGGACAAGACTGAAAGAGGGAGGGAAGGCACAGAGGGGAGAGAGAATATTGATGGCCAAGCTTCCACCTCTGGCTTGAGCTGGAAAACAGACAGACGAGTGATTGGTTGCCAGGCACTACACTAAAGCCACTTCTACTTTATCCCCTTGATGGAAGCCTGTGACATGACTTTACAAATTCACTGCGAAAGGGTCCAGCAGCACCAATATCATGCACTGTCTGTGCTGGAGGACCACATCGTATCTGGGAGGAGGATAGACTTTCCTGAGCTTAAAATGTGATTTCAGTAAGGCAGATTTGCCCCTGCGTCGTTTTGCCTGTGTAGGATTTGATGTGAAAGCCAAAATGATGCAGTGATTCATGTGAGCACATAGGCGGGTGAGCCACTTAAGAGAAATCCTAATCACAAGCCTCCCCTCCAGCTTGCTGCAGGGGGTTTGTGGGGGATTTAAAATCACAACCACTTAGGAGTTACTGTTAATTAACTTAACAACTAACTTGCTTGGCTTAGTTAAACACATGCAAACACCCCAATCCCGCGCACAACCCACACAAAAACCCCACAAAACTAAAGGATCACAATTGTAGCCATAATTTTACAAGTGCCCCATGCTTTTTTTTTACAAATAGAAAATGTGAAATAGACACAATGAGTGGTAGCAGTCCAGGCAGGAGCTAAATGCTCAGTTTGCATGGTGAGACAGCCTACAAAAAGAGAAATTAAAGCCAAGGGAGACTGTATTTGAGTTGCATAAATTTAAATTTGTCATGCTGATGATGTCTCACACTGAATAATTTTTTGTATGTGTTTTATTTGCTGAATAAATTAAATCTAAATGGAAATTTGGCACAATTTCAAATTGAATGCAATGCCTTAAAACAGGTGTTATCATAACTGAATTTAAATGTAATTTTACTGTCAGGTTTGGTTTTTCCAATTCAAATAAATTGATACATTGATGTATATTTGTTTTTTATTCTCATCTGCACAATGTATAATCAAAGGCTATGAAATCACAAGGCAATCACTGGTTAATGCATATAGCATATCATCCATATTTATTCCCCTATGCCTTCATATTGGCATGCCTAATTGTTGCTAGTTATACTAAGCCATCACAAAGTACAAGTGAAATCAATGGTTAGAGCGCAATTCATTTGGCTTCCGTTTAATAGACTAGACAATATGTAGGGCTACAGCAGCTGTCTGAGCAATGAGGGACAATGAAATGGCCTGGCACAGGGAAAAATATTCTCAAATAAATAGAGCGCATTAAACACCTTTCAAGACCAACTCTTCGGAAGACAAGCATGAAGGCCTCCCTATCATTACCTGATTGTAGTCTACCTGTTCTGACCTTGAGTTTCCTAATGACATCGTCCTTTTGCTCAGGTTGGAGAGTATAAAGGTCAAACATGTCCACGTCTGGGCCTAATAATAAGCCTGTCTGAGGGATCTTCAAGCACTGGACCAGTCTCCTCTGGCCAAGGGCAATGGCTGTGATTATTCCCATCAATTTACTGAGCCAAAGCTAGATGAGTTCAACAACAGGGTATTTGTACACTAAAAACTACTGTAGGTGTAAGGAGATGCATAGGACCACAATAAAATTAAATTTAGATGTGTTTCCAGTTTAAAAAAAATATAATATTTTCATGGGACTAAATACACGAATCATATAAAGGCTATTTACACCTGTATGTACAAAATGAGACCACCATTATATTACTACAAATTGTACTGTTGACCAAGAAGAAATGGGATATTGATATGCTGTATGATATTCATTGTGAAGTAAATATATATACTATATATATATGCTAAGATACGGAGTTGGGTAAAAAAAGAAAGCTGGAAAAGCCACTTTGTTCATTTGTTGTCTCATGTCAGGAAGTGCTACAACACATCTCATTGTTCTATCACTTCATGCCATTCTCTGTCACACAATGACTAACAGGAGGGACTGTGATGCATTTGGAACATTTCTTCTGGCAATTTTGGCTTTATTTGATATCTGAGAGTAGACTGTGACAGAAAACATGGGGAAGATGATAGGACGAGGGACACTGTGCACCGTGTGCTTCTTAGACCACTGATCTACCAAGGTGTCTCAACAATCTGTAATTAAATTGAAGTGATGGAACCATGGATTATATCATGTGTAAATACACTGGCAGAGAATTCTTGTCCCCAATCCAGTCTCAGTGCATGGACCGTGTAGCCAAATGCTGACAAATAGAGGTTCCATCAATACGTTTGCCGAAATTGCTTTGCACAGTTTCCATGCGGGTTGTGCTGCCAAAACTGAATCAGAATCTTTTGCCTATAAGGTACAGTATATGTCAGGTTGAAAACTTGCTGAGGCATCTGGTGTATTTTCATGCTCATTAAAACATTTACACATCAACTCTTTTCTTTGTGCAGAAGAAAGACTATTGAGTTTATAGAAAATCCTCAAGATGAGATACAAGCATTGACTCAGAAATGGTATATAGCATTTATTGGTGTTTACTTGCCCTCTGAGGGGTAGAGATGACCTAAACCATGGCAATATAATACAGACCTCCACATAATGGTTTAATGTTTGTTGACCATGATATTGGTTTTCTTGGTGTAATCTCCCACTTACCCACTTTGCCTTTGTCCCTGTCCTCCTCTCTTCCTGTGTAACCTTGTTTCTGCAGTTTTTGACTGACTTGACATTGAGTCATGTTACTAGAAAAATAAGATAATAGTATTGAGATTCTTTTTTTTCCCTCTTTTTCTTCTACATAAAAATGTCTATCCCTGGACTTGGTACAAGAAATACATTTCCATATACAATGTGTTAGAAATTGATATCGAGCGTCGCTTCTTGCCTCCTAATTCCAGTAATTTTGTATAGATGACACTGTCACACACTGCATATTTCACATTGAATATATAAGTCTCCTGGGATGCTAGATACAATACAAACACTAGGACCACAATATCTGCAGATATTATACAGTATTGATTTTAATGTTGCTGTTTTTTGCCCCACAAGAAGGCCTCATTTGAATTACCCACCTCGGTAAGGGAGAAATCTGACAATGAGTCAGAGTAAACGAGCCCAAGGTTTATGAAAAAAAAAGAAGGCCTTAGCATCCCTTTGCATACTAATGGCAATATTATTTCCCAGTGCTTGTGGTACCTAGTTGTAGAGCAAAAAGAACCCCTGTGAAAACAACTTCCAAGAGGCCCACCATCTGGCGAGAAAGATACAGCGTGTTAGGATTTTCAAAGAGGTGCTGTAGAAAATGCTATGAGACAAGAGTGATTCATTTCTCACACTTCCCAGAATTTCCTGATTTAGATATTATTTTAACCTCTCCGTTCCACCACCACAACACTGTGTCAGCCTATTGATGATCCCAGTGTGGGCCTGCCTTATTTTAGAACACTGTGTACATACCAATGAACTTGTCCACCGTATCTGCTCTTCGTGGGAGTGCATACACCGAGCGGGAAGAAAGCAGCACAAAAAGCATGCACCATGAGGATGCATTACACCATTTATGATAAGACTATGTGCCTCTCTGAATGGGTTCAGCTGACAGTTGCTGATAGGGAGACATAGGAGTGCAAGCATATTGTGGGAGGAAATCAGACACGCTGAAACCTTTAGCCAATCAGCCTTAATACAACAACAAGCACCACAGTTATTACCATGAGAGCAAATAGGCCTCTGTCAGTCTCCAATATTGAGTTAGATGAACACACAAACGGCGAGAGCCTAAGCATTTTTTTTTCCCTTGCTGTATGGGACACAGGCAGAAAAAAAAATTATGGAAAAATTATGGTACCGGCTGGTGTCCAGCTTCCCAGAGGGCATTACCAATTCATGGCCATCCGAATAGCCGCAGGCTAGCCTCAAGGATATGACTGTCCCAACCTGAGAAAGTTCAAATCGGATTTCTGCATCAGCCATTTTTGTAAGTTACTTTAAATATCCTTGTGAATAAATTACTGGATCAGCTTTATCATTTTTTTTCCCCCCACTTTCAGTATGAAATCCGGGGATTCCTCAAGAGAGTGACGAGGAGAGAGATGAGAGCTTTTGCTTTGTATGTGCTCAGTCCCTCGTAGCCATCACACTAGTACGGAAATCCTTTATTGTACATCTCTGAAATAATCCCAGAATAATCTACTGTACAGTCAGTCCCATAAATCCCAAAGAGTTTGAGCAGTCATACATGTGCCACAACACAAAAATGACCTGTAGTTACATTTACACCATCTAGCAGCCATAGTAATACACTCCAGCTGTCCAAAACCGTTTCAAACCGCTGTTAAAAAATAATTATGATTTATGGTGTGACATCACTGTGGTTAAGGTCTGGTTAGGTTTATGCACAAAAACCACTTGGTTTTGAGTTAAAATGATCACTTGATACATGGTTTATACTTCCTTAAAACTACACAACCTTCATCATCATGGCATGACAATGGGAAGAAATGGGAAGCAAACAGTGGTCCACTGCAGCAAAGTCCACTTCTTGCTCTTTTTTTTTTTAAAACTATCTAGCCATCCACCCAAGCTGCTTCCTCCTAACAAGGCAAAATCATTTTACTGAGTCACCTTATACTGAGTTGTACTAATCACACACAGACACACATACATATTAACTTTTTGGGACTTTTAGTAAATAATCACACAAGTTGTATGTATGTGCTTCTTGTCCTCCCCTCGCACACACACCTGTTAATGCATGGGGAATACACACATGCAAACACAAAGACAAAACTCCTCAGTGGAGATAATATGTGTAAAACTGGCTGCTGGATATTTCAGTCAGCTGTCGGCCGGCTGCATCTTTGAAAGCAGCTTTTTGAAAGACTTCCTTTAGCTGCCTCCCCCTCCCGCTCTTTCTCTCTCTCTCTCTCTCTCTCTCTCTCTCTCTCTCTGTGTCTGTCTCTGCTCTTTAGATGGAGCTGGCTGTAAACAATGTGCAACACTCAATATGAAGCTTCATTTGTAAAGCTACATTAACCTTCACTAAACACACAGTCGACAATAACAGCACTAAGCAACTATGAACATGATGTCTATTGTTACTGTTATGTTTGCAATCTTATGAAAGTAGTGTTGAACAGTTTAGTGCAGCCATGAATACTACAGAAGAAGAAAAACTGCCCCGAAATCTTAGGACACGTTCAGGCTGCAACAGTCATCACACGCTGACCTTAAAATACACACACAGCCTTCAGCGGTGATTATCTGACTAATAGGAACAAATTAAGAACAAAACAGACATACAGAATTGCTTTTGTTTCAGGCAAATGTGCTAATCAACTATAACTGCTCCACTAAGCAAATCACCTCCATTATGATGAGGAATAACAATGAAAGAAAAGAGGGTGGAAAGGTGGGGGAAAAAAAAAGTGTTGTGTTCCCTCTCGACTCTGCTGGCACTGGATACAATGACATCATCGCTCATTAAACGGGAGCTTGACAGGCCTCCAGACGATCACAATTTGAAGAAAAACAGCAGCAGCAGCAGACAACAACCAAAAGAACAGAGCCGCACCCATCAGTCAATTCATTGATTGGTCGATTGACGTTTTTCAAGCAAAAAAAGCCAAATATTTTCTGGTTTAAGCTTCTAAAATGGGAGGATTTGCTACTTTTCGTCTTCATGTGCAGGGAAAGTGAGGGGGAAAAGTGGAATTAAGTACACCAGCGCAGGAAGAGTCCTTAAAATACAAATGCAAAAATGTCTCCAAATGCAGTAATTGTGCTGATGCTGTGGAGTTCAGCTGAATTTTGAAAAAAAAATTAAAGGACAGACAGGAGCGTGAAAGTAAACAATCAAACACAGCTTGCAGGCAGTGTTTCAGAATGGTTTAACACTGGTATGTAATGTGGTTAGCTAGCTAATATGATAGTTATATTGCTGATAAATGAAGCAACATGGGCCTCAGTTTGAGAAACAGCCACAGCTGCATCATCACCATCTGATGTTACTGTGAGACAAGCTGAGCATCAATTAGTCTGTTTTATTGTACATTATAAGGATTATACAATTTATACAACTTTATACAGTTTTAAGATGATGTTTCTCAACTAATAACTTCTGCTGGCTGTAGCTTCATACTATATTTAATGCACAGAAATGAGAGTGGTATCAATCTCCACATCTTGGCAAGAAAACCAATAAAAATACTTCTCAAATTATTCGCTGGATCCAGCTTCTCCAGCGTCAAGTTTTGCTTATTTTCTATGTTTTATTTCACTGTAAATTAATCATTTGGACTGTTGGTTGAGCAAAACATAAATCTTAAGACATCATCATAGGCTGTGGGCCATTTTTCATTGAATGAACAATAAAACTCATGACTAATAATTACAATAACTGTTAGTTGCATCTCTAACTTTTTTTTAACCAAGAGGGACACTTTACAGCCACCATATGCTGTAATGTATTAACCTGCTAAATGAGATTTTACTTCATCCTAATAAAAGATAGAAAAACCCAGAAGGTCAGATGTGAAGATCTTGTTGCTGATTTCATTACTGTCGGCAGTATTTCACCTACAGAAATATCCATGTACACCAAAAACGATGCCATGAGCAGAATACACGCAGAACTCTCTCAGCATTAATCTGTCTACATTCACGCTGCTCCCAAAAACCTCCTGCTTTCATTCTTAGCTGGTAAAAAAACTTAATTAAGTAGTTAAGAAATGGAGAAGAGATTGGAGATTTGGGAAAACGAAGTATCTGCATCACACTGGGTATGTGAGCGCAGTGTGCAATTAATATACTCCAAAACAAAGAGATGAAAGAGAAGGCAGGCTGCAAGCAAGAGTCTCTTATTGGTCTTTTGCTGCCTCTCGACAGATGGCTTCAGGTAAGCCAGAGGAGTAGGTGGAGCAGTTGGAGGCCAATATTTGAGGTTGGATTTTAGATCGCATCTGCTACATGGGCCAAATAATCCAAGTCACCCATTTAAAGGGAGACGGCACAGCTCTCACAAGTCCTTCATGTGACTTTGAGACAAGGATTCAGTTATTGAAAGAAGACTAAAAATAAGATATATTTAGCTTCAACATTCTATTAAATAAATTCATTGCAAAAAGAGTAAAGGAAGCAGGCATGAAATAATAAACATATTGGCTTGTACTGTGAAACAGACATACTCTAAAGAGGGAAAAGGGAAGAATTGGCTGGTCAGTGAAAGACAACTGATGCCAGCCTGCTTTTGCTCTTAACATTCTTCATTGCAAAGCTTTCTTATTTTCAGACATTGGATGGGTGTATATTGCTTTGTTTTGTTTTTTGGGTTTTTTTTTTTTTTTTTTTTTAACAGCATACTTGAAATCTGGCTGATAGAGCTGAGAGCCCACACTATGTGACTGAGAAGTACAGGTTATGGGTCAGCACAGTGGCGGCTGGTGACTAAAAAAATTGGGCAGGACAAGAGGAAAATCAACCCACGGCGTCGTGTTATTGTACACTAGTTGGCTACTTATGTCTACTTTCTTTTGTTCAAGTTATGTTATGTTCTTATGTTCAAATGCAGAGCTGTGCAGAGACCTTTGGAGGGGAGTTAAAACACCATACACCAACATCATTTATAGCATAAACCCTTGAATTATAGCAACCCATATTCAAACAGAATGTAACATGGAATCTTACACCAAACTGCATCATACTATATCATTGTCCCCCACCCGATGAAATGGGAGAGGGGGACAATTTTATATCCCATTCATTGAATGCCAGGGGTCCAACCCAGACAGCTGAGGCAGCAAAGCCTGAGGCCGCGCCAGCAGAGCGGAGCTCTCCATCCATTCCCCAGCAGCGCCCTGCTGCTGCCGTGCCCTCCAGTCCAGATCCATTCTGGCCATTAACTTAACAACAGTCCTCAACAGTCCTTCAGGGCTGCCATAACAAGCTAACTGTTGCATCTGCTTGATAAAAAAAAAAAAAAAAGGGAAATGTAACCACTGCATCTGAAAAAAGGAAATTTGGACTCTGTTGAAAAGGCCTAAATAAAATGTAATTTTTTAGTGATGTGTTTAAGAGTAGTTCACAATTTGCATGTTATAATTTCTTTTCTAATATGCTACTGTATGAATCTCACTTTTCATTGATTTTTTCCAAAGAAGAGAGAAAAATTCTTTTATAAATGATCCTTTGATAATGGTTTACTTCAACCAATTACTACTTTTTTATACTTTGATCTCCCTCTTGCCTTTCTAAAGTAAAGGAGGAACAACCTCCTCTGCCTCTATGGACCATTTAAATCCAATCCTAATCAGAACACAGGGCACCATGAGTAGCCTATTAAAGCACTTCAGACTAGTAAATAAATAATTTGATCACCAAATACAACATTAGGCCCTATTTTTCATGATAGTGCAACGACCAGCGCAAGCAGCACATGGACAGTTTGGTAATTTCCTGTCCTTGCTTTCCCATCTTTGTGGTATTGTGGTGTGCAGCGGTGCATGCACGGTGAACTGCTGGGAGGAGAAGGAGGCAAAGCGAGCTGTTGGTGTTTTTGTGGAAAATGGATCTTAGAGGTCTCAGAACCACGTCTGTTTCTGGAGTAAAGTAACTCCGCTACCACTTGCTGATTTTATCAACAAGAGCAAACTCAGTACTTGCTGTAAATGTGCTGCAATAACAGATAAATGCTTGAAATATAAATAAGATTTTTCAATTAAACACTCCAACCTAAATCAGCACAGAAAATAAGGTTTAATGTGGTTAAAGTATCACTACTGATTTATAAATGTGGGTGATTCTTACAGTATCTGATGTTTATAATGTATGAAAAGCTTCTCCTACAGTTCATTAAATCCCTGCAGGACTAATATGTTGATAAATCCGCAGCCTCTGAGAGGTGCCACGCCTAACACAGATGGAGAGCAGGACGCTGGAACTTGGCTTGGGTCTTGAGGAGTTGTAGCATTTGTTCACTTACAAATAGCCTAAACTGTACACACAATGCACTGCTCCATTGATTCTCAGCTATAACTTCATACTCTCTGCTCCAGTCACCAGCCTCACTGTCACACACTCTCTCTCTCTCAACTGCACACTTGCTATGAACACAACCTACGCACTGAGCTATCCCTTAAAAAGGAGCTATGCTACTTGTATATCACTATAGTAGGTTAGTTAAAATCACACAAAAAAAAAAATAAATAAATAAATAACATTCAGCAATGGACTCAGCCAGTCATTGATAGCCAATATATTCATCCAATCACCCAAGCCTAACACACATAAAAGCATATGAGCATCCCGTCACTTCCTGTTAGCAAAAGATTCAACTGATAGAAAGAATCGGTATCGACATCGGCCCCAAAAATCCAGTCATGGTCGGGCCCTAATATCAACGTCTTAATTTATTTCTGTTGTAAATTTCTATCATCATCAATCACAATCATTTTATAAAAATGATTTTAAAAAGAGGATGGTAATGTTTTTTGTACATTTAGTATATATGGTGAGAATGTTTGGCATTTTTGCATAATACATAACTGATTCATCAACTATCAAAATTGTTGGTAATTAATTTTCTTTCAATCAATCTTAAGAGTCAACAGACCGCATGTTTCAGCTCTACACACAGTTTCATACAGTCTAACAGCATGAACAAGTGTCATCAACAGAATGTATTCCCTGTAGCATAGTCTACTATTTGTGTTAACACAAATAAACAGATCTTCATAATATCTGCAGAGCTTCCTAGTTAAATATATGTGTGCCATCTAACAGTTACTGATTTGCATGTGAGTCACAAAGCAGAGTTCAGCTGAAGACCAGAGTTCAGCTGAAGACTTACTCGCTTTCTCTGTGGCAGGTTTGTTTTTAGCAGTCTTGACTTAAAACATCTTGCATCAAAGGCCTCACTTCAGGTTCACTGACAAAAGGATACTGCATGAGAAGATGACTAGACCGGCGCTACCAATTACTGTGCAGGAGAGCAAACCGCACCATCGCAGCATATTATATTAGTTTGAGCTCATATGGTAAACAGCAAAATCAAAAGTCTGAACAATATTATAACAAATTTCTCATCGGGGCATTTTTTTTTATCCATTCATGAAAATAAACAGTGATTCAAAACTGTATTTTGGATGTTTTGTGCACATATATAAATTATAAACTGGCCTCAAAGTTAAAGTCTTACCAAATAAAGTAGCACACATCCTTTTTGTTTCTGCCTGAGCTTTCACTTTGAATATCACACTGCCATGATCTTGCCACTGCTGAAATGTTTGCATTATCAGCTAGAAAACGAGTGGATGAGTGGATCTAGTATAAACCACAATGAAAGCTGCCTACATGTCACATCATTTCTCAGGTATGTTGACTTTTTACATCACTTACAGACCAGCCAACAGATAGATAATTGCCACATTATATTATATATTGTATGACTCAAGTGCAACATCCCAGTGCTACTATAAACACACAGTAGAGTCAGTCTGTTTGTTCCATCACCACGGACCTGACATTTATGTAAATTGGACGTTCTTTCTCACCAAAACAAGCTCAAATGGTGGTGCATTCCAATAAAGTGGATGAAAGCAATTGTGTGCTCTGCGCTGCTTTCATCTCTGCGGGCTCTGCCACCCAAAACTCAGTTTTACATTTAATATAGCGGTGCAGGCTTGCAAACACACATCAGAACTGATGATATGACACAGAAAAAAAAATTGTTTTCACTTGGACATGTTGCACATTATTAGGAAACATTTACTTTATGTGAGACAATCTGTAACACAATGTTGATATGGCAGGAAAGAATATTCTGATTTCAGCTCCATTGAATGGAGTTCAAAATTGCATCCTGATACATCATGCAGTGGCCTTCAGTCTTTCATGACTGGAGTCCATCTAAAATCATGCTAAGAAAAAAACTATCTTGCAGGTACTCGAGTCTCTGCTATTATCTAACAACCTGGAGGTAAATCAAGAATGATTTCACGTCATCAAGCTGAGATGTTGTAGATGTGAAATTAAAATGGATTTTTCACATTCCAGTGCAAATAGCTGTCTTCACTCTACAATAAATCCAATGGCTCATTCTTCTAAAACTATTACAAGTCCATTTTGCAAAGTTAAAATCCTCATGGCAAAAGTAAACACCACATTACGGTTTTTAAAAAAATGTCCTGACTCACTGTTGAAACAGGAAGTCCACTTTTTGCCATCTAACTAATTATCTATCCATCAACCCAACTCGCCACCTCCTAATAAGAAATTCACCTTATATAGATGTTGAGCTGCGTCACTTCTCTGGGTCATAATTACTACAGCCACTAGATGGCGTCTGTCAGTGAAACGTAACTGTAGGTTGTTTTTGGTGACTGAATGAACAACCTATAGGGTCGTTTTTCTTGGGAGGATAGGATCATTAGAAAATATATTGTAAATATAAAATTACTTAATCTTCAATCTTCTTTAGTATTACTAATTGAAATCTTTCTCTATGCTCACTTTAAATCTCAGTTTAACATGTGTACTTACCAGCAGATTTTCTGACATCACAGCTAGTCTGGAAGTCAATCCTGGTGTGCAACTTACACAAGTGTGATGTAGAAACTGGAAGCCTCCAGTGTACACACTGAGACACGCTGAGAATGAACTTTTCACTGAAGTAGAAGACATCTTTTAGATGAACAATATTTGGGTTATAGTCTGACCAATACTGGATGTTTAACACCAATAATGATATATTCTAAATATTTGGGAATTTAAAAAACATCTGATAATGATACATAGGCTGTATTTTTTTGGAGACATTTTACAGTTGAAAAAGCAACTTGTCAGCACTCTGGTGGACAAACTAATAGTGACACTGTTTCTAAATGACCTCAAACCTAGTTTGGTATTTCTGTGCTGCAACTTCTAAATTACTTACTGGTTGAAAACATACAGGGACTATACTCATTACTGACTAAGGAGTTTTCCGAGTAGAGCCGCTTTGGGCCGATGCTTCAAATATTGGAGAGGGGGTGTTAGGTTTGCAGTCAGGTCATTTTGAGACAAAGCTTTGTAACCGGCCATGCTGTTTTCCGGGGTTGTTCAGTGTACAATGATGCAACAGTGGAGAAAAAAAGTATGATGCTTAGACTGACGGCAACTGCTTGACTGATGATTGGAACCATTGTTAATGGGGAAACCCTATTACTGACCCTAGGAGCAACACATTGTGTGTGTTGTTCCAATGGCAGCTGCTACAGGTTCAGAAGTTTACAACACAATAGAATAATGACTACATCACACTAAGAACGACTTGGTTACATTTTAGGCTAATAGCTATTAATGCATTGTGTGTACCAGGCTGCTTCTGTTTTTTTCTAATAGCCACCAAAATAACAACACTGTCTATGAGGTTTGTCCCTGTTCAAAACTGGCTACATATCTTTCCCAATTAGCAAGGGCAATGGCATGTGTAAAAACCTTTCAGCTGTCCTTTTTCACAGGTTGGGTTGTCGTTTATAACTCTTTTTCTAATATCAGGTGGAATAATTGGCAGTTTACACATACAGTACCACCCTAAAATTTATTGACTGTGTTGGCCTTGGTTCAGGGCAGCATCACAAAGTAGCCACTGATTTTATGACTGTTGTAATTGTGCTCCCCATTTGGAATTGAAGGATTGCTGCAGATTTGGAAAGCAACCAGGAACTCTGTGTTTAAGCAGGGCTTGATCGTTAAAGCTTTTTTCACACTGAAAGCAGGCTTTGGGTTTTCAGGAAAATATACTGTAGTTTCTAACCCCCAAAAGATTTCCAAAAGATTTATGATAGGGGAAAACAAAAGTGATTTTTCAGCCCGTCCTCTCAAGGAATTTTAGTATAGGTCTAAAATTCAGGCCGGTAAAAATGACCTATAGTTACATTTATGCCATCTAGTGGCCATAGTAACTATGGAAGTGACGCAGGTCAGATGACATCAGTATAAGGTAATGGTGTAAACAAACTATACATTGTTTTCGCCGGGCTGAATTTTAGACCTGTAACGTTGTTTTTTTATGAGGATGTGTTGTGATTTTTTTCAATTTAGGACAATAGCTTTTTGGCCTTAATGAATCGCGTATTAGCAAGGCAAGAAAATGGCTTAGCAGAAATCACAGCAATGGGATTTTGATTAATGAGAAACATTCATTTTTGTATTGACCATTTAAAAGACTATTAAGATTGCCACTCAAGCGTTGAGCATTAATTATAAGGCAGGCCTACATAAGCTTCCATGAAATTTAATGAGCACTGTAATGTCTGAAATAATGCAAAGAGCTTTGTAGAGAATTAGGTTGTAAATGAAGTCCTTAAACAACAGTCATATTAAACTTTTCCTGCCAAGTTTGTTTTCAGCGCACACACTAATGATACCTTGTTCTATTTTTTTTCCCCTGAGAAAAAAATGCTTGTTATTCACACACACACTTAATTGCTCACAGTATATTAAGAAATATTTGGAAAAACTGACAAAGAAAATCTGAGCAAACAGATATGATATTTACATGACAACTAATAATTATCATCAATCCTAACCTGCCATTATGACAAATAAAACACATTTCTTTTTAATAATTACACCTTCTCCAAGACAAGATTGTAAACAGCAGTTTGTGGCATTTTTTAAAAAAAAAACTGAATTAAAAAAAAAAACATGTCAAAATGATTAAGAGAAGTGAATGAGAGCAGTTGCAGCACAGTCATGTACATCAACCCTGCTGTTGGTCATCAGTGAAGCTTTACCACCAGGAAGCCCAAACAGACTTAAGCAGTGCATTCATGCATTCGCTCCATGCGTTGGCTCTAATCAACCTGTTAAACGGCATCAGGGTTCATCTTAGACATCTGCTGCTGATGTGATTGCAATTAAAAAAGCTACTTCAGTGCATACTCACAACCACAACACACCAGCCCAGATGCCAAGAAGCAACATTTCCCAGATATGAGATGGGGGATGTAAGCTCATCAAGTCACTCAGTCTACTCTGTAATACAGCAAGTCTCCTTGGCCAACCGATATTTCATCAATATTCATGAATACAGGGTGGGTCTATTGGTGCCATGTGCTTTGTCTCTTCCACTGAATCACTCAGGACTAGAACATGACTGTCATAACATCAATAATGTGGAAAATCCTGCTTAAATATTCATGAGTTCACATATCCTGAACGTGGACCTGCAAATTCATGCTTCTTGTGAACAACAAACAGAAATACAAAGCTTCCTAAGGCTCATAACTCCACTCTGCTGTCTTTCTTATCAGCTCTTTGTGACGCTGTGAGAGCCTGTAGGTCCTTTTCTGGGGGCGCTTTAAGTTATATCAGCCATATCGATCTGTTAACTTTGCATTCATCAATCACAAGGTTAGGGCAATGATTCAGATAAAATCAGCACACTCCATCCTCCCCCCAGTGGGAAATTTGTAATTAATACCCCTACGTGCCAGTGCATCCTCTTCTGTGGAGAAGACTGTGTCACCTTTGTTTACAGGTATAGTTACATATCATGTCAGTATATCAGCTGCTCAGTTTTTTGAAGGTTTTTGAAAAGAGGAAAAAAAAATAACAACTATATATTTAATGAAGATTCCTGCTCTCAGGAGGCTCAACTGTTTCCTATGAACACTCTCCCAGACTGCCACAACAAAGGCCTTTGCCAAGGGGCTTCCAGTACAATCAATGATAGCACTAATTGAAATATTATCTCTCGTGCTTCACACAAATGCCCAGGCAAGCCCCCAATAATTGCACACAGATTATTCCACAGACCATGTGCTTGCTAACCACTAACTCTGCCATCTGCTCCAAAATTACAACCATACCGCTGCACTAGTTAAATACCCTCAGTACACAGCAGCTCCCCAACTGTGAGATGCCTCCCTGCTATTAATGCATGAGGGCAGGCCCAGTCTCGAGTGACCTCCTTATCACTGAGTCGATGTTAAGGATCTGGGCAGGTGATGGTATATGATTGATGTGGGTATACTGCCTGCCCACGTAAATTATATATCTGTTTCCCTCCCTTGAGATTTCAAATCAGATAAAAAAGGAACATATGGAAGATTTAGGAAACCATCGCAGGCTGCAAACGCTCCTGCAAGGCTGGGAAGTCTTCACAATCAAGCGGATGAAGAATAGCAGCAGAAACAGGTTGATGGTATCAGCAGTTCAGGCAGGAGAGGGATGTTTGGTGCACAATAAGAGGCTGTTATTACCCATTCTAGACACAAGAACTACAGGTAAGCCGATTATAATACAGACAATGAAAGTCACATATCATGACAAGGTCACTCTGAGCTGGAAAAAACAAAAAAAAAGGAAACAAAAGGCCTAATTACAGCTAGGTAGCAAGACAAAAGGCTGCTTTTGTTCATCACATGGTTAATGTTGGGGATGTCATTCATTATTTATACTGTTCTCCTTTTGTTTCTTGATAGATAAACTTGTTTTAACTTATTTCATTATCCTCTGGTGACTCAGTCTAGTTGGCTTTGGATGCTTCTCCCTTCTTCTTGATTTTACGGATCCTGAAATATGCCTTCAAAGTACCATTTTTGGCACGAGAACCTAGTTTTTCATGAGCAGCTACAAAAAACTTTCACTGTGCAAGCATCAGCTATGGCTTCAATCGAAAATACAAGTGTAGTGGTTCCAGTGTGGAGTGGCTGATACTGCGACCCTGTGGCTTGATCTCCTGGGCTACTCCCAGCTGCTCCAACATGTGTGTCCTCTAGTGACTGAAGCAACTCTTTACCAAAATAACACAAAAACAAAACACTGTCCCAGTGCAAAATTCAGTAATAATTTACCCTTCACTCACATAAAAAGACACAAAGGACCTCTTAAAAAATACAAATAGCTGGAGTAAAACCGTTTTCATGAAGCCATGTCCAGAATATGTTGGCAAAAACCTTCTAATGTTGCACTTGAGTAAATTAAATTTGGTTTTGGTATAAATGCTTCAAACGTACCATCATTTAGGACACAATTGGTATAAAATGGCAGATCACTGCTACTCTAGTAATGTTTGCATTTGACATAATAATTCTGTTTGTTATTTTAATCTTTTAAGGGGTCACAGCATTGACTTCTCTTGCAAAAGGTTTGTTCTTTTATCATTGTGGTTATATCTGCTGTTTTAAGCTTTACCAAAACATAGATAATTGAACATAACATATGGAATGTTAGATTATGCAAATAAAAATACAGAAAGTGGCAATAAAATCCCTTACTCGCAGCTGCATATACTGTAACTGCTTCATAAATAATGCTCCTAACAAACAAGAATAACTTGTGAAATGCCTGGCAACTTAGAATCTTTGCCTCTCAGCGATTTCCTCTTTACTTTAGCTCGTCTTAACTCCTCAGAAAATCTCATCCTTTGTGTCAAAAGTCAAAAAACATCGGAAGAATTTGAAACTCTGTGTGCTTCATGTAACTCTGCTAAACAGCCTTTGGCATTCCCTTACCCCAGAGGACACATATACATCCAGCAGTGTTTCTCTAAAGCTGCGTACATAGAGACAAACAGTACTGAGGTCGAGCTGCGAGTTTCTCAAGGAGGCAGCATTCCTCCGACACAACAACTTGGTGAATGGACACAGTCTGAAGTCACTATCCCTGCTGCTTATTAATCAGCTCTCCCTGGCAATGTCCCTTCTGGCCACCGAGTCACATGACCACTTCACTGGAACTTGGCAAACTATGTGGGGGAGGAAAGGCTTCTCAATAAGCTTAGCCTTTACTTTTGTGCGACTGTAGGAAATGCCACTGCGTGATGACAGTGCATTATTTGATATCCAGGAAGTGAAATTGAAGCCATGCATGTGCAAACTAAGGACTTTATTCAGCACAGGAAAAATAAACAAAAAAAAAAAAAAAACAGATTCCAGCTGCATTTTCTGCCCATGATGGATTTACCCGGAAATGTTTATCTGCATTTCAAATACTAACGTTTCAGAAGTTTCCTCTGGGATAAAGTCTGTGAATCTGTCTGTTTTCTTCAACCTATGGGAGTCTTGTCATGTCACACATTTAGAGTGTAAGTTAGAGTAGTAATAATATAATTATATTCAAGAAAAAGTTTTTCTTTCAACATCTCCTGAGATTTGTTGTTTTTTTTTTCTTTGTCTGCTGAATTGTCAATGCCATACACAATGCAGCCACAGTATTGAGAGCCTTCAGTGAAATTCCAGCACTGCAAATTGATTGTTGACCCAAACTGAGTGTGAACAAATCAATCACGCTTCCATTAAACTCTTACAACAAACTTTCCACAATCCAGAAATGATAATTTGTGATACGAACCTGTGAAAACACCAAACAAACACAAGAAAAACCCCTAAAAAGCAGCACTTAATACAGAAACAGACTGCAACACAGAAATTGCTCCCCACCACAGGAATGGGAAAGACAACTGGATAACAATTACCTCCAATTTGCAATTTGCCTTTTCACAAAACAAATAGACCCTCTTGTTGTTTCCATGAAATATGCAAAGTGGCAATTTCACATCTGTGGAATAACAATTGTCATTTACAGACACTCATCATCTCATAACGTGTCTAATTTCCTTAATATTGTACCATGAAGGGAAGCAACGTGAAGTTTAATTGAAAAAAAAAAAGTTCCATATCCACGGTAACCTCTTGAGTCAAGCTATGGAGCAAGAATAAGAAAAAAATATACTATAGAGGTGTAAAAATAGCTCTCGGTGATCAATCTTTCATTTCTGGGTCCATTTTGTTGCTCACTCCTGTGTTTTTCTTATTTCATGGATGTCACGTCCATATATTTCCAACTTGTATAGAAGAGGCTGAGATACGAATTTTTCCTGTAACAGCAGACTCAATAGACTAGAATGCAATGCAGCCATGAGGCAGGTGGTATGTCATGTGAGGACAGTCTCTTCTCCATTCTCTTCTTATTGCTCTGTCTTGCCTGTGTATTAGGGCTGTCACTTTTTTTTCGAGATTCAAACTGCCATTTAATCGTGGGAAAAAAATAAGATCTGTAATTATCAGTCTGAATTCAAACTTCACAGTGTATAATAAGAGGAACAAGTTGTTTCTTGTGTTCCAGTGGGGAGTGCTAGTGAAAAAAAAAAAACAACATAAAGTCACACTTACTATTTTCCCTGTCACCAATCTTCCAGGAGCAGTGCTGAACTATGAGGTGGTTTTGGTGTAGTGGCCACTCTCAGTATTGCAGGATCACATGACACCCACTGGCCCAAATAGATGTTTTTTTTTTCATACAAAATCATTACAAAAGGAACGGCTGAAAAACAATATTGTCACAAACCCCCCTTTATTTGTTAGGTCTAATAAAATTTGGAAAGTCCCAAAGAGCCATTTCAGTAAATCATTTTCACTATCATGCCATTCACTTCAAACTGTGAGGCAGAAGAGACATGAGGCGTGAGCCACCATTTGCGTTGAAATTCATTCTCCTTCTTTTAGTCATTATAACTCAGTCATATGTCACATCAGAAATGATACACATATTTAGATTCAGTGTGATGTACATTTCCCGTGAATATCATCGTATCATCATCGTAGAAAAAGATGCTGCCTATATCGTCACGTTTTGAAGTTTTCTTCAGTATCACAGCAATCCAGTGATAGTTGTCTGTACATCCATGGGGCACAGTATCAGACTTTGAAGTTAGTTGATTGTTGCTTGCTTTTTTGGAATGGAGAAAGCTACCAAGCCAACGGACAATCAACGGGCAATCATGACACTAAACCATCTGAAAACTAATATGTGGAACCATTATTGAATGCAACAGCACGGATGGCAAAATCATAAATGTGAAGCTGCTTTCTGGTTTTGTAAAATGCAATTGCCTAACCCCAAATTTTCATCAGACATAAGCAGAGCTACTGAAGCATCCATCAGTCCACATCGATACATCAAGCCTCGCTTCAGCAGCTAGAAAGGCAGCAGTCATCGCTGACCACAGTGTTTTTATCAGGCTCACTGATATCAGACATATAACAAAATTATTGATCTGTTCAGTGGACAGAAATGTAAGTTATTTGTATTTAATTTGTACATAAAATTGTAAATGGAAAGTAGGCAACAATTCATAAAGAACAGTGCTGTTTTTGCTTCTTGCATTGCATCTGAATTAGTGTGAATGAATTACATGTTAGTTCTCATTCATTCAAACTAGATTCTTTTTTTTTTTTAAAGTGACAGCCCTTCTTTATGCATACAGTAATTCACAGCTGTTTGTAACAGGTTCATTCGAGTTCTCTGGGGCGCTCTGGGAAGTGTAGGAAATCCATATCTGGAGTAGAGGTGGATGAGGAAGGTTCAGGGACAGTGCTCCCAACAGATTCCAATGCTTTATGTCGAAATACACACATCAATACATCTTATAACAGTGTAAGAGTGTCTGAGGGTGAACTCATGCTCTCCAGTCAAGAAGCCTCCTGGCTTTAATAGCGTCTCATAGCCAGTTTACATGAGGTCCATTTATCACATTTTGATATCACGCAACTGCACACAGGTGGTGATATCTACCTGCCATTGTCGGCCATCTGCCTGCTCTGCCTGTACATTCTGCTGCAAGGCTTTATGTGGACTGTGCACCGGGAGACAGACACAGACATTTTTTTTTTTGCAACAACAGCTCTGCCTCTTTTGCCTTGAGATCCCTACTGAGTAGCTGTAGCCCTGCGATAAGAAGAGAACACACTCTACCCATCAACAATGATCTCAATGTCTTTAACAAAAGACTGCATACAGTGAGCACACCATGGCTCCCGTACCACCACCCCTATCCATCTCTGCTCTCTCAGCTGGTCATCCAATAACAGCTGTTGCTCCAAATTCCGATCTAAGCGGCTATAATTCTCATCTTTGGCTGACGCGGGCCGATGGAGGAAGGACAAGGGCACAAAACACAGGCCTGCAAGGGTCTTGGCCAAAAAAAAATCGCAAGAGTTTGTGCTGCATCCTGGCAACACCAGCCAACACCGTCTTCTCCCAGCCACATACAGAGAACGAGGGAGGGAGGCAGCCCGCTTAAACAATGAGACTGCCTCATTACCAGTGTTTATCTTAAGCTGGATTAATACTACAGAAAGAAATGCTCTTCTTTTGTTTGGGAGTAAAAGAATATGTGCTGCTTCTTCTTGGGCAGTCTGATATTGGGATGTTTCACCGTGTTTTAGGCTTTTTGTTGTTGTTTGGTTTATTTGCAACTTCTTTCCTTCTTGCAAAAAAAAAAAAAAACAAAAAAAACACCAAAAACACCCACTGATGTCAGCGTTTGATTGCTTCCCACTTACCCTTCACATGTCAGAGTCTGTTTGTTCAGTTATGTGGAAGATAATCAACCAGTGGGGTTCAGATCCTTCCAGGTTTCATGAAACATTCTGAAAGTTACATTCAGATTCACTTCAAAGATAAAAACACTAGGACCAGCTGCAGAATATGCCAGAGGTACTATTTGTTAGAGCTGTATGAACTTTACAGCCTCACTTTACAGAAAACATGAAAAGCTCATTCCAGGCACACATACTTTTAACTACAGCTTTTATTCAAGTGTGACTCCAGAGTCAAGTCTGAATCAGTTTCGTCATGGTAAATGCTAGGGGTGGGGGGGGGGGGGGGGGAAATCGATTGTAAGATGCATCCCGATGCGGACATGGATGATTCTGCATCAATTCACAAATGTCAAAAATCAATTTTCTAAATGTTAGTAAATAACGTGACGCTGACAGAACGAAAAGGCAGAACTCGAGTGCGAAGGCGGTGCAGCTGCAGCACCCGGACAGTCTACGGGGCGCACGCACTAGAGTTCATCTTCACTAAAGCATTTTTTGATTTAATGAGTAAATAATCACCTTTGCAAGATGAACGTGGAGTATATTGTGAACTTTCTACGCCGTCACTCGGAGACTAACGTTAGCGGAGCAGAGCATCAAACTTCAACAGTAACAAATGAGACCGGCTGACCTACACGCTGCAGCACAAATAACTTCAACCAACTCTGAGGTGAAGAAAATAACTCCGTGCTCAGTCTGGCCTGTTGTGCCTTGGACAGTGATGTCTTTCTGCGGAGCTAACGGTGCACCAGAGAGGCTGCTCTCCACTGCTGGAGACATAACATTAACAACAACACAGCGGAGCACCCTGTCTTGCCTCATTTTGTTATTCTCATACGGGGCAGAAGATTGTAAGATGCTGTCACATTAATTCATTCATTCATTAATGCAGTTAACTTTTTAAAATAAAAAGGCTGCAGACTATTTATTTTATCTGCTAGGTATGTTTCATATTGTATTTCAGTGGAATAAGGACAACAGTGAATGGTTCGGCACACAGTGTACTGGAGCAAGAGACTGAAAACAGGTCCCCTTTTCTATTCATTCAGTCCAGAATCGATTCTGAATCGAATCAGACACCAAAGAATCACATTGTGAGATTCCCCAAGATTCCCACTCCTAGTGAATGCAACTGTGCCAAACATAATAGATGGAGGGAAAAAATGCAAGACCACACAAGGTGCACTGTGAAGCTGACCTTGTCATATCCACACATATTTTCCAACTGCACATGGGAAAGCCAAAAGGATGCACGCCCTTGATTTTTCAAAGTGGTTGTTGTCCTGGGACCAACATTTTGTATGATAGCCCTGGGACAACAACTGCTTCAGCCAATCAATGTTTGTGATGTGAAAAACAGGAGGTAAAAATGGCTGTGCAAAGATGCACAAATTACAAGGTGAGACCAACATGAAAGTTTTCAAATTTCATTTACACTAATCTGCTACTACAGCTTTATGATCATGAGGATATTAAAATGCACGTTTGCTTTTTAGATTAGCGTTTTGCCATTATACAAGTAAGCTAACATTAGCTTGCAAAGTTGAGCAAAGTTGCTATGCCAAGACTGATTAGCATTGCTATATTTCTGGCTCAAATTGAAACAATCTGAAAGTAATATTTAGATGTTGAAATTTTTATAGCGTACCTAGCTAAAAAAGCTCAAACTTAGCTAGCTAGCAAACATGAGCAAGCTAGCAAGCCACAAAGCCAATACTAACCAAACTTTGAACGTGGACTGTAAATGTAAATAATATTTGACTAAAAAGGACATTTGATTTATTTTCATATTTAAGGACAGTGGCAAAATATCTAGCTTTAGCTAACAAAGCATAAACCACCCTTCATTATTGATGTTGGTTGAGCTTAGGGTAACTTAGTAATACATTCAGCAATTTTATGGGCAATGCTGCAGGCAACAAGCAACACAACAGTGAGGGCTAAAAATCTATCCAATATGTTGAGGCAACTCCTAGGGCACTGTTGAATATCAAAGGTTGCCCATAATATTGCTTTGTCTACTTCTATCCATGGGTTAAGGATACTCTGAGCAATTTTTGGGCAATATTGCAAAAGCAAATATATTTCAATACCATCACAAAAATAAAGCTGTAGGAGCAGACTAGTGTAAACTAACAAGTAAAATTTAAAACTTTCATGTTGCACGTTGAGGTCAACATTCATACTGTATGATGGTCTGAAGACAACAACGTATAACAGAAAATAAATCAAAAAAGACTTGAGGTCAACATTCATACTGTATGATGCTCTGAAAACAACATCATATACCAGAAAATAAAGCAATGTTGACGTGAGAACATATGTTAGGTAACTTTTTGGGCAACATGACAACATACCTGTTAACAGGAACTGAAGTGAGTTGTAGGGAAGATATATAGCCTACCATATAATGTATCTGTGCAACAAGAAATGGCCATATAAATAAGGCATTGGCAGCAGGGCTCTCTGTGATGACATCACAAATGTTGATTGGCTGAGGCATTTGTTGTCCCAGGTCTATCATACAAAATGTTGATCTCAGGACAACAACCACTTGGCAAAATCAGGACGTGTGCCAAAGCACAGCGTGACACTGTGATATATTGTCCTTGATGTACAACTGTCTCTCAATTTCTATATCAAACATAAAAGAAAGACAGAAAAAAGAAGAAAGGCTCAAAATGCATCAACAGGAAACTGATCTTCATTTTGGAAGAAGCTTCCTACTCTTTCCCTCTCCATTGAGCTGACGCAGCCCCACAGCAATTTTAGCCTGCGGCTCATCCCCTCGAGGTGTGCCGAGAAGCGCTTCAAGCACTTATTCGTGTCGACTGCCATCCAGATGTACAGTGTTTCCTGCCACAGTGGCTTCAGCCTCAGCCAGCCAAGTAGCAGAGCTCTTCAGCCCAGGTGCCTAACACCGTCTCTATCAATTTGCTCCTAATTGTTTTTCTCTGGTCCTGTGATCTGCCCTGCTCTCTACATCCACCCTGCCCGCCTGGTTCTGACCGAGTCCTCTCCATACTTCTGTACACATCTGTATACAAGCCAAAATATCACAGTTTCTCTCATGAACAATCACAATGTGCGCGAGCTGCTTCCATTTGTTATTATAATCAGATCAGACTGTGAGAGGAGCTACTGTAACAGCTCCTTTATGTTTTAAAAATAGATCCACAGTCTTAAATGTTAAAACCATGATGACAGCATATTTTGCAGCTAAACCCATATTGATACAAAGGGGTTTGAAACGGGTAATGCAAAGGTAATTACTTTTACTAATAATTACTTCTAGGAATCTTAACTTTGTGTATGACTGGGAATTGGTTCCGATAGCCGGTTCCATTTCGGAGGAGATTCGTGCGTGACCTGGATCCAGAGTTACAACACTAAATAATCTACAAATGTACAAAACATTCAGGTAACGTTAGCAGGCTACTCATTTTAAGCCACTGTTGACCATCAACAGATGAAATGACAAAACATCACCAGGACCAGATTACATCAGCTGTAGCTAATTAATGTCATTCTGTAAGAAATTACATTAATTACAGATTTATTCATTAAAAATGTATTTAAGATGAAACTTTTGGCTGTTGTGTGGTTAATGTTCTGTCTGTAAGCCTGTGTCTGTACTCGTCCAAAGATTGTTAGAGAATAAAACATCACTCTAGATGACTCATCTCGACCCAATTAGAATACCATAAAAACTGAAAAGTTTCAGCTGTCTGAGCCAACAAAAGCTGATTACAGACCTCAATTGAACCTTTAACTTTTAGTTATTTATAACTTGAGTTACCTGCAATTTTTTCAAAATGAAGCTAATTAATTTCAATAAGGTGTTAGAAAGAATACAGATTCAACAAAATGCTATGCAACCTAAACACGACTGTTTTAAAAGTAATAAAATATACTGTAGCCTATTATCATGAGAGCTTGTGATGCACTAACCTGCAGACCTCTGCTCACCTGTAAATCTGCCTACCTTTATTCATTAATTCATTATCCTCCATATGTTCTTTTTAATCTTTTTATTTGTTATAATATTTGCCTCACTCCTATCAGTGCCCTATTCTGTTGCTGCAATGACCCAATTTCCCCATGGGGACCATTTAAGTTTCATCTAATCTAATCTAACACATCTCTGATTCTGCAAGAGATCTGCTGATATGCAAATGAATTCTGCACAATTTCGGTGTTGTCTGGAGAATGGATTGGACTTGAAATGGGGTGGAAAGAACATTTTTTTGCCGGTGTATTAAAAAGCAGACATTTTTAATAGCGCAACGATGTGACACAAAACAAAACGCTTCCTCCCTGGCTGCCTGTTCCAGCGGTAATTTGTGTATTTTTCAAAAATGTTGTCTAAGTATGCAGAGGTTTTCTTTTCACTTGACACCATTTCCTGCCTGCTAAATAATGACTATACTACCTTGCAACATAAGTAATGATATGTGGTATTAACAGTGACAGTATCTGCTGAATTTTATTAAGTCAGGGGTTAAAACAAGCTCTCTCTGGTCTACTAAAAACACACTGAGTGAGTCACTTGATTAATTCCATCTTTTTCTTACCACTGACACATTTCAAAAGTACATAATTAGGTTGAAAAGTGCAAAGAGTCTGTGCCACAGTTTATTTCGGAGCTTTATATGCTAAAACTGTGTCCCACATAACATCAGTTTCAGTCTAGCAGAGTAGCAACCCTCATTCAAGATGGTACTTGATAAGAGGAATAAAAACAGTAACATTAAATTTGTTGGCATAAGTCATTAGGCAAAAAAAAAAAATCTACTTTTGATCAGCTTTTTATGTAGGAGTCATGTGCTGCTTTATTTTTATATAAGCGTTACTTATCACATACTGGGCAGGACTTTGGTTGCGGAGGGCTGCATTTTGTGCAGTCCAAGACATCTGGAAAAAGCAAAGGGGCTGCTGGCCAAATAAAATATAGTAAGGTTTTGGTTTGCAGATGATGAGCAAAAACACCCTCCCTTCCTTTCTAAATCAATGGATTTATCCACTTCATTCATTTATCCATTCAGCCCTTTATTTATTTATTTGTTCACTTTTGACTTAAAGGGTCATCATCAAAAGGACAAAGAGGATTTAACAGCATTAATCTTTCCTCGAGTCCCTATCTTATTGTAGATTCATGATGGAGCTTAAGGAAAAAACAAAAAGGTAAAACCACAATAGGTTGATTAGGGCTGATAAAGGTGCAGTTCATTTCCCGCAGGCGGCCTTTATTTGCGTCTTTTTCAGCGCACCTCGATCCGGCCACAATCTAGTAACTGGACGGAATGTTAATGTCAGGTGTAAACAAGGTCAGAAAAGACTGAGTTGCTTCACTGCTCTCCCTTCCAGCAGCAAAGCCCTCTTGCCTGCCCGGAGAATATGGCTTAACTTGGATGACCTGACCACGCAGTCAATGTGGATTAAGAACTAATACTTAATCAACTTTGCAGCAAAGACCTCCCGTCCGGGAGATTTACCGCGCGTCAAGATGATCCTCAGGCAGCAAGAGCCGCAAGCGTAAAAAAAGGACAATTGCACAGTGAAGGTGCATTAAAAGACCTATGTGACTGAAGGCTATTCAGCCAGCATATGATGAGCAGCATATTAGTTGCTCCTCTTCGGTTTTTGGTTTTTGTTTGTTTTTTTGTTTGTTTTTCCGGATTCAAAAATGCACAACCAAAGCAAAACTAATACTGCTGAGAATTATTTTGACAGGATTAAACTTTCGCAGAAAAGAAGAGCATGACTACAGCTTAATATAACCGGTGTAAAAATAAATTCAAAGCAACCACTTAAAGATACTTAGAGAGTCAAGCCACTGGCACCAAGACAGCTCAACTGCACTTCACTAATCGCTTTATTTAAGCTGCAGCTTAGATGACAAGCATCCTGATGTCAGACGTGCGGGCGAACACTGCCGCGACATGCATAAGGCACTTGGGTGAGAACAAACTGACTAACAGTCCCATCCAAACAGAGCCGGAGACAACGAGAACAAGTGCTCAAAAGATGACAAAATCCATCACTTACCTTGCTCCATCAGCAGGATGCTCATCCCGACCAGCATAGCCCAGTACAGAGGATTTTTCATGTTTATCGATCTCTTGTTTGTCTTCTGTGCGATGTCGTCGGGGAAAAATAGCCTGTGAGTCTCTGAAAATCCTGAAAAGTGCTTTTCTTCAAGTCCCCGGTCCTCCTGTCTGACTGTAAAGCATCCACCAACGCAGCGCTCAGCAGAGTCCCTCCTTCAGCTGTGAGGTTATTGGCAGCGCTGCTACACACAAGCTAGCGGCAATCAACACAGCCATTTCCGGTCTGGTTTTTCAAGTAAAACACACTTGCTGGTGTTCTGCCGTTTCGGTAGTCACCTAGCAGTGGCGACATCTTTAATTTGAAGAAAAAGTCGACCCACTTCCTGTCCTGACCCGGTTGTTTGTAGCTAGCTTGAAGTGGCTATTAGCGGCGGCCGTCCAACAGTCCGCTGTTTTCCTAATTACGTTATTTTACTCATAAAACATGCTAATTAAATTAACTTATTTATCTTGCGGTATATAAATTAAAACAAAATATTACCTGCGAGCAAAAACAGAACAATTTCTGTAGAATTTAAGATATTTAATATAGGTTTCATATCAGGATTTTTCAGTTTCAGTTCCCTGCGGTAGGCCTACCCATAAAGTAGTCACTTAATTTATTATAAATGTTCCACAAGATTTTACAGCCCATCATTTAAACCAGTGGTTCCCAACATGGGGGTCGGGGCCCCCTAAAGGGCACAAGATAAATCTAAAGTCATCTAAAATCAAAATGAGTAAAAACATATTTTTATGTTGTGATTTTTTGTTCAGATGTTTCTTTTACTTTTTTGTGAACACTGGATAATTTTACATCTTCAGACCTCTAAGAACTATCTGAATAAATACAAACTGAGAGGGGAACATCAGTCTTTGCTTGAGATGCTTGACATTTACTTTAGATGGTCACACAGGCCACAGGGGTCAGAGAGCAGCTGATTCCAGCAGTCTGCTGTCTGTTTGATGCTCAGTGACTCAATAATAATAACTTTTCATGGCTTGTTGGCTTTAAAAAGTCACCCTCCACCTTCTATTAAAGACATTCAAAATCTTTTCTCACAAATCATGTTGTAAACAATAACAGCCAAGCATGCAGAACAGAACATGTGAGAAAGGCAAAATAATAATAATAATAATAATAATAATAATAATACAAATAATACAATTCTGCATCTCTGTACCATCCTCCTGCACTTCATAGTTACCTCTACTGATTACATGCACCAGTCTCAACTATATACTATAAATGCATGAAAAATCTGATTTGATATATTCTTAATTTAAGCTCAATTTTTGCTGACTTCCAAGAAAATATTAATAACAAGTAAAACAGATTCTGACAGCTTTAAAGGATACCTGCAGAATAACTATTTGTTGTTCTGTTGCCATCAATTCTAAAGTCATCCATGAATTTACCAATCAGAAGCTATTTCTGTCTGTAATACAGTACAAACACTTCAGAGACACTGTTTGACAAATGCAATCCATCATTTAAAATAAGTGCATTGAATTTGCATTTTGTTTTCTTACCAATATAACTGTTCAGCCACAATCACTGCAGTGGCAGTTTTATCAAAAGTTGTTCCATTCTGCAATAATAGAGTTTAGTTCAGCTTCAGACGAGTGACTGACTTCAATTCCTCATTTAAACATACAATCTATATGCATTCATCCATATTCATATTTTCTTTGTTTTTTTTTTGTTTTGTTTTGTTTTTTAAATCAGCACACTCCTCATTTACGGCTCTATCAGTGTTGTTGAAGTATATTATCAGTTGATGTAAACACCATCATGACTGTTTCACAGTATTGATTGTGAGTGTCTTGGTTGCATGTTAGGGCATCCTTACACAGTGTTTATCCTGCCGACCTTGTCGTGACAGGACACTCAAAGTCATGCTATGCTGTGTCAGCTGAAAGCAAAAAACACCCTTCTCTGCATGTCACTGTATGTGTTTGCAGTGGCGGCCTGTTTGAATGAGTGTGAGCTTAGAGTCGCTCCTCTGCTGTTACTACTGCTGCTGCTATCTGTAAGAGCTTTGATTCTACTATGTGTGTCTGCGCCCTGGAGCTCTTTAATTCTGACTTAATTCCCATTGGGGAGATTATTTGCAATGCTCCCTGCATGTTACTTACCATGTTGCTATGTATGACATGCTGCTATTCTGTATTGCCACAGCAGGGAGCGTCCCAAAGAAAAGAGAATAGCATCAGGTTGAATTGTTTTTCTGTTTTCCATTAGTAATAAACATACATGTGAGGGTGTACTGTACATCACGGTTCCATTTCAAACCTAGAACATACATTGTCTAACATACATTTCTGAGCTGATAATACAGTTGTGACTAGAGTGTTCATAATTATTTATTTCAATTTATTTAGGGAAGTCAATGATGAATCAATTCTCCGATAATTGCCCTTAATAATTTAATATGGCAGCTGTCTACCCAGAGGCTCATGCATTCACTGGACTAGCTAACCATAGTGAATAAACAGCACTCACTACATCCCATCATGTAGCTAAACCAGTATGATATAAATCTGCTGAGGAGAGATCTGTGTAATCTAGTTTATGTTCATTTGGTAAGAGCTATTGAGAGCCACAGCCCTTTTAGTTGCTACACAACAAACAAATTAGACGGCTGATCAGAGGTCTAATGTTCAGTGCTGCTGGTTCATGCTTTATGTGTACTTATTCCAATATGCTCCAGTTAGAAAATAATCTGCTGGAGAATATTCTTACTTTTAAATATACAACTCAGAAAGTGCAATGAATCACTTTTTGTTATTTTGTAAAGATAACACACCAAAAGTTGATGTTGAAGTACATCACACTCTGCAGCTCCATAATGTATGAATAAATATTTGTACATAAATCTTATAAAATATTTGTTTATGCAGGGTGTACGGGAGCCTTTAAACCGGAGAGCACAGCTACTACAACAGCACCGGTGAAAGATGTTCAGCTGTTGTCTTCAGAGCGTCAGAGCCTCTCACTGGAGGCCTTTCACTCCCTCGTCCTCCACTCTGTACCAGACTACACTGGCTTCTCCTTCCTTGAGATGTACAGCAGGTGACCGTTGTGTGATCTTTTTGAGAGTTAGTGCCACTAAAACTAATCCAGTCTAACAAAGCAACCCTGCCCTCATTGATAGACATGGGATGGACAAAATATTGGAAACACCTCTCAGTATAAAGCATTAGCTAATATTCAAAAGCACCACAAACTGCAGCCTTTAAAATGACCATAAAGCTGAATCTAAAACAGTTCAAATAAAAACTTAACATTAGAACCCTCATGAACATAAGATTTATTGCAGGTCTGTTGGATGAGACTGCATTAGCTTTGGCTAGGTGTAACTAATAAACTGAGTGTATTGATACAGGCTATTCCTTTTTGACTATGTCCAAAATGCACCCTTTAGTGACAGTATGACATTACACATCATGTGAAAAATGATGTTTTACTATGTATATAAAAAACTTATGACCCGCATCAACTGCTTCTTCTGCAGCAACACAATCGCCAGAAGAAAACGATGGCATTGAACGTTTCTGCAAACCACAGAAATGTTGAATATATACGTTTCAACACCTGTAATACGTATCATATCATCATCTCTACAAACGTAGCATATTAACATTTCTACCCGTTGAATAATGATGTTTTATGGTTTGACAACGTTGTGGTTAAAGTCTGGTTAGGTTTAGGCACAAAGACCACTTGGTTAGGTTTAGAGAAAGGGTTAGGGTTAGGGTTAGGGTTAGGGTTAGGGTTAGGGTTAGAGGGTTAGGGTTAGGGTTAGGGTTAGGGTTAGGGTTAGGGTTAGGGGTTAGGGGTTAGGGTTAGGGTTAGGGTTAGGGTTAGATCATCAGAAACACCCGCTTTTGTCGGTTGAAACGGGAAGCGGACATTGGTTCCCAGACAGTTTGCCCCATCAAGGAGAAGCTATCGTACAGTTAGCAATTTCAGTCATTTAATCTAATTTATAATTTGGGTCAGTGAATGTATTTAATATTATATCACTGAATGTGATCTAAATATTCTTATCTCCCCCAGCATATGCATCAGCCCTGATGGAGTCTCTGAGGGAGGACTACTTCAGGTCATCAAAGACTCTACGAGAGAGAAGCGCTACCCTGTCCTCCACTGCACCAGAGTCCCTCTCCAGATCCCGCCAGCAGATCAGCAAACATGAGGCAGGCAGTCAGCCTGTAACCTGCACAGCCTTGACGGTTTAACACAGGACTTTAGTGTGAAACCTGGCACGGATGTCGTGGTTTTCAGTTTGACATTATAACAAGTCAGATTAATTCTACAATGACTGATTGTTTTGTTGTTTATTCATTGAAACCTGGTAAAAGATTTATATGAAATTTGAGGGAAAATTTTGGCTCATGAATGTTTGAGTGATGGGGTATTTTTGAACATTTTCACTATTTACTCATGCTTATTAAATAAAAAAACATGTCTCATGATTGTGTATCTCTATGAATTTTGAGGTAGAGCCAGACACAGACTGAAACATTTTGAAGTAACTAATTGAGCATTGTGCAGTTTTGGTGGTATCCATGCTGTGCTTTCTAGTTGTTTTAAGGGTAAATTAGTATTTTTTCATTTGACCATATATGTTTGAGATACATCAAGATACATAATTTAAAAACTTACATGTATGTTTATGTATCCTACCTGATTCTAGTCAAAATTAGATATAGTATATTTTGTACCAGTGTTTTATAGGTTAGTGGTTACATGCTGTTATTGATCAGTTTGATGGTGATAGTAACATTTTTGAATTTGGGTGGTGGGATTAAGCCTTGCTTTACATTTGTATTACATACATACGTGTTTAGTTTTAGTCGATGCAGTTGGAGAATACTAGAATGCACGAGTAGTTTTTATTTATATAGATTTATTAGTATTAGCTGCTGGTGTCTGCAGACCTAGCCAGTAATGCAGCATCTGTTAGTAACACATGAAGCTGCTCTTAACTGCATAAAATGTTTAAATACATCCAAACACTTGGTTGTTCTTGTGATAACTTTTATTGTCACCTAAATGAGGTCACTGAAACCTTTTGTAACGTCTTCTGTCGTTCCATTAAAAACTTAGAAATGATTGATTAGAAATGTATCTCTCTCTTTATCCATGTCTCTCTCTCTCCTGTGCGGTTGCGCCGTAAACGTAGTGAGGAGTTAAATCACCGTGACATAGACGTGACCTAACAATCTGATCTTTGTGCATCAGTGTCTGCTGGTTCTCATGCTGGAAGTTATGGTATAACTGAATTTCTGTCCAATGACCGTTATTTCTCCTAATCCTCGTTGGTTTCTGATCCTTTGGACACTTAGCAGGATCAAAATTATGTGTTTGTAGTCCGTCATATGCGCATGAATAAACATTTACAACCTCTTCAGTGTCAAAGCCAGCCCTGACATCCATTCCTTTCTCATTCAACTTGACAGCATAGTTCCTACATCATTTTCCTACACATTGATTCACTGGGGTCTCTGCCCAGCATGTAGCATGTGATTAATGTTGTTCAGCCATTTGTTTAATGGCAAAAACAGGCAGTAAGCAAGCTGCAATTTTGAGTCAAAAAATTATTTTGATATAATTCAAATAATTTCATTTATTGTTAAAATACCTAATTTACATGGATTTTGTGGCATTTAAGCCAGTAGTTTAATAAATAATATGTAAATGCTCTTATGGAATACGTACAATTTGTGTTGCATCATTTTTTTAAAGTACTGTACAACCAACTGTTGAGCAGGTTTTTTGATGCATTCAAATCGCTGCATGATACTGAAATGCATGAAAGAAAACATACATCAGCAAAGCTACTGGATGGGTCTCCATGACGCCACATTGCCTCATGTCATAAGTAGTTTTCAATAATATTTACAGACAGCTGTGGCAAAAGTGCTTGAAATTATTATATTTAGGTGAAAGTAAAAAATTTCATTTGCTGGTCATTTCATTGAAATGATAGTAGCATGTCCTCTTACTGTGGCAATGATTGATCAGAATCAGAGGTTGGATCTGATAAATTGGTTATTATCTCCCTCTACCAACCAACGACCAAATGTGAAGGTGGGTTTAGACTTTTAAAAAAAACAATTAATCTAACGAGGAGTCCCAGTTTAAATGTAGGCCATCTATAGCAGAATGTTTCAGAGTAAATCACACATACTGTTCACTGGTTTGATAAAAGCTACAGAGAGAAACAACATTTGCAATGAATCAAAAGTTCAAATAACAAACAAACTTGAAACAAACTCTTTGCAGCCCTGGGTTCACATCTTGGTTCAATATTTATTTTGTTTTTGAATGATATTTCATGTTTATGACCCAATGAGAGCAGGAAATGAACTATACTGAACACTGTATAAGTTAACAGATAACATGAATACCTCTATGGTTGGAGTGTCTGAGAGGATTTCACGGCAGGATCACTAGGATGGAGTGACTGTATCAGCACTCATCCTCTCTCTTAAATGGAATCATTATCTTATCTCCCGCTGTGTTAGCCTATATGTTTATTCTGTCTTCATCTTTGAATTTTATTTCGGATAAAAAATACACAACTTCTAACTGTGAGACAGAAAGGTCATTCCATGATCTTTCTGAGAAGTTCTTTCATGTTTTCTCTGTATCGTATGCTATGATTATATGTAATTACACATTACTGTTCATTAGTTTGTGGCACAAATTGCACATTTAGTTTTTGAATTTGTCTTGGAAGATTATCTAGGGAAGGTTTTTTTGCATCTTTGGCGCTGCTGAGTAGTTACAGGTCCTCCTGTAGTCTTCTGCTTGACTTTTCTTCCTCAATGTTTATACCTGCACTGTATTATGTCCTCCTTTCTGTTTACTCATTGGTTCAATCTAGAAAAAGTTTTGTAAAATCCTTAGAGACATGCTTTAGTGATGGTCGAAATAAATCAAGCTGAACTGCACAGTTATCTACAGTGCTTTGAAAAACAGCTACAGGGAGGTTCTGTATTGACGTGTGCATCATATCCATCAACTCTTTCCATCAGTTTAAATGTACTCTAAAGCAAATCCTCTCAGGGGGTTACAGGAGCAG
Organism: Thunnus albacares; assembly: GCF_914725855.1. Lineage (NCBI taxonomy): Eukaryota > Metazoa > Chordata > Actinopteri > Scombriformes > Scombridae > Thunnus > Thunnus albacares. The sequence continues at coordinate 2,034,797 of NC_058118.1, read as the reverse complement.
ACTCAAGTTTAGTGTCCATGCATTTTACATTTCCCACAACAACATACAACAGCACACAGAATCTAAAGCCAGGGCCAGCGGGGCCACAATGTTTCCTGCAGTGATATATATATAGGCTATAGCAGAGTCAGGCTTCCTTAGCACAAGGTGTAGGTCACTCCAGAGGGAAGCTCATTCACAATCATGTTTTTATTGTATTAATGAATGTCATTTGTACCATACTGCCACCTGATTTTCAGTGAGGATAGTAAGTAATTAAGCACATCTCAACAACAGCTCCAGGTTAAAAGGTGGTAGAGGAGTACAATGTCATGATTCTACTGCTGCTAATTCCTACAGGGCTTTAGAGCACTGAGGAGGATAATAGCATGCAGGGAAGCCATTTATTTAGCAATATTTTGGTTAAACAATATGTGTGTACTGACCATACAGACAGACAGTATGAAGTGTTGTGCTGCAGGAGTGATTTGAGAAGTTTCTATGGATGTGTTGTTGCTGTTTTCTGCTGTGAAAACCTTTAGGAATACAACTGTTGTGAATCCAAGGTGACTGCAGACACTGTTCTTTATGATGGAGCAAATGACATATTTGATGCAACCACTTATCAAGAACACAGGCTGTGAGAGTTTGATACTCAAAACGTCAGTCCAACCAACAATTTTTAGGCACAGCCCAGCCGACTAGCCTTCTAGCCGGGTTTCCTCCTCCACCAGCGGAGCCACATTGTTCCCTGAAGCTATTGGATTTTTTTTTTTTTTAAATGTAATTTTTCATTGTTATGAGCATCACAAATAAATCTTCATTCACTTCTGTTGTATTAAGGTCACGGCAGAAACTGATGAATATTTAAAAACCTGTACATAGATACCAATAATGAGAAAGTCTTCTACATGAGTCTTGAATGCATTAAAGGACCAGTGTGTAAGATTTATGGGGATCTATTGATAAGAATTGTTGTGTTTTCGTTATCTTAGAATTAACCCTTTATATCTATGTAGGGAGCGGATCCTCTTCCACAGAGGCTGCCATGTTGCACCGCCATGTTTCTACAGTAGCCCAGAACATACAAATTAAACTCTAAAATTCCAAATAAGGGCTTTTGGTGTTTCTCACGAGTTTCGTTGCCAACGTAGGTTCTTCTAAACACTTGAAAGGGAGGGGTTGAGGGCAGGGGTATTCAGTTGGTTGCAATCTGCAACCTCACTGCTAGATGCTACTAAATCCTACACACTGGTCCTTTAAAGTATATAATATAGTATATAGTATACTAGTATAAAAGGTATTGTACATATCATAACAATGAGTTTATTCAGAGGTGATCACTGTGCAATACTGAGCATTGTGATATTTGAATAGAGTTTGTACTGTATGTAGTAGGGGTGCACCAGAATGCAAATACATTATTCAGCAAAGCACAAATAGTGGGTTTTATACAAATATTTGTTTCATACAAATATTTAAAAAATCATTTGTTGGGGGTGTTCCCCAGAGATAAAGCTGAGCTACTGACACAGGCAAAGTGCTCCCAAGGGACTCTCTATAACCTGTGTTTCTCCTTCTCCTTTCCACAAAGTTAGGTTATAAAAAATGGGCAATAAATGAAAAGTGCAAAGCAATAATTGCCTTTGAAGTTCCTCCCTACATGTTACATGGTGTGCTGTCTCTGTGTTATGGGTGTATAAATAGTCAGAGGTCTGTCTGCATGAGGCAATGAGTAAACTTTTAGCTCAGTAATCAGCACAGTCGTCTATGATCTGAGAGACTCCAGTTCAAGACCTGATGTTGGGGACCTCCTTCATAAGGTAGTTTATTCATGAGCACTTATTTTAACACTTTAACACAGGTGTATTTACTTTTTTTTTTTGTCACAACACTTTTTTTCCAGTCACTCACTCACAGACAGAGCAGGCACTAACGCAGAGCAGGAGCTGCCGCCACCACTGAAGAGTCATGATCTAGAACTCTGTGACTTGTTTTGCAGGACCCTGGTGATACTTTAAGTACCTTTAACTGATTAAGAACTCCAGCATGTTGTCTCAGCAAAACGTTATTACTTTTGCTGCCTATTCATAAGCCCTTTTTATAGTATCCATCTGCAGCTGCAGTGCCAAGGCCAAACCAGTCTTAAAAATGTCCTCAAGCCTCTCATTCATACAGCCTGATGCACCAGATTTTTGGGGAACTTTGTCATTCAAAAAGTCTCAATGAAAAATTGTCCATCATTAACAGCTATTCCTTTTCCTTTTTTTTTTTTGCAACACTTATATTCAAGTTCATGTTGGAGGCTATTTTTAAAATATTTTACATTCACATTTTATGAGCCTGCACTTTAAAATTTGCTCCCATTTAATAACACGTTTCTCAGTAGAACCTTTAATTTTCCTGTAATTCACAATGTTTTAACCTTTGTTTGCACACACCCACGTGCACACACAAATTAGATTTGAAGCTGGGTTGTTAAATTGGACACGTTTTTAAAAACAGATTGAGGAGCTTGTTACAATAGAATGGGCATAATTAATTGATGCTTCCAAGCTCTTCTGCCTCTCTTTTCAAGAGTGTACAGTGCTGTGCAGTCACAGTAGGGGTCTACATCAGGGGTTTCCAACTGGCGGTGTGCGGCCCCCTGGTGGTCCGTGAAGGCATGGTTCCTGACCATGCATTTAATAATGTAGTTTCAGTGTGGGAATCACTATTTTTATATACATTTTCATGTATTAATTATCGTTTCTGAATAATCAAATTCATGCAAATATATATAAAATTTAGAAAAGCCAAGGTGACTTCTTTTAGGATTAAAATAGTGCCTATTCATTCTATGTAGCCTGTACTCTGCTAATGTTGGAATGCGTCCCTAACACCCCATGCATTCTTGGCTTATCTATGCATACAGATTCACGCCCAAAAATATTAGTTTACTAACCAGCATCTAAAAAGAGTTCATTTATTTTTTGCCAGTGAAAAAGCCTTTATGCAAGTTACAGTAAGAAGTAACAGAGTTAATGTCTGAGGGAGTGGGCTACTGCTATGCTGTTAGCTAGTTAGCTAGCCAGCACCACCATGGAATGGTTGGTAGTAAGGAAATAGCCAGTGACAGAGGTGGAAGTGGACCAGGCTTCTGCTGCATGCTGACAGACAAAGCTTCCACTTCAGAGGAAAGAGGGAAACGTCAAGAAGAAAATACAGTGAGGATTACATTAAATATGGATTTATATTAACTACTGACAAAGCAGGAGACCAGGTACCGTTCTGTTTCGTATGCTAGATGCATCTTTCAAATGAAGCCATCAAAACTATTGCGGCATATGGTGATAAATCCCAGTTTCTTGAAGGCCAGGCCTATTGAGTATATGCAAGAGATGTTGCATAATTTCAAAGACAGCAGATGCTCATGAGAAAGAGTGCAAAAGTGAGTGAAAATGCACTGAAAGCGTCATATCAGGTGGTGCTTAGAGTTGCACAATGCAAAAAAAAACCCATACAATCACAAAGCAACTCATTTTACCAGCAGTGGCGGCTGGTGACTCAAGAACTTGGGGAGGACAGGAGGAAAACCAACATGGAGTCTTACAACACACCACATCAAACTATATCATTGTCTCTACCTGATGAAATCAGAGGGGTGGGGGGCAATTTTATATGCCAATAAAAAACCCCTGAGTGGTGAAAAGGCTGCTTCTTCAAAGACATTTAGCATATACATATTGTTTCTACACAAAGAGGTGCTCGTTTTAGCCGTAGCGTGGTTCACAATGTGTCATTTTACCAACAAAGTTACATTCAAATTTATAGTATTGTTCTATTGTGACAACAGATTTATGTTCTCATCAAAAACAGACAATATATCACATGATTTACATTTATGTGTGTTTCCTGTGTATTTTCTTAGTATACAGAAATATATAAAATACCACAAAGCTTATAATCTGATACAGGTACAGATCAGTGATGAACACTATAAAGATTGAACACTAAAAACATTCACAGATCTAAAAGTGTAGGTTCACATCAGAAAGTATTAATGCATGTATCAAATACATGACTTACACACTCTTATCTATATGCACCAAATATAAAATATAGTCTACAAAGCTGACATGTTAACACTTGTTATTCTAGTTACTTTAAGCTTATTTCTAAATGTATGACTCAGCTTAAAGACGAACTGAAGAAACTGTCACAACAAGCAGCCAGACCTCCTGCACACTCATTCACTAATCACACAACATCAACAGGTGCTGAACAATCACTCAATTAAAAACGGGATCAATCCCAAATGAATGAGTGAGTCCAGACAGCTCACTGTAACTTCAACAAGCAAACTACCCACAACACATTATATGATCTCTGCTGCATTACTGTTAAGGAGATAAATTCACACAACAGCCCCAGAAACATTTAACCATCAGAGAAGAAATTACCAAAGAGACAGAGAGAGAGAAGCTGTAACTGACTCACGTTATCTGACGTCTTCTTCTTTCTATCATGGAGATGAAGTATCCACGTCATAACGTCCATTTGTGGCTGTTGGTCATCTTGTTAGTCAGAACTTTGTGGCTGCTGGTTAAACACTCTGATATCATTAACAACAATGACAAACAAGCTAACTCTCCTGGTTGTTTCTCCAGTTGCGTCTCCCTCCAGCCTCCCCTGTGGCGTCCTGCCGCTACTGCGCCGCACAATCAAGATCCATTCTCCAGTTAGCTAGACAATATTACTTTGCAGTCCTCCAGGGCTGCTACAAAAAGCCAACTGTTGCGTTGGCTAACGGGAGCAGCTATCTACTGCTCGATAAAAGAAGTGAAACATAACCTCTAAATCTGAAAAAAGGAAATGTGGACTATGGCTTTACCTCATTCTAGTCCCCATGCACCCGACTGATATATTTTTCTAACTTAGTTTTTTGTAATCCTCAAGGTGTCTAGTAAACAAATTTTCATGTTCCCAACGCGAAATATTCCCATGGGTCCGTTTTGCGGCCGTTTTGCGGCCATCTTGGCGGCCACATAGGAGCTCCGATAAAAATTGAAAATTGACATAACTTTTGACCCAGACATCATGCAGAGACAAATGACCCCATTTTCTATATAATTTTGGCATGAGGAATTGATTGAGATGGTTATTGTAATGATTTTAATAAGTTTGGTACATTAAAAATCAAAAAATAAGAAAAAAATCTGTATAATTTACACTCAAAATCTTGCAAAATACAATGTCTACATGTATACCAAACTATACGGTCCACACAAACTCTGGAGTCAGCTAAAATTGACAGTGAGTAGGGAAAAATAACAAAATATGAGTTAAATAAGTCAAGTAAATAAAAGGAAGGTGTTCCACTCCTAGTATAATCTTTCATGACAGAACAAGCGACAGAGGTGCTAAGCAATGCTACTTTTTCATCGTGCTGTGCTGTATTTAGTCGTCATCATTAAGAAGCTCTTCATAGTCAATCTCTTGCTCCTCTTCCTCTTCTTCACTCTCCTCCACCTCCTCAGCAGTTTTCTCCAGTAAGTCAATGAGGGAAGAGGGGAGGATAGGGCCACAAGACCACACTGGTTCCAAACTACCCTCTTCAGTCTTCTCCCAGCCTTGTCCAGGATCATGAGGGTTGGGATGGGATAGGTTGTATTTGTATTCGGGCACACCCCTAATGCAGCTCTACTATGAAATAAGATTTTATCCATTTTAAATGGTTGAAAAAAAAAAGAAGAAAATGGTCAATGTTGATATTGTGGCGGGCCACCATAAAGAAATGAATATATGGGAAATCCTCTATATATACCAAACTACTGATATTGCAGATATATGCAATGCACAGGCCTAAATGATACTGAGATTTGGTAATGGTTTATTTCAACCAGTTGCTCTTTCTTATATTTTATCATCTCCCTCTTGCCTCTCAAAAATAGAGGAGGAGCAACCTCCTCTGCCTCTATGGATGAGCCACCTCTGTTTACCAGCAGCTACGGACGTGTAAAACCATGATATGACGAATTGTGGAAATGGCCAATGATGTGAAAGAGCAGCTGATAGAGAAACTTAGATCAGTTCAAAGATTCTCAATTCAAATTGATGAGTCGACAGATATCACCAATGATGCGCAACTGTTGGCAATTGTGCAATATGAGGATTTTGCAAACCACCACCAGGGCAAATGACAGGTGCAGAGATCTTTAAAGCCCTTGATGAAGTGTGTGGCATTATGTAATGATGGAGCCTCAGCTATGAGTGGCAGCTAGACTAGGTTGTTTGTGCATGCAAATAATAATTTGGAAACATTGCATGATTCATTGTGAGTCCCTTGCCTCCAAAGCACTAAGCGTTGAGCTCAGCAATGTGTTTGATGCTCTTGTAAAGACTGTAAACCTCATAAAGCAAAATGCATGAAATACACGTCTGTTTGCATCCCTTTCTGAAGGCTTAGGAAGTGAACACACCTCTCTCCTTAACCCCTCAGAGGTAAGATGGCGGTCCTGTGGTGCAGTGTTTGAACTGCTTGGTGCTATCCATGATACGAGCATTGAACTGGCTTCTAACTTCACTGGCAGACACTGGTTAAGTAAGCTGGCTGTTATGTATTTTGGGCTAGCATGACTCCCCTAGTGAGGAGCACAATAGGGAATTGCTCTGTTCTGTTTGTTGTTAGCCATGCTGCTATGAATGTGCTGCAGTTGCATAATAAATGATTAACGTTCAGTTGGAGTCCAGATATACAGGTAACAGGAAACTGTTCAGGATATAACATTGGCCTATCTCACTGATGTTTTTGTAGAGCTTAACAAGTTGAATAGAACCACGCAAGGGAGAGATGCAAACGTCTTACAGCTGTTTGAAAAATTGGAGGCATTTGTTAAATAAATGAAAAGGTGGATAGAGCGAGTTGAGGGTTGTTACCTGGCTATGTTTCCATCAGTTGAAGAATATCCTGACAGCACTGACATTAAAGACATTATCTGTGGCCATTTGAGGAGGCTTGTGCTTCCATTCTGAAAGTACTGCTCTGACTCTGACGAGTGGCCTTGTGACAGCAAATGGATCCTGCTCCCATTCTGTGATGATGCAGCAGCAGGGTCAAGCAGTAGAGGATCAGCTCATTGTCCACATGCTCTGTCGAGAGGCACATGTATGATACACAACCCCTTGTGAAGTTCCGGATAAGTTCTCAGGCAGAATTTCCAGAGCTCACAGCAAAAACAGTAAAGTGCTTTTGCAACTACATATCTCTGTGTGAGTGTTTTTTCCACACAGGCATACCTGGAGAATAAGTGCAGGGCAAAGTTGGAGCCAGAGAATGATATGATCCACTACTATATTGCCAAGAATAGACAGACTGTGTGCAATTCACCACACCAAGAAATCACACTAACAGGTAAGAAAAAAACCTAATCTCAACCCATGTCCTCACACCCCACAACAGTGGTCCCCAGGTTGCTTCTTAGTCAGAATGGTGGTCTCTGGGTGACAATCAGTTGAAAAGCCCTGGTACTACATCATGAGTCTTAGGTTAACATCTTATGCATGGGGTTGTTTTTGCATTACTTTTGAACTTGGAAAAAAGGAACATGGCTACCTTAGTGACAATGGGGTGTGAGAAATGAACATGTGAGTTTTACAGGAGCAACCAGAGGGTGAATAACACAAAAGAATTATAATTTCACTAACCTACAGTGGCTCTGAAAGCTCAACACACTGAACCTTAAGAAAACACATGCAAAGAAACAAACACAAGTAAACAAAGAAAAAAATCTTCATCAATCTGATAACATGTGCATGTGAGGAAAACACAATCAAATATACAAACATGCTGCAAATACAGAATGTGTGTATTTGACTGTTTTTTTTCTCTGTATTTGCTGTGTGTTTTGTGTATTTGGATGTGTTTACTCCTCTTGGTTGTTTTCTGTTTGCAGGAAGTTTCCGTATTTGTGTTTGTTTTCTTACTTTGCTTTGCATATGTCATCTTCATTGATAATTTGCTTTTGTTTTGTCTTTTTATTGTGTTTTTTGAAGATGCAGTGCAGTGAGCTTTCAGGGCTACCGTATCTTTTTTTTTTAGTTTTCTTTCCACAGACAATAAAGGACAAACCTTTTGCTTTTTGGTTTTCAAAATTGTATGTTTTTACTAGTCCTAGCTTAAATGTCTGATCCATTCATTGCACCTTCTCCCATAATTGGGCAAGGGAATAGAAATGTTTTGAAAAGGAGACATGTTTCATCCAGCAGCAAAACCAACATAGAGAAAATTATTATTCAAAGCAGGGTGTTTTTATATACTATCTTAAACATGTCTGGAATCTTTAATGACAAAATACATCATTGTTACTGCCTTCCAAAACAACACAAGTAATTTCTGATCTGACACCACTATCAGCAGTATGACATTGTTTGCCAGTGACATCCCAAACAAGTTACAAGTGACTGTTACAAATGTAATTCATATGACCATTTCCTTAGCCGCCACCTCTATTGTTAAGGTTTAGGCACAAAAACTACAGGACCTGGTTAAGGTTAGGGAGAGGTTGTTTAAAAGAAAACAATATTGATTGTTGGTAGGAATCAAGATGTGAGACACGCTTCACCCATACAACAATGGGCCTCATGCAAGAACATTTTCTTATTAGTATTCTGAAGCTCTGACTTTTCTCTGAGGTTTGTTCATACAAGTGTTCCAAGTCAGATTCAACAAATTCTCCTAACTGCCTGAACTTGTCATAGATTGCTTATTTCAGCCTGATGAATGTTCATTAGCGTAACCCACGCCCCTGAAACTGTCATATTAGGCTCCATGTTCCGCTCTGTTTGTGGGCGAGTTTCATTCACAAGAAGTTACCAAAGAGTAAAAACATTGCGCAGCTTCAAGTCCTGCTTTCAGAAATCAGAAGACAAACACAAATTTAGGAGTGTCAGTAGGAGACCTAATATGAAAATATGAATCCAGCTGCCAACCACGTATCATCACAACAGCTCTGCACTGTGACAGAAATAAAGAGATAATGCTTTGTTGTGAAGTTAGATGCTAAAAAACATCTCTCTAAAGCACAGCGCTCCATGATGGGATTTTGTGATTTAAACTCCAGATTAGGGCATTATAATTATAAATCAAACAAGTGTTTCTTCCCTGTGAAGAACGGCAGACTGTTCATGACTCGAACATCAGGTCTGGACCACTAAATTCTAAGTATGAGAACATTGATGATTGCCGCAAATGTTCTTAAATCACTCCTACGTGCATCTTACGAACAAATCTGTTCATCCGAATGGTTTTTGCATGAGGCCCATTACCTTTGCTGCAGATAAAGAGTCTTACTAATTCAAATGGCTGTGAGAGGTCTGTGTCGGGTAAACATAAACAAACAAATGGTTGTTTTAGACATTTGAATAAATGACTAAAGTTGTGGTCAGATTAATTAATTTGTTCTCCAAATTAAACAACCGAATAAGTTGTTTGACCATGTGACTCCAGAAGGACACATTGGAGCATATCAACAGTAATCAGCAGGACATCATCATTTCCAAAACCCTTACAAGTCATTGTTCACTAGGTTTAGGCACAAAAACCACTTGGTTGGGTTTAAATGATCACTCTGTTAAGATTAGAGGAACATGGTGTGTGTGGGTTAAAGTTACTGCTTCCTTAAAGTTACGCCACCTTTGTCGCCATGGCAACAATAATAACCATGGGGTTAAGGTTAGGGGACGATTGTAGTTACATTTCTTTAAAAACTGTCCCGACTCATTTCCTGTGGCAAAGTCCACTTTTGGGTTAATGTCCTCATCCACCTCTTCTCTTCTGAAAGTGGAAAATTGTAAACTTTTATAAAGTCATCTAAACTGCACCACTGCTCCTGGTCATAATTACTAGAATCGCTAGATGGCATCTGTCACTCAATGTAAGTCATTGATGAGCGACTGACATTACGACTGATTGTGTCAGTCTTCTTGGGAGGACAGTCTCCTCCGTTAATGCAGTGGTGGTGCTAACACAAAGGGCTCTGGCAAAAATGCTGAACCTAGATTTACTTTTGCCACAGTGCAATGCATCATCATCCAAGAAGGTGCTGCATTCCTGTAAGATTACTTTATGACATGAATGCCATATTTCTATTTACCTTTCAACAAAATAGTTGTAAAACCCTGTCTCTTAATATCATAAATCTCTGTGCAGTGTTTTGGCTTTGGATATGTTACTCAAACTGGACTTCCTTCACCATATTTCTTTGTCTCACCTGTACTTGTGTCCACCAACACAGCTCCTTGCATTTAACGCATGGCTGGTTTCAGTCTGAACGACTACCGATTCTGTTGTTTTTCTTGTGAGGAGAGTGTCGACTCGTATTGTCTTTAAATGCCAGTGTTCAGGTAAGGTTTGTTCCACATACAAGTCCCGAAGTGGCTGCACCTCACAGAGTAACCGTTGAGTCACAGACACTGCTAAACAATCCCATTAACCTCTGGCAGATACATTATGGTCACGCTTGAGGCAGTAAAATCCTTACTTAGTGCTCCTTTGATGATTACTTTTTGATTTCCACTTTTTACTGCCACAAATAATTTTACTCAAAACAAAATGCTGAACTTCATCTTAACACCAGCCACACTTGATCCCAGTTCATTCCACATCCGGAACATAGCTAACATAGTAGTCCATGAAAGGTAGCCCCTTTCCTCCATACACTGTAATACTACAAAGGAGGAAGATGGTTGTATGGACTGCACTCCACTGATAAAACTGGGGCATGGAGTAAATCCAGGGCATTTTGAGGGGGATTAAGAGGCTGGCATACCCACTGTTCAAACAAATTAGCTCTGAGCTGGTGCAAAACCCCCTTGTTGTAATGTTAACTTAGCAGTGCAGGACATTCAGTATTGAAAGTAACGAGTTTCCATAGATTCAGCAGGCTCAAAATATCATTTAAAGCCATCTCCCCTGGTGAAAGTAAACCCAGTAATGACTGAATGATTTAAACGTGATCAGAGATAATTGTTTTCATGACATTAGCTATGTTTTTGATAGAAATAGAGATAAATAAATGACAAGAGAGCAATTTATATATATATAAATGTCAATCGAGCCAAGGTTGTCTCATACTATTTCACATGTTTCCTGAATGTATAGGGATTTCTATCCAAGAGTCAACAGGAATTCTTAAAGATTACAAAACGTAAATGCAAATAAACCCAACCTGAATGTACAGTACTGTATGGGTCCATTTTCTGGTTCTGCACCTGCCCTGTGTTTGTCAAATTAACATTAAAACTGAATCCATCAAGATGATGAATGCTTTTCTGTGTGCTTCCCTGCACAGAATGTCCTGCCTGTAAAATAAAACGGAGGCCAAGCCAGTCTCTGCAAGATGAAATCCAGAGAGTAGCTGACAATCCTTTTATTAATTCAATGTGTAGTCATTAGCTACTTCTGTGCCAACATTTACATGCTCATTTCTGCTGAGTATTGTTGATTATTCTGTTTATTACATGATTCCCACCTGCACATTAAAATTCTATGAATCAAACACTGAGTCATTGTTGTAATTAGGGTTGTGCATATTTCCATCATCAGTCCATACTGAACGCTCATACAAAAAAAGTATTCTTATAATATAAGAGATAGGATAAGATAAAACTTTATTGATCCCACGAAGGGAACTTTAGGTGTTACAGCAGTAAGCCATAAGAATCGGACAAGAGCACAACATATGAATGTCTATACACACAATGTACACAAACAACAAGCAAATAGCAGCCAAAAGAGTAAGAACTGAGATGTAACTGCTTCAAAGTGACAAGTGCAAGAAACTGTATAGATGACAAATGCAAGGATATGTCAGCACAGACCCTGGGATTGGGTAGTTCATTGTGAGGAGATATGACACATATCAGTGGTAATAGTAATTATACAACATTACTACTAATACTAATACTAATGATACTGCTGTGACCGCAGTGAGCAGTGATGATTGCTGTTGTAGAGTGTGATTGCTTCAGGGAGAAAAGATCTGCAGAACCGCTCCTTAGAGCAGCGTGGGTGGAGCAGTCTGTTGCTGAGGGAGCTGCCCAGGGCACACAGGTACTCATACAGGGGGTGGGAGGCGTTGTCCAAGATGGCCCAGAGTTTAGCCATCATCCTCATCCCACTCACTACCTCAAAGGTGTCCAGGGAGCACCCTAGGACAGATATTGGTGCTTAAAAACTGTTAGATAACTGCTTGGGTATTACAACGCTCTACAGCCTGGTCACATATCATACCACCCATCAGCTGTTTGAAGAACATCCTACTCCAGTGTTCCACATACTGACATCACATCCATGCATTGGTAACATGACCAACCATGACTTTCCAGCTCTTAAGTCAGCTCCTTCACAAACAGCTTTCATTTGTATACTTGTCTGCTTTGGTCCCAGAGCTCTTACAAAAGAGTCTTAAGCATCTGTTATAAGCACTGGTCACATTCTCACATGAACCAGTCCCTCAGTTGATCTCTCACTGCAGGAAAATTTAGGAACTTTGATGAACAGTATCACACAGACTACTGGTCTAAACTTGGGTGAAGATGCATGTTCCTCCTTATGATAGTACAGAGCCAGGAAAAAGTCTTTCAACTGTGAAGAATTATGATGCTCAGATGTATGCAAGAAATCAAATCCATTGCATCCCAACTGGCCTTCTCCAGGAGATGAATTGTGCTGGTCCTTGAAAAGAAAGAGCTCCCACCAGAAAAAAAAAAAAAAGAGGCGGATGCTGCCATATAATAACTCTCCCTCCCAAACGTTTCCTGTCCTCTTGGATGGTAGATTTGTCATGGCTCTCAATGGCCATGGAGGCTGTACACACTGGATTGTGGAAGAACATTAATTTGTTCAGGTTTCAAAGTTTTTACTCGCTCCTCACAAGAAGACTCAGACCAATAAAAGATTTCATTTTGTTCGATCTCCTCCCTCTATTTGCCTTGGATGTCTGCAACTCTCGATCGCTCAAGTTGAAGCGCCTCCTCGGTGATCTTGCCGTTGATAAATAGCTTCCAAGCGCCTTTTGATGAGACGGTAAAATGCCCTGGTAGAGATACCGAAGGGCTCCTCAATATGTTATGGATGGCAACCTCCCCTGCTATCACTTGCTTCAATTACTGGAGCTGCAGGAAAGAGTCAATAAAATGCTCACTTTCCTGAATCTTGTAGAAATTATGAATGTGTCCTTCAAGTTCAGGTACCCTGTTCAGAAGACCAGCACTTTTACGGCATTTTTATACAGACACCATTGATCTGATTGCTTGTGTTTGGTTCAGTCTGTAGAAGGAGGGTTATAAGAGTCAACAGCAGAGATTTTCCAAATACCTTGTGGCTACAATGAACAGAAGACCAACTGCCCAAACATTTACCTTTAATAAGTCACAGAAAGCTATAAGTTCAAAATCAAACAAAGAGATCCACTTACAAAACTGAAAGTAGTCTGAGTCTTTCTTCGGTCTCCTCTGTGCTGGTAAAACACCTACTGCTGCACTCTGCATGAATGTAGGATACTAATCAAGTTTTAAAATGTCAGGCCTAATGCGAAGGAGCTTAGAGATTGATATGCAGAACTTTGATGGTTTATCGCCTGCAAACTTCCCCACGGAATCCAGTGACAAAATTAGTATGTAGAGAAGCTTCAGCACCTAAAGTGGATGCAATAACCTGCAATTCAGTAAATACGCATTAATAAATTATTAAAAATGCATACACAACTACTCCAGTGTAGCAAATAATCTTGAAAGCAGTAGAATTTTTTTTTTTTTTTCATTAATACCAATTTTTCATGAATTTTAAACCGGTTCTCATACTCTGATTTGCTCTGTGCCTGCCACTTTTACTTTTGTAATCTGCAGTGTTAATTTGAATAACAGTGGGTATCACTGTCAGCCCTGAAACCTCCGAGCGGTTTTGTAATTTACATGCATAACTGTTCCCTACTTGTTCAACGGAAGGCAGCGGGGTTTCTGAAAAATCTGTCAGTTATCAAGTCTTTAGTGTTGACACCACACCCATCAAGTTAAAAAATAGAATTATTTCTTTTTTTTGTTTTATATCTTATCTTACTGTTAAAATGACTCTGCTTTATCTATTCTGTGAGATCCTGCATTTGTTTTTATTTTAGCAATATTCATTTTTATTTGCTTTGCACTCTAATTCTTAGAGATCACCTGTCAATCTCAGTGTGTCCAGTGCTACAATATCTTTTTTTCTTGAATGTAGTTTTTATTATTGCCCCTTGTATTTATTTCTAAACAGGGACGTGTCTAGCATTATAGAAAAATGAGCACTCAACCCTTTGACAGGAGCCTCCACCCCAACCAGTTAACAAATAACAAACACAATGCTTCAATATGCTGTCCTCGACAACAAAAACTGGGGGAAAAAAATCATAATTAATCAATGTCACTTGTAAAGTGTAACCTCAGTAATTAGTCATTAGTCATACAATTCAAATTAATTTGCAGCAGAACAGTGTGTTGGGCAAAAAGCATGATGGAATAGAATTATTTATTTCCACTCCAAAAATCCATCCATAAACACACAATATTCAAAGCTACATCTTGAAACAAAATACACATTAAATGTCTCATTTACATTCTGACAGTGTAAACTTAATGAGAAACATGCTAGTGAGAGGAAACCCCTAATTTATACACAGGGATTAGTTTTGCTTAATGAACACCTACTCAGCCACACAACACGGTGTATTAACAACACACAGACAGTGCTTTTTTTTTTTGTTTAGTCCTTGCATGAAAGAGACAGTAACCTACAAAAGATGATGCTGGTAAAAAAAAAAAAAGAAGTCAACTCTAAAGCCTGTATGAATAATACTGCAGCTTCCAGTCTTAAGTCTTCACTCTTCCTCTCTCCTTGCCTGGTCAGGACTTTTTCTCTGGTCTGACCAGGCGTAGAGAGGAGAGGAGAAGAGTCAGTGTATCACCACTGCCATACACTGACAATGCCTTCTGGTTTTGTCCTTGAACAAGGTAAAACCTCTAGTTTTAGAATGAATGAATTTCTATTATTTACTTTTGTAAAATTTATCAAAACAAACAAATGAAATAGAATTTAGTCTCCTTGAAATTCCACTTTTCTTTCCTTTCAATAACTTGTGGGTTACAGCAATAATTCTCTTCAACTGGAAACAGTACAAACAAAATGAAATTCAGATTACGTCACATTTAAATTCACAATAAAAGTCAGTGGGCCCACACTCATCAAGCGCGCGCGCGCGCACACACACACAGCTACTTAAATGTCCTGACAGGTCTGATGAGCTCCGGATTCATCCATGAGGTCTGCTTTATTACAATTCTATTATGACAATTCCACCATATAAACCTGAATCTATGTGTAACAGCTGACCTGTGTAGATGTGTAGCAGAACCAATCTGGTGTTAATGAAGTTACTACTGCTGTGCCGTGCGCATAAATGTGCACAGCCTCTTCATCAGTATGGAGACGCACTCATCGTTTCAGCTGCTGTGTGATGTTTCAGCCAGCTGTGACACACAGCCAGCTGTGTGCAACAAACAGAACATCAGTACTGATGTTTCTGTGAAATCTCAGATACATTTAGTGACACCTGAACGACATTATTGTAAGATTCAGACATTAATCTCACATTAATAGCTGCATTTTGACATTTCAGTAGATTATGTTACAGATGTCGAATACTAGAGAAGTAAAAGAAGCAAAATACATGAAAGTTGGTTTGTGATTGTGGAGAGCTCTGTGTGTGTGTGTGCATCTCTGCTAATTAAAGACATGCAATTTGAGGCTTTTGTGCTCTCTGCAGTTTTCATTATGGACCAATCTGCGCTGAAATTTGGAGAAAAGCCAGCAACACTGGAAATCACTCCGCTCTCTCAATCAGACACAAAACAAAGGCAAATTGCACTCAGCTGTAAAACTTTATGGGTGTGTTTGCACCAGCATATCATTAGCACAAAATCTTTTGTGAATAGGTCCTTGAGATTGGGCAGATTGTTCTTGCAAATGATGGCCAATTCATGGTGCCATCATCAGCTGCAATCCATTCTTAGTGAATTTGCCCCTCAGTTGACTAATGAGCTAATAGACACACATTGGCTAATGAGCCAATATATAGATATGAACAACTGAACAACACACTTTGAGTAGAAATGTCTTCATCTGTTCGTCTGTACAATCAGTATCCTGGCGAAAACTGTCGAGAAGATAATCTAAGACACCAACTACATACTTGTTTGTACAAACAAGTCACATGTGCGTCCATTATAATCAACTGAAGCTGCTACACTGACGAAGGCACGCTGCTCATCTGTATTTTTACACGGCTGGTGGATTTTTTTTTTCTCTACGTGCAGCTACGCAGCCCTCCAACGGGCAAAAACTACATAGAACTGCATGAAAAACAAGTACAATCCGTTTAAAAATGATTAAATTAAATACCTCATTGTACCAGAGGCAATGAAACACAGCAGTGCAACCTTGTGTTTTTTTTTTACATTGCACATTAAAATAAATCAATCAAATCAATGTGTATCCATGATCTTGTAGTTAAAATGATCTGGTTAATGAATTCAGTGCCAATTAATGTAGCCTTTGCTTCCAAATCCTGCATAACGAACTGCATTACCACTTGGCAAAATTCAACATGCATGCAAAACTATAGTGAAAGGTGTAATGTTGCTGGTATGATGTCAATATGACTATCAACAGATTTTCACTGTCTATTTTTGCTGAGAACCACATGCATCACATGGAAAAAATAGAGACTGAATCTCGCTGGTTATGATTATATCGATGTGTCAATATATTATAATTGACATGCTTCACAATCCAGTGTCTTTCATATTTTCATACACTGACGTTTCTCACATTATGTACAAAAATGTAAAATGAAGTTGTGGGCTGCATGTTTGTGTATGAGAGAGATGTAAAAATTGTTTATTCTTTGAGTGTTAGAGGGAGATGATCAGGTAGGTGCTTGTCTCTGTTGGTTCCTGTCTGCATATAGTTGTATCCAGGTTTACTGTCATTATGGAAGCTACAAGATTACTTTACTCACAAATGATAAGAAAGTCTACCACATATATTACTAACCCTAGAACATTATAGATCTGTTTTCTTAAACTACCACTCTACAGCTGTAGAGTTTGGATTTTTGCTGTGTGGTGTTGTCTCACAATCAAACATATGAGGCTGAAGTGATGGTTGTCAAAGCCATCCTGAGATTCATTTGAGTTCAATTCAATTCAATTTTATTCATATAGTGCCAAATCACATCAAAAGTCATCTCAGGGCACTTTTCACATAGAGCAGGTCTAGACCATACTCTTTAACTTACAGAGACACAACAATTCCCCCATGAGCAAGCACTTGGCAACAAAAAACTCCCCTTTAATAGGTAGAAACCTCAAGAAGAACCCGGCTCTCAGTGGGCGGCCATTTGCTTTGACCGGTTGGGTTGAAAGAGAAAGAGAAGAGACGGGGGACAGAGAAATAGAACAACAACAACATACATGACTAGCAACAACAAACAGCAGTAGCAGCAGGAGAAGGACATCCCCACGGCCACGGGCCAGAGCCTGTTCACTAGGGTTTCCTGCAGATGAGAAAGCACAAAGAACTCTGGGGAAGAAGTCAAGTTAGTAACATGCAGTAATGGTATATGAATACAGATGGAGAGGAGGAGGAGGAGGAGAGAGGAGCTCAGTGCATCAAGGGAAGTCCCCTGGCAGTCTAGGCCTATAGCAGCATAACTAAGGGCTGGTCGAAGGTGAACTTGGTCAGCCCCAACTATAAGCTTTATCAAAAAGGAAAGTTCTATGCCTACTCTTAAACATAGAGAGAGATTCCACAATATATTCACCAAGATCAAACTCATCTTCCAAAGTGATAACATCCAAACAGCACACAGAAGTCTGGCATTCTCTTCTGTGTAAAACAGACAGATCACCACTGCAATATGGTTGTGGCTGAGGTACTTTACCCATAACTGCTGAAATAAAACAGGTTAAGGATGACAGTTACTGTAGAAAATAACCAACAAACACACAGGCTGGTATGTTGTCCTACCTTTAATGATCATGTTTAATGTGAAGTTCTTCTTCCTTAGAAAACAAACGGCCAAACAACCATGCACAAAAATGTTGCTAAATACCTTAATATCTAAGTCAAATGCAATGGCACAAACAGCGTGAGGGAGCTATGCCAGAGTGTCAAGAAAGGTGACTCAGACTCAGAGACTTGTTGAATGACTAAAAAAAAGTCATTTATTCAGACCCGTGTAACCAAAAAACAAGTGTCTCAAAAAATGAAAAGAAAAAACAAACACAAAAAAACAAACAAATGACTTGACAGGCTTAATGTGGAGCCAGTACTCCAAACCAAGATCAATATACCCAGGATATGTTTTGCAAATGTATCAAATGTTGCATTTATAATCATGGAGGCCAATTAACAGAGTGGATTATTTTTCCAAAAAAGACAATCTTTCGTTTTTATTTCCAGTTATCATCACACAGTTGTTTCATGTTATTGTGAGCTGCAGTGATGGAATCAGAGTGTAAAATCATCCACACTGTCAGCTGTCACTCTGGTGAGAAAATCAACTTAAACAAATAAAGTGCAGCTAAAATCATCATTATGTGTTTATTGTCATAAACGATCTCTCTGTTCGTTAGAAGCTCTGTTTTCAAACCAGAGTGGAAACAGAAAGTCTGGAACAATAAAATGTTTCCACCGACCTATAAAGATATATATTGCTCTCTTTTACTTGTCACTTTATTGCAAACCCAGGACTTTTGTTCGCGTTAGGATCCTGTAGGAATAATGACTCATTTTTGTCCAGTGATCTGATTAGTCAGTGGTCGGGATGTTGACAGGTTGTGATTTGATCCTGTGAAGTTAACCTGCTCCGGAGCAGATTAGCTGTTCAGAATAAGTACCTTGGTGAGATGTGAACCACTGTTGTAACCCGGAAAACCCAGACTTAAACCTCAAGTTACCATGCCAACCCCAAATCCTACTTCATAGTACAGGCTCCTGGTTTAACTCTCCCTTTATATAGGCCCTTCCATCCATCTAAGCAGAACCATATTTCTCACAGGGGTGTTCCTTTCCTTATACCAACATCTGGAGTACCAAAATATCACTTGCATCAGTTAACATTGTTTACATACACCATCCACAACATAGTCTTCATCACAAGCCTAAATAAGTACAAATACCCATAAATTCAAAACCAAACATTTAACCAAATACAATAAATCCCCCCACCCATACTTGGTCTAACCCTTGACAACACTGATTATGTCATCTGGTGTATAAATACCCAGTGTTGCAAACTTAGCAACTTTCTTGCTAGATTTGGCTACTTTTAAGACACCTTTAGCAACATCATAATCATGCACAGGACAGATGGTAGTCATCAGAGCAGCTGTCTGAACTTAAATACTTACTTAAATACTGTCTTCATTAAACCATAAATGCAAATGTAAATATAACAAAACAATGCTAAACACAAACAAATCCCAAGATAGTATGCAAAAACAACGCTACAAATATCAATGTTAAACTGGCTAAACTAACAACTGACAAGTATGTGTAACAGGGACAAATGGTGTGATTGCATATGGTTTCAGAGCAGTGACTGTTACATTTTGCCAGTGAAAATAAAATCTGGCATTGAAAACAAAACCTAAACTGAAAAAGGAAACATTGGCGTTGAAACACTTGTAGCCTATTGGAAAAGTTGTATTGGTGCTGAAGCAAGTTCCACTGAGAAATAAAATTTAAAAATTACAATCTTACTTTATTTTGATATTTTTGCATCATGATGTGTTTTTCAATGTCAATCTTCAGAGTTTTTCATCATGTCTTCTTTAGTGACAGTTTTCTTTTATGCTGTCAGTTTGTTTTCAGTATCACTGGTTTTTCAATTTAAACTTTCTGTCACTGTTTTGGTGTAGAGAGGAGGCCCTTGCTGGGCATACATTACCCAGTATGCCTTGCGGTCTGACAAAGATATCCAAGGGCGGTGGCATTATGGTGGACATTTTGAGCCAGACATTTGTAATTTTTGCTCTAGGACTGTTAATATGTCACTTTATCAAATTATCAGAATAACACCTGTTTGTAAATCTGCTGCAATGTTCTTGGAGCCACTGGCCAAGTGAGACAAGCTGGTCATCTCACAGCAGCAGTCCAGTCCTGTGTCATCATCCCAGGAAGAACATGATCCGATGAACTGATCTGCAGCTCTTTAGTGATTTCATGCTGGTGTTAATGTCTTTGCAGCATTTTGATATATGATATGTAAAGTGAAGCTTCATGTTTTTACTGGACAGAACAACAACGCTGCCTCTGGGGCTCTACATGAACAGATATCACCACATTTCAATAAACAGAAATGTATTAAAATGAACAGATCGGGTCTATATTAAATTTTGTTTAATATAGCAATTTCCAATTGCCATGGAGTGTGTCATTGGTGTCTTTGCTTTTACGTAGGAACCTTTGTTCACACCTTGTTGCTTGGGGACACAGCTATGATGGCACTCTCAGCCAGTTGTTCTCTTAAGGTACATCTCAAGTCCCTAATTTGATTGATCCTCACTTTTCACTTGAACTGGAAATTGTTCCATTCCACCATCATGAAGACCGTCCCAAAGCACTTATTTCTGCTCTGAGAAGCAAGGAGGGATCTCTGAGGAGCCATGAGTGAGGATATGTGCCACATGTCGCAAAGACCCGCCCTACTCCACCTCTGATTGGCTAGTAGTCGTTGCCCTCGTTGCTTAGGTTGGTTAGGTTTAGGCATGAGGAGTGAGATGGTTTGGGTAAAATATCAGAGTCAGAGCCAATCAGAGGCAGAGTAGCAGCGGCTACATTTTTTTTATTGTTTAGAGAAAAAAATTACTTTTCCTACATTTATAAGTGACATTGTGTTGCTTTAAACTTCCTTGTGTTTGTAAATCAATCACAGTGAACATTTCACATCTTTTGTGTTTTGTCAAAGTTACCTTGTTGTCACATAGTCTTGCAGGCAGGTGCTCTTTTGAAACGTCTTCCTGTTGGTGCTCTCATGCACACTTAGACATCTGAGATTGGAGAGAGGGCTGCTGAGTAATAATCTCTGAAATGCAAGAAACAATCAGATTAACGTTTATCGCCTTTTCAGAATATTCACATTTGTTGGATGACTTCACAACATACTATGGCTCATCGTTGCATTGCTTTGGGGTAGCTAATAGTCAGTTTAAGGATGTCAGTGTCCATGAATGCATCATGGAGTAAAAGTTTTGGTTGCTTGCTTGCGAGTGCAGCAACACATGACAATAACATGACATCGACAAAGTAACATTTTTAAACAAATTGCAGACTGAAACATGGGGAACCACCAGCATGTTACTTGAAGTTGTTGGATAGCAGCAGAGGCCTTTCTGCCTTGATAACTAGAGTGATTCTTTCATCTGGATTTTAATAAAAGAATAAACAAGATCATCATATGAGTGAATGACACATTATCATATGTGAAATGTAATTAAGAAATTGTCAGACACCATTAGAACGTCAAATGTAAAAGCTTTAAAGGAACACAGTATAGACTGATTCACATAAATTGATAATAGTAGCAAAACAGATGTTTATTTATATGAAAATATTATGAATTATTAGTTTTAATTGGGCTCTTGCATTCCCTCCACACTCTCCCACTCACTGTGTGCTGGTGTCTATCAAACAGTTCATTTGTGAGGCCACCAGATACATTATTGATGTACTATTAGTACCACTCTGCTTTGAAAAACACAGCCATCGCAGTAGATAAATATGCAACGAAAGAAATCATTAAGCAGCCTGGCCAAGCTTAACTGCCACAAAGTTCAGCGAAGTGCAACAGCAGTCAAGCCCATGTGTCTATAAAATCCCCTGGATCAATTGAAGAAATCAGAGACAAATCTCAATAGGAATAGCACGGCTGTTTGGCAAAAAGTAAGTCACTGGGGCGAAATTGATTATTTGACAATCCTGCTTAACTCCACACGTCAAGCCAAGTCTTATGGATTATCATTACACTCATGGACAATCACTCACACAAATAGTGTGCTGGCCAGGCTAAGGATCAGTAACAGTTATGTCTAGCACAGCACATAAAAACAGCTGCACTGGATGACTGGTGGCCAACAATCTGATCTTGACATGTGGAATTAATCACCAACAACCAGTTTAATCCACAATATCATCCTCCTATCAGCATCTCAAACACATAGAGCACATTCAAAACAGTTTGAACAATTTCCTTTCATTTTAGCCACAGTCATTCTTAAACCAGGTACTGTAGGTATTTGAACCAATCTGATGTCTCTCTCTAGCCCTAACCAAGGTCCCTTAGCCAAAGCAATGTCCAATCAGAACATGGTTTGATTTTTACAACAGTGATGTGTAACTGTGATGGAAATTGTCTAAACACACATATGAAAAAATACACAAACACAGCTGTAAGGAGACGAACCTCAACACAGAAGTCAAAGGAAGAAAACAGCAGGCGGTCTCAAAGAAAGGAAAATGAAATACACCTTATATAGTTTTCCAAAGACAATGAGACATCTGATTTGATAACATTCTAATGTTACACATATTCAATCAATTGACATAAGGCCATGAGATGCTACATGTATGATCACGTATTCATCTCATGCACGTCACATATATGGAATTTTACATTCTTAAAACATAAGCCCCAAATATAGCTAAAATCCAGCACGTTACCTTTTTTGGGCACGAGACAAAATAGCTCCCAAGGGCTCCTAAAAGAATAACAAGAGGCCTCTCTGTGACAAAATTGAATTCATGTTAAAACTAGGTATTTGACTTATTCTGCTTTTACATAACAGTTTTGGAAGGCACAAATCAAAAAATGGTTATATGTGTCAGTCTGGAGGAAAATCCAATTTAATTTAGAAGACTTGTTGATTTATATATACTGGCATGTTGCACACATGCAAAATTTATAGTCCCTGGTTTGAAACTCAAACAGGTTTTTGCTGTTGTCTTGCTTACAAGACCCTTAACACCATCAGTGTTGCTGCTCCCTGCACTCCAGGAGGTAACCGCTGAGATGTGGAGTAGAGGCCGAGTGGGTTGAATGTGATCGTTAGCTCCAGAAGCGAAGTGAAAGGTGTGAGGTTGGGGCCTCAAGAGTCGACCTCTCTGCTCAGTGAACCGTCGTTTTCATTTCTAACTCCGCTCGTTTGCCCCCTCTGTGTGAAGATCCGCTGGACTACTACGCCGACATGCAAAGTATTTCAGCTGTCTTCAATGATGCTGCATTCCTAACAGTAATTCAAGCTCATCTGCCATGACGGTCACATAACAGACAGAGGCAGATATTTCACGCAGCGGCATTGAAAACTGAAAAATAAAGTCGCTCCAGCACTTCTTATGATTCATGCTGTGGGCCTCCCAGAGAGTAAATTGCACTGTGTCAAATTATTTGCTTGTATGCCAGAAAATAGCAACCAGCTATCTATTCTAGCAATTCTTCCAGTAGCATTGCTAGAGAAAGAACAATTGCTACAATATTTCAGCATTTTGGTAACTACTGAAATCTAGCTGGATGATTTTCAACAGACTCGTTTTTTGTTGGGAGCAGTGAGAAAGAGAGAGAAAGAAGAATATGCCAGGGGCTCCAACTCCAGGGACCACGGGGAAGAGGATGGCATATTTAATGCCAGCATTTTCATGCATTTTTATTCACCACCAGCATCTCTTGTATTGCATACAAAAGCGACCCCCCAGTCATATTAATCCACATGTAAATTTCAGTGTCAGTTCTCTTTCATAGGGACTGCGCAGGGATTTGCAATGACTCCAAGAAGAGAATGGCAGATGTGAAGGTAGGGAACTGTAAAAATGTGTCTGTGTGTGCGCTGAGGCTTAAAAAAAAAAAAAAGGGAAATCCCACAACGTGGAGTTGGATAGCAATGTGTAAATTGTACAGTTTAGGATGTACGATGCACCTGAGATGGAAGGTGGGGATGGAGATATGGGATGGCATTGGGAAGGAGGCTGTGTTAGTGCTGCAGAGCAGAGCAGAGGAAGGCTCTCTGCCTGATAATGAAACCCTGAATTCCGTTTGATGAGTTGACGGCTGCTGCGTCCATGTGCTTGAACGTTCTCCAGTCATAGTTAATCTTTTTCATGGTACATGACGCTTCCACCCGAGAGAGATGGATGAAAGGCCTGACTTTTTCTGACATTTATTTGTGTTGCTGTTTGGCATGATAATCACCACTGGCCATCTGATAGGCTAGCTATCAAATCAGACCTCACTAACAGCGAGGTCAAGTTAGGAGGGATTTCATCTATCATTGTGCTCAATCGTGTTCTGCTCAAAGCTTCAGCTTCATGTCCAATTAGCTGGTAAATAATGGGATTTCAAGCGCTGATGGTAAGGTCACAGACAGCTCAACAGAATGTTCAACTTTTAGTAAGCACAAGCAAGAGATTACTCAACAACACTGGCTTTGTTCATCTGAGCAGATCAACACAGGGAGTAAGGGACGACGGTCAGTGGAACTCATTCTGATGACTTAGTGGATGTGTTAGTCATTTTGTTGTACTGAGGACAGCTCAAACTCATAAATGAAAAGGTAATAATAATGTGCTTAAAAGAGGCTATAAATGTTGCCTCTCTTATGTCCTCAGGCATCAGCTTGCCTGAGAGGTTCAGTGCACAAATGACTAATAGACAATCAAATGGATCTTCAAACTAGAGCTTTGCTTGTAGAGCCCAGGGCGAGAAACCTTTATTCTTTTCAAAAGCAGCTAAAAAGAGAAGTAGTATAGATTCAGGCCAATCCACATCCCGCTTGAAAGTTTAAAAATATAATAATGATCATTTATAACCATTTACTGCTCCATTCTAAAGGGGTTGCAGACAAGAAATGAGGATGAACAGAGTGACAGTAAACGAAGATAGATGATGGAGTTTACAATAACTTCAGTTTTGTCCCTTTAACTGAAACTCTTGTTCAGTTTAATTTCCTTAAAAGACTTTACAATCTGTATAGCATATGACACCCTCTATCCTTATACCCTCGACTCAGAAATGAAAAAAATCCCCATTAAACCCCTTTAACAAAGAAAAAAGGAATAAATCTCAGTAAGAGCAACAGAGGAGGGATTCCTCTTCCAGGAAGGACAGACATGCAACAGATGACATATACAACAGAAATAACAAATGGTACAGAATGGAGAACAGACTAACAACATTAAGTAGCTCTTATAAAGAAATATGAAGAATATATTTTAGGAAGATGTTGAGCAAATTCCAGTTGCCACCAAAACAGGTAGGACCTGAGCCTCCTCTCGACAGACTGATGGATAGAGTACATTCATACAAAGGCAGGGAGACAAGGACACATCTGCTGTTCCCTCTTTTGATTTTCATCATGTTTTATTGGATGAAACCTTACTTTTTTTCCTTGCAAGACTAATGGAACCTCATAACATGTGTCATGCTTAACAGCATCACCATCAGGCTACCCTGTGATTAGAAGATAGATTAGAACAATTAGAAGTAGATTATTAGTACTAATAGAACTTTGCACAAAGAGAGAGGAGGCACTAAAACGTGTGAATCAGTCTATACAATATGTGTCTGAAATTGACAGTTTTCTAAATATCAGTATGTCAGGGTTGGACAAAAACAATCTTATCTTCTGTATTCAGTAATATTCTAAAAGTCCACCTCCACTCAAAAATGTATTTTGCTTATTGAAACTTCACTTAAATACTTGAGCTTCACTGCACAGTTTTTTTTTCCACATTCATTTGCTGAAGGAGGAAAGTTTCTCCGTGTTCAACTTAAATCTGAGTTCTAACAGGTAATTGAACTATTTTATGAAAAGAACACATCAAACCCAAATTATTATTCAACGCAGAGTATTTTTTTTATTTGCCTTAAAACATGTCTGGAGGAGATGTTTAATCCTTTGAGATGTCAATTACAAAAATTGCTAACATTTAACAGAATTCCCAGCAGGCAGCATACTGTACATGATTTTCAGCTTAGTTACGTTGTGAGGGGTTTGGGTGACTGAACAATGACAGACTATGATTCATATTTCTATTATTATCTACCCCTGCCTCACTTTTAATAAGAAGAAGTTACAAAGTGTCACACATGCAATGCAAGACAATACAGTGGGAACGCTTTTTTTGGTTATCTCTGTATTTTCCATGCTAATATACCTATGTGTGATCAAGCTAATGAAACGACAGCTATAGCTTGTCTGAAGAAGCAGTCATTTATAAACTGAGAACAAAGTTACAGTCAGAGCCGAGCCTTTACATCAGTCACAGTGAGCTCAAGCTGAGAAAGATTAAAAATAGTGTGGTCACTGTCAGTGAAGTGATGGTAGGAAGAAAATCTGAAAATTGGATGGAAATGAGAAGCATATAGATGATTATTTATAGGAGCATGGATAAGATTAAATGTTGGCTAAGGAAGTGTTTTGACTGGGAAGAAGAAATGGTCAGTTGGGGATCAAATGAAACATTGATGGATCTGATGCACATGTAATGGCTGGGTGGATCTATTCCAGGACCATTTAACTAACCATGGTGAGTTCACAGCCACTTTGGAGCATCGGGTCAAATAATAGTTGTGCCCAAATTCCATATAAGCTTGGCAGTATTCATACTTATTAAATTTTGCCCACAGTTATACTGTACTTCTTTGTAATCAATGATTAAGCTGTCCCTGCAAGTCACATACTGTACCACTCAATAGGGCCATTAACAAAGGCTTTTCTATTCAGAGCAGAGTATTACGGTGTGCATAATGGTCCTGCTGAATCCTAATGCAGGAACAACTCAGATCTACATGCATCAAATGAAAGATGGGCACGACGTAAGAAAATCCTCCTCCATCAGAAGGATAATGCAAGCAGTGGTTGTGTTTCAAACTGAACATTCAGTACAAGGAACCAGAAGCTAATGGTGCTGCTACAAATTTTCCTTTGTCATATTTGAGGTTAACCTGTAGCCATGTTCCTGCTCTGTCTATTCAACAGGTTTTACCAACAAGCTAAGCAACAAGTGGAGCCAAGCTATGGCCAAAACTGGGAATGATTTTAGAACCAAACTAATATTCCCCACAAGAACAAAAACAGTTTCCTGGCTTAAATCTCTGCTTATGTTGGGAACATTTTCTGTGTGGCAAATATCTGAGTCGTCATTTTTCACTGATTAAAAGCTAAGAGTGCTATAATATAAACTCCAACTCCAACCTGCTACTGCACCACTGTATTACTTTCTGATTAAGTTCCCTTTTAAATGTTTTCTTGTTCATCATTGCCAGTTACAATGTCATTAAAGACACACGCCACACATGATGAATTGCTTTTCTTCCTTAACACTAAGCAGGTCTGTGTACTGTATCTGGTGTACAAAGAAATCCACTTCAGAGCCACTTTTATTAAATTAGAGTGTCAGAGGATGTGCCAGTGTTTCCACCAAGACAAAATCCAGTTCAATGCTGTTCTCTGATCCCTCTATAACATGTTTGCTGCCATACGCCCACAGCAGCAGTCGATGGAGCTGATTAGAAAACTGTCTGATGAGGGTGAAGGATGAGCCTAGACCTCCATCATATGGATAGAGCCTGCAGACGAATCCACTGAGCTTCATAAACAAACTCAATCAATTGCAACAATAAGATCATCTGAGTGAGTCTGCTTTCTCAGCACAGGAGAGGAGACTCTTGACGCTGTTTTCAATTCGAGGGCATGAATGTTTGTGGCTATTCCTGCATGGATAACTACAATTTCTGACTAAGCAATAATGTAGTGGGCAAAAAGAGTTTCCAAACAATCAAGAAGAGAGGAGAGGTTCATCTTTTTTCTCCTTTTTTGAAGTTCAAAAACATTTCTCAGAGGAAAATCTGCTCTGGAACAAGAAATAATCTCACAGTGTGAGATCAAGTGCAGTCAGCACAGCTAAAATGCCAGGTGATTCTGACTGAGGAGCATTAGTTGAAAGGGTGGGAAGGGTCAAGAGGAGGAGGCAGAGGTGTGTGGGCTCCGGTCACATGACTTGCACTCAAGTCAAATTTGTATTTTTAAAAAAAATGTTGATTTTGATTTTAGACTTAACAACATGAAGAAAGACAACTTGACTTTGATGTTAACATCTGTGGACCCGGTTTTAGCTGTGCGAGTGCAGCGACAAGAGTCTTTGGCAAACAGACTGTGTGGGCGTCTCTGTGAACACCTGCTATATTAGTTCATGTATGTGCAGCAGCACAAAGCACAAAAGGGCTGGGTGAAGGCGGATATAGATCAGTGGGTGTAGTGATTATTAAAAACTCTCTCAGCCAGTCACATCACTGCTCTCATAGCATGATAACAGTTAAACATGATAACAACAGCTCAACAAATTAAAAGCAATACTACAACAATACTAAGCAATACAATAATACAACAATAACGTCATAAATTAAAAAATAAATAAATAAAATGGTCAGATGTTTATATGACTGCATCCACGGTATGGACTTTCCCTTTAAATAAAGTTTTAGGTGTAGGAGTATTTCTATGATGTCTATGACGTCCCTGACCACAGAGACGAGCAAAGCCAGTTTCAAGGTCAGGTCAAGGTCAAGAAAAAATAGGGCCCTATGATTCAGAGAGTGAGCAGGCAATGCTGTCCCTAACTATCTGAACAAGGTGGGAATGTTGGCTAGAGAGTGCAAAAGCAACACACTATCAAACAAGTGATATTAGTGATGCTCTGCTTGAAGAGGCAGAGGACTGTAGCAACCCCAAAATGAAAAGCAAAGCTTTGAATTCATTATGTCTATGGTCATATGGTATGATATTCTATTTGCTGTGAACACTGTCAGTAAGACACTCCAGTCCAGGGACATGCAGCTGGATGTGGCCTTGTCTCAGCTAAATGGACTAATTGACTTCATGCGAAAATACAGAGACAACAGATCTGTGTCTGCAAAATCCCCTGCAACAGAGACTGCCTCTGATATGGACACTGAACCTGTAATCAAAGCAACATGATGAAACACAAACGGGATGAAAATCAAAATGAATATACCCCAGACACAGAGCAAGCATATATAACAGACTACTTTATTGTGATAATGGACCAGGCTCTCACTGTTCTCTGTGCCCATTTTAAAAAATGTAGTTTGGCAACATGTTTGGATTTCTTTTTGATCTGACCAAACTGTGTGAAATGGAGGAGACTGACCTGCAAAGACACAAGACTGAATGATGCTCTGAGCACGTCTGAAGCTCAGGACATAAACGCACCTGACCTCTACCATGAGTTGAGGATACTTGGAGAGATACTTCCAAAGTGAACAACTACAGCACATCAAACACTTTGTTTTCTCAAAAGGATTAAAAGGAACCTTCCAACTGTAAGATTGCGCTCAGGATCCTGTTGAGTAACAGTAGCATTGGGTGAGCAAAGCTTTTTAAAGTTGAAACTAATCAAAAACTATTTGCGCTCCTCCATGTTGCAGGACAGACTACGTAGGCTCGCCCTTCTATCAGTTGAAAAGGATGTTGCATCCACGTTGGACTACAAGGATTTTATCGTTGAGTTTGCAGCCAAGAAGTCAAGGAAAGTGACTTTCACTTAATCCATTTATGTGTATGGTGAGTTGGACTGAGTCCATCTCATTTGTTTGAGTTACAGTACAGTGCACACTACAGTAGGCTAGGCCATGTATGACCTGACCAGTATGAAAAAATAATCCTACACCATAATGAAATGTATAGACCTGAAATATTGAATTAAAACATTTCAGCTTTTGTCATTTTTACATAGAAATGTCATGTCAAAATAGGGACAGATGAGATGACTGTCATCAGTGGGTGTTGATTTTTTCCTTTGAAAGACTATAGCAACTAAGCTTAGACAATGTGCACATGATGCTGTATTATTCTAGCCTACTTGTTCAAAATGTATTGCCTATATATTCCCGTATCATACAGCCTGCAATGGATCTAGAAGAGCGAGGTCTCACCAAAATAACTGGTCTGAAAAATGATCTAAAATATGAATGAAATGTAGAATACAGACCTGAAATATTGAATTTTAACATACTGTCATACTTCAACATGCCAAAATAAATTGACAGCTGAGCTGACTCGATGATGATGTGGATGATTTTTTTTTCCTTTTTGAGACTATAATAATAAAAAGTCATAGCTGAGACTGTGTGCATGATGACGCTGTATTCTTCTGCTGGTTAGAAATGTATTGCACTGAGATTTTGTGTGCAGTAGAACTAGAATAGCTATGTGCGTGTGACTGTGATTCATGCGCATGCATGTCAATAAGCAGGACCTTGCACAGGGCGTCGCACCCTCCCTGTGACGGCCCTGCTTTTGACATACCTCTTAACATCTGATAACACCTTTGCATGGGGGGTAAATTGGTGTGGGTCTATTACATTTTACAATTAGGTTGTGTCAACAGTAACTAACACATTTTGAGCATATGACTGACTAGGGTGCAGAGAGATCTGGTTGTTATGTCTCGACCTGCTTCCCAGGTTATATTTTTAAGACTTTTTGTCATTCATTCATCATTTCCTGTTTTATTTTGAAATACTCACCTCTCCTCTCGTTTCAGATACGTCACTTCCTGCCCTTGTGTGATTGCCTACTCTGCCCTGATTAGTTGTTCCACATCATCTCTCCCTACCTAGTGTATTTAGTCTGTGTTCACCTCTCTCTCTGTGATTAGCGTTCCAGCCTTTTTTCTAGTGTGTTACTTCCCTGGTATTTTTGATCCCTGCTGGTTCAAAAACTACTCAAAACAGAGGATATTTTAGTTGCTCACAAAACTATTAATTTCTCCATATTAAACCAAAACAGAAGTTATAAACAACAAAGATCATTGAGCCAGCCCATATTGCGAGATATACTGTACATTTGTTAACTGAAATACATGTCAAAACAATATGTGAACAAAATGTAGCAGGGTGATACACAAACAACATACGTGTTTTGTCACAGAAAAGAAAAAATTCTTCAGGCACTCTAAGGCAGAGAGAGGTTATATTAAAAGGGCTTTGATGGAAAAATAATTATCAGAATTTATTTTTATTCTTTCATTTTTCTGATTTGTTATTTAAACTCTGTTCTTTGGCTTGGTGTGATAATCACAGCAGCTCTGCCTCCAAAAAATATGTGTAACCAAAACTGACCACCCAATCATCCCTGGATCATGGGAGTTGTTGTTTTCATTGTTAAACAACCAGCTTCTCCAGGATAGGAGATTACTGATTACTTCAGTGTTCATCGTTCAAACCAAATTATCTGCAGAGGTCTCCTCCTCCCAGAACAAACAGATAACAGGTAAAAACACTGAATAAATCAGTCTCATGTAAAAATTCAGTGTTTCTCTGATGCTGTCCGGTGGTCACAGGACGTAAGGAGGGGCTGTTAGCCAAACTGCTGCTAACATTTGCTCAACTTGTTTCTCTAACTTCAGACACAGACGGTCAACATGTTTTTTACCAGGAGCCGAATTATCTGCAGAGGTCTCTTCCTCTCCAAAACAAATGCACACAGGGATTAAAACCAGTGAAAACACTAAATAAAGCAGTTTCACTTAAAAAAAATCAGTGTTTCTCCGACACTGTTTGGCGGAAAGGGGACGTCTGGAAGGGTCTGTTAGCTGCACTGCTAATATTTGCTCAGCTTGTTTCTCTGATAACTCAAGATCCAGACATCCAGTGACTAAAATCCTTCATCCCTCCAATCCTTCGTTAAAAGATACAGTTAAAAACGTCCAAGATCTAAAAAAGTTACGACGCATACATCTTGTACGCACATACTCTTAAAATTACGGATCTCTCTGGGTTTGAAAATTGTTGGAAACATTTGGGATAATGTAAGTACACAACTTAACAAAATATATAACATAGGTCTAGTTGTTTTAGACATTTGAATGCAGAATAGTTACATATTATAGCTTTAAGAAGGTTATTAACGTGTGTGGGCTAGTGGGGCAGCTCTTTGCAGCACAGAGTAATGTAAATGACCAGAATTTGGTTCAAACAGCTGGAAGAATGTGGGTGAGGAAAATGTGTAAGTGGGGTTCTCTTTTCCCACAGTAGCTAGTTTCCATTGTATCCATTGTTGAGGAAAAAGTAAGCAGTGCACTTACTGTGACAGAAGCCACAGAAGTCATCCTGACCAAGCAGAAAGCTCAATCCTCAATGTTTGGCTTTCATGTTGAATACATGAACCAAGTGTTCCCTGCTCTTCCTCCTCCTCCTCCTCCTCCTCCTCCTCTTCCTTCTCCTCCTCAGGAGATGTGACCGATAATGTCAGAATCCCTCCTGTTTAATTTTTGCTGATTATGAAAAAGGATATTAAAAATGTTCTCTGTCAACCTTTTGCAGTCTGTTTACAGTTTGTAATCCCATAAAGCAGTGCTCAGAGTTATAAAATAATGTAAAGCCCTCTTTACTGAATCCTATTCTCCTGTCATAAAACTAAATGGCTGCCATTTTTATTTATCTGTAACATAACTACCATAAAATTGAGCAGTGTTTCATGTCTGAATGCTGCATGCCACAGAGTGAGAATAGACTATACAACAGCCAACAGAGCATTTAGTATAACAGTGGTGACTTGGCCATCCGGAGGACTGAGATAATTTCCAATTTAGCCCGCTGAATGAGACAATGCAGAGAGAGCATTGTGGTAATCTGTCTTTTCTGTGCCAAGCCATTTGTGAAAATAATTTAAGAGAAGGACCTGCGGTGATAATCTCTCCTTATTTGACTACTGATGAGCCACACCACATTGGGAGGGGGGCTGTTTATCTCTATAAACCAAGGTGTCAAGTAGGATTTCACACAGAAAACTGCCCTGAATGAGCTCAACAGCTTTTGTTATTCCAAGAAAGACAACGTAGAGGCTATTTTTAAGATTTTATTTATTTTAATTTTCAGATGACAATGGTAACACATACATATACAGCTGAGGGAATGGGAATGTGTGTATATTATATATATATATATATTGATCTTGTACTAAGTGCCTGTCTTTCACTCCAGCCTTTTCCAGCCACTGGTAGGATTTCTTGATATCAGCCACCTCTATCTGTTGGTGGTACATGCCTTGTAGGGGCTTGACCCTCCATGATGGTTCCTCCTCCTCTGCATCATCGGGTTTCGGCAGCCTGAGGTATTCACTCAGCAGCTCATCTTTCGGGGCCATCTTCCTGATGTATTCCTGGATCTTGGTTGTTTCATCCTGAACAGTGGCTCTGACGCTCACCAGTCCTCGGCCTCCCTCGTTCCGCTTAGTGTACAGTCTCAGGGTGCTGGACTTGGGGGAAACCCTCCATACATACCCTCTTGATATCAGAGGCCTCTACCTCCTCATTTGGCCAGCTTATTATACCAGCGGGATATCTGATGACTGGCAGGGCGTATGTGTTGATGGCTCGTATCTTGTTCTTCCCATTTAGCTGACTTTTGAGGACCTACCTTACTCTGTGTAGGTATTTGGCTGTGGCTGACTTCCTCGCGGCCTCCTCATGGTTCCCATTTGCCTGCAGGATCCCAGGGTATTTGTAGCTGTCTTGAACATCTCTTTGATACCATCCAACCACACTTATCTTGTCCGAATGACATTCTGATATTGTTGCTGTAGATCCTGATGATGTGGATCAGTGAGTCGATGTCCTGCTCATTCCTGGCATACAGCTTGATGTCATCCATGTAGAGGAGGTGACTGATGGTTGTTTCACTTTGGAACCGGTATCCGTAGCCACTCTTTTTGATGATCTGGCTGAGGGGGTTCAGGCCTATGCAGAACAGCAGCAGGAATAGTGCATCACTTTGGTATATACCGCACTTGATGGTAACTTGTGCAATCGGCTTTGAGTTGGCCTCCAGAGTTGTTTTCCACAGCTCCATTGAGTTCTTGATAAAGGCTCTTAGTATCCTGTTGATGCACATTTCAAAGCATTCCAGTATTCATGTGTGTGGCATTGAGTTAGAGGCTTTCTTGTTGTCAATCCAAGCATTGCACAGGTTGGTCTGCCTGGTCTTGCAGTCTTGGGTGACTGCTCTATCAACCAGTAGCAGGTGCTTGGCTCCCCTGGTATTACTACCAATTCCTTTCTGGGCCCTGCTCATGTATTGGGCCATGTGCCTATTCTTCTTAGCCGCTATGATGACTGGAGCTTCCATCCCAAGTATGAACAAATGGAAAATTTGACCTGATGGTGGCGCCAGAGAAAAATTCAGGATATCTTCAAAATTATTACAATAAGTCTGGTGTGACAAAGAGGGTGAGATGTGTTTCTAACCGTACTGGTCATTTATTTGTTTTCCAGAATACCATCTTTATTTTCAATGTTTATTGATTTAATATTTAGTTCTCTTGAGTTAAGTATTAGGTTTACTTGTTCTAAGGTGGTGTTCAGACAGACATTAGCTTTGTGTGAAAAAAATGCAACCCTCTCATTCATTTGAATGCAGGCAGTGTGTTGATGCAGCAGGGGTGCGAACGCAGAGAGCTCTGGCAAAACAACTTAGGGTTGTCCGGCAAGTTGCTGCATAAACACATACACACAAGCACACATTCCTGCACACTATATTTGATTGTTAAAGATAAGATGAAATAGTTGCCGCTGTGATAACTTTCCAGAGTTGTGAAATCCTGTCTGTGAGTATTACTAAAGTTTGGCATCTGATAAGCCTTCAATATGTCCATCATGACTTCCTGGATTGTATTTCATTATCTCACTCGGACCTTAAACAACACGGCCCCACCAATGCAGCCCCTTGCATTGTTTTAACACAGGGCTGATTTCGGTCTGAATGCTGCCTAATACACAACAAGTTCCCCAAATTAAACAACCAAATAGGTCGTTTCACCATGCACACCAGAACGACTCATAGAAGCATTTTCTAATCAGGCACCTTTATCAGCAGTAATTGGCAGAGCAACATCATTGTCTGTGCTTTCCAAAACCATTACACATCTGTTAAAAATAACAATGTCTTATAATGTGACAATCATGCTTAGTGGTTATTAAAGTGGACAGCTATTATCCCGTACACTGCCATCCATTGGCCAGCCATTGTAAGTGCAAGACAAGTTTCTCAAAACCAAGGTTTAGGGAAAGATCATGGTTTGGGTTTAAATGATCATTTGAAATGTGGTGTGGGTTAAAGATACTACTTCCTAGTTAGGTTTTCAAAAAACTTGTGATTGGAAATGTGACAAGCATTAGGAAGCAGGAAGTGAACAGCAGTCTCCTGCAGAAAAGTCCACCAAGTCCACTTTTTGCAAGTCTAACCAGCCACCCAAACTGCCATGTCTGAATATGGCAATTTGTCACCTTGTATGTACTGTATGACATCTGGACTGCACCACTTCCCCGAGTCATGATTACTATGGCCACTAGATGGCGACTGACATTACGACCCATTTTTCTTGAGAGGACACTTCCTGTTTTATGTTTTTTCTAATGTCATCAATGATGTCACAGGTTGTACCATGTGTAGGGAGTTGAATTGGGGTGAAATTGTTGTGTTGATTTGTAGTGAAGAGTGAAGATGTGACGTTTTCTTTGTAATATGGTGAGGAATATTTAAGTATTGCAGTGATTGCACAGGTAGTATTGATACAATTATTTGTTTTAGGTCTAGGGGATATAATTACTACTGAGTCCTCTGGCTGTACCAGCCACTAGCAGGCCACAACATAAACTTTGGTTGGCAATCAACAAGAAAAGGAAGCAGGCCTTACCTGAACCCTGGTGAGCTTGACTATAGCTTCCTGCTGTTGCTCCACCTGTTCCCTGCAGTGTCGGACATGAGATTGTGTGATGGGCCAGCACACTCCGGTCCTCTTCACATCTCAGCAACTAGGCACAGAGCTCAGTATTGGTTTCAGTTCATTTAGGTTAACAAACAGACAAAAACAGAAACTTAACCTAAATACTTCAGGGATGAGGGTTATCATTCATTATTCACAGTCTCAAAGAAAAGCTCTGGCACGCTTGCGTCCATATCTCCACTCTAGCGTTCTCTCTTGGCCTCTGCCCTCAGTCCAGCTCAGATCTTGAAATGACAAATGCCAGCCTGTGACACTTGAGGTGAGAGAGGGACCGACACATCTGATCTGATTAAGTATGGTTCCTGCCTGAGCTGATTGGTCGGTAGAGTGAAGGGCCGATTTAAGGGAATTGTGTTTTGTCAGCTGAAAGAAAGGATGTCCTTGTAGTTGTTTGCATGTGATGTTGCTTAGAGTTGTAATATGAGTTGTTGCCATTTAAGCCAAGTAATTATTTCATTGTTGCTTTTTTAATTTGTAGTAATTGTAGTAATAATATTTTAGTCTTTGACAATGTCAATTTGTGGCTGACTCCTAACACCTTCCTAGACACTCTGGTTAGGCTTCCTTACATCTGCTAACAGTTCATATCTGAACCAAATTCTTTGCCAATTTATCTGACAAATGTTGAGATATTTCACTTTATAAGTCAAAACTGTTACCTACTGGTGTCACTAGAAGTCATCGGTATTCATCCGCTTGGCACCATGAGGCATGGCAACTCTTGGTGTAGCTGTTGAGCTATTTCTTGACAACAGAGGGGGCTCGATTGACCGACATAGCCATCCCTAGATCCTTTTCTCAAGAACCACATATATATGTATCAATTAAAACTTAAATGGTTTACAATTAAATGGTTTACATCCAGACAGAGACTTCACCAGTGAGACCAAACTGAGGTTGAACCGTAGAAGCAGTTCACGGCTTTCCATTGGTTGATTTTGCTGTCAATCAAATGTGACTGCTAGTTTTACTGCCTCTAACTCTGTTTTTTTTCTCCCGCATGTGCTTGTTCTTCTCTCTCTGAGCAGGGTTAGTGCCTTTGTCCCACTCAGTAAGTCAGAGCCCAGAAGCCCCACCCCGCTGTGATGTGACCATGCTTATATCAAACAGCCCCTGCTGCACTCAGACACAGAGCTGTTTATGTGTCACATGTCCAAATTGCACCAAAAGAGCGTCTGTCTCCACAGTAAATCAGCTGTTGAGTGTTTGATGTTTGTTTATTTGTGATTTTGAACCTAACCACCGTGAAACAATCAGAAAATAACATTAAATGACAATAACATCACAGGCTTTCTCTCTCTCAGAGAAAACTTTCCAGCCTGTCTCTCTGTCGCTTGCTCGTGCTCCCAGCTCACTCGCCCTCTCTCTCTCTCTCTCTCTCTCTCTCTCTCTCTTTTTGTCTTGTCTTTTTTAAGAGGAGTCAGGAAACCCATGACAAAGCCTAACTTTTAACATTATCATACGTAGAGAGAGGTCATCCCCTCGTCTCTCTCATGGCAGGGTTGTAAAGCTCTGATCATGACATGCAGGCAGAGTCCAGAAGCCCCGCCCCGCTGCTGCAGAGCCAATCAGCTGATAGCTTGTTTATTCACAGTTTCAGTTTATTAATATTAATTGCGCTGCGTGTCCAAATTTCAAGGAGATCAGAAACCTTTCAATTCTTGGTTTTGCTCTGTTCTTACATTTGATGCTTAAAGTGAACCAATGAACTGGAGCAGTCTCTAGTGTTATCATAATGACAACAATAGATGCAACCATTTCCATTTCTCAAGAATCTTTTTGGATTCGTTTACTCAAGCATTTTTAAATACATGTTACACCGTGTCCTAACAGCAAGCCAACGTCTGACTATCAGGCCGCATCGTGTAACACCAGACGCTCTCTGTCCACAATGAATTAAATATGCACTTGTTACATCATGTAAACAAACCAGGTATCTATCAGCTGTGCACTCACATCAGGCTGCAGATGTAACCACTCAAGTACAAGATGGGTGAGTACTTGCTATTCTATGTTTGTACTTTTTAAACAGGAAACATTCATTTTATATTGTGATATTTACATGTTTCTTTACTGGAAGTGACATGAAATATATCCAACAGCAACTCCCTCCAGCCAGCTGCTACCTTATTGAGGTTTCTGTAGTGAAATGAGGAGGTATCATAGAGATAACTCCTCATTTCAACTAAATGAATCAGCTGTTCCTTGTCCATGATACACTTTCAACGTGAGCGACAGAAAGTACATAGAAACAGGACGTCTGACAAAAGTTCAGCTCAGAACAGCACGCTGCATGGCGCTGCTCAGTGCTGCGTCACTAGCGGTCAGTTTTTGTTCCAGGCTTCAAACATGTTTATTTGAGCTGTGAAGTTGGGCATTTTAACATGGAGGTCTGTGGAGATTGACTCACTTTTGGAGCCTCAAGTGACCATTTGATGAACTGCAGTTTTTGGCACTTGTGCATTGGCTTCATTTTTCAATGAACTGCATAGACTAGCTTAAACTTACTTACTTCTTCTCCTTCATGAAATGTAGGAGCTTTCAGTGACCCTTCCACCACTGTAGAAAATAAACCGCAGCTTTGCCTTGGGGTGGGAGGAGCTAAAGAAGAACTGGACTTAAAGATGGATGATGTAAGGAAGACGTGAGGTAGAATTGGATCCAGATCAGCTGTGAGTCATTGAGTTTACTCGATTGCCGCAGGAAGAAATCCTTTATTGGATTTTCTTGATTAAACAGATGATGTTCTCATTTAAGGGTGTTGGCGATGTTGTAAGTGTTAAAAACTGGATGACTCTGCTAAAAATCACAGCTGAGCAATTTCAGCTGTACAAAGCACCTTTCCACAGACTTAAAAACTCAAAAATCATATGTGAGGAAAGCTCTCACAGTGCTGCTGATGAGAAAATTATTTTTTTTTTGCTTTTAAATTTTCATTCTTTGTCCCCTGTGGCTGGAGAACATCATTCAACTCTAAAATGTAATTTGGGCAAGGATAGCAAATCTGGCAACTCATTTAGTAGACTTGGGAAAACTGTTGAAACCCTACCTTGTAAATTTAGACTCACAAGAGAAGTGTATACAACTTTCAAAAAAAATCTAGTCCATATTTAATCAGATCTAAGCTCTATGGGAGGATGAGCAAATGAGTTTGTGCAGTAGACAGCCCCACACACCACAGTTTGGTTATATATTGATCTCCAGCTGCAGCCTGTCTTCTACATGAGCTTATCATCTTTGGCGACGAGACCTCCAGGGCGCTATTATCCACAAACTTGTAGTTTGACGGACAGCTGGCAGGTGATACAGTCATTGATGTATAAGGTGAGCTCACAGTTATGTGAAGCAACTTGGGACTAAACTGCTTCATCTGTGACTGATCCTGGATTTGATCTCCAGCTTCAGTCGTTTCTACAGCGGAGTCTTATATATATATATATACATATACATATATACATATACATATATATATATACATATATATATATATATATATATATATACACACACATATATATGTATATATATATATATATATACACACACACACATATATATATATATATATATATATATATATATATATACATATATATACACACACACACACACATATATATATATATATATATATATATATATATATATACATATATATACACACACACACACACACATATATATATATATATATATATATATATATATACACATATACATATACATATATATATATATATATATATATATATATATATATATATATATATATATATATATATACATATATATATTCATACAATTTGTTCCAGAGTACTGAGACATGCAGGTCAGGTGAGGGCATTTTCAAACCTATAGTTGGTTCGTTTTGGTTTGAATCAGTGGATGAGTTGGTAAACTTGGTGTATTTTTACACAGAAAAAAAATTCAAGCCAACCAAAATGCATAACATCATATAAATGCATAAATTTCTGCATTTATATGATGATTTATCCAAAGTACTTTACAGTTTGCCACTCATTCATACACACACTCCATCGGGAGCAATTTGGACAAGGACACTTCGACACAAGAGAGAACATTCTCTCCTCTCATTGGTCAGATGTGTCTGAGGCGGGAGACAACATAAACACAGGAAGAAGGTCCTGAAGAAGCCAAAATACTTTGTTGTTAGTCTAGGTTGGACCTCGATTCATTCTCCGACTAGCTGCTAGCAACTCTGGGCTAAACAGCCCCCATAGCCCCCCAAACTTGCAGCCTTGTAGTCAGTCAGATAAAAGGTCAGAACATGTTCCCACCACAAAGAAACCGTCCAGAATAAGTTTGGGACCAGACAGAGACCACTCACTCTAAAGGGTCTCTGTACAGCTGTTTTGGTCTTCACCCAAGTATGATTGCTGTGTTCAGATCTGCTCAAACAAATCTTAGCAAAGAGGAAAACCAACCACCACATGGGTGTCTATGTGTGTTCTTGAGACTGTCCTCTCAAGAAAAACTACACAACAGATTGTAATGTCACCTTCTCAAAAACAACATACAGTTACATTTGAGCAGCAGTAGTAATTATGACCCGTTCAGATGTGGTATCATTCAGAAGGGGAGGGGTGGATGGAGGCATTAGCCCAACAGTGGACTTTGCCACAGTCTCCTGTTTCCAACTGCGAGTCAGGACGTTTTTTTAAAAACCGTAACTACGATCATCCCCTAAACTTAATCCTGTGGTTATTATTGTAGCCATAATGATGAAGGTGGCCTAACTTTAAGGAAGTAGTAACTTGAACCCACCACCACATTTTCTATAACCTCACCACA
This sequence comes from Thunnus albacares, assembly GCF_914725855.1. Lineage (NCBI taxonomy): Eukaryota > Metazoa > Chordata > Actinopteri > Scombriformes > Scombridae > Thunnus > Thunnus albacares. Next base: position 1,994,075 of record NC_058118.1, on the reverse strand, counting down.
AACCACATCTTTCCCTAAAACTAACCAAGTGGTTTTTGTGCCTAAACCTAACCAGACCTTAACCACAGTGTTGTCACATCATAACTCATCAGTAGGACTTGTTGCTATTCTGGCTGTAGTGGACAGTCCAAAGTGTTCTCTGCATGAAAGAAACAAGAAGCAGGTAAATTAATGGATACATTTACTAGCCTGAAAGAGCAATACAAACAACCCTACAGTAAAGGACATTGTTCACAACTGGCATCCTTGTGTTATACATTTCATCCACTTTCCTGGATGTGAACATCCACTGCAAGGTGAGGCTGCTGTGACTGCATTCATCTCCAGACCTGTTTGGCTGGAGATGATGGGTCTTTCTCTGCTATAGGTGTTTACTCTCTTTTGTCTTGTTCTATTATTGATAAATCTATTTTCATGCAACAAGGTATGCATGGGGGGGGGGGGGGCTGTTGGTAAACAAGAGGCACATTTCTCTCTACTCGTTTTTCTCACTCTAGATTTCTGTTGTGTTCTGCTGAAGCACTGCCAAGGTTGTTGTCTTGTAATGTTTGAAACACATTTAAAGAGCTTAATGAGATGCCTCATTTAACTCTCTGTGTCTGGAAGGAGTGGAATGTGATCTTCTGACTGTGAATTGAATCTTTTCTGTTCCATTAGCACAACAAGCCCAGTATATGTGTTTATGTATTTCTTTATTTAAAGGTTCTACATGTAAGAATCAGAAATTCTCTCTCATTAGTGACACCGATGGCCATTAAGTGAGCTGCAGTCAGCATCCTGTTGCTTGTGCACCTGCTTGCACTTTGTCAGTGCGAGTATTGCAGATAATGTGTTTTTCCTCACTTCCACTTTTTTATAATAACATAAACGATCACTAATGTTGTGTTTTGCATCATGTTTCAGCAAAGCATCTCTCACTCCCACTCAGTCAGACCCCTCCCCTGCTGTACAAGTGCACGTTCACACACAAATACACAAACACATAGACCCAGACACCACTGGCCAGTAGTGATGCTCGGGTAAGGGTTCTTTAATACCCACACCCACTCGACCCATTATGAGAGCCAATCTGTGCCGCTCAACCTGCAAAAATATGCATTAATCAACCGTCCGGACCCAACCCGACCCACAAAGCGTGTTTATTAAACGCCTGCAGGCTCAGCCAGCTGTGGCCGGGGAGCAACATGCTGCGGTTCTGTTGTGAAATGTGTGGTGGTCGACGGAGGCAGCGAATCATCTCAACCCCCCCCCAAAAAAACAAAGGACTGTAGCCAGAAAACGGTGATAGCTGGCATGGTTAGGCAGCTGGTGGGTAACAGAGCTAGGGAGTTCATATCTGCAGGGTGTTTTTTTTGTCAGATAAGTTATCACAGTTTTTGTTGTGGTGGGTGTCTGTCGTTTGTTGATGTTAGCAGGTGAGAGGCGAGGCAATCAGGAGCACCCAAAAATGTCACATCCATTGGATTTTCACTGGAGAAACAGCCTGAGTCTTTCACATAGAAAACAGATATAAGCAACTGAGAAAGTCAAGGAAGGTCTCATTTTTGTAAGTTATGTTACAACCCATTCATTGGCAATAAAAAAAATGATTAATGCATGTAAATGACTTCACAGTTCTTACCTATAGCCTCTTTAAATCTCACAGGTCTGAGTATGTGAAGGTCTGTGCAGGATTAGTTTTATAGTTTTATAGGAACATATCAGCTCTCTCAGTCATTTAAAGCATATTTACATGAAACAATAAGGTTGATGTTAACTCTGATGATGTAATGATCATTACTGTTGCAGCTATATTTGAATTAGATCATGTGTTTTTACACTATTTTTGCTTCTCTGCTGTATCTTTATGTGTATCTGTTACACTCATGAGGAATTTCACAGCTGAGAAGAAAGAATTTCTATAAAACCGTAAAAGAAGAAGTATTTCTTTTGCTGAAGCTGTTGTCACCCATTTTATTCAGAGGAAGGAGAGGGCCAACATTTTCAAATATTGGAGCTGTGCGCCCTCTGCTGCTTCCTCCTGAAATAACAACAACCTCCTCTATAAATATGATCATCCTCATCCATCAGCAGCCAAATCAAAATGAGTCTGTGTGCAGCTATGGGATTAGGAGACAGAAAACACACCTGTGTCTGTTTCAACTGGCAGGAATCAATTGCCCCCCGCCCCCTCCCACCCCCCACCCCCCCGATTCAGCATAATGGTTCCACTGATTTGCTTGTAATGTGCATGTTGTGCATGCTGGTAAATTGTCAAATCTGCTGGTGAATCCTGTGTCAATATTTGCACTTAAAAATGGAGTTTTGTCATGTCACATGATCTGTGCAGGCTGCTAACCTTTCCTCTAATGCCACTCCTGTTCAAAATCTGATGTGAAAGATATTTAACAACAGCAGCAAGTGGTTGTGAAGGTGGAATAGCCGTGCATACATTAGTCAGACTCTCTCCTGGGTATTTTTCATGCACTTTAGGAGCAGCTTGGAGTTAATGGGGGCTGTGAGGCAGGCATTATCTAGAATAATGACTTGCAAATGGGCTGAAATGGTAAACAGTATATCAAATAAAAGGAGACAGGGTGACATGAGGAGATGAGGTAAAACCTTTGTAACAACAGAATAATGCTCTCTGATTCCCAGAGGAAATTACCAGTGAAATGTCCTCCAAACTCCAGCTGAACTTATGTGTTTGTTTGTATGTTTTGGCTGTGGTCGGCAGTTTACACTAGTTTCTCTGTTAAAAAGGGGAAAAAGTAAATATGAAATGAAAAAAGCTTTTTTTAAAAAAAAATCTGTAAAGAGGAATATTTCTCATTGTGTTCTGTCAGGTGTTTTTGCTTTTTACACATATGCAGTCCTGATCCTCATTGACAAACTTATTCAGACTTAACTCTACTCTGAAGAAATCAGATGCTTCCCCATTTTAAAAAATGATTTCTTCACCATCTCATCGCTCTCTTCCTTTTCAACCCTCCAGCCAATATTAGGATAAACTATAGGAAAAAGGGAGGGATTAGAGTAAATGAATGAATGTAACTTTAATGACTTCCTGGAGGAAAAAAATGACTAAAGCAGCAAAGAATTGGTAAGAATAAGAAAAGCACAAAACTACTGAGAAAGATTAAAACAATAATTACATGAAGCAAACATACTTATTAGATATTAAGGTTATCCATCATCACAGTCAATGTTGTAAGCTGTAGAGGATGGGAGAGAATGCGGTGGTAGCAGTTATCACATTATCACCCACATACAGATGCAGGAACATTATTATTGTCCAGAAATGTGTCCCTCAAGTACACAGAGATATGGAAGCAGCACAAAGCCGGAGCATTCAACAGCTCAGACACAAAGACATCTAGTATATAGTAGGAGTGTGTGTGGGTCACGTGAAGGGAAAACTGAGCAGGAATGTGCAGGCGGAGCAGAGGGAAGTCAGACTAATTGTCAAAAGAAAAAGGCGCCCTTTTGTCCTTTTCATACATCACCAGCAAGGATGTTGCACTGATCATCCGAGCAGCTAACAGCAATAAAAACAGGTTTTTGTTGGGGTTTTTTTTTCAGTCATTTTACTGTATACAGGCGACATAAACAACTCACACTGGTCTGCAGTCAGCTTTTAAAGCTACATGAATGTTTTCATCTGAACCATAAAGTCATGAAACACTTTTCTAATCTATGAAGGCAGAACATCTGCAGCTTTTTTAGATTTAAAAACTGTCAAAATATGAGAGACAGCTAGTCTGTAGAGAGAGAGAGGGAGAGAGAGAGAGAGGGAGAGAGAGAGAGTTTACTTCACACCATAAATAGTAAATGTGTATGAGTATGGGCAATATTTTGGGCAAGCTGTAGATGAAAATGGAAATGTAACTACTGAATATAAGTGTGCAGTTATTTGGATAAAGCAAGTAATATAATCTAGAAATATTAGTTAACTATTTTCTAAACAAACAGGGAAACTAAACATCGGTGCTGTCTGATCTGATACACTTCAAAACATGATTTTCTGTTAGTTTCACATTGACACTAACTGAAGTACTGTGCTTGAGTGCAGTTTTGAGGTATTTGTGCTTTACTTGAGTATTTGCATGTATTGTATGCTACTTTTTACTTCTACTCTGCTACATTTCACAAGAAAATATTGTACTTTCTTCTCCACCACATTTAGCCTCATCGCTCAGTAATGTAGCACAATATACCGTAAGTTTTCCTTTAGATTCAACACCTGGTGTCGAAACCCTGGTGGGGAGTTTTCATTTAGAAGAAAATACATCAAACAGATGCAGGAACATTATTGTCCAGAAATGTGTCCCTCAAGTACACAGCGATATGGAAGCAGCACAAAGAAGAAAATACATCAAAATATGGTTAAGAATATTTTTGATCCCAAAGTTTGATTGAACTCCATAAACTATAAGCTGAATGAATCAGATGGATAATCTAGTCTATGAAATTGTGAGTGATATAAAATCATAATCAGGCATTTGCAAGGTCAGCTACGTTTCCTCTCCGTGATTTTAACATCTGAATAAACTCCCGACGTTTATAAACAAAGGTAACCAGTTAACAGGAAAACCAGTTGATTTGTAACACCGGCATCCTCCATCAGCTGTGCTGGTGACACAGCGCCACTAGCTTAAAAACATATGTGAAGTTTGCGGACGTAGTAGCTAAATCTGTCCATGGAAAAAAAAAATCAATAGATATCTTAGTTACAACAAGATTGAGCTAGCAAAGCAGTTTTGTGTTTATATGTGTGGTATTTATTCAGTTTGGGAAATGCCACGATCTCTAGAAAGCATTAATGTTAGTTCAAGTTGGCTGGTTGACTCACGACAGTGATGCGGTCATGAACGAGGCGCTTGACCGCATCACTGAAACACACCCTCTCTGTAATACTGCTTAATTAAAAATGCTATATTCTATCGTCATAAGTCGACACAACCAAGCTCAGAACAAATGAGCCTAGATGGCCATAAATAAGCGAACAGCAAAGAGCTCAACACCACAACGAAGCGCAAAGACAACTTTTTAGGGATACTAACCCATTCTGTGACAACAACTTTATGACAACAACCTCAATAGATAAGCATGGACACACTGACACTCGTCACCATCTATAGTAATCGATCGAGCACAACAATATGGCCAATGCACGGACCAGAACAACCAAGGAAGGATGATAAAGTATGCGTTCACTCACCTGCTGACGGCTCAGGAAAGGGCAGCATGGCGGTTTTTCCTCTGGGCAAACTTCACCACGTTAAACCCGCGGTTAATTTTACCAGCAGTTTGACTGATGACAGTATTCTGTGGCTGGTGGGCTCCGAGGTGTCTGCCTCTGCTTCTCCAGTTTCTCTTCCAAATAAAGGGTTTATACCCTGTGCTCGAGTATGAAATCCACTTTATTTTCTTCAGGTTAGCTGGCGTTAGCTAAGAAAGTCTCCCCTCTTTTTTGCCGACTGTACCAAACTCGCGCTGTAGCCGCACTGCAGCGTCATTTGAAATCTCTCTGTCTGACAGCTAACCAATCAACCGTGAAATATGAAATGACGCTTTAGTGGGGCTACGGGCTGTCTGTCCCACTTGTCATTAATTTCGTGTGATCTACATTGAGTACACTAACACTCTGAGCATGCGTATTCGTATTTTCCCACGTACAATACACATTGCATTGTGAGAGAGGCGCTAGCCCATGGATGTATTATAAGAGCTGGATACCGGACTAAAAATGGCGCCCATTCAGTCCTATAGGAATTGCTCGCCTGGCGCATACGCCAAAAAAGTTTCTAGCTTCCGGGTTTGCTTCCTCGTTGTGCGGCCCACTGAATACGCGCAGTAGTGTTTCCCCCGCTGGCCCCGCCCGCGAGCTCCCGCTCGGCCCATAGACTTTACATTGTGATGACATCACGGACTTTCAAATCGCTTTTCTCGGCTCGAGGAAAGTTTTACAAACATAAAACCTCCATGGATCAAAAGTTCATATTAGAAAGAGTCATAATTGACGTTGTTTGCCGTTCGAGGCGTCCTGTCAACAGTTTTACAGGCGTCTCTTTTACAATGGTGGTCTTCGCTGCAATACCGCGAGTGCCCACTGGGAGAAATTGGCTGCAAGGCAGAGCAGCGGCGCCCTCTCCAGCTCTTATTATAGCCCCACATTCACGCCGGCCACCGTAGGCCCGCTGCGGACATGAATTAGGAAAACGCAGTCTGAAGCAGCAAGGCAGGGAACAATTAAAAATGAACTAAAATCCTAACACAAATTATATAATGCAATATATAAGATGTTATATTCATAGATAATAAATTATAGCAGCTTAAAATTTGAAAATTGATAATAACATCATTTGTTTGAACAGTTCTTTCTGGTGACAACAGGTGGGGCTGTGCCACCTGCCCCTAATGACCAGTCGCCAGTGGTTGTAAGAGTAGATTTTTACAATTTTACAAGATAAAGGTCATCTAGAAAAGTTGCCTTCATTGCCATCAGACATTCAAGCATCACATTCAAAAATGTTTTGAGGAATGTGATCTGCTGTAAACTAGATATATGTCCTTACTGTGTTGTGATGATATGTTCTGATATCTATTTTTATGCTGCCATTTTGGTGAGATTTCCCTTGTAAGAAACATAATGTATAGCAAGAAACTTCCTCGTTATATCAAGTTTAATAAATAAACTATAAATACAGCCTCCAGCAACCAGTCAAGTTGCAGTTTACATTCATGTCCGTCCAGACTCATATAATATTTGCAGTTAAGACTTTGAAGGAATTTAGTGAAAGGTATTGAGTGTATTTTTTGGTGAAATGGAAGTTATCACTGTATTGACGTGTGATTCCAGTGAATAATTTCCAGTCAGAAACATGCTGTCTTCACTTAGAGACTGTAAAACTTGGCCATAATTAGCATATGAATTCTTGAACATTCAAAAACATGTTTTGTGAGGTCACAGTGACCTTGACCTTTGACCACCAAATTCTAAATTCATCTTTCACTCCAAATGGATGTGAATGCCAGATGTAATGAAAGTCGCTCCAGACATCACAAGAGAATGGGACGGATGGACAACCTGGAAACATAATGCCTCTGGCCATGGCTGTCAACAGTGCAGAGGCATAAAATGATTAAAGTACTCAACAGTATATATAAGCTGTTCAAATTTGCTCCTCCTTGACAACATTAAATAATGTTTACACACATTAGTAAAAATAGTCAAATAATGTTTAAATGATAAATATAAAACTCTATATAGTGCCATTTTACATAATGAGTACTTCAACTTTTGATATTATAATAACATTGTAACATTGTCCTGTAATACTTTTGTACTTTTTTAAGTAAAATTTTGAATGCAGGACTTTTACTTGTAATGGAGTTTTTTTTTTATACTTTGTTACAATCACTTCTACTTAAGTAACACATCTCAATACTTCTTCCACAACTGGAATGGGTGACTTGCTCTTGAGTTGGGCTCAGCAGTGCAAAGATATTACATTCTCTCCCATGAGATGATTGGACATGTAACTGGGTAAAACCTCTCCAAAAATCCATTTTTAAAAACAATTTGAAAACTTTTCTCCTATGAATCATAATACTCCTGGCATTTCTGGTGAAGTGCCCTTTAAAAGATCATTTTTATGGCCTTTCTCTTTTATTAACACTTCACAGAAGAAAAATAAAATACTGAACAGGCAGGAGATAGATGGATGTGACAACCCACAAAGGCTCCAGGCCAATTATAAAACATTTAGAGAACTATGAACTGTACACATAGTGTGTAACCAAACTTGGACAAAAATAGAAAAATTAAGCATTTAATAAAATACACAGTTGCAGAGAAAGTACGCAAACAAATTCAAGTTATCTCTAAACTGCTCTTGTGAACATGCATACATACATGTGAAGCAGTTCTGGTGAAATATACTTTTGGTGCAAATGAAGGCTAGGAAAGTACTTCTGCTATTGAATACCAGCTTCTCAAAAAATAGGCAAAGTCCATGAATAATACTGATAAGAGGGAGGGGTAGAAGTAAAAAAAGGAATGAGAATAGTAAGAAAATCACAGCATGCAGTTGTTGTTTTACAACCTTTTACAACCAACAAACATAAGACACTAGAACAAACAGCACAAAATGTGTGAAGGGTAAGAGCAAAGAGAGCAATAAGAGCCAATAAAACAATAAAATCTAGTGAAAAATAAAGGAATAACACATACAGTTTGTTAAAGGAATATTTTGACATTTTGAGAAATATTCACTTTCCTGCAGAGAGTTAGCTTAGAAGACTGATACCACTTTTACGTCAGTACACTAAATGGGTCAGCAAGCAGTTAGCTTATCTCATCATAAAGACTGGGAGCAGGGGAAAACACTCCAACACAACAAATTAAAAATCCACCTACAGCACCTCTAAGGCTCACTAATTAACATCACATTAACATGTAACATTGTGTTTGTTTAATCTGTACACAAACAGAAAATGTACAAAACAACAATAGTGGTTTTCGGGGGAGTTACATTCCGGAAAAAAAATTCTGTCGAGCCACAGTGACTTCCAGGAGTCTTGTCATCAACATGAGTTTGCCTGATAATCAGCATTTTTACATTTCTGTTTATGAACTGATTAGACAAACAAGATATAAAGCGCTATATAATAAAATGTAGACTGTTTTTTATTTTAGCTTTGGACAGAGCGAGGCTTTCCACTTTCTCCCTGTTCCCAGAGTCTATGCTAAACTAAGCTGACCAGCTGCTGGCTCTAGCCCCATATTAAGCAAAAATGAAAAATTAGAGTGTTATTGATTTTCTCTTGTAACTCTTGGCAAGAAAGCAAATAATGTAAGCTTATTTCCTAAAATGACAAATGTTTCTTTAAATACAATTAGCAGACTAATAAAAGTCATATTAAGGTTTTTGCATGAACAATCATTTTAAGGAGGGCTTTTAAAGAAAAAACAGACTTTGCATTACTAAGATCTGCAACCCAGTCCCAGAGCTGAGGGGGTTTTATCTCATAGAACAGTGATATCAAAATCTGTCTTATCTTGTACTTTACATTTCATTTTGCTTTCTGAACTCTAAGCTGAATTCTGATAACTGTGCTAGCACCAGAGCAATCTTGCTTCTTTATCGTTTTACACATGAATCAGATTCACAGCAGACATTTTGACTTCTCACATGTGGAACTAATAACATTAATGATGGCTTTGGAAAGGAGCCACCGTTTTTATTGCAAATCAATGAAGCAATTAATGATGTTATTAGTCATATACCTGCATTTGACAAGTAAAAAATGTCTCATCTTCATCTCATCAAAAAGCTCATCTTTCACTGTACCAAGGCAGGATTATGTAAACTTTTCAGTTTATTTCTGCATTCTGCCCCTTCCTCTACCCTCTCTTCATTTATACCATCCTCCATCTCTCATCTCTCCAGCCTGACTCAGCCCTGTTGTTCTCCTCGGCCCACTTTCCACACAGCCCCTGAGTGTAATCTCATTATCGAACTTACCAGTGGAAAAGGGATTTATTTAATGTATTTGAGGAACAAACCACCAGAAGCTTAAAAACACTGTCTCCGGGGGTTCAGAGTGATGTCTGTTTTTTTTGCATTGTTTTGCTAAACTATTTCAAGCCAAAAGCAAAGTCTGTTTGACTCCCATCACCTTCAGATCTGATACCTCTGCGGCTGCCAGCAGCAAGTCATCACAGGGAGAAGGATGAAACCTGGAGGAAAAAAATATGAAGTGATTAACTCCCAGACACTTTATTCCCTTCCAGTCGATGCGGAGAAGCTGCCAACAACTCTCATAATGCTGCTGTCTGCTCTCCTCAATGGTTTTTAGTATTCATTTCACATTAGGGGAATGAAATGACACACATCCCTCCACATAAGCCCTTCCACCACATCATGGGCAGGTTAGTTGTGGGTACAAGATAAACTGAAAGTTCAGATAGAGAGAGAGTGTGTGTGTGTGTTTAAATGTGTGTACGCTGGATAGTTAGGGGTTAATGGGTGAAAGGTCTGGTTGTTTCCAGACGTGAGCGTTAGACTCCAGTCTCAGCCGGATCTGCAGCAAAGCAGATCATTGCAGAGAAGCCTTGACTAAGGGGATTTGAAAGAAGCACTTCATGGATATCTTATCCCTCTGCTTTAAAACTGGATGCCTAATTGGCCTGTCTGTGTTTTCAAACATGCATTTGTGGATTTGCCATGTTGTTAGAGTTTGTTGAAATGTGAACTATTTTTTTGGAAGTAACAACATTTTCTCAGATCGGGTCATAGGAATGTAGGATATAATCAGTGGATAAATAGCTGGTTGCACTTTGATGAAAGTCCCAGCAGAAGAAGTGGATCTACAGTTTGAGCAGTGATAGTAGCCAGACAGAACAAGAAAGAAAAATCAGTAGAAGCAGATACCACAGTGGTCTTTGACTGACAGGTGCTTAGCATTTAAGATGAAATCAAAAAAATAAAAGACCACTCTGAATGGTATTTCCAGACGTGAGTGTCTGAATGAATGCACTTTAATAGAGTTATTACAGAAGTATTCTTCTTGTGTTCTTGGTCTTTATTCCACAAGGACATCTAATAGTCACTGTTACAATGTTAAATTACATTTTCAAGAACACTCTCTGAATAAAAATACATTTTCTACAGTATTTCAAAGAAACTTGAAACTACAGAGGTTAAACTTTTATGTTCGTGAATTATATGTTGTCATCTGGGTCATGACCCACCGGTGGGTTATGAATGATTTTGTTACCAAGAAAAAAGATAATTACCAGCTGTTGATAACAATAAACTGTACAGAGAAATAGCTTCTCTGCAATCTGCACTGCTGCCTTTAATGACGCCTTTAAAGATTCCTCATTCATTCTTCACGCTCTAGTCTGACGTAAAAGACATTTTTCATGACATGGCATCTGTAGAAATTGCTTCACTGCAGCAGCACAGTCATAAAACATCTTTATGATGTTTTGAGAACTTTATATGAACATGAAGGGCAAACCCTCTATATGCACTTTTTTGACATTAAAATGGCATCTGCACTTTAAAGGATAGATTCACATTTTTTCAAGTTTGTCTTAAGACAATATTCACATACCTATATGTACTGTACATTGAAATTGTTTTTGTTCACTGTTATTGTTCCTCCTCTCCATAGTGGCAGTTTAGAGAGCCCTTTCTGACATGATACCAGTGTAAGAGATTGGGGACAAAATCCACAGCTTCTGTGCAAACATTTAGTCTAAAGTTCAGCTGCAGTTCACTTGGCTTCAGCAGTGTGAGTTAAACAAATTGATTTTGTATCTCCCACTTAAGTTTCTGTGTTTTTAGTACAAAACTCCCTCATCGTGTTACCGTTTCCACTGCAGTTCAGCAAGGAAACACTTTATGTGGAAACACAACAAGACTGTGACTTTGGAAGATTTTCACTTTTTCAGACTTAGCCTCATATTAGCTTTGGCTGATGTTTAGAACGAGGATTTTGTCCCTAATTCCTTACTTTGGAATTGCATTTGTTTTGCATTAGTTATGTTTTAATGTGCATATGCCATGTGAGGCTACCAGAAGAAAGCATTTAGAAAAAAATTGGACTTCCTAAAAAAGAAGGTTTAAAAAAATCATAGATTTATTCCATTTGCAGTTCTACTGTCAGTACAAGACGGTCTGACAGAATAATGCAACTGAAAGCAACTTTAAACTATGTTACATCTGGTCCAGAAAAATGCCGGACATCCCGAACTATTTCCATCTTTATTAGGTCGTCTTTGCTGATGGATCAGCAGTCGTATATGAGAAATATTGTCTAAATGATATTATCTAAAAGTATACTTTTAATATTCATCATTATCATTCATCCGGGCAATGAGATGTAGTTGTTGTTTTTTATGACTCTGAAATAATGTTTTAAGAGTAAATAAAGTTTAACATGCTTTCGGTAGGTATTCATAATGTTTAATGAAATAAATTGTATGTAATTCAAAAGATGTCATGTACTGTGTATGTGTTTAAAGATCACTGGTACCTCACCTATACTACCTTTGTTTTCATTCCGGGCTTTACAAAACCTTCAGGATGAAAAACTTCTGGAAATATGTAAGAGGGTTAAATATTTAAGTTAGGCTTGACATTATTATGATTTTTTATTTATATATACATATATTTATGTCTTAGGAATATTCAAACTGAGGACAATTTATATTTTTCCATCTCAGCTTTCCAGTGACTGTGGATTTGACTTGTTGCAGTTTGACTGATTGTACACTAGAGGGCACTCCTGCTAAAGCTTTGAAGATGGCTAGATCAAGTTTACACTTTGCTGCTTAACTCTTGGTTTCATTTCATGTGACCAGATCATTCTGTGTGTTCTCTATAAAAGTACTCATGTTTGATCCGCATTCTTTTACACATATATGCTTTTTTTTCAAGACAGAATAACAAAACTAATCAAACATTATCAGACAAAACACCCTGTCCAGGCCTCAAGCCACATGTGCCTTTTACCTGACAGATGAAGTGATGAATGGCCATAGAAATCATTAGACGTTTGAGTTATTGAGGTAACAGAGAAAGTGTTATTGAGCCATGAACCTTTTTATTCTTTTTTTCTCCTTTGGTAATGTGAAAATTAAAACTGACAGTGAGCTCTTTAAAGCCTTGATAGTCTCACACTTCCTGTCATATCATCATTATGGCCAGCATGGACATATTACTATTAGAGAGATACAGAATTGATTTGAGATTTAAAAAAAACATGACTTCAGAAGACTTTTAATTTGGAATAGAAGACCTGAGCATACACGCATATGCTACATCCAGAAGTCACAACAGTGAAGAGATCATGCTACTCACCTTATTGTTGTCTTAAAGACAGCGAGTATTTTCTCCACTGGATCCACCCACACAGCATCTGGAATACAATGTTCACACTTGTCATTTCCTTCGCTACTATAAGCACAAGTTAGATGAGATGAGATATGAGGTTTGGACTGGAAGGTGCATGTATGTCAGTTTGTATAAGAGCAAGCCTTTATCAAACATATGTTATCTATTTGACAGATGCAAAAACCTGATTTTCAAAATATTAATTAAAAATAAAGATAGACTGGACTTAACATTAAATCGTCCCCATTTATATGAGCAAAAATATTCATTTATTGAATTACTCCTAAGAAACTGATAATAACAGCTGGCTATAGTCAACATCCTTGGGACGAAGGGCTCAACAACATATGATGGAGGCAAGAGAGGACCAGCAGGCTCTGGTAAAGCATCTTTAGGATGTTTTACATTGATGCATCACAATTCACTCATATGCTAAATAACAATATAATATAATGTTATATATAAATTGTAATGGAAGAGTACTACTGTGTATCTTTCTCTTACATAGTGGAGGTTCAGAAGAGTCCTGAAATTATATTTAAAATCAGTTCTATTTAAATTTAATTTTAGAACTTTCTTCTAAAATTTTAAACAAAATTTACTTTGTGTTTGCATCGTCATTCTTGAACCTTTCATAAAATAACTTATTTATGTCCTTCCCTGTCTCAAATCTTTATCCATCAGTTCTGTCAGCCTTGCACAGACAAATCTTGGTCCAAGCTCATCATTTGGTAAGAAAGTGATCCAGAGGCCAGACTGACAGGTCATGTGAGGGAAAAAGCATTATTTTGGTATCACTGGTCAACAAATAAATCCAATTATCTCAAGTTCATCTGATTTGTCTGGTGTGACTCAAGAGGCTGACCAGGACTATAATGTTAAAAGTGTTGTATGTGCTAAAAATTCACAGCAGATGGAGTGTTAGTTAGTTTCATCCTGTGTGCAGGGGACATCATCTAAAATAATCAAATATCTCATAATACTAATTTTAAAAAAGTATTTCTATCCCAGCTCTTTAACTAGGGGGGATTTTGCTAATTGTTGCTTAGTTTCTTAAATTAAATAACTGATAACTTTGCATCTGACTTTAAATATTTTGTTATGAGCTGGTAAAAAAAGAAAGTAATTTTACTTATTTACATTTTTGTCTGGAGTTTTGGCAGAAAGGACAGATGGAAATGAAACAGATGAGGATAGCTAACACTACAATTGCTAAGTCAGTAACAATACAGTAGCAACAGAATTACCTCAGACAGTTCTGTACACTGAGAGTAGGGACTCTTTATAAAACCATTAGTTTCTAATCAGTTCAGAAATATGAAATATTGGTAGTTGTTACATAAAGTTTAATTCACTCAAGCCTTGAGGTTAAAACAAATCAAGGCTCTATGTGTGTGAACTGATATGTGTGTAGTTTTGTATTTTGTATGGTGTGTTTTGAGTGTTTCTTGCTTTGTACTGTTTGTTGTTGTGTTGTTGTATATTTTGATTGTGGGGGACTGCGGATGTAAATTAGCTTTGAGCTAACTCTGGTGTAGTGCATCTTTCATGTTAACAACTGCACACTGTCCCAATAAATAAATACAATTCTGAGATATGCATCACTGTAGATGTTTAATATTAAACCTAAAACAGTTCTTTAAAACAGCAGCACACAAATGGGTGTTATTCAAAAATCAAAAATATATCAGATATGTTATTAGTCCACTGGAGAATGATGATCATAAGTTAACCACCTTTTTCAGCAGCTCCACCATCACTGATGACAATTGGGTCTGATTTCAGTTCAAACTTCTAAATGACAAAAAACCCAGAAAGTGCGTAAACATGTATACAACACCTCTTTTTTACTAGCCTTAGTTGGATTGGTAAGCTGTGGAGCAATAAAAGAGAGCCCCATTATTGTTATTGCTCATGTAAAGTGGCTGATGACCAAGTGTATGTAAAAACTGTATTTTCACTCAAGTAGTTTTTACATACTCTAAGAGAGAGTGAAGGTTTCAATTGGCCCACTGCTTACTTCCCAATTGTATAGCTGATCGTCAAAGGACTGAAACCTATCTTCATCCTCCTTAAGAGCCAAATAATTCATGCAAAAGGTGGCTGTAATATGAAGGAGAGGCAGACTGGGCTGCTGTATGGTGGTGGAAGGGGGTCGTCTACAGTTTCGGTGGCAGCGTAAAGGTGCATTAGGGTGGACTAAGAGAGCACTTAACAATGCTGAGGGGGGCCAGTCTAAGTGAGGGTGCAAAACTGTCTCAGAATAAGAGCACAAAAGCAGAAGAAGTGGCGTTTCAGTGCTGTTTGTATCCTACATGGTAAGATTTATAGTGCTTTTTCTGTGAGGAGGAGGACATACAGTGATCTGCATCCAACAGGACCCATATGGTCGTGGGTATGTAGAGTGGAGGCAGGCTGCATACAGCCACAGTTAGCAGCACAGGTCTTAATCCCTGGCTTTTCCAGTGGACACACATATAACACAGGCCCTGCTTGAGGTGAGTGTGTTTGCCAGTCGATGCGTCTTGGTCAGCTACTCCAGTCTGGTCCATGACAGACAGCTCTGCTCATCCCCATGTGAGTGTCTGCTGCCTGTATCGACTCCCCTCCAACGCATAATTCCATTAATCAGTCCAATTTCCCTGTGGGCAGTGGTTTATTTCCGTCATCAAATGCCTGATGAAATCTTTAGACGCTGCGTATTAGGGAACAATCCCTACAAATAGCTGATAGTGTTAACCAGTCACAAGCTGCGCCGAGGCATCGCTCAGCTCTAATTTGAAAGGGAGTGAGGTGATAATGCGATGTGTCATCCTTTTGTGGGCGTGCATTAATGGCGCCAGCCAAGATGGCAATTGATGGCAAATCAACTTCTTCCAGCGGGAAAGGAACAGAGGAGGGCGGGGGGCTCAGGTTGGAGGAGAGTGAAAGAACATTGACTGGCAAACTGCAGAGCCACAGCGGCCTTTAATCCATTACTTCTCCTGATGGGGAAGGTTTAATGCATCTCAGCCGTAGATGGCATGTGCATTTCAGTCTCTCTTTCTCTTGCTTTCTCCCTCTCTGGCTGAGCTGTCAGTTACTATGAGAGTGTGGGGTTTGATGTGTAGTATCCAGGCTAAATGATCTTAATTCATTCTTGTCTTGTTCATTTGCCTTTCTTGGAGAAGTTTAGAAATCTCTAACAGAGCTGGATGAACATATTGAAGATGTACTATACTGGAAAACACTTAAGTCTTACTCAAAAGCATTTCTGTAGATTAGAAAAACCTAAACAAGATTAATGTAGGTACAAGGCAACTTCAGGAACAGTGGAGGGGGGGACACCAGTAAGCCTGCATTCTGGAAGGGCAGTGTTCTAGTGAGGTAATAGGGTACTATGAGATCTTTAAGATATGATGGTGCCGGACCATTAGAGGCTTTGTAAATTAGGAGAAGGATTTTAATTTCTATTCTAGATTTTACAGGAAGCCGATGCAACAAAGCTAAAATGGGAGAAATGTGGTCTCTTTTTCTAGTTTTAGTCAGTACACGTGTAACTACATTCTGGACCAGCTGAAGAGTCTTTAGAGACTTGTTAGAGCAGCCTGATAATAAGGAATTGCAATAATCCAGCCTAGAAGTAACAAATGCGTGGACTATTTTTTCTGCATCTTTTTGAGACAGGATGAGCCTGATTTTTGCAATATTACGTAAGTGAAAAAAGGCAATCCTTGAAATTTGATTTATGTGGGAGTTAAAGGACATATCCTGATCAAAGATAACATCTAAATATAGCTGGGGCTGTTTAAAATATATCTAATGAAACTGCAATTAAACTTTTGCCAGGTTTATTAAAAAAAAATCAACAAATGTAATCTCCATACAAGAAAGATCAAATTGATAGATATGTTGAGAAATTCATCCTCATAACTAAACCCACAGATTTGCTACCTGTTCTTGGCCCAAATTGGATCAACATTGCCAATAAATCAGTCAATACCAGTGATAATAGTATTGATCTGGTGCAATATATTAGAATGATAATTATCTGGCTCTCATGTCTCAAGGACATCATCTTACTAAACTCTGATAATTGTGTTTCTGAAGTGACATTTTAAGCCAATACTGAGGTTTATCACTGAGCTGATATCTTTTAGATACTGCAGCCAGAAAATACATATTTATGCAACAGTGTAACCTTCAGTGTGAATTAAGTGGCTGAACTATAATGCTAACCAAGGTAAAAATATCCTCAAATATGTTTCTCTAAGCCTGAAATTTAATACAGTAAATACTTATTGAACTTATTGAAAGTTAAACTGAAGAAATTTCTTCATCCCTTCTAGCAGTCAAAAATAGTGTGTATTTTAAATGTATTGTTTTTTATTTATTAGAAAGGAAAAAAAGGATCTTTGGGGAAATATCAGAAATGTAAGACAAGACGTGTGTTCATGTTTGTAAGTTAGATAAGAAGGAAACTTTAGCAGGAAAGCTAATGTGGGTTGTTCAGAGTCTTGTTTGTGTAGCAGGATGCTATCAGGCCCGGTTGACTGTCTGCTCTGCTTATTATAGAACAACATGTTGCTGCTGATTGGATGTATGGAAACAAGTCCTCAATCATGAAAACCATCATGAAACCAAAATAAAATATATAAAAATATATATATTTCTCCCTTGTGGTCTCTGATTTTTTCTCAAAGAACACAAGACAAATCATTTACAGAGCAGATATGCTGTAACAGAAACAATTTAATTTTGTTGGACTTACAAATTGCCACCTAAACACACATAAGAAGAGACAAAATGAAAAACTATGTCTTTGACTTGCAGGAAAAATGTATGGATTTTGAGGTTTTGGAGGCCATTAGAGGAACACTTCCATATTGGCTGCAGTGTTCCACACAGTGTTTACCACTTGTACAATGTTCTGACAAACAACGCATTGTTCTCCCTTTTGGTCTACAGGCCTGGACTGAACATCAGGAACACCAAGACAATTCCTGGTGGCCTGCCTGATTTGTCTGTTGATTGGCCTGGGGTGTCAGGCCAGTGTCAAAACATTATTATTATAAATTATTAAGGTAAATCATAGCTAAAACAACACAGGACAGCCACATCTATTCAGACCCCCCTCCCTTTCATTGCTTTTGACCTGATGCTAAGTCCATGCCTATCGTGACACCTGATTGGTCCAATGCACATAGCCTCCTGCATCAACAACATCATCACCTGGAAATCTCCCAGTCTGTGCACAAGACACAGTGATGCAGGGTGGTCCCTACCATTATAATATATGTTGTTTTTTTTTACAGACAAAAGCCATGCTGAGAGTTCATGACTATGTTTTAGTGTCATTTATAGTCATGCTAGCTTCTCTGTCCTCTCCTCTGCTCTCTGTGTTTGAACAAGGGCGGGGCTCACACACACACACACACACACAAACAGAGTGGCACAGAGTGGACAGCAGAGAAACCGGTGGGGAGAGTGAACCAGGTGAAGTGAAGATGACATTTTACTTGAGTTGATGACAACTACACTCATTGCTGTAAGCGCAATAAAACCTTCATGAGTAAAAAGCCAATAAGTAATTTATCAAAGCACCTGTTCAACAAGTATAAACATGTAGAAAAGTGATATTTTCAACTGCTTTGTCCACAGTGTCCCATCAACTGCCAGGATGTTTTATACCACAGTGTGCTGGTCAGGCTAACAGCGAATTGTTACGAAAAAGCTAAAACAAAAGCTGTCTGTATGTAGCCTAACTGTTTAGCTTAGGTTGTAACATAGCGTTATATTAAAATTTGGCACATTCTTGTAAACTCTACATCCTGTTCTGAATATATTCTTTTTCTAAAATGATAATTGAAAAAATGCAGTTCTTTAGTAATGAAAAAGAAGTAATAAGAGTATTGATAAAGAACTGGTCTGATAAGAGTATTGATAAGATAAAGATAAATTCTAACCATACCCATCCCTACAGCTGGTTAGTGGCTTCACTCTGACTATGGGTGTCAGGTGCACAGTGTGCCATAATATATATTTTATTTATTTATTTTTTTTCCTTCATCTTATTTTTTATATTTATTTTTGATTTTTTTAAATTAAATATTGTAATAACATAACATTTTTTCTGCCTGCTCTTGCTGTGTTGCTGACTCAACTATTATTCTGCTTGTAGCTTAATATGATGATTTCAGTCAGTTTCATTTTGTAGTTGTGTTGTTACACTGCTGTGACTGGGAGATGAAATAAGAGCACATTTGTGATGCTTTGAAGATTTGGCTGTGCGGAAACTTAAATGTGTGTGCTTATTTAAAAAGTATCTTACATATGTGAGATAAATAATAATTATGCAGATTTATGTCTCAGTCCAGATTCATTTGTGTTTGGATCCAGATCCGGACCAGAGTCTGCCTATTGAGTACCCTTGGTGTATGAGGTTGCCTGGGTAAGTGTGAAATTCCAAAACTGAACTTTTGTCCCAGTCTGGCCCTGTTGGTCTACAACAATCCACTCAAGAGCTGAGCTTCTCCTTCTACAGTGTAAATAATAACTAGATCTATGAAAAGAGATGTCTTATATCTCACCAAGACTGACTCAGGCCAGGATCTTTTCAGCTCCAGGATACACTATGCATTTGGTGGCTGTGTTTTGTTGTGTGGGCAGTATATCATTTTAAGTGATTCATACCTCTCCAAAGGCTCCTTATCTGCCAGCCACCCAAACACCCTCAATGGTGTTTTTATCATAACTGCTGGAGCAGCTGCCATCTGTCTGCTCAGTGTATTCACCTCCCAGCTGGGTCATCACAAAGCAGATACACATTGGTGCATGGATACATGTGTACACATTTTTCCACAGTAAGACACACAAGCTATTGTCCTTGTCTCGAGTCAATGTTGTAGTCTGCCTCTGGCCCAAACACATACCACTATGACATACATCTACTTTAATACAGTTCAGAGGGAAATATTATACTCTACTCCACTACATTTATTTTACAGCTATAGTTCCTTGTTACTTTGCAGATTAAGATTTTACATACAAAACATATGATGTACTTGCTACTTACTTACTTACAAGATAAGTCTGGTGATATTCTAGATTTTCAACAATTGCCATGAAAAGACCAAAACCAACAATGAAAGGATTCATCTAGCAAGTATTTCATCAGCTGTTTTAGGAAAATTGAACTATATATTTGTGACATGTTTTCAAGATGTACGTCTTCAGCAGGAATCAATGGGCTCAGAGCTGAGAGCCACACAGGGTTTGGAGGTCAGAGGGTATTGAGAGACAGAATGTTGGTTTAGGTCTTCTCACTGTTCAACATCTAAAAAATGCAGAATAAAGTCTGACAGCCAGACATTCTAATATTTGTCAAAAAGGAACAAAATGAATCCTTTAAATGCGTTGAAAATGTGATCAACTCAATTAATGCATATTGCAATACATTATCTGGGAATTTATTATACTGGCATCAGCATTAATTTTGCAATCTGTTTTAGTGGTTAAATGTGTCTTGGTACGTTTGGGAAAGTTACAAGAATTAGTATTTACATTAGTATTACATAATGGGAGTCGTTATGCTTTTAGTCCACTACATTTATGTGACAGCTGTTGTTACCAGTTTGCTCGACTTACATGTAATCCTTCAATTTATTTGAAGACAGTGATATCCCCAAAACTAGAGTAAGCAGTATCTTCAAATTTAGCATAATGTTAATACATCAATGATTTAGCACTCTGTCATGAATCATTCTTTACATATTCTTTAATACATTTTACTGCTAACTTATTGCTAATACTTGTTTAATTGAATTTAAATAACATTGTGAATTCATTTTTACATTGTGGTATCGCTACTTTTACTTTAGCAAGGGTTTTGAGGTTGTTTTTTTTATCATGCCTTTCTCACACCAGTATGTCCTGGATCTTGGTATGTTGCATCACATGTTGTAAGGTTTTATATATTTGTCTTGTGCAGATAAGAAGTCAGGGACATCTTCTCATAAGGAACATATACATACTTCATACTTCGAACACAAAGCAAGCTGAGAACAAAAGCAGTCAAAACAACAAAAACAATTGCCTACTAGAGTAGAAAAAAAACAAATGAAGGTACATTCATAGAGCTGGCTTTGTACTATATGATAGAATATGATCTGAGTTTACTGAGTACTGGGGTCTGTATTCTTCAGCTCTCATGGTTCAAAATACTTTACATAGCTGCCAACATCCTGATGAAATGAAGTATCGTACATCTGTTCTTTGTGATTAGAATTGGACAAGTCCAATCACAGAGAAATGGGACAACAAACTCTCAGAGAATCCAGCGATTGGACCTTAATATCTGCATTAATACATACACAGCTTCTTATCACAAAGACCCACACTTCATACAGCTACCTCCAGCCTTTTCAATGTAAACAGTAGCACCTTATTTCCCTACGAGAGGCGTCTTTATAATAGCCAATTGTTTCTCCATCACAACAAACACACAAACCTCAGCCAATAAAGGAATCTATGAGTAACCCTATGCACATTTCATCACGCACCTGCTCTGAGTGTTCCCACAGTATACCGTCACTGATAGGCAGGCTTCAGAGATGAAGAATGAAAGTAATATGCACAGGTCCTGCCCTTAATTTGTACATACATTCTTCTACATTTACACAAAAAGGAAGTGGGGGGCTGCGGGTTGGGCTTTGCTAAGATCCTCCTCTTTGGCTGCTCAGCACTGAGAAAGGCAACAGCTGTTCATTTGAAGCCGCCTGCACCTTTGTTGACCCCATTTCCGTCTGTGCGGTGGCTGAGACAGTGGAGAAATTAGTTGTATTACCCGCTCCCTATCGCGGCAGGTCTAGCTGTGATTCTGCCCAGATTCTGTCCATTACAGTGGCCCCTCTGTCTGATTAGCCCCAACACACTCACTAACATGCCAAATCACTGTTTCGCTCGGCCACTGCGAACCTCCACTCACTGACAAACAGACGACAGAAAACGGCAACGCCAAGGTAGATAGACAGCAGTGTGGGTGACAAATGTGTTTACTTAAATGCAGAAAGCAAAATGAAGTTGTTTTGTTCCAGACCAAATGTCTGGAAGAGGACAAAAAACAGATACATTTGGGATATAATTGGCAGTGAACTCATTTGAAAGCAAAACAACATATTAAGACATTGTCATACAGAATCTAACAGCTGTGCCTTTTATCTGTCAGGATAATGTCTGGTTTGAGTCTTTATGAAAAAGGATGAACTACTTCTGTTCTGAAAACTTGGCACTCAGGGATGTCACGCAGTAAAAACCCACCTAAACTATCAAACTGATGCAAGTTAAATGTAAGATAGTTTTCTGAAAAATGGAAATGATTTTGTGTAATTGACAGGTGTCCAGTCCACATGTGCCATGACCACTATCCAGAGTGGAGCTGTGCCAGACACAATATACTTCATTATTGTAAACTGCATATACTCTGTGTTACACATCCACTAAAAACCACTGTTGGCCAGATTTAGTTAGTTTATCTGCTCCTCTAGTTTTGATTCATGAATACTCACATAAGTCAACATTACAGTATACTGATCCTATGCTTTATGCACTTTGGTCCCATTTAAGAGAATTGCAACAGAGTTTAGAATACTGATGTCACTAAACAGCAGAGCAGAGAAGTTAAGTTCCTTTGCGTTATCTAGTCTTATGCCTTGTATTACTACATAACTGATGATGCCTTCAGCAACAGAAATGACAATACACCATTAACATGAATATAATTATGTAATGATTCTGAATTATTACTATCTATTATCTACTATCTATTACTATCACTAAAACAATGTTCTGTCTTTTGCAATTTGCTGAGTGCATCAGTAGATTCATTACTGTGAGGATGAGACAGTAAACATGATTACATTTTGTTCAACTACGTCTCATAAAGTTTTAATGCATACTGTCCAGTGAGATCTCTATATTTGTAGAAATGTATTTTTAGAGATATTACATGCTATTTACTAAGTATATCTGAGGTAGTCAGAATATAGTAAGGTAGTACTGGTATTTTTTTGGTGCAAGACATACCTTTAGTAAGTTACAAGAAATATACAATATAATGGTTTTTTAAAATTTTTATTTATATGGATTGTTGTTGCAGCAGAGAACAATGTCATCACTGTACATACATTTAAATATTAAATGTGCTCATAATTACAATGTACACATTTGTATAGGACATTTAATTACCTGCAGTGACTGCCATGAAACAGCACAGTAACATTATTACATTTAATGACTGACAGGAAACAATTAATAGGTGCAGTAATAATTCACTGTATTTACTTGTAAATACTTTATGTACTGGATAATTATATAATATTTGTGTGTATAAAAAGGTAAACGCATTCCTTTAGTATCAATTATTAATATATAATTTAAATATCCTATATTTAATGATACTAACTATATGTAAATACCTTTCTTCTTCTAATAATGACCTCTTATTCACCTAGTTAATACCAAGTCAATAACGTACAGTAAAATAGAGCACCGGTTCGGTCACAGTCATTACTACATTTTAAATGTTACGTGATAAATTTAGTGATTCTGCTTTTTCTGCATGAATCATCAAATCAGTGTGTTTTTGAAAGCAGAAAAGGTTGTGGGGGTCGAGGGGAGTCATGTCCCAGCACGTTGACAGTATATCATGGAAACAGTTTTCCTTTTGTTCCATGGCTGTCATTATTCATACCACACCATTATGATTATTATGACTATTTTCAAGAAAACCCATGCAGATTCTGCAAATGACATGTGTAAGTGAAGCACAGTGTGTTCTGTGTCTACCCCCCATCCATTTTTATTGACTTTATGCACAAGAGACATTTTAACTGAAATACCCTTTTTTAATATTCACTCCCAACACAACAGCAGCCTAAGTCATATCGATTATGGCTGAATTAAAAGTACCTGATGCAGGGTGTCTCTAATCCGCAGGGTCTTTTAAGAGTCACCTGGTCTGACAAATGGGCCCTTTTAAAGGAGTATAATGTGTTTTTAAATTATTTTATTGATGGGAGGGGGACAGCCACTCCAGGTACCCATACAAACTGACTTAACACGCTGTGAAAGGGTCAATTTGGCCTCCATTTTCCATTTCTTCGTTATCTGCATTTAGCACTGAGAGGCTCGACGTGAGCTGGGATGGGCTTTGAGAAGGTTTGGCAAATTTCAGTATTTCCATGCATTTAAGTGGTTCTTCCATGGTACTAGAGATTTCCTAATACTTTGTTTGCTTTGTTGTATGTATGCTTATAGGTGATGCTGTGGTTCTTGATTGGACAAAGGAAAAAGACAGATATTACCTTTTAAATTTTGTTCCTTTTTCTCTGCCTATGCTGTAAACCACAGAATGAGGTTTCAACAGGTGAACGTTCTGTGTACATCAAGTTCAAACCTAAATAACATAAATGACAACTGTGACTTTTAAAGTGTTGCTTGACCCCCCTCAATTCAGAAAATAAAAAGTCTGCCCTCTCCTACAGTAGGTTAACTCATGACACAAAGCTTTTCAACCCTCCCCGTGTACAATATGTCAAACAAATCCGCTTCAAGAAGGAGCCTCATGCAGCGGCCAGTCAGAATGACATTCTGTCTTTTATAAGCCTGGCAATTTCCCCCTGAAAACGAATGATTAATGCTGAATGGAGGAGAAAAGGTGTGTAACGCTTTTCAAATCAAGCAGACTCTGTAAAAGGGAGACCACTAATTACATTGCTATTTG
The DNA here is from genome assembly GCF_914725855.1 of Thunnus albacares. Classification (NCBI taxonomy): domain Eukaryota; kingdom Metazoa; phylum Chordata; class Actinopteri; order Scombriformes; family Scombridae; genus Thunnus; species Thunnus albacares. Next base: position 1,969,424 of record NC_058118.1, on the reverse strand, counting down.
TATGACCTCTGCTTAAGTGCATGAAAGCCTCCTGCAAACGACAGGTGAAATTGCATTTTCAAGTAACATTTTAAAGGTCCATGTGGGCACTCTGCCTAATAAAGCCATTTGTAAATGACTCCTCTTTTAGACTCCATTTGGACGTGGAGAGAGGAACATTTCGTCATAGGATTTAGAGTCAATAAGCATGTAATCAGGATGTCCAGAGAATGTAGCAACCAGCGAAGGGGATAATTAATGAGATTGCCTTATGAACTGCTTAATTACTGACTGTTGGCCTCCTCAATTGTCCCTCCAAGTGCTGCATTTGTTCCCTAGTTGCCATTATGCCCTGATTGACAGAGGTGGCAACCAAGGGAGTGAATCAAGACATCTGAGGGTATATTAATTAGCTATTTATACATGGAAACCAGGCTGGCAATTACTGTGACCAGTGATTAATATGTCTGACGAGGAGAGGTCAGGCTGCACTGAGTAAGCTTTGCAGCATAAATATGTTGTGCAGACAGTCAGTGTCCAAAAGGTGAGGCATTCCATGCTACAGCTGTTTAGATAGATATGATATTGTGTTTTACACAAAATGACTATTTGTATTTAAATGCTGGTGATGGATGCATTAAGACACTGTACGCATGCAAAATTACAATCATTTAGTTAGTATGACTGCTGTGTAGCATATCAACTGGCATACTTCTTATTTTTATTGTCTCACGTTTCAATGTGTCACATAAAAAACTAATATACATTGGGGGTTTTTTTAAAACTTTTTTTGACTTTGACTCTTGACAATTAAAATGGCAGAATCAAAGGTACTTAGCACACACACATACACATACACACACACACACACAATTGTCTTGCTGATCATTTGCTTAATACCCAGGAAGGATGGAAAACAAGTAGTAAGACTTGTCGGAGGGGTTAAAGGGGTTAAAACATGTGAGAGTCAAGGAGGGGAACCACTCCCAGGTTAGTGTGTGTGTGTGTGTGTGTGTTTGAGATGTAGAGGGGTGCCAGGGTTATTCAGAACCACATAAGTCCCTACACGTCCGGAGTCCAGGTCCTGGCAAAAGACCATGTGTACACTCCACAGGGGTGGAACTCAAAAACAGCCAACCACCCCCCCCCCCCCCCCCCCCCCCCACACTCCCCCCATCCCCACCACCACACCCCATTCAATCCAGTGCTACCAGTGAACAACACACACACATACGCAGCCTGTTAAACGGGTGTGTGTGTCCACTGACCCGTTATGACCTGTCCTTTCTGAAGGCAACAAAGGTGGGTGTGAAAGAGGCGTGAGATCACACACATTTAAATCAACTGGATGAGTGCTCTTATTCATGCGATACCCACTGGGGTGAACGCTGACAATGTCCTGCTTGTTCACTGGCTCCATATTAGTCCAGGACAAGCTGAAGTGGCTGCAGTAACGGCCACACCAGTCATTAAATTAAATCATTGTTTTTACAACAGGCACAGTCTCACTGTATAATTAGCTCAATACCAGTTGTTGTCTAGACTGCAACAACTGACTAATCGATTACTAGATCAGTGTGACAGTCCCAACCTTCAAACTGTCCACCGTCCACTATAATTTAGCATTTTGTATCTTTTGGTTATTGTAGAAGAGGTACAAATATGAAAAGATTTAAGGGATGGAGATGTAAGTTGACTGCAGGACTTCATTTAGTATAGTTTTGCCCTGTGTGTTAAAACAATTAATACAATATTGTCTTGTAGTTATTACAAATGACTATGACTTCATTTTTCCTTTAGCTGTAGGAAAACACTCACAAGATCCATGGTTTTATTGCATTTTATCTGACTTACATTTTTCCTCAAATCTGACATTTTAATACTATAAAAAAGAAGAATTTTAAATAACACATTGTGTTATTGTTCGTTTGATGGCTAGAATGAGGATATTAATTACCAGTGTGTCTAAGTGTACTTTTAGTGATAAGCTTAAATCTGCCTTTGAGTAGTATATAAATGTCATTTCTAGATGACTAGTTACACCCCCCCCCCATTTCATTTGTCATCCATACTGAAACACCAAAACATTTATTGGGCAAACTGGGGTCACTTGATCATCTTTACACCATGTCTCTAAGTGTCTTTCTGCCATTTTTGAAGAATTGTTTCTTTTTAAGAGAACAAAGCACACCAACAAGTCAAGACTCTTAAAAAAGATCAGTCTGGTGCTAGACCTCTGAATCACTGCCCATACCTCAGATTTGTCCAGTGATTCATAACATAAAGTTACACAATAATAATTATAAATCATTTATATTATGCTATACATAGAATAATGCAAAGTGAAGAGGCAATTCAATATGATTATCAGGCTATTTCCCTACAACTAGACAAAGCTGTTTTCATCCACTTTGCGAATTCTTTTGAAAATGGTACAGGGTCAGTTGTGAAAAGCTCCTGCTGAGTGAGCAGAGAGGCAAAAAAAAAAAAAAAAAAAAAGCACAGAGAACAAGATGCATTTTCAGATTTACCCATGTAAGCGTGAACATTGCCTTAGTTCTACTCTCCTAATTTCAGAGCCAACCCTCCAAGAGACCGGAAGTGTAAGACTCAGGGGGTGGCGTGCTGCTTGAATGGGAGCGTTTGCTCTCGGAGTGAGAGTCCCTCGCTGCTGCGTGGATCCCTGCTGAAGCAGCCGAGCAGGCCTAAGCCGCTCTTTTCTCGCTTCCTTCCCTGTGGATTAAATGGCTTTCGTTCGCCTCTTTTTCCTTTGCTTGCTGCCAACAGGAGTGGCATTTTACTTCTTCTTCCCATGGCCTCAGCAGATGAGGCAGCAGTTTTCTGTTTTTCTTCTTGCTCACTTGGAAGGAGCAAATGACCAGCAAGAACTCAATTAGCAACATGTCCCTTCCAGTTGGGGGTCCGAGCCACCACTTGTTCAGCCCGCATCAGAGATCAAGCCAGCCTGAGTGAAGTGACAGCAAGAAAGAGAAAAGGGTAAACGAAGTGGGGAGGGGGGAGGGGGAGGGGGGGGGGGGGGGGGGGGGGAGGCGGCATCTGCCCCCATACAGATTTGCTTAATTGGGTTTGACTCCCACAATTACAGGGTAATAATGGTCTTTTCAACCCGGCCACGTCGAAGTGAAAGGCAGTTGCTCCACGCACCCGCATGCTGTCAGATGGTTTATAGCAGAGAGAGAGAGAGGAGAGAGAGAGAGAGAGATGGGGGGAATTGGCAATGGACTTTGGTTAAGCAGTGGTTATTGAGTCTTTGATAGGACTCCAGGAGGCCAGGGCAGCAACAATGACAGAATTAATGGCCAAGGCACGATGAGAATGTCAGCTCAGCAGGGGGCTACTGTGGCCTTTGAGCTGCCTTCTGACACCTCTGTGATTGTGCTCCCCACAACACTGTGAAAAGGCTCGACCTGTTTGTTGGTGGATCTGGTCTTAAATGCATTTTTTACATGCTATTATGCTTATCAATGTGCAATACCCTGGAGTTGTCTCTGAATGAGTGAGCAACGCAATGAGGTCACAATCAAGTGGACATCATTTCGCTAACGCATACATACACAACTGTCAGACAATGGCATACAATTCAAGACATGAATGAAGACATAGGCTCTAAAAAAAAAGTCAAACCTAAAAAAAAAAGTCTGAACATTGTAGAAACTCCAGTTGAGTGTTAATTTCCTCAAACAATGAGGCGATAACCTAACAAAGAGCTGAAAATGCTTTTCCAAGTTGCACACACTGACACCATGTGAAGGGTTCAACTAAATCAGACAGCAACAACAAAGCCAATGTGCACTCTTTTCTAAAACACACCTTCACAAAAATACTGGAAAATCAGTAGTGGTGCAGCATCCAAATAATAAGGAGACTGATATGACAGTAGTTTAAGATGTGTGATGTATCTGTAGATGTGAGGTTATTCAAAGATTGTATGTTCTAAGAGATACAAAATGTTGAGAAGACATTTAATACAGACTGTATTAACAATACCACAGTAATTTAAAGCTAACGGTAGGATGATTTGGGAAAATTCAAATAATCTAATCTTCAAACACTAGACACAGCACAGCCCCACTTGTAGCCCCACTGGATATTGCCTCAATTACTGGCTTTGCTATTGCTTACTTCATTGATTAGATAACATTTTCATTTACATGTTCCCTGACTGGAGTCTAGCTAGCACAAATCAAGACAAATGTTTTTGTTAGTTTTTATCTTTCTTTAGATCTTTAATCTTTATATTCAGTTTATAAGGAATAGAGGATACATTTGACCATCTTCTCGACTATTATTTGGAACCGTATTTAGGTGAAACAGCAGGATTGTGCTTCAGAAAATACAGACACAAAGACAGCATCAGTGTGTATAAGACACACATGACAGGCTTTGTCCACAGGAATAAAAAAAGAAAAATCTGCAGGTGTCACACGCACACACATACACAGGAAAAAGTTTCCAGTTGGGCCAACTTGTATGGACTTTAAAGCACCCTGCTGTCAGTCATGATTAGCCATAACGATGGGCCCATTTTGACACTTCAGAATAAAGTCTTGGCAAATAGCCCTAGGAAGAGGAGCCACATGCTACGAGATGGCTTTTCCCTGATATAATTTGTGGCTGCAAATTACAAAACAGAGGCAGGAATAATGTGTAAAGTCAAGTTTGGTGAGGGAGAAAATGGAAAAATTTAGGGCTGTGTGCCACTCTAATGGATATCCTTGTGGCTGGGAGAAAATGGGACTCAATAATGTGTCCTTAATGTCTGCCAGCGCTGTTTCAGGGAACGTATCAGAAGAAATGTCCCCTGCCATTTCTGCAAGCAATCACTTAATGGGACGGGCAAATCTCAACAAAATGGATGTACTGATCTATTTCTGGGCTTTACAGATGGAATGAATCTGTGGCTCTTGGAAGACAAAAAAGAAAAAAAAAGGTAGCAGGCGAAGAAAAAAACAAGCTACAAACAAGAAAAGGTAAAAACAAGCCTTTCACAATTCATTCAGCCACATAGCATGCCTGCAATGTTTGTCTGTGGCTTAAGTGCAGACACTGACAGGAATTTCAATTATTTAATTAGGGAGGGAAAATGAAAAGACTTAAGTGTTGTGATTTCTGCAGTCTTTCATAGATCAATCTAATGTGCGCTCACATTGGAAATCAACCAAGATGGAAGAGGGGCAAGTGAAGTAGCGTCTTCCTAAATCACGCAATTAAAATGGCAAATTAGTTTCTTGATATATTCATTTAAGTGGTTAAGTGGAAAGGTTTCTCTCCCCGTCCACGCGGCTGTCTCATGGGTGGGTGTGGAGAGGCAGCGCCATCCACATGCTCTTATGATTAGAGCCGCCGTTCATTTGCTGAGAAAACGCTGAAAGCACTTGCTGCACAAATTAGCCATTTGAAGGCTTGAAAATTCAATTCCGAGGAGTTGATTTAAGCATTTAGGCAAAGCGTGGCTGGAACGTAAAGATTTAGAAGCATTTTGCCCACTAATGTCAATAACTTTTAGGGGCCATTATAGGTTTTTGTGGCCTTGTGCCTTGTGAACGGCACAGCTGGAAAATATCAGCATTTCTCACTTTTTGGCTCGTTTCCGTCACCTTCACACCTTTATTTTTACATGATGTATAGGCTGTTTTCCTTCAAAGCTTTGTTGTTGTTGTTGTTGTCATTTGGACATTCTGCCTGTAATGAAAGGTCATCTGATGCCCAGTCACTTGTTCCATTAGCACGGAGATGGATCGAAGCTTCTGATGTGATAGGATCTGTTAGTGGGGTATATTTGACAGGAGCTGTATATGAGGAGAAATGGAGTGCAGCATTGAATTTAGTGAATGTAGAGAGTAAAATAAATAAAAAATAAAAATAGATGTTCAAGAAAAATTCAAGGACTTGAGGATTGAACTCAAAAAATCCGGCTACACGATAAACAAAACATCTGATAATGAGCTCTCAATGCAGGTTTTTCATTTACTATGACTGTAAATGTAAGGACATTTTCAGGTTGCTTCGGTTGTGAATTTGATAAGCTCAACACACATTTTGAAAATAGATAATACAGAAAATTATATAATGATATAGGAAATTTGGAAATACTGAAAACCTCTTGGAATGAAAAAAGAAAAACACAATAGATTATAGTCTTAGTATTTACCAAATCATTACAGTCACAAATCCTATAACTTTGTGTTTGCAGCGATGACTATGACTTGATAAGCCAGTTAATGTTGGAACATGACTCTTCATGAACACACATTTTGCTAATCTCTCACTTGCTGATAGAACACAACATTCAATCAACCTGCAGCCAATTCATGAAAGCGTTCCAATTATTCCAATTGTCATTAGCAATACTCAATTCACACTCAGTGGAATGGTAGTTATTGTGATATTTAGTCAAATCTTTCCCTATGAAACCTATATCAGCTTTAAAGCTGCGGTGTACCATTTGTCTCCTTCAATCTGCAATCAAAAAATAAGAAGCATCATGTCTTTGCATCTATGTCTCTGCAGCTTCACTGTGCTTTCTTCCTTTCAGCTCGCATCCCTTGTTGTTCCTTGTTGCTATGAATTCATGCAAGAGTTCAGTAACCACAAACAGTCTGCATCCAACCACATTCACAGCAACTGCATTAGGGCCCAGAATGACCCCAACATCTATGAAAAGTCAATAAAATCAGTGAACACAGAAAACAGATATTGATACAAATAAAATTGAACTAAACAATCATTTTTGCTCAATCAACATTAATTTCTGAGTTTATTCATTTTTTTCTGAAAGGCTTTTATAAACCCAATGGTTGTTTTTCTTAACCAGTAAAGCCTGTAATCATGTAACTATAAAATCAGCTTGCTATATGAACACAAAACGTGGCATAACAGTGTGTGGATCATCTTGCTTGGAAAGCAGGTGTACATGAGCAAGACCATGTGCAGGAGGATTTCAGACATGCCTAAGCTTAGTGACTTTACCACAACAATGAAAGCACTCTGGCCACACACTCTTTGTAATTACTCTTGTCACATTACCTTAACAAGTGCTGCATGAGCTCCTTACCCACCGATGATACCACATAAATGTAGACTTTCCATAACAAAATTAATCTCTACAAAGCTGGATGAATTCAAGAAAACATGGATTTGCTCTTCTGTCACAGAGGCATATTGTCCACTTTGATGGTGCATGGGAGGATATCAAATGCCCTCCTGGCTGCCACACTCCAGATGGAAGAAAATAGGCTGTGGTCTATAAAAATGAAGTTAGATGTAAGTACAGCACTCAAATCTCGGGGAGAAAAAATGCTTTTTCTGGGCATTTTGTTGTTGTCAATTGGTCTGAGCAACTTGCTGTAATGCAGGTAATGGAGCTACTCTTCTCCTTTCATCTTCGGGGTTTGTGCGTGTGTGTGTGTGTGTCAAAGCAAAGGGAGGCCTGGCTGGATATGGGAAAGAGACACAACAGGAGGAAATATAGCCAGATGATGGTCAGAATGAAGGAAACATCAAGTCAGAGCACAGTGAAGGGATCTGTACTGGTGTGAGCTGCTCCTTCAAACATCTACCCACTCCATTTACCTTCAGCACCACCCATTCTGAAAGTGGATTTTCAGGAGAATGTTGTTGTATACACAGCGTTGTAACAAATGAATGAGGATGAATGGTCTATATTTAAGTAGTTATCACTGAAAAAGAATCATCCTTTACACCTGACAGGCATCCTATATCCAGATTCTGTCTAGTTAGAGTCATTTTATTATTACTCCAGAGGGAATCTGGTTTGCAGTGTGTGCACAAAATTTAACATGCACAATAAAAACACACTATGAAACAAAGAGAAACCACCAGCAGCAGTCAAAACATAAACCACACATGGCATACGTCCTACATAAAAGTACATAAAACTACACCACACATTGCTCACATTGAATATTCATAAACACCATCCTGCAGTGCTTATGAACATTCAATCTGAGCAAAAAAAAAAAAAAAGCTTTAATAGTTATATGTCTCTAGTATACATAATGAAATAGAATTTCTCTTGTCCTCACCAAAACAAAGAACTGCCACGAACACTATGCACAATAAAAACACATGATGAAACAAAGAGAAACAACCAGCAGCAGACATGGCATACGTCCTACATAAAAGCACACAAAACTACACCACACATTACATTTGACTTGTTTTTATGGCAAATGTGCTACACATCCAGCAGTTAGGGAGCAACATTTCATTCATTTGGAGTAATTCTGGCCACCTGATGAATGTAAGTCCAATATTCTCTCTCATAGCTCTGTTTTGGTTTCCATAAACTCCTGAGGGAAATATCTAAGTCTCTTTAGCTGCTAAATGCTCCACTATGTTCACCAGATGATGATGATCCTAAACAATCCTGTTTTTTTAATGTTCTTGACTGGTCTAGTCAGTCACATGACCTAAATCCAACTGAGTATGTGTTTAACTTGCTGAAAAAGTCAAAAAGCCCCGACACAGACGTGGCAAAGCATCCCCAGGGAAGATACCTGACGTCTGGGGATGTCTGTGGTTCTTAGACTGCAGCCACTAATTGATCACCAAATATTGAACATGATTACCCCATCATCACAGTTTATATGAACCTAAATGAATTATATTTACCTTTAGTCAGTGTCTTAATACTTGTTCCACACCTTTCCACTGACTGAAAGCACAAACTCACTATACAGACTCTTAAACATACAGTACTTTATGGTATGCATACATGCAGAGAAAATAACACAAGTAAATGATAGTTTAGGAAATGCAGATATAACTCCTGCACCTGCACAGTAACACAATCTTCACAATTTTAAGACTCAAGATCTACTGCCATGTTACAATTGTGATAAATGCAGACTATTTAGATGTAAAGAGAAAAAAAGTGTTCAATTCAAAGCAGGAAAGCAGGAGATGTTTGCTAAAATAAAAATTACAGCAAATAGTCACAAGAAAAACTGTGACTAGAGCCTGTAGTTGTTCTCAGTATAAATCATCTTGCACATGTATACAGCTCACTAGTAGACTCTGGTCAAAACACTTGAATTTCCACTGTGCAGATTATATTAAATATCAGTGACATCTTGCTGATACATGACACACAGAGTTTAAAATTGCTTCTCCAACTTGTTTAATTTTCTTTATCTGTATCTCCTCTTTTGTGATTAGTATAAATTGAAGTTTTTATGGGGCTGAAACAGAGACAGTTCAATTTTGGCATCGAAAATAAAATTTGGCTTTGAAAACAAAACCTGAACAGAAAAAGGAAACACTGTCATTATAACATTTGTATTGGAAAAAGTTGTATTGGCACTGAAACAAGTTCCACTGAAAAATAAAACATGGGCATTAAAAAAATGATCTTACAATCTTATTATCTTATTTTATTTTGATATTTTTGCATTATGATGTGTTTTTCAATGTCAATCTTCAAAATTTTTTCTTCATGTCTTTTTTCAGTGACTCTTTTTTTAGACTGTCAGTTTTTTTTTCAATGTCACTGGTTTTCAGTTTCAACTTTCTGTCAGCGTTTTGGCGTGGAGAGGAGGGCCCTTGCTGGGCCTACATTACCCAGTATGCCTTAACGTCTGACGAAGATATTCAAGGATGATGGTATTATGGTGGAGATTTTGAGCCAGACTGTTGTAATTTCCACTCTAGGACTGCTAAAAGTTAATGAAGTGACTAGTTAATATTTTATCAGGCAGGAAAGTGATCATGTAGATTCCCAATATGTGGTCAATTTATCCCAACAGTTTATCTCATCCTGAGGAGAAAATGATCCTATGAACTGATCTGCAGCTCTTTAGTAATTCACCGTTGGCTCTAATGTCTCATTGTAGTGTTTTGATATATGATATAATTCCTTTTGGAAGATAAATGTTGGTCTCACAGATGAAATCCAACAATTGTAGCTGCCACATTAGTTTGTCTGAATGTTATTACTGGACAGAACAACAACAATGCCTCTGGGCTCTATATGAACAGATATCACCACATTCCAATAGATATAAATATATTAAAATGAACAGATCAGTCTATATTAAATTTTATTTGAAGTGTTTTAATGACAGTGTTTCCTTTTTCAGTTCAGGTTTTGTTTTCAATGCCAAATTTTATTTTCAATGCCAAATTTTAACTGTCACTGTTCCAGCCCCATAAATTTATAGCTTTCACCTCAGTCAGTGTACCTAAACATTTGTGCACACAGTGTATGAGGTGATATCATTTCATATTTACTGCAAATATAATGTAAATCCACTGAAATAAATTTGCAAAATGTGAAACTAAATAAGTATATAAGAATTTTAAAACAGTGTGACAATGTTTGCTTTTAAAATGAGACAAAAATCAGAAGCGGTGCAGCTAAAGACTCTGATTTAATGCCTGGCTTGCCCTTCACTAAAGCCAGTTCAGCCCTCTACTTTCAATCAAAACCATGCAGTCATCACTATTACTTCAGCTTGCCAAGCTTTCGCCATTTCTGTTTTTTCAGCAGATTCCCAAACCACAAAACTGGTGGGTGCTGATTGGCCGGCAGTCGGCCTGGCCTATTGTCTCAGTGCTGTGTTTGTTGTAGCCCCAGTTTCCCCCTATTCACCCCGTCAAACGCTAGTGCTATTAGCCTGCTGGAAATCTGCCTGTCTTGGCATTATAGGATCTTGTTGTATTTTGTCAGGCAAGCCTGTCTTCATAAACGACTTCAAAAAAGGGGTTGATTAAGGTAAGATAATATTGAATTTTGTGCAATAACTGTTGGTGTTCATTTAGTTATTTGGGTTTTGATTTGTTTTTTATTTCTTTGTGATTTTTTCCCCCATGTAGAGTCACAGCTCTGCAGGGAATTTTGCAAATATTAGCCCTCAATTTATCAGAAAATGTACACACATGCTTTTACCTCAGTTTATTGTCTTTTAGAAAATCTTCGTATATAGCTGTCTTATTCATTTCAAGAGGGACAAACGTTTTTACTCTGTAGCCAGTTAGGTACAAATGTACAGATATGAGTATGTGTCAATGTCACTGCAGTGCAGTGAATAAAAAGAGATAAAATCTCCTCTCCTCTAGAGGTTTCCTCTCTCTGCCTAACAAAGAATGAAAGATAGAGATGGAGGGCTGTAAGCCTAATTCTAAACTGATCACCACACATGTTCTGTAGTACAAGGGACAAGGATTTGTGTCATTGATTAAATAATTGACAGCAAATATACACATTATTTCTTTGAGAGTTGAAGAATTTCTGGGAAAAAACGTTGAGTGATGTGATTGTGTGATGGAGAGGAAACACTCAGCCCCAAGGTCAGTGCGAGCCTCAACCAAGGCCTGTCTGGAGGAAAAGAAAATGAACTTAACTGCTTGTTTCAGGGGTTTCTATCCTGGCTTGGAAGAAAATGACTAAATAGAAAAATATTAAATCCATCTGAAATAAGATTATTACAATTTTCTATGTGGCACATAATGCTGACATTCTGAGAAAGCTTTCATTTGTTTTACATACTGGGCATCAAATGGATTTAAAAAGTGTTTTGGTTTTGATTGAAACAGCTGCTGGAACTTGCCAGAGAGGATGCTCAGGCGGAAATGTGATTCAGCGGAAATACAGAGCTCTTCAATGAATATACAGAGCTCTTCAATGAGCATCCCGTTGAGGTTTCAGACATAACAAGATATATCTATCTAGCGTCCTTTCCCCCTAAAAAACCCTGAAAACTCTCCATGAGAAAGAGAGGGTGGCTGCAGGATATTGCATCCAGGTGGAACAATGAGCAATAGATGTATCAAGTATCAAAGCATCGCTGGACTCAACAGAGGCTGGGTGTATGTGTGTGTGTGTGTGTGTGTGTTGGGGGTGGAGGGGGGTATATGCAAAGCCCATCTTCAGGGACTGATCTCCTAGAGAACAAAGTGGTTCATATACACACAGGCGACCCCGCAGCTCAATCCAGTGGAAATAATATGTTCATTACAACGCAATTACTGACACTTAGACCCTCTCTGCCTGAAGTGTGTGTGTGTGTGTGAGGTGGAAAGGAGGGGGGCCACTGACCACTGATGCTAAGTGACCTTATGTTCCTCTATGTGTGTGTGTGTGTGTGTCTGCAGGTGCAGGATGTACAGCTTTATGGGTGGAGGGCTGTTCTGTGCAGGCGTGGGGAACATCCTCTTGATCGTTTCCACAGCAACCGATTACTGGATGCAGTATCGGCAGTCCGGCAACTACATGCACCAGGGCCTGTGGCGCTACTGTATGCCGGGGAAATGCTTCCCACACAACGTCAGCATTGGTAAGTGAAACCAGCCAATGAGAGTTCATGTAGATGAACGGGATTTGAACGCATTTACTTGCTTATTTTTTTTGTTAGTTCTACAAACAGGCGGAGCTATCTCAGATGCAGAAATGATTTCATTGGTTGAGGTAAAAGACTCAACAAGCAGTATAAACTAACAATAACATTTGGATTGCAAATAATTAAACCATATCTACATATGGTAATTCAATGTATGTTTTTATGGCTAGTCTGAACTTGGAAGGGCAGCTGAACTAACTTGCTATCCATATAGTTAGGAAGAACTGCAGGCAGTATGAGTAGTATTACAAGATGCAGTAGCATCCTTTTCATCCATATTAGAAGAAAGAAAACTTATTTATACATTTATTGAAGAAAAAGCTCTACTTAGGTACAGAAAATGTTTTTTGGCTCCTCTGATTGAGTTTTAACTCAACCTTTGGGATTGTCTCTGCCTCCTGAACAGCACATGTTAACTTTAATCTGTATGAGAGTGTGTTATGTGTTCGACAGCTTTGGTTGCTAGATTTAGGATTTTGATCTGTTTGATGACATTAGCTATTTAGTTTTTTTTTCCCTTTTCTCAAACATACTTTCTATTTACTATCCTTCATCATACTGGCTTGTTAACATGGCCTGCACAGGGTCACGTCTCAGATCATTCACCTCTGCTGACTTGCACTGACCCCACCAGTGACTTCTATTGACCTTTGATCTTGTCCACAGCCCACTTAGACGCCACCCGTGCCCTCATGATCCTCTCTCTTTTGGCTTGTTTCATTGGCATCATCATCGGCATTATGGCCTTCATCCATTACTCCTCCTTCGACAGGTTTGACAAGACCTTTGCTGCAGGCATACTGTTTTTCATCTCATGTAAGTTCAACTCTATTGTTTTTGTACTAGTGAATTTGCATTTGTTTTGACCTTAATTGATTGTAACCACTAAAGATTTAGACTCAAGGCAGGTTTTTAACATATAATAATAATAATGTACTCATCATGAACTAATGACTTTTTAATTATTCCATTATCAGCGCAATTTCACAACAAAGCCCAGCTGCTTGTTATTTCTATAAAAGGCCTCTTTCATGACAGAGAGGGTTTATTATTCTCCTGTTTTAAATGCTTTGTTTTGCATAATTTGTAGTGGCCTTTATTCAGTGAAGTGAGATAATTAGGTGTTATTCTGTAACAAAAAGTGAATCCATGGTCACAAATGAAATGCCTAAAAAAGCACAACCTCATTTCTCTTGTAACTGACAGCTCCCATGAGCAGCCAGTAGTAATGCTGGCCATTTGTACAGTCTTTCATAAACACTTTCCTACATGTTCCTTTTCCTTTTCTTCTATCCAGGCTTTTTAGTGTTTCTAGCAATGGCGGTGTACACCGGTGTGACCATCAACTACTATGGGAAACGCTTTGGAAACTGGAGGTTCTCCTGGTCCTATATCATTGGCTGGGTTTCAGTGGTGCTCACCTTCTTTTCAGGTAATCATGCAACCAAACAAACCAAACTGTAACAGGAAATTCTGTAAAAGCTTAAGTATGCTCAGTTTGAAATTCTGTGACATTTGGCTGTGATCATTTTCTGCTAAATGCGGACTCATTTTCATGCTACAACAGTGGGAACAAGTACATGGATCAGCCACATTATGATGCACTCAGTGAAGTGTACATTAATCTCTGCTTGGAGATGTCATGGCTAACAAAAGGCTCAAAGTACTTCTTATATTTATGATTACATTAACAATTTATCATGTAACACCTTTTGAAAATGTTGTATAACAAGTAAAATTGTATTCACCTGCACATATTGTCAAATGCATGCCTAGCTAATGTTATTTATACTGCATGTACTAAAAAAAACAAAAACTACAGAGCATATGTAATATTACACAATGCAAAGACTCACTTCCCTTTGCAGAAAACAGTCAAACCATACATGGGTCAACCCATAGTCAAGCCGCTGAATCAATAATGTGACATTATCAGTAAGTGATGCTTTTAGTAAGTGCTCATCTCTGAATCCTCCACCATGCTGTGCAGTACCTGCTGATCAGCAGGCTTTTCACTATACTGAATATGAAAATGGTTTCATGGGAAAAAGCATCCATATGCTGAAAATACCATGATGTTGAACTGTTTACTAAAACTGAAGATTACAAAGTAGAGAGATGGAAAAACAACATTAACATGATACACATTCATTTCAAAGGTATTTTTCATAATTTGCCTACGTTAATGGGATACATAAGTATTATGTGAAGTAAGTACCGTATGGATTAGTATAAAAACATTTTTTGACATGGCAGAGGACCTCACATATGTGTCGGTAAATGTGGTGGCTTGAAAACAGAGCTGCACTGGACTGAGACAAATAGAAAGCGGATGCTCCGTAGTCTCACATGCAAAGAATATTAAGAACTCAATTCAACGCAATTTTTTAATGTCTCAAATATGTCAGTTCCCCAATTTGATTTTCTTGCTTATGCATGAAAAATATTAATAATCCTCACTGGACATTGGAGGGGAACAAAAAGACCCCAAAAATAGCAATTCATTATCATTTTCATTTAAAGCTGTTGAATTAAAATGACACAAATTATACATAGAGTGTATACTGTGTCAAGTCACATTATAAACAACAAATGTAAAACTGCACATATTGTGAGTTTAAACATAAGCATACAAGTTTTCAAATATTTACAAATGTAAATAATTAATTTTATGATGTATGATCATTATAATAATGAATAACAAATATGATAACAAACATAACTTCTCTGTCTTTTCAGGTATATTCTATCTGTGTGCCTATCGGATGCATGAATGCCCCAGGAGCACTAACTCTCATTAGAAGACTTCAATAAATAAGCCATGGATTATGATCATAAGAGCTGTGTGTAGATTTTCACCACCAACATGGACTTAGAGTTTACCTCTGGAACATGAGGATCAAAGTTGAAATGATTTCAATAAAAAGATTGGGGAAAATGTGACTCTTTGTTTTCATCCACAAACATATTTTTCTCAATTCTTTTTGTGTCTTTAAGGTTGCTTGATTTAATAAAGTTATTTATTGCAGTTATTGTGCTCAATTGCAGTTGTGTACAGCTGGTTTTCTGTCACTATAGATGGGTGACCCATACAGTGTATCAGCTGAGTGATAGTCAGCCTCCTCCTTAGCTTTATGACACTGTCATTAGAAAGCATAGTGTCTGTCCATAGCTGTAGAGAGTTATCAATATATCCTACAAAATTAAACTGAGACCTGTCTGCATAGAAAAGTTCAGATTACAAGATAATAACTCATGAAGGCTTGTAAATCCAATATGTGTGGAAAAATACAAACAAATGTAAGGTTTTGGGCACAAAGCAGAAGACATATGCAATATGCTTACTTGAAAACAATAATCGCCTATTATTACACATTGTAAAATGTTTTTTCTCGCCAATCGAGAGTCTATTGAAAAAGATGTGTTTAAAATTGATATGGATACATTTTATTGAAAAAAAAATGTATATTATAAATAAAAAATACCATAATGATTATGTTACTAAAAAGCAATTAATTTTAAGTACCATAGGCAAGCTTTAACCCCAACAAACTATAGTATTTCTATCTTCTATCTATCTAGAATTTCTATGATTATAGAAATACTAAACAGGACTACAAAAGACCTATGATGTGGTAGGTATATATGTACCATGGATTTACATTATTATTTATGTAACCCAAAAAATGTTGATACACTTTTTTTCTGCAAATACATTTAGATGAGTTTTCCTTCTCTACATCCCTTTATTCCTTCGCTCTGTTGATCACCAGCGCGACTGCTTTGACTATAAGCCATGTACTACCCTGCTGCAAACCTCTTATCCAAACGTGCCACTTAACGGAGTGACGCACTGCCTGCTCAAAATTTTTACTTAATGAAATGGCCACAGAAAGCTGCTTAACCGCGCCTTAAGAACGGACTCTAAAGGCGATTTCATCACCATTTGTTTCATTTACTTTCTAATTTTCCCCTAAAAGCAACTTGTTATCCTGGAGCGCTCCATAAAAGGGATTGACGCAGAGCCAGGTGCAGCAGGGTTACCTCCATCTGCTTTGGCCATGTCTTTAAAGGCTCTTTTCTTTTCTGCTGCTATTCTTTAACTTCACCTGATATATATTTTTTTAAATAACGTCCGAGAGTTTTTCAGTGTTGTGTCGACTACTGGAATCTTGTTTTTCTTAATAACTTTCCAGAAAAATAATTTCATTCCACGATTGCTTTTCCGATGAATACTTGGTGGAAAATGACAGACAGAATATGTATATGTAATGACTTATTAGGAGCACTTTTTGCAGCAGCTTCAGACATGGATGGAAGTTATTATTGAGACATACTATGATGACTTATCATATGTCTTATGATTTGTAACAATCCAACTATGCTAATTTACATTTTCAGCGCACAGGTCCATTTAACAAAAAAAAAAAAAACCTATGCAAACTAATGTAGCAGAACGGCGCTTTTCCAGCGTAACTGATTCCCAGTAATTAATTTGTTCTTTCTCCATGTGATCAAATGGAAATCCTGTCCTCCAGCCCAAGGATTACAACTTCCGCTCTAACATCTCCCTTAATTGCCTAATAGCATTGCAGCGTGAATTCTGCCTACATTAAGACACTTTCACATTAACCGGCCTGATTGGAAATGTGATGACAACACCATATCAACAAATTATAGCGCACCGCTTTCTTTCGCAAATGGGCACAGGAGCGGCACTTGTACTCTCCCAGATTTTAATACCGACAATTACAGCCAATTTGGGCGGAATTACTTGACAGACCTGTAGCAGCCTAATCCTCCTGTGACACAGGCTACATCACTTGATTCAAAAACTACTAACATGAAGGAAGTGCAGAAGTTATTCAAGTGAATTTCCAGAACAATTAAAAACAGTGAATGTGGTCGCATGTTCAAGTTCCATGCCAAGCCAATCTAAAGTTCTAGGTATCAAAGTCTCTTATCGGCACGGATGACTTATTGAAAGTCATTATAGAAACATACCAATGATCACAGAAATAATCATACAATCACTGAATTTCATGCATCAAATTATTATAGAAAAATCACAGTCATGCCAAAAGAAATAAAGCATAATTTTAGGCTATAAACCATGTGTGACATACATATGTGCACATATGTGTTCTACCAGCAACTCACAGTTCATTTCCCCACCGACACATATAAAAGATATATTTTTCTGTAGGACAAAGTCACTTTTATCTCACTACTGAACAGGTAACCAAGGCAGCGTTTTACGTTTGCCAGCACAACGTAATAGGGAAAAGAGTTTAGTAGTGTATAAAGATCATTTCTAGGAGACAGGGTTGTAATAGGGTAAAGGCGACCTATAAACTACTGTAGAAATATTTCAATGTTTCAGATGGGGATACTATAAATCCTCTGGCATTAATATCAATTTTCAAATATTGTGTTTAAGTTACCAGTACGCATACATCTTAGATGTCCCTTCCAATAAAGTAAACAGAAAAAATACCACAGAGATTGAAGCAGAATTTTTCAGCACCATGGCGAGCGCCCGCCTGCACCACCTGACCACTGACTACTAGATACTAACGGACCTCACTCTAAATACTTAATAGGACCATAGATTCCATCATAGCATAGCATATCCTCTGTAATCCCAATTCATTACATTTAACATTTTACATTTAGAAAACTTTTTTGTTTGTTTTGTTTTACAAACTATAGTCATATTTAGACTAAATAAAGAACAATTCTCCACGAGGCCTTAGTGCTCGTGAACCTGGCTAAAGCTGCGTGGTTGCTAAGCGACCACATAAGCACCTCTATGATGATACTCGGTTGGGTTTTGGGTTGCTATTCTAATGAACCGTGATGCGGTCGCAGGTGCGCTGCTTATCTGGAATCTGCTTTTTTCACCAGCTTCGAACGCGTCTAAGCCAATCAGAATGGATAACTGGCCCCTCACATCTCCCCCCCCGCCCAGCCAGCGCTCTAATTGGCTGATGCGCAAATCAATTTCCCCAATCCGCTACTCTGTCCGAATAAATACTTGTTGGGAATCTGCCCTCCCACTGACATGAATGTGATGCTCGACGTAGTGCCATTCACGGATCACACACAGGGGCTGCATTTAAGCCTGGGAGACTTGTGGGAAGGAGCAGATGCTGGTGCAGGTTTAAGGCAGGAAAATAACACCCAAACTAACTAACATCATGAGTATGAACAACTACGCGTCTGCGGCTCCCACGCAGAGGTCGACGTCGTTTTTTATTGAGGACATCTTATTGCACAAACCTAAGCCGCTGAGAGAGGTCATTCCATCGCCGTTCTGCAGCTCGCTGGCCTCCCGGATGCCCATCCTGGAGTATGGATACCCACTGATGCCAACGCCAATACTGGCGCCACATCCGCACCATCCTCTCCACAAGCCAGAGCATCACCAGTACTTCTTCACATCTGGTAAGCACAAGAGAACCAGTGAGGCAGAGGAGGAGGAGGCCTTCATTGTCAAGGAAACTTCTGTCAGAGCTGATAACTGGACAGAAAGAATGTATCTGATGATGATGCTGGAGTCTTCATACAGTCAGGCATTATGTCAGAAGCTGTAAGCGCTTTATTTGAAAAATACACGCTCAGGCTATTTAAATTGAAAGACCATTGTCAGTACTTAGTATCTATGGATTTATGCTCATGAGTTTGGGGACATATAGTCATTTACAGTAGCGGACGGGTTGAAATAAATCTTATTACATACAAAATGCGTAATGAATATGTGTTGAGCATCTCAGGAAATCATAACAAGTTATGGTTGTTATTTATTTATGGGCTTATTTTTTCAGGACTGTATCAATTTATCTTTTACTTCATTACATTTTTATTATCTATCATTATATTATTTGTCCGCCTTAAAAAAAAGAAAAAAAGAAAAAGGAAAAGCAATATTTTTTTGGATTATCCTGTAAAAATGAGTCTTTTTTTTACATAAGCATCATGTTAATTACAATTTATCAAAATAGAAATCATCACTTGGTTGAACTTGTATTTGGAGATTTTTTGACGGTTTCCTCTCACCTGTAGGGATGCAGATGCCGGCCTTGTTCCAGCACCACGCAGAGTTACCGGGGAAGCACTGCAGACGCAGGAAGGCCCGGACTGTTTTCTCTGACTCGCAATTATCCGGCCTGGAAAAGAGGTTTGAAATCCAGAGGTACCTCTCCACGCCGGAGAGAGTGGAGCTGGCTACAGCGCTCAGCCTGTCCGAGACGCAGGTACACACACACACACACACACACACACACACACACACACACACACTACAGTTAGAGCAGGAACTGTAGGAGTGCAAGGCAGTCTGCTCAAGGGCCTGGAGGTGGTGTATTTATTTATCATCTACAGACTGGCGATTAAACATCGGAAACAAACAAACCCATTCACAAAAATAAATAAATCTCCCAATTATCGCGCAATCCAATAAGTGTATAGTCTATATGTAATTCACAACTGAAGAATTTATGTGTAGCCTTACTCTGAGCTGAAAGCCTTCTTTAATCCAAAATAAACTTTAAGGTAATAATTTGCATTTCAAAATATACAAATCGTTCTTGTAGAGTACTAAATCTATAATAAATCTAAACTCTTACTGCACCATATATAAAAGGCCAAAATAATTTAAAACATATATTTTTTGGCTTTACATGTGTAGATTAAGTGATTCCTTTAGATTGCAGGCCTCTTTGTAATCCACATATTTTCTTACCTTGCCCCATGCACCACTGTGCAGGTGAAAACGTGGTTTCAGAACCGGCGGATGAAGCATAAGAAGCAGCTGAGGAAAGCGCAGGACGAGCGGAAGACACCCGGGGAGTTGGAGAGATCCGCGGACAACTCGAGCGAGAGCGAACTGAACGACAAGAGCGCGGAGGAGCTGAAACACGCGCTGCAGCCGGACTCGTACCTGCTGGAGGAAAACGACGACGACGTGGATATCGAGGATGACATTTGCTCCCCGGATCATCTACTATAGTAGGCTGCAGAGCTGTTTTATAAGCAGCGACTTACGCACTGTAAATGTACTGTAGATAACACTTTCTCTCCTTCCATTACAGATATATAAGTTACTGTTTTAAAAAATACAATGTTGATATTTATTCAAACATGCAAAGTGGGCCTATTGGGTTTTTTTTTTTTTTTTACAATTGCCCCTTATCATCTATGAACATTTTCGTGTCAGACGAAACATATATCACGCTATTATTATTATTATTATTATTATTATTATTATTATTATTAGTCTAATATTGCTATTATTATCATTATTGCTTTAAAAAGTCAAGACATTAGTTTATTTTGAAATGTTCCTCTCATGTCTTGTCTTTCCTGACGGACAGCCTGTACAGTACAGATGATGATTAATAAGCATATGTATTATAGACGCATGCTACCCCATCCTTTTGCACTTTTATCCCAATCGAAATTTTCCATGCTACTCTTTTTTATCTTTTTTTCAATTTGCCTACTTTTGATATTTTATCTGCAGTTTGTCCATGTTGTTGGAAGTTTTATAAATCTTTTTTTTTTTGGTCTAATACACTGTTCTTCAGTGGCTGGCATTTGTTTTTTTTTGTCTGTGAATATATATATATGTTATATAAATAATGAATCGAAACTCGGCTCCATTTATTCTGTTTCACCTTTTATATTTTATTCCTACCGAAACGCTAGTTTGATTTTGTCGTTGACGTTTCCAGCTGAGCAGCAATGATTTAGAGAATAAAATAACCACATACATGGACGTTAATGTAGTATTATTATTTAAGCTGCACATGCGTATGTGGTCAGGTGTTCAAGTGAGTTCAAACGGCTCTCTCCTGTGCTGTTGTATGCGCTTGTATTAGGAACCAGTCTCCACAGCATGGAGCTCAGTTTTGAATGAGGGGGGGGGGGCAGCTTGTTCTTTACTGGGCTTCCCGCATGGTGGCCTGCAGCCTGCTGTGCTTTAAGCCAACAAACAGAAACGCAAAAGACTGACAGTAAGAAATTACAAAGAGTCAGCAGCTCCTCAGAGTACAAATGCTTACTCATGTCAGAAAAGTATTTTATGTATTCTCCTCTAAATATTAACCTCCAAAAGTCAAGTAGCTTCAATGGTCTATGTTCATTTCTAAACTCATTTTTTAAATGACGATGATTCATTACAAAAAATGCAGATTGTATCTGGAGCAAATGAATTCTATGCAGAGCATGAAGACAGAGGAAAGGTGAATACATTTTGTTGCATATGTTTGTGTCAGTGCATTGCTAAGAATATGTGTGAATAAGAGTGTGGCACAATGAATCCTATTTATGGCTCATGAATTAATAGAGCAATTCTTCACTGTGGTAAAAGGCTTGATGGATAAACTGCTCATGACAACAGATGAAAATATCTACAGTATGTTCTGACCATAAAAAAAAAAAAATGGAATGTTTCAGAATAAATCGACTAAAGCAGAATTCTAAATGTCACAGCTCTGCTCATGGTAGTCATGTGTTTCTGCCACTAAATTGTCTGAAAATTCAGAGAATGACTCCAAGTTTGTAAAACATTTTGGTGCTGCAGGCTCACACTGACATGAGAACGATAACTCTGATTCCATCTCAATCGTGAAAATGTGTCATCATTTGTTTTGAGTCAGTATGGTGAATACCACTGTTAATGAATTTATATGATCATATCTATTTAACCTAAAATATTATTTTCATCAGAAATCATGAGAATTTAACATGTCGAGAAATAAAATCAAATGTATTTTAGACTCTTATGTGCCAACATTATTATATCCACTGTGCTCAGGGTAGAGTATCACCGTGGAAATATTGAGTATTTAAAACAAAATCGGCAGTAGTCTCAATTTGGTGTTGCAGGAATGAGCACATATTTATTACACATTGATTCTGCTACTGTTAAGAGACAGCTTTTTGAGCATTGTTGTGGGAAAGCAAGGAGCAAAACACACACACACACATAAAAAATCAATTCAGGAAAAAGATTCAACATGATTTTTACAACACATTTTGGCATTTTTATCCTCAACGAACACTTGATTGAATTTAGCCAATCATCTCTTTCTCCAGGGGTTTTTCCTGTACATGTTTGTATAATTTGACAAGTTTATCATTTGGAGCTGGAGTTTACAGCAGCAGTATTACTTGTTTCCTAATCAATATGATGAGTGTAAAAAAAAACATTAAAAAAACCCCTTTGTGATATTTAAGTGTCATTTCATTGTTTCACTGATGAAGTGTATTTTAATATTATAGTCCATGCTGCAGCATACAGTGTCTCACAACTAACATAAACTACACTTTACCATACTTCAGTGTATGTCCTCTGGTCTGCAGACAAAGTTGCCATGTAAAGACTGTAGGAAGCAGATTCATAGTAATAATTATTATTTATTTACATAGTAATTATTTATTTTCTAATACAGAACAACAATATGGTGATAGACAACAAATAGTTTACTAACCTAATTATCTTTTTTTTTTTTTTTTTTTTTTTTTTAACCACAAGCAGCATCTCTCAGTGTGTATTTGCAAAAGAACATGCAATCCTCTCTTGTCCTTCATGCTATCCTGCCTTTTAAAAAGCAATTCATGTCATCTTCAAAATGTGATTCTGATTAACAGGCAGCAGGGAAAAAAACTATGTGGAGAATAGGCCATGCAGAAGGTGATCAATTAAAAGATTAAGCGTTTTGCAACACATGGACGCATCTGCATTTGGGCCTAATAGCAGGGCCATCAGCTCATTTGCAGGAAGCCTGCCGCCTACTGAAAGCGTGCTTCTCACATCAAAGCATCCACGTCTGCCTTAGCTTCCCAATGGGCAGAAAGGGATGCTAATTTGGCCCCCTTCATGTATAGCGGTGAAAGACTCCTTCAATTAACTGGATTTCAATGGCAAAAAACGAGTAGGTGGGACCAAAAAAAAGATGCAAAGAGACTCAGTGTGGATAGGCAGCGTTTCTCATTAAATTAAAAAGGGCTCCGTCATTTGTTTCCAGCCGCGCATCTGAGGACTTAACACTAAAAACACAGAGCTTCAAAGAGTCCATGATGGGTTAAATAGAGACTATAATCTAATTAAAATATTGCACAGAGGTAAATAGTGCTTTGATAATGATCTGAGGGTTCAATTAGTAAAATGAGCTGCTTGAGAGTGTTTCGTGTTAGGGAGGAGTTACTATTTAGAACATGACTACAAAAAGTAGGACTGGGACCAGATCAGGTGAGCTTCAAAGTGTCATCCTGTATCCGAGCAGGATTTTCTACACTGGAAACCAGAGAAACGGAGGAATGAAAAAAATGAAACCAGCAGCAAAGAGTGTGTGTTCAACACAATGAAAATGTGGATTAAAAAAAAAAAAAGATTACCATGGGCTAAATATATCATTACAACAATTAAGACTGACCTGCAATTTTGAGCTTCACGTCAACATTCATGTTGTATTTTGTTAAAAATGATAAGTTGGATGTAATACACGAGGTCGGACAACAGCCACAGAGATGAGGGTTTCACTAAGACTCACAGTGAGTGAGAGAATGTCAACATGATTACTTACGGAGTAAAAGCGCAACACTGCCTGATGTATGAATGAAATGTGCTATATAAATAAATGTGACTTGACTTGACTTTGATTTGATCATGCATAGCATATCTGTTAGTGATACCATGCTGCTACAATTATCTATAGCTCTATTGAGCTCTAAACTACAGCTGAGTGGTGAAACCAATGAATAAGTGCCCTGTGATGCAGTCCTTTAACAGTCAATAGATGCTGGTTCCAAGAAGTCTTACTTTTTTTTTTTTAGACTTAGTTCCATTCCAAAATTCCAAACCAAAATCCAGATTTTGATTTGAGGGAAGCCTCAAACGAAGGTCCAGTAGCTGCCAAGATTTCAGTGAACACCAATCCCAAATCCAAGCATCAAAAGACCCTTGTAAACCTACTGGTGACATCACAGAGGGTACACTGATTTCTATCAGACATCCGTGGATAAAAAAACACTCATGTGGTCCAAACCAAACATTTACAGAAACAAGGAATCATTGTCCAGTGGCTAACCTGAGTTTTGTTACAGTGCAACATCAGATATGCACTTGGCTTGCCATATTATGCTTAGGCACTGAAAATACCCTGACCAGCATAAAAGAGGCAGCCAGAATGTTTTCTTTGATTTACAGAAGTGCTCACAAGCTAATATCTCTAACCTCCATACAAGGAAACAGTGTGTATAATTACAGTTTATATTTTGCAATAAGTGGCATTTGTATAGTTTTTTAAGATCAAAATATATTATATTAAATGTAATATCTTGATACAGTTACCCTAACCACCACATAAATCCAGAGTGATTAGTGGTCCCTATCTCAACTCAGCAGCAGAGTTACTGCTGGTGTTCAAAGCTAAAACCAAATTTCCTTTAAACAATGTTACTATAACTTCCTGTTATAGAGTATACCTTTGTGTTTTTGGAAAAAAGGCTTTCACTCTTTCCACCATGTGCCAAGTCCAAAAGGTTTGCAAGTTTTAGGTCTGTATGTGCTGAGTGAACAGTAGCAGTGAGCATCAGAAAAGGAATCAAATTAATTTCTTATGAAATCATACCCGATGACATACAAAAAGCAAAGCAGTCACTGTTTGAGAACGCCAATCTTCTCGTATATCATAAGGATTTTTTGATGTGATAATAAGCATAGCAAATTTAATGAGGCAGCATGTCGTGTCCCACATCTTGGAGAACAGATATCTAGAACATCATGGGTTACATGGACTGCTTCTGTGAATTGCATCTTGCCTCAGACAGCGTGCATTTTTCTGAAGAGTGCCACAGCCTGCTTTTCTTCTTCATGCCGTTTTCCAAGGAGTTCCAGCCTGGCCAGCTGGGCCACGTCCAAGCCCTCCAAGCAAGGAGTGTGCTCAGTGAAGCCTTCAGACTGGTGTTTCTGTCTCAGCTTTGGTTGAGGCGGTTTGGCTATAGTCTTGGCATATTCCAAGGCCTAAAATTGAAGGAGAGTGAGAGAGATCAATGTATGTTGATGTACTTACTAATTACTGTGTACAAGCTGCATTCAAAAACAATAAAAAATAAATTGCTGACAGCATAACTTTCATTTTGTGATACATTTAAAAACATGACTTGAAACACTGGTGCTGTCTCACAAAGTGAGATTAGTGGACTACCAAAGGAACAGGATTCGTAGCTTTTTGGTCTCAGAACACTGGCTCTGTTTAAAATAAGGTAGGTCACCATGGTAACCTACACTGCCTGGCTGAACCTGCACTGAAGCTGCTGAAGTTCAGAAGATTGAATCAAAATGTGTAAACAGTCGACCTTCTAACCAATCAACTGTCTTGAAAGATGACATCACTTCCACATGATCCTGACATGAACATAAAATAAAATTCTAACAAGTAGCAGGTGGCAAGTTGACCGCAGCTGACCACGGCTGATATAGTTATTGCTAATGAAAATTATGTTTCATTTTAATGTTGGTGAAATTATTTCATTGTATTCCTGACAGTGACTGTTAAGTGTATTGCTACTGAATTCAATCAAAGCATGAGGCGACCTTATGAATAAAAAATGACTGTATAAATAAAAGTATGCACTCGGTGTCCTATTGATGAAAAATGATAAGTAAAAAAAAAAAGAATATTCTGTTTCAGTCACATAGATTTTTATCGAGCACTATTTTCTTCAAGGCTTTAGGTTTTTGGACGTTTAGGTTTATTAGGCACAGCACTTTTTCTGCAGTACTCCTTTCTGTCTCTGCAGAATAAACAGATTACTTACTTCAAATTGTTGTAATGCTTTACGTTGCTCAAATTCATCCATAATACTAGTTTATTATAAAATACACATACAGCAAGAGCATAATTGTTAAATTATACCTTTTCTTGCCATTAACAATCTAATAATCTAAGCTAGCAGTTAAAAAATGTTGGCAATAATATTTTTGTTTTGTCCACATATTTTACCCCAATTAAATATCATGTTTTTCTTACCAGCCATGTGAAATCAGTTATCCAGGATCAACAATGTTCTGCTTAGTGAATGCAGATGACTCACAAACAGACTGCCCTTGTAAAGACAGTGTGTCACAGGTACCAGGCTGGAACCATGTAGTCTCCCTAATCTCATACTCTTTCTTTGTCAGTTTGTTTGGTCACAACTTGTCTCTGTCAAACAACCACAATCACAAATGGCTGTTCTAAAAGAGACATGTGTTAGGGTTCACACATGTACACACACACACAAAGGACACACACACACACACACCTTCATCCTGGGAACTTTCTTGTCATTGCCTTCCGGGTCCTTGGCCGGTAGAAAGGGAATCCTACTTATCTTTTTGTTCTGCTCGCGGATCACATTTGAATACAGCTTCTGTTGTTTCATTTTCTCAGCATGATGATGGTGAAAGAGTGAAAGAGGGAGTGAGAGAGAAGAGAAGGAGAGAGAGAGAGAGAGAGAGAAACAGAGGCAGATTATAAAAGGGGGTTTAATTAACTGAGCCATTTCTCCCTTAAGGCCCTTCTCTTTGTGTATCCCCTCGGCCGAGCCTCTCCACGCAGCCCAACAAAACCAAACACAGCGAGCCATTCAGCGGGCCTATCAACATTTACACATATCATTCACTAATAGGCTTGGCCTTGGAGATGCACAGGGCTCAATCTAGGGTAAATTGGCCAAACATGCTCACTTTTTACAACGGGGAGATTAACAAAAGATATATCAAAGTACAAAGAGCACTTAACTTCTTAGGGGTACTTTCATTTGCTTTGTAAATGTAATTTTATCTGTGGAACAGCATGGGAGCCTTTGAACTTGGACAACTGGAAAAGGGTCAGTGGATACGCAATGACACTAGTGGACATCAGGATTTAGGCACAGGAGACCGACTGAAAGACAGCTAATAATGTTTGCCAAAACTAATAATAATGACATTCTTTGCCTGTATGAGTCACTCCTTATAACTGTTATTGCCCATCAGCAAATTAATATAACATCCTGGTATATAGGGCAGCTTTTGTATTGCGTTCTAAATCATCATCTCTCTTTTTGCTGGAAAAAAAATTAAAGGCCAGGGAGGCTCTCAAATATAGAAAGCAGAAAAATCTGGATGCTACATACTGTAGTCGACAGATTGATTTCTGCCTCATATTGGTAAAAAGCTCTGTAATTCATCATAAGATAAATGCATGGAAAATCAGCAGACAGCCGACATGGAAGCTACAGGCGCAGATGTGTGCCTTGTTAGCTTCTCTCTGCTCAGTGGGAATGGAGAGTGACTCCACTTTGTTCTATCTCGCTCTCCCTCTTAATCAATACTACAGTTTGTTTGAGCATTCTGTTTTGATCTTATTTAATGTTTGTCAAGAGAAACATTTCTGAGGGGAAAATTGATCTACACCTTTCTACACATGTTAGGAATAAGAGGAGAGTTTGGAAAGTATAAGATGGGCTGCCAAGTGAAGAAATACCCAAATACCCATTAGAGCAAAATGCAATACTGGCTATGTGTCTATTTGTGTGTGTACATGTCGATGTGGCTTAGCATGACCAATTTACCATTTTTAATCTCTGTTTATCACTTAGGAAAAGGGTTAATTACATGATTTTTCAGTTTGTCAACATATTGGCCCAATATTGACCTTTTTATGATAAAAAGCCACTCAGCATCATCCATCTTCAAGATGTTGCAGTTTAATTGGATCTATATTTATTGAATGCAATTATTTATACACTTGACAACTATGGGAAACCCTGGGATTGTTTCTAATATTGCTGTCTGATCATATTCCACATATCTGATCAACTGGTCATTATGGTCCCCTTTGAGTTTGTACTGGATATTTAGGATCCCAGTGTGAGGTGAACAACAAGAATACAATTTGAGGGAAAACACAACAAGTCTGAGCTATCAGTAATTACACTGAAGGATATGGTATCATCCTCCAAGAGCAGTATAACCGAGTTGTATTCACCAGTACAATATATTTGTTAATCTATTGTGGAACTACAGTATGGAGTCCAAAACAAATTTGGGGAAAAATAAAGTAATAAATATATTTGATCTTGAAAAACATTCACAATTCACAGCCGTGTTGGTTAGCTCAGTAAAGAAGAAAATGACTGGCCTGCTGGTGCGTTATCCAACAAGTGAATCCATCTAGTTTCTGGATAAATAACTGGTGGTGTAGATCTAAGGGTCAGCAGGTTGATACTTACTGTCTTTTCAAGGGCTGTGTAGTCGGGACCCAGGCCTTGCAGAGTCACGACCGGCATCAGCTGCTTGTAGTCTTTTACACTGTATGCCTGAGAGGGAGAGGGAGAGGGAGGGGGTTGATATTTTGAAAGTTGCAATAGCTGGATCCTATTTGTGCATTCAAACATCAAGTGACACTTTTGATTACTTAATTTGAAATGGACTTCTGTTAAACTGAACTCAATTTGTTTTGATGGATGTTGAAATAGTACAATGGCAAAACAATAAATTCCAAACTGCAATTTTGATCCATTTTGTCTCTCATTAAATTGCATTCAAATCATGCATAACACACAGTACATCTGTTGAGAGATAAAGTCACTTATAATACACCAAAACATAGACAAACGCCTCGCAGACAACACAGCAAGACAGAGCCTCAATGTGAGTGACACTGTCTTCACCAAACTTTTTGTAACACTCTTTCCTTCTTGTTTGGCCCTCTCACTAGCTTGCAGAAACATACAAAAACTCATAAATCAAAACATATTTAGTGGACGCCACTGCACTAAGAAGGTAGCAGAAAGTGCTAAACAATTCAAAGATTTGCTGATATGTTAGGACATACTGTGTATGTAACTGTGTATGGGGTAATATCTAACAAAATTAAAAGTCTTGGATGGCATTCATTTGGGAAAAAATACATAGATCATACTGGGCACAGTGACCTAATGTGCATCTACTTGAGAGTTCTTGACATGATAAAACTTGATTTTTTTTCATGCTCAGAGACACACAAAGACACACTCGGTGACTGTTCATGTTTTAGCCATACTAGCAGTGTGGCAATGTTGGACAATCAGCTGTACTATGTATTTGGTGCTAATTAGCTAATCTTAATGCTAATAGGCTAAACTAAGATGGTGAACACAGTAAACCTGCTAAACTGCATGTTAACATTGTCACTATGAGCATGTTGGTTATTTAACTCAAAGCACCACAGTGCCCACAGAGACATAGCATGGCTGTAGTGATAATATGCATGATCCTTGCTTGTGCACTGCAGTTTCGTAGATCATCTCTCTGTCAAACATGTTCAGTATGATGACATTTTTCCTTGTAGATTTTGATAAATTTGTGTCTCTGTGGTGTGGTGCTCTTTTTGTCTGCTATGCCATAGTGGCTGTCAATGGTCATGCTAATTACCCAGGTGATTCCAAATGAACCAGAAACTTTATACTACTTTACATTAGTTTGTGCATACTTTGTGCGTACATTTTTTCCTAGGAAGATTCAGTAACACGACAGTAACTGTATATACAGTACAAACAGTATGTAAGCTGGCACCATATAGTGCATGACATACATAGTTTCCTTATTAAGTGCTCTTCATAGGGACATTGATCGTGAGCTGAAGTTGAAGTGACACAAGTGATACGGGCAAAGACAGAGAGAGATGTATACCTGTTCCTTCGCAGATGCTGGTGATGATGATGATGACTATGATGATGATGGTGTGTGTGTGTGTGTGTGTGTAGGGACAGGCTGAGTCACTGATTTTTGGGTCAGTGGTTAAGGTTAGGGTTATGGTTAGGCAATTAATGGTTATGGTTTGGGTAAGTCTCCAGGAAATTGATGCAAGTCTATGTAAATACCCCAAAAGTGACTTAGGTAAACCTGTGTGTGTGTGTGTATGTGTGTGTGTGTGTATGCGTGTGCGCGTGTGTGAGACCATGTGTACATGGGTGCATACAATCCACAAGATGCCTCAGACAAAAGGGAGCTAATCATTCCAGATTGTACTGGCTGCTTTTTGGAAGGAGGATTTCAGTTTGCTTTAGCCATCACGCATGAACACAACAGGGTACTTTTCTTTTCAAGCCTTCTCTCCCCAACCCCGAAGTCACACTCATCTGCTTTCATGCCCAGGCACTGCAGCCAGACTGCTTTACAAATTGAGCCTGTAATCTCGTCAGACATGATGGCTAACATGGTGGGAAAGATGTGAGGTCAAGGGGTGAGGAATGGTGGGCACCACAGGAGGACTATGTGAGGGCTCCCACATGAGTACAACCCTAAGCACTTAATCATACTTTCTAGTCTTTCTTGAGTCCACCTAACTCAATTGTTAGTTGGTATTAAAAGTGTACTGTACTGTTTTTATTTTTCACATTGATGTAACAATAAATAGGATATATTATACATTTAATCAATCTGTGTTCATGCCTGAATTTCCCTGTTCGCCTACAGTTGGTTTCCTAATGATGTTGGTGATGTTTTAGGTGTGTAGTGTATCATTTGCTGCTGTGTGCAGAGTTGTTACTATCAGGTGAGGCTAGGAGTCTCAACACACAGACATCACATCATATAGCAAGGCCACAATGCTATGTTAAAAATATCAATATTTTTAAGTTTGTTTGTACTCCACTTAAACTTGTTGGTTGAGTCACTTTCTACTCAGGACCCACCTGCACAGCTAAGGAGAGGGAGAAAGAAACAACAGCCAAATCATTAAATGCAAATGCATCTTTAGTGGCCCTGCGCTTCACAGACTCTCTCCCATCTAATCACCTTATCCTCTAACACATCTTCAAATGGCTTTTCAGAGCCTGCAGCTCTGTGATTTATATAGTCATCATCTTATAGCAATTAAGTGTATCTTAGCGGAGCTAGACAATTAACCTGATGTTTTGTGCCCTTAGTCACCAGAACACTCCTGCTGGATTAAGCAGGCCCTGCATGGAGACAGCTGAGGGGATTATTTAGGACTTCAAAGGGGCATTTATTTGTGTAACCTCTCGTGTACGTGGGGATTAAAGGGGAATGCCACTCAATTTAAGAATTCATGTGTCACTTTTGTTGGGTGAAACTGCATAATGTGTTCTTATTTTACTAACTTGAAAGTGATCCTTTAGTATGTGTTAAGTGAGTTTTGTGACCTTTGAACCCTGTTTAAACAGTTGAAGTTTTTATGTATACATGGTTATCACTCAGAAGCAAAACGAAATTACTGAACTTTTCTCTGTGACATGACATTAACATATCATGATGTGACATTAAAATATCTGTCACCATTTAGGTCTAC
Organism: Thunnus albacares; assembly: GCF_914725855.1. NCBI lineage: Eukaryota > Metazoa > Chordata > Actinopteri > Scombriformes > Scombridae > Thunnus > Thunnus albacares. The sequence continues at coordinate 1,937,737 of NC_058118.1, read as the reverse complement.
AACCACCAAGAGGGGCTGCATAATGGCAGTATTTGTTCATGATGGGAGTACTGTATTTCCTCAAATAATGGCCAGGGCCTTTATTTACCTCAACTGAATACCAGGCTTTCATTATAAGCAGGCTTCTATTAGGTGTAACAGTACACAAAATTCACAGTTCGGCTTTGGGGTCACAGTTTGGTACATTTTAGGTAGAGCAGAAAAAAAGAAAGGTAAAAAATAATACTTTGGTCCTTTATTTTGAAAAATGTAAACATCCAACAATGACTTATTATTGTTTACCCAGCCTGTTTTATGGGGCCAGCTTTTATTTGTTTGTGTCGACCACACCCCTGGCCATTATCAGAGACCTGGCTTTTAATTGACAACCGGCCACTATTAGATAAAATACAGAACATGTTTTAATGGTGATTTGGGACCACATCTTTTCATTAAGATCAGTGCCAGCCACTCTATAGACATTGTATGACATGTACAATAATTGTGAGCACATCTAATGCATGAATGACACCAGGTGTGCTCACAGTGTATATTATTCCAAACAAATACTGAGTGGAGTTTTTTTTATCTGTGTGGCATCCTAGATTAGATGGCACTGCAGACATATACATTTTTTCAGAAATACAATACTACGCTGATGAAGCACAAATGTAATTGTACTACAGCAGAACAAAACCATGTCAACACTCAGTATCCCTCCTTTCAGGGACACACATTAAGCTTACAGGCCCACCAACCTTGTAAGTGACTCTCGTCCTCAGCTGCTTCTGTTTCTCCATCTGCACCAGGTAGCCATCAGAGCTGCTTGTATGGATGGGATAGGTTGTGTTCGCACTCTGATCAGGGCACATCTCATGCTCTTTTTCCATTACTTGCTTTCCTATGGGGGGCAGCACTGTGTAGGAGCCTGAACCCTGTGACCAAGTGCTGGTGGGTGCCCTGGGGAGGTTTTGTGGAAATGGCTTATTTGAGCTCCACTTCTGGTCCTCTCCTTCACAGGATAATGGCCACTTTAATGCAGTTGTACTGAAACACAGAATTATTGGTGGATAAATAATGAGAGGGTCCATGATGATAGAGTACAAGAAAAAAATCATATTATTTTTTTTACATATTTCGATACATATGACTATATGTTCATTAATATTTATATTCTGTATCAGACAGTTTTTTTGTCTCTTATCCTACTGCTATCATTTTACACAGACCAAAAATATGCAGTCATATTATTTCACTGTTGTGTTCGATTGCTCTAGAGTGTCCAGTATTTTGTTTTTCTCTAATTCTATTTGCTCTATTTTTTTCTTTCTGACTGCTAGTATTATTATAATACTGCTGCAGTGATCCAATTTTTGCAATGAGATCCTTAAAATGTAATATCTTTCTCCTCTTTGGTCAGTAAAAAAACTGGATAAATGGTTCACCTTTGCCATTGTTCAGGGCTATTCTCCTGGTTTCTGTGGTAAAGTTCTGTATGTAGTCCTTCCTGGCACATGTGGGTGCCAAACTGAACTTCAGATCCGGGGCTCCAATGGGGACGCCCATGAAGAGATGCTAAATTCATGATGGCATCATGGGCCTTCTGTTGGAGTAATGGACGGAGCTGGGATAAAGTGTTCAGGTTGATGTTGAGGTGGATAGTGGGAGGCAAAGGCTGTGATGAGGTTGTCTTCTGAGGTTTTGGCTGTGTTACAGCGGCTGGTCTTGCTAATGGGGAGCTCAGACAGTCTCTCCTCTCAGCTTTGACCCCTGGGGCATGGGGCCACTGCTGTTGAGAGGGGCTGGGGTTTTCCTTCCGCTGGGCTTTCTTTCCTTTACTGATCTGGGTGACCTGGGGTGACAGTCGGATTAACAGTTTGAGGATAACATTTTTTCACTGATGAGGGATGTCAAAGCAATAAGGGGTACTGATATAGACAGGGTCGATTTAAAGGAAATCTACTCAGTGTGCAGGAGTGTTAATTCACAAAACCCAAACATGCAGCAAAATCTGAGCATATAAAATCATTTTCCACAAAAACCTCCATACCTAAAAAAAAACACCAGGTGCAAAGTACACACAAAGTACAGATGACTGACAAGGCCTTATAATTGGTCAGAATCATACTCAAATGAAATACTGTGTTTTAATGCCAGCAAACAACCTCTAAATATGGGTCTAAATGAAAAGTAACTAAGTACATTTACTCAAGCAATGTACTGAAGTACAATTTTGAGGTACTTGCACTTTACTTGAGTATTTCCATTTGATGCTACTTTATACTTTCACTACATTTCAGAGGGAAATATTATACTTTCTACTCCACTACATTTATTTGACAGCTTTAGTTACTTTTCAGATGAAGATTTGACACAATGGATAATATAACAAGCTTTTAAAATACAACACATTGTTAAAGATGAAACCAGTGGTTTCCAACCTTTTTGGATTTTGACGTCTTACAAAAAGCAGTGTGTAGTCGGGGTCACATTTCACATGTCTATGAGTTGTTAACAGCTCCACCAAATAGTGATTTTTCCTTCTAAACTTCTCATGTGGTTTAATTTCAATTTAAGTTCAAATGAGCCAATATTGCACCAAAAATCAAAGATTAGAGAAAAACTGAAAACAGATTTGTGTATCAGAACTTTGTTTTTTCTTCTTTCTTTTCACCATTCATGGGAGATTTATCTGTTGACACTTTGGAGGGGCCCGACCCCTAGATTGGGAACCACTGGACTGAACTAGCTAACTGTATATAAAGTAGTTCAAACATCTCCAGCATCTACAACAGTAACATGCTGCTCTAACACTGATGCTTCACTATTAATAATCTAATGATGTCATATATAATAATATATCACTCAGAGGGACCAAATCACTACTTTTACTGCAATACTTTAGCTACATTTTACTGCTTATACTTGCATACTTTCCCTAGAGGGATTTTTCATGCAGGACTTTTACTTGTAATGGAGTATTTCTACATTGCTGTATTGGTATTTTTACTTAAGTAAATGATCTGGGTATTTCTTCCACCACTGATTTTTTTTCCACTATCATATTCAAAGACTGCTTCTGTGCATGTTTATATTTTTAACTCTGTATTACTGTGAGATATTCTAACTTGCAAATTATAGCTTGGCCTATATCTGATGGTGGTATGGAGCACAAAGCATCACCTCTAAATCTTCCCATTTACTCCACAAAAACAACAGATGAACATGAGCTCTGAATAAGAGACACAATTCTTTCCCAAGTGTAAGAAGGGCTGGCGCTCTTCTTTGTATGATCTGACCGAATTATTTAGCGGGAGGCCTATGAGCATGTGTCTCATGCATCTAATGCCGCTGATTTAGAATACACCAGCTTTGCTCATTCCACTGGGAAAATATTTATACTCCCCTGCTTGGCAGCGTTAAGGTGGTCGCTCAAGTGCTCAAAATAATAATGCTTCTCCAATCCTGTCCTTTTTTCACTCCAACACTCACTCTCTGGTGAGCGCTGCTGCAACAACGCCATCAGTGATTGTGTCCACATTCCCAACAGACTATTAAAAGCCAGGGTGATAGTGTCCTTACTGTGCAGCTGATAGGTGGCCCTTGCAGGAATTTGGGAAATGGAGCTTCCGTACATATAGTACTACAAAACAAACTAGATTTTACTGGATATTTACAATCTATTGTTTGGGCTGACAGTGTCAACCAAGTGAAAAGAATAGGGGGGTCCTACCCTCAGCTGTTGTGTTTTCTGGAGCCACCTCAGCTCTGGGTCTGAACTGTCCTCTTGACTCTCCGCAGTAGCTGTCTCCTCAAGAGTTTCATGCACCTTTAGAATGAGCATGAGAAAGCAGAAGATTGTTGAAACAAAGGTCCTTTATAGTTTTTCTGCCTTTACATCTTTACTAAAGCTCATTAAAACCAACACATGTATACCTACTCAAGTATATCAATACTGCATCCGTTACTATCAATGTCTGTCTTCTTTGACCATGTCATATTACATCAATTTACTGTTTCAGTTGTTCCTAATGCACCCATTTGTGGCATGGAACTATGTTCTGTTAATGCTGTAATGAAAATCATTTGGTTAACTTCAGGACTCCCCTCAGCGGCAGAGGACCATCTGAGTGGATCGATGGTATTGACAGGCTGAAGACTTGTTTGCTGAATGCCACTAATTCTGTGGGCTTGAATAGGTGAAGGTCACAAGGAATGAGTGGATCCAGTTGTAACATATCCATCAATAAGTGTGTTTCTGATTGCATCTAATAGGCTGAGAAGCTGCTGTGATGCTGAGAGAACACTGTCCCAGATCTTATGCTCTTTCCATGTGTAAGCTTGTCTCAAGCTGATTTTTATACTTTTTGTAATTAACTGAACCAACACCTACATGAACTCAGGAACCGATTAGGGGAATCGTTTTGAAACGACAGAGACTTTTAGACATTTGGGTGCTGTTACAGATGATCAACGAGGACAGCGCTGCCACAGCAGTTGTTTGAAGATCAGGAGCAGGTGTGAGTGACTACTGTCTGGCAGTATACACACTCACTCACACACACACACAAACACTTTGCGCCTCTCACCTTTACCCATTCCCCCTGCCTTTTGTCACCCATTATAAAAATCCCAATCAGTTGGAGCAAATGATCAAGCCTGTATTGCATTTTGAGCATGGTAAGCTGTGTAATATCTTTTCTACTAAATTGGGAGGCCCGTAATTGCTTCTCTGCAAGACGATGTCACAACAAAGTCTGGCAATTGCAGCTAGCTGTATTACCTCCTGTACCCGGGAAACATCTGCTTTTCGCAATGAAGACTTCAAAGGGGCTGTGGATCTTGAATTGCATTTAGCTGCTATTGTGGCCAGCCCAGGTAATCTTGATTAGGTGTTTAGACTGAGGCAGGGTATACAGTGGCAGAGAGCTCCCCAGAGCTTTGGTCTAAAGCTATTAAAAGATTGTACATTATGTTCCCCTGGCTTTGAAGTGAGGGCCTGCAAGAGGAGAAGGGACTCTGAGGGCTGAGTGCAATAGCAGAAGATTGATCTGCTACTTCTGTCTTTATCAAAGGAGGCCCAAAGCCCAATGAAGCCAATCATTGCTACCGCCACTCTGCCACTTGGCCGGGCTAAACATTTGCTGCATTAGGAAATTGTGTACATTTAATAACACGTCTAATTATGACAAGTTGCCTTCAGATGGCCGTTTTCTTCAAAAGACCAAATAGGGTCTTTTAAAAGAGCCCTGTAACAACTGGCTTGTCTGGGTTCATATTGATTGGTGAAACTGATGCGTTTTGTACAAGGAGTGTTGCTATCTTCTTCAAGGAGCTACGGATCAGGAGGCGTGGGAAGGAGCAGAGCAAGCTATGTGATAAAAGATGTGTGGTCATTCTAATTATGAAAAGTTGCTTTTGGCTTTTTAAGATGCCTCTCTCTCTGTGACCTTCAATATTACGTTTTGCAAAAATCTAATACTGAAGGTAGAAGTTAACAAAATTCTCATATGTTACTTCTTTCATCTTCAATATTTCATTCAGTGTTTGTGAAAATAAAGAACTCTATTCCAAAACAAGAGGTCACAGAACAAAACTCCAGTCTGGGTAGGGAACATAACCAGAGGATGTTGTCTTAACATAACTACAAACTGAGACTCTGTAGACCCAGTTTGTGCATTTGATTTCAATGTGCATTTAATGATTAAACAAAATTTACTTAGAGCATTTGCCACAGAATCACTTAACTCAGTCTCTTATTCAATAATTATTCAATGATGCAAGTCAAACATTAGATGTTGTGAAGATGGCTTCTAAAGAGTCCTGGATCTTTTGTTTCTGAGAAGGCTGCTCATGTTCACATGTCAGCAAATGAAGAATGAACCATCCGACTTTGTACAAATTTCATATGTTCATTCTGTTTTAGTGTGTAAGCATGTTGATAACAATGCTGCAATGAACTACAGTTTACAATTTACATCGAACCTATTTCTAAAATTTGGTTTAAAATGACTTTGCTTTAAGCTTGTCTCTGAATGGCTTTTTTGATATGTTATAATGTTTCCATAACACACCCAATTCATAGATTAATCCTATGATGAGACAGGAAATAGACTACATGCAAATTGGTGCCCCCTTCTTTTATGCCCTATGTCCCCCATTAAGTAAGACACGTCTTTGGGGAGACAGGGCAATGGAAAACTAATAAGCGAATTCAGAGGGAAAATGACAAAACACAAGGGTTCAGGAGAGGGAAAGGCTCTGGCTCTGTTTACCATTGCACAAAGCTAACGGCTCTTGACTATGTAAATGGTGATGATATGAGACATTGTAGAGGGCTGGGGCTCAGATGGGTGAACAAGGTTGGGGGTATTATAGCCAGCAAACAGTCTTGTGGCCCAACAAATGGGGAATGCGGGCCATCCCGACCAATTATGCCACTGTGCCAGGTGCAGGGATGTCTAAGAGCCTATTGGTAACCATGCGTCTCTGATGTTCTTGTTGTACACATCAAGTCATAATAAGCACTGCATAGCCAGACATGGCTCTTTTCATATGATGGAGGAGAAGGCAGATGAAAACAGCTATGCTCCTCTGCCAAATTAATTTCCCAGACTGGGTCAGAGCAAGCATCATAGGATATTCTCTTGGTAGTTGTCTGAGATGACAATAAGAGGCATATAGATACCAATAATACTACTAAATGAGCATAAGCTTGGCTGATGCAGAGGGGAAAAAAGACACAAATAATCTTGGCCTCATGAGAAAAGCTGCATTCAAGCTACTGCACATTAATAGTCACTCCAAGATTAGACTAAGCCTTCAAAAGTAAATATACTGACACTTGGCTACTTTTCTTGTCACCTGAGTGCACAGCAAATACAGATCTCTTAAAAAATATAAACAAACAAGAGTATCACATGTTGTGCCCCAGAACTGACCTGTGTTTGAAACATCTTAATACTGTTAGTGAATATATTCAAGGTTCACTCAATTCAACCATTGCAAAACATACCACAGCACTGTCATTACTATTATTATCACATACTAATACTACAAAAGCTATACTTACATACCTAAATACATAACACCAATAAGCTGCAAGTAGCTGTTCAGTAACACCTGTCAATCATAACTACAACCAGAATCTACACTACTTTGTTCAATTTTCAAAATAAATAACCTCAACTATACAATAAGGGATCATTCACAGAGGCCAGTGGATTCAGTTGATATAGAAAATCTGTCCATCACCAAACAATGTAAGTAAGGCCAAAGGGTGTTACCAAACGATTCACAAAAAAAGTAAACTGACAAAGTTTAAACTGGAATTTTAAAAAATTATATCCTATGTTTTATTTTAATATTCACACTTGTCTGGCCCAGTCAAACCTACATAACCTAATCTGAAATTTTTGTGGATCATGCCATATAATGCCAATCCAAAACAGTGTGTAACAATAGCTGAGCAGCCCAAGAGTCATAATCAGTGCTAGTGCAGCTCCTGGTGTCTGTTTCTGTAACTGCAGCCTGTTTCTTTTAAAGAGAGGGCTTGCCTCAGTGTACAGAGCTGATGTTCATCATAAGCAGAAGTTATAGGTTGCTATACACACCTTATTCAAATTGTGAGGCATCTCCTGTTTAAGTGCATGCACCCTCACATAGGAGCCACGTTTGGATGTGTGGCGCCCCAGGGTTAATTTGTTGCGTTCCACTATGTCCTCTTTCAGTCTTTCTGGCTTTTTGTTCGATAAAATCTTAGGACTCTTCAGTGTGGATGTGCTCATTTGCTGTGTTTGAATGGGTCCTCCTTGTGTGCGTCTCAGTTCATGCTCGTAGTAGGTCTGAAATTCTTGGATGTACATTGTATGTACATTCTCTAAGTGCTCTGTCAGCTCAACAGATCTGCTAATATCTTCGCCAGCTTCGTCACAGCTATTCTGATGCTTCTCTTTGAATCCCCCCTGTAAAGTGTTGTGGTTTTCATTTTTAGTAAAAATGCTGGATGGCCCTAAAAGGTCAGCTTCTGGTGATTTAAGCTGTACAGCATAGTTGTGATGGCTATTCTGACCGTCTTGTGGGTGTAGGCGGTACGGCTGGTCACACTCATTGCCAGCCGTTTGAGGAGTCACCGAAACATCTGGACTTCTGTCGGAGATGTATCTGTATCCTCCTCTTATGACCAGTTCCTGTCTGTCACCACTTAACTGGCTAGGGTTGTCTTTAGGGATTTGGTAATATTCCTTGACAGAGCTCCGTGGACTCTCATTAAAGCAGTCAGCTCCCTTCAGGTTGGTCCTCCAGTTAGGGTCATAGCGCAGGTCTGAATAGGCGTCATCAGAGAGCAGCTGGCTGTGAGGTTAAAGACAGACAACAGCAATTAATCTCATATGTTAAGTACAACTAGCCTGATACTAATATTTGCATCAATAAATTATAGCTTTATTGTTGAGATAAGAAACATAGTATGTTTTTAATTATATTATTATTCAAATTAGATGTAATTGTTGGTAAGCAACTTTTTAAATGATATTTATATATTCAAAGTCTTACAGACACCACATGGGCCTGTGCTGAGAGGTCAAAGGAACAAGAGGCATTACACCGTTATTAGAATGATGATGTCCTCAAACAAAGACAGCTAGGCCTTATCAGAGACTTTTGAAATTGAAACAGATGAGGGGGATTATGAGCCTGTATTTACAGATAATTTTCATATTTTCACCTCCAGGCTCACTAATGAGAGTGTATTTGAGAGCTACTAGCGGGGGAATGGTTCACAAACGGCAATTTTCAGCTTATGAAATGGCTTGAAAATTGCAGGCTAAAATGCTCTTTCTGATGGTGATGAAAAGATCTCATTAAAATAAATAGCAGAGTGCCTCTTTGTTGTGCTTACTGGGAGGACGAGGGGAGCCTAATTCTCCTGCCGTGATGTTGTGCGTCCGGGGGGAGGGTTGCCTAGGTGTAGGGCCCTTCACTTCAATGAGGCCAAAAGGGTAAGGGATGTCTCTCTAATGACTCAGACTCAAACAAGTTAGAGAATGCATTATAGACAACATGCAGCTGGGCGTGATGCCTCCAACACTGGCAAAACACCACAGCCTATTATTTCCTGCCCGAGATACAGACCCCTAAATACAAAAGCCAGTGAAATACTGTGACAAACACTAACTGGGAAAATGAAAAAACTGGACATACGGACTGTACTCAAATACGCTTTGGCAATATTTCGAGTGAGATAGGTATAAAATATAGTGCAGAGGGATGAATGGAGTTGCCTAAATAGGAATCTTTTGCTTGAATGAGGAATGCTCATTGGGTTTGTAAACTATGCAATGGCATTGTGTGAAAAGGCTTACCTACTTTGAGGAGGCAGTGGAGAGGACTATGAGAACATGATGATGGGAATTGGGACTGTGTCCACTGCCTCAGCTCTATGAAATAGAGCCTTTTGTGAGAATATGTCATGGTCATTTTCCTCTGAAACAATGTACTTTGGAAGCGGACCCACACTTGGTGGGCATCAATCTCCACAGGTTAATGACAGGAAAATGAACAATGCCTCCTTTCTATTTTGGAGGGAAATTACTATCAGGCAGTGTCTGAAGGAAACAACAGTATGAGTCGACAAGAGTGCAAAAACAGATGTGGTGTTGTCCTCACCATAGACGCCTACCTCTGCTCGCTCAAAGGACAGAAAGAGAGATCTCCTTTACAGCAACAATGATCCTTGTTAATGGACCACGAGTGACCACTTATTGTGATCCACCCAAACAAAACAAAAATCTAATTTCCCTCAAATGAAAGCTGTTATTCTGGAAGCACCTGAATTAGGCCATTCTTGCTGCAATGTACCATCAATGCCTGCATCTCATTAAATAACTGACACTGTTTCATTGTTGAGTGATGAATGAAGGCTATTTATCTTTTATCATCAATGTGCTGTTTAAAAGTAAAAGGTTTGATTGTTGCTGCAATTCTCCCTGTTAGATTCTATCTAATCAGTACTATTATCTGCTTAATTTTAATTAATTTTTCACAGACTGTTAAAGTGACAGTTCAGTTCAATAGGCAAATTGAACAAGGTCAGGAACAAATCTCAAAAGCTTATATAATGGCACGTTAGTAGAATTATTGTGATACACAAGGCTACATAACCAATGATACCAATGATACATTTATATCATTATATATCTCTATAAACACCCAATGTTAAATTTTGTTTTTATCAAAATGTAACAAATAGTTGTTTGTAATACTATTTTTACTATGACCTAAAGCCTGCAGGTTCTGTTTTAACAGTCATTAGCAATCATCAATGACTGCCATCTACTGGCCAGACTGCATAACTCTAGATCAGAATAGTCCTATTTCCCAGCAGTCATTTTGATTTATCACATGAGAAAAAGCACAGGTAAAGACCGCTCTGTTCAAGTGTCCCAGTAAGCCATGACAGTGTGACAGTGAGCCAGCATGTATAATATTATGTCTTCAGTGAGAAAGATCTTCTAGTCAAATGTACTCTAGAGTCAGTTAAAGTATAAGTTTGGCGATATTCTATTTCTCTTATTAACAACAAATACAAATCCCATAAAAAGCCAAACAATGAACCAAACCAACAACGAGTTGACCAAATCTGCTGCTGAAACCACAGTATCCAGCTGTTTTAGTAAAGTACTGAGCCTTTTTCAAAACTGAAAGTATATATTTGTAAGCCGTTTTTAAGGATTTACATCTCGAAGGGACCAGTGGGCTTGAGAAATATACATAATATGACCAGCTTTATCTTTTAACACTAACCCAGATCCTTGTTTTGCTGGTGTGGTTGAAGTTTTTAACTGTTTAACATTTTTGACCTGACGATTTGAATCGAAACATTGTCTAATTGAACTAAGATTGTGGCTTTGGAGTAAGTGTATAGAGGTTACTCCTTTCCTATTGGTGCTGTTTTTAATAGCCTTGCAATGTGCATATAATTGCACCCCTTTAATAATGAAGTTTTAACTTTGCCACATAATATAGAAGTGTACTCAGGGTGTGTTCATTACAGCCTGAAATCACTGTTAGGTGTACTTTAGTGTGCAACAGAACACATCTCTGACCACAGCTAACTGAGGCTGAATGTGTACAATATCTGCAATGATTTTACAGGTTGGCCCTGATGTTCCTCTGGACAACATTACTCAATTTCAACAATAAATTGCTATAAAATTGAAATTGTGCTACTTACCTCATCCCCTCTCTTTCATCTCTTTGTGTATCCAGATATTCAGTCTGTAAAAGGGTAGCGTTTCTCTCGATGTGGGGGTGTGCTGCTACTTCCAAGCTATCATAAACTAAACAATCCTCAGTTTCATCATCACTTACATCTTCATCCTCCCCATCTCCCTGCTGTAAGATGTCAGTATTCCTCTTTTGAGGGAATATGTATTTGTTTAGATCCTGACGGCCAACACGTATTTGTAGCTGCTGTTGGTAGGCTCTCTCCTGGGCCAAGCTCTCCGTGTCGGACTCCACAGCGTCCCACTGGGGTGCCATGACTGCTCGTCTCTGAGAAGGAGGCTTCTCTTGCTCAATCTTCAACACTCGATACATTTTTGCATGTTTGAGTTCTTTATCCATGTTTGTGTTGTAGGTGGACAGTCTGCTTCACAAAGATCTGACCATCTATGCGGGTGTTGAATAATAAGAGGAGAGGGTTACAGCAGGGTGGTAATTTACAAATACTAATCAACAAACAGAAAAGGATTGCTTTATAGTACAAGATAGACAGCAGGATGTAAAAGTAAATACAATTTAAGATTCATGTATCATTTTGAACTATATATATATATATATCTGTCTGGTCAATGAGTAGACAAAGACAAGGAGCATCAAATCTGCTACTTTACATACTTTGATATGCTTTAAATCCTAGACCCCTAAAAAGGTGCTTCTGATAAGTCAAAAAAGTAAAAAAAGTTGAAGAATACCATCAGTCCTATAGATTTATCCACTATACACTTTATAATGTCCAGGTTAGTCGTTTAACCTGCCTCAGATTCAGCTTAATTTCTGCAGCTGTGTCAGAATTATGAAGTATGAAGTATTGGTCCTATAGTCACCTCTTACCCTGGCCTCTAAATGTTAGTTGGCATTCTGACAAATTATTCTATAATGAGACTGGAAGATCACAGAGGAAATGCTTGGATGATGCAAACGCTTGCTTGGCCAATTCAAATTTAGCAACCCAGTTGGAGAAACTCAGTGAGTGAATGAGTGGAGGCATGAAGAGACCTTTTATCACAGCAGACATGTGGACATGTACACAGGTGGAACCAATAACAATGATGGCTGACTTTCATTTAGGCTGATGTCAGACCAGCGAGGCAGCATGCAGCCTGGTAACTGAATGACACACCTCAATGGACTGCAGCCATCAATAATGTTATTAGTTGCACCTGCATTTCATAAGGTCTATTAGCTAAAAGACGTTTGAGGAAACGTATTTCCCTTTAATAAAAACAAGATGTTCTCAAGAAATACATATTACAGTACTTTTCTTTCATTCCATCACATACTTGTAGAAATAAATTATATATACACGAATTGGATGTTGGGAGATAACAGTGAGTAAAACTGATTATGAACGTAATTATTATAGATTAATTTCTAGTGGACTAAATTTAAGGGAAATGAAAGCGTTAATCCATTTGCAAAACACTCCACTGGCCTCGCAGCCAAGTCAAATAGAGACAAATATAGTTGCATTTTTAATCAAGTTAAGATTTCCAAATTGAAGAAAACTTCAGAAAAGCAGTTGTATACCGGTAAATAGTTGTGTCTTGTATATTTTCCTATCGCTTAATTACCGGTAACGTTAGTTTAAAAGCTGTCAGCTAGCTTTGCAGCTATCATGTTTTCAGCCAAACGACGTTTGCCAAGAGGTAAAGATAAAACACTATTCAAACCACATGGAAATATCTACTGCATGTCTTGTATTTACAGTGACGATAAAACATATGCCTCTGTCGTGTAGATTCATCAGATAGTATGATACCGCTAAGTGAACTCGGTCAGATACTCACCTGTTTTCCTGTCAGTAATGTTCTGCACTGCAACCATGGAAACCGCGACGCACACATGCTGCCTTCACTGTTCCTCACAAAGGCTCCGACTTTCAACTACTAAGGTCGCGGCAGACATTTTATCTTAGACATACAGTAGCAGTCAAAAGTTGGTACTGTAGGTGAAACTAACAATAATGGCTCTGCGGAATTGTTCCAGCAAGCACATACTCAATACCAGAAGCAAGGCTCTGGAAATGAGCACCCAAATGGGATAAGGCCGTCATTTGTGTTATGCTTTTCCTGCTAAAAGTGCATTCGTGTGATATTTGTTGATGCTGAATGTTTTGTGTTTGAATATCCCGGCCATAATCTTAAATCACCTTCACCACGCCACACAATACTATTGCCTCATATTCGAAAATACTAGTAAAGACCATGGATGTGTTATAAGAGCTCTTATTGTATATCCATGGTAAAGACACACTTGGCAGTTCATGTCCCCCAGTTGTTGTACTTGCATTGCAGGACTGTCTTAAAAAAATCACACATTCCATGTTAACTCCTGTCACTTATTTTAATCCCCTTTCTGTAAATCAGACTTGTACAAGGCTTCTCCTTCCGATTCAGTTCCTTTATCTGAAGTATTCAAAAGAGTTCATGAACACAATATTCAAGTTCAGCTCTGATCACTGAATCTAATTTTAATCTGATGGTCTTCTCAAATAATCTAACTTTTAATTTGACATGCTTACATTATTAATTTCTAGTTGACATTGTGGGTGTATGTAACACACTATCGTATATAGCTTTGTATTTTGTATGTGTCCTGTGTGTTTTTTGCTTTGTACTGTGACTGCAGATGAAAATTAGCTTCAAGCCAACTCTGGTGCAGTGCATCAAATGCTAACATTTGTTTAAAACTGTACATTGTCCCAATACATACAATACAACGTTACTAAAAGCCAATAAGCAACAATAGCAACCTAAATAACTTTATCCAATTCCACAGCAACCAACTGAACCATTTTCAGCTAAAGTCAAAGAGTTCTGCAGAGGGAAAAAAACAAAACAAAAAAAAACAACCACACAAACTACTGACAATCAGAGGGTCACAAGATTTTTTATTGTCAAGGATGTGACATCTCAGTATACAAAATACTTTAACATAACTGACAGCTCAGTTGTGCCAACTACCAAGTTGTTCCCAGTTGTCGCAAACAATGCAATAGAGGTGATCCCTGAACCCAGTTTTTATTTTAAATTACACTCTTTAGCTTGTTGTTACTTGTGCTATAAGAGGGTTTCTTTCTTTGAAAACATCTCTTGGAGGTAGTGGCTGAGAAGATGGAATGTTTAGTCGACCTCCTCGATGGTTGGGCCGGAGGATCCACCACCGGGAGCAGCACCACCAGCTCCAGGGAAACCACCAGGCATGCCCTCTGGCATACCACCTGGCATGCCACCAGCACTCTGGTACAGCTTTGTGATGATGGGGTTGCACACCTTCTCAAGCTCCTTCTGTTGATGTTCATACTCATCCTTCTCGGCAGTCTGCATAACAAGAAAATTTTAGTGTTCTGGCAAATTCATGTCAATGAGACACACAAAGAATCTACAATATATTTACCTGGTTCTTGTCAAGCCAGCTGATAACCTCGTTGCACTTGTCCAGAATCTTCTGCTTGTCGTCGTCACTGATTTTGCCAGCAAGCTTCTCATCCTCCACTGTGGACTTCATGTTGAAAGCATAAGACTCCAGGCCGTTCTTAGCAGACACCTTGTCACGCTGGACGTCATCCTCTGCCTTGTACTTCTCAGCTTCCTGAACCATGCGTTCAATATCCTCCTTGCTGAGACGACCTGCCAGCACATTGCACTGTCAGAAACTGTATCATAACTGCATCTGAGAAGGTGTTCAAATTCTACTGAACTCACCCTTGTCATTGGTAATGGTGATCTTGTTCTCCTTGCCAGTGCTCTTATCGACTGCAGAGACATTCATGATGCCGTTGGCATCAATGTCAAATGTCACCTCAATCTGGGGAACACCACGAGGAGCAGGAGGGATGCCTGTCAGCTCAAACTTGCCCAGCAGGTTGTTGTCCCTGGTCATAGCACGCTCACCTTCATAAACCTGTTGGAAGTACGCACAATTAGACCATTTTTACACAATGCATCTACAGGTCTGTAAACTTTATTTCGCTCAGACATCCAAGGAAGGTCAGGGCCATCTTTGGTCTTGCGACCTCTGGTGGAAACTACGAATGGCAGGAATAAACGTCATCACTGCGAAACACAGAGCTAGGTATAATGATGTCGTGCTTACCTGGATAAGCACACCAGGCTGGTTGTCAGAGTAGGTGGTGAAGGTCTGGGTCTGCTTGGTAGGAATGGTGGTGTTACGCTTGATCAGAACAGTCATGACACCTCCAGCTGTCTCAATACCCAGTGACAGAGGGGTGACATCCAGAAGCAGCAGGTCCTGGACATTCTCAGACTTGTCACCAGAGAGGATAGCAGCCTGCACAGCTGTAAATATGAGCAACTGATTAGACTTTGACTTCCTTTACTATGCAAACAATTAAGAGGACAAAGAAATTAACTGATCTGTACATCTTGTGAAGACACCTACCAGCTCCATAGGCGACAGCTTCATCGGGGTTGATGCTCTTGTTAAGCTCCTTGCCATTGAAGAAATCCTGCAGCAGCTTCTGGATCTTTGGGATACGGGTGGAGCCGCCGACCAAGACGATGTCATGGATCTGCCCTTTGTCCATCTTGGCATCACGGAGTGACTTCTCCACAGGGTCCAGGGTGCCACGGAAGAGGTCAGCGTTGAGCTCCTCAAAGCGAGCCCTGGTGATGGAGGTGTAGAAGTCAACTCCCTCATACAGAGAGTCGATTTCGATGCTGGCCTGGGTGCTGGAAGACAGGGTACGCTTTGCCCTCTCACAGGCGGTACGGAGACGACGGACAGCTCTCTTGTTGTCGCTGATGTCCTTCTTGTACTTGCGCTTGAACTCTGCGATGAAATGGTTGACCATGCGGTTGTCGAAGTCTTCCCCACCAAGATGAGTATCACCAGCAGTTGACTTGACCTCGAAGATACCATCCTCAATGGTCAAAATGGACACATCGAAGGTGCCACCACCGAGATCAAAGATGAGTACGTTCCTCTCAGACCCAACCTGAAATGAAATTTCTGTTAGACATTTTCAACACTACTGAAGTATAATTCACTACCTAATTTTAGTCAGTCTAAGCACACACTTACAGCCCTTTGGACATCATACAAGTATAATTGTTCCAAATTTTACTTGCCTTCTTGTCCAACCCATATGCGATGGCAGCAGCGGTTGGTTCATTGATGATACGCAGAACATTGAGGCCCGAGATGGTGCCAGCATCCTTAGTGGCCTGGCGCTGGGAGTCGTTGAAGTAGGCGGGTACCGTAATTACAGCATTGTTGACAGTCTGTAAGGAAGAACGAGCCAAACATTAGCATCAATTCATCTCAAAAAGCTGCCTTTTATGTCTAGAGCTTTGTGATGGAAAACCTTACTTTTCCGAGGTAGGCTTCAGCAATCTCCTTCATCTTTGTCAGCACCATGGAAGAGACCTCTTCTGGGTAGAAGGACTTGGACTCACCCTTGTACTCAACTTGAACCTTGGGGCGAGTGTTGTCGTTGATGACATTAAATGGCCAGTGCTTCATATCCGACTGCACAACTGTGTCGTCAAACCTGCGGCCAATCAATCGCTTGGCATCTGCAAGAGACATTTGTTTTTTAGCCAACCGAAACCTACTCCATTGTGGGTTTCCATTAAGAAAAAAAAAATAAAAATCACTCAGACATCCAAGGAAGGATTTGGACCATCTTTGGTCTTTCGACCTCTGGTGGAAACTACGAATGGCAGGAAAATCGTCATCACAGTGAGCTTTCAAAGGGTCACTTAGGACCATTTAATATTGTGTCAGTCTAACGTCATTCTTGCTGCAAGTTCAAATGGAGATTTAAAGACAGACCTTAATGTTTATTGACAGCGGTGCCAGTCAATTTAGAAAACCGGTATGGTTTAGTTGCACTTTGAGGTGCTTAATTGTGATAAAATCTTAGTAAATAAACATGTTGCTGATTTTCAGCAGTTAGTGTGACAAGAATGACATGACCATAGTATCACTATTGTTCCAAGCTGAAAAGTCAATTCTTACCAAAGACTGTGTTGGTGGGGTTCATGGCAACCTGGTTCTTGGCTGCATCTCCGATCAGCCTCTCAGAATCTGTGAAGGCCACATAGCTGGGTGTGGTCCTGTTGCCCTGGTCGTTGGCAATAATTTCAACTTTGCCATGCTGGAACACACCAACACAGGAGTAGGTGGTCCCAAGATCGATACCAACTGCTGGTCCCTTTGACATGTTTCCTGGAGAAGTAAAAAGGGGGAGAAATGAGTGCTACTCTTTTTTTATTAAGTGCGACTTCATTTAAGTCTAAAGCTTGTGCCAGCCATAGCAATTTTATCTATATTCTTAGTAAAGGAACCATTAAAAGTTGAAAGGTGACAGCAGAGCCATAGTTCAGCAATATAAACTGATCAAAATAACTAATTTACATAGGGGACACAATTCTTCTGAACTTTGATTTTAAGTCACTTATGATAAATGTGATACACAGAATTATGTCATTTTGACAACCACACTTCAATAGCAAGCGAGTTGTTGCACTAATTAATTAGGGATGCATGATATTGGCATGTTATCGTATCAGCCAATAAAGTTGAGCAAAATGAACATTTCTGCCAATATGACAGGCCAATAAGGTGACGCTTTAATTATGTGCATGTGACACATTGCCTAAATGTTCAAATTGTTTAACTGTTTGTCCGGTTAACAGGCTTCATGCAACAATGCTTTTTAAATACCCAACATGGTGATGTTATACCATGTCAGGTATTTAAAAAGCAGTGAAATGAAGGCACCCGGAGGATTTTCACTCCCGTTTTGTTTGTGTGCATAACCAGTGCTGTAGTAGTGCTGTTCTGTTTAGCTGGCTAGCTTCATGCTGCAAGACACATGTTTGGGGATGCAGCTGCAAGGCGAAGAGGAAAAAGGTTTAATGGATTAAGTTAACTGCAAGATTAACCTATAAGGCTTACATTCGTCCATGCATAACGTCCCGAGAATGTTGTTTGTGTTAGTTCGGTACTAACTCCATGCTCAGTGTTATTGTAGTAGTAATAGCTTCAGTAGCTAGCTTTATTATAACCACCATGAAAGCTGAAATATAATAATAATAATAATAATAATAGTATAGATGCCAAATTAATTTATTTTGTCATGGTTTGTCAATATAAGCAGCTTTAGTTATCCTCTGCTAGAAAGAGAAGGCAGCACCACAAACTGGTGCAGTGTGGAGGAGCTGCATCACTGACTGTCTCTGGATCTTATCCAACTTTAGTGTAGAAGGAAGTAGTTGGATCCTTTATTGAAGTAAAAGTATTCAAGAAAAAGTACATAAAAGTACATAAGTATTGCTGAGCTTGATGTAATGAAAGTAGAAGTAGTGTTTTGGTCCCTCTGATTTATTAATTAATGAATTTATTTATATGACATCATTAAAGAACACCATGTCCATTTTATGTGCTTTCACTTTGCTTTAATTGCTGTACAGTTGTACAATGCACTGTCACATTAATCCTGCAGACAGATTACATTTACTTGTTTTGCAACTTGTGAAATAAGTCAAATTTGCCCTGGTTGTGGCCATTGTTAGGACTGTCTCAAGGAGATCATCATCCAAGCCTGTGAAAGTAGGATTAATCTTCATTTTGTATGGAAACGTTTCATAAAAAAAAAAAAAAAAAAAAAAAGACACATTTTATATGTAACCTAACTTGAAGTAGTTCTTGTTTTGCCCACTGAAATGTGTACATTTTGAAGAGTATTGTATTTTATGTCTGCATCTGCCAGTGGGCCACCACAATAAGAGTAGGAATAATAATAATAATAATAATAATGATAATAATAATGATAATAATAGAGAGACTTGATATTCTCTGCATTTAGGTGGAAAATGTGGCTATCAGCCAAAATGAGTTGGAGAATGTCAGCAAAAACCTTGGCAATAATCTTGATTCCCTAGTAATTTATGGAAGAACCATGAGTCATTCATAAAATATGAATCCATTATAATTTTGTTATCTTGTTCCATGCTATATTTCTGTGATTTGTCTCTTGTTCTATTCTGTACATACATCTATTGCACATCTATCTGTCCTAGGAGAGTGATCCTCCTCTGTTGCTATTCCTGGGCTCTCTTATATTTTGTCCCTGTTAGGATTTTTGTGGAGTTTTTCCTTACTCAAATCAAAGGTCTCAGAACACAGGATGTTATATTGCTGAACTGTAAAGCCCCCTAAGAAAAATACGTGATTTGAGACATTGAGCTTTAAAAATAAAATTGACTTCTTTGTTAGAAGCATGTGACTATGAGACTGCAAGTTTACCGCGATACAGAATTAAGACCGGAAACTGACAAAGGCAACTTTTTTAAACCATAAAAGCGCTATACTCATTAAAAGATTACCCTGAAGCGGTCGATCATACCGAAGGTAACACGACAGCGCATGGCGACAAGAAAGCTTTTATTCTGAAACAGGAAGTCTGTTCAGAATAAGAGCTGAGAACATTCTCGAACATTCTCGGGCTCCCATCCCCCACCCGCTCCACTCTGCTAGCTCGATGGCTAACGTTAGCCAATGCGTCCACTGGGTTCGCGATTGCAGCACAATTACAACCATTCAAATAAATCATCGTTTACATTCAGCACAAACACTGTAAAACCAAGAATACATTGTTATCGTTTGCGAATCACGACCATGAGTGAGCAAAATACTGGAGGCTATTCCCGCCATTGTAGCAAACTACAAGGGATGTGGAGAGTTTTATATTTTTTAAAAAATGTGTTTATTTGTGACTTCAACAAGAATAACTTACCGAATTGTTGAACCGAGGATGACTTTGGATGTAGGGCAGGCTTGTCCTTGCCGGTGTGAGAAGGGAAAGGAAGGCGATTCGACAACGGAACCTTATATATAACCGGCAAAGCAGCCAATCAGGCCTCGAGTCTTTGACGTTTCCTTAACGGTCCGCCAATGACGGTTAGTATCTCTCATGACGCTAACAACGGTCAAGCCAACTTCCTGTTCTATTATCTGTATTTCATAATTCCTTTGAATGACCGCATGGCTTCAGACGTTAACCTTGTCTGGAGATACAAGATGTACACTGAATGTATACGAAACATCGACTCGTATAATTAGACAGTAGAATGAGCTTATACTCTTATTATACTGACCTTCGAAAGCAAGGAAGTTATAGTATGGCCCCGGCGAGGATAAAAAGGAGCTAACAGAGCTATGCTACTGAATTAATGAACACAATGTGCAGTGGTCACAAAGTCCGAAGCACAATTTCCTTGTTCCTCCTGTTCTTTACTGTAGTTTTCAACGCTTTTGTCCCCAGTCTGGGTCAAGTAGTTTCGTCTTGTTGATGATTGTCAAAACGACAATATTAGTAACCAAAAGGTTATAGCCTAGTGTTGTACGGATACATCTGGCGATTATGTTACAGTTCATTATATGAATGTCTATCCATTACTGTTGGCCAGTCATTTTAAATAGATATTCCCTGATGGTTGGAGGTGTGTACTCATGGATGTATAATAAGATCTTATAATACATCCGTGTGTGTACTGTACAGTCAGCCTGTTGTAGCTGGTAGCTTCCTGGTTATTGTGACAATAAATTTACTAACCATCTGCATCACATCAATTTGTAATCCTATTTGGATGGTTGCTTTTGCCTTAAAGGATAGGTTCACAATTTTTCTGAATCATATGAACAGTGAAAGAGGTTTTCCTCGCTGTAATTATTCCTCTTGTTCATATTGGCTATTAAAAGATCTCCTACAAATGTGCTTTCAGTGTAGGTGATGGTGACCAAAATCCACAGTGTGTCCACACAGTCATTTTGTGCAAAAAAGCATTTAAAGGTTTTATTGAAACTAAATGAATATGAGTCTTCAGCAGTCTGAGTTAGTCATATCAAGTGGATATCTGCCACATTTACCGTCTTTTTAGCACCAAATTCCCTCTTTGTGTTTCCTCGGACAGTGCTTCCCTGTTGAGCTGTGGTGGAAGTATAGTAACAAAAAGAGGGACTTTGGCACTAAAAAGACTGTAATGTTGAAAGATATCTACTTGATTTGACTCATTTGGACGCTGAAGCTTCATATTAGTTTCAGATAAACTTTTAAATACATTTTAGCACAGAAGGAGGACTGTGGATTTTGGCTTCCATCACTTACATTGTAAGTGCATTATGAAGGGATCTTCTAATGGTCAGTATGAACAGGAGAAATGATTACAGCAAGAAAAACATGTTTCAATGTTCATTTGGGCTCCTGTCAGCTGTGTTACGACAGACTTGAAAAATTGTGAATGAGTAATTTTTTAAATGAATGAATAATTTTTTTCAATTAGTTAAGCTACTCCACAGTCTTTCCACATATCCCCTGCATAACTTCCCCTTGGGGCACAAGTGCCCCTGGTTTGGAATCACTGTTGTGGGCTACCATATGAGGATGATACTTGAAATGTGATATTACAGATGATGTTGACATGGTGCAATTATTTAAAAAGTCACAAAAGATACAGATAATGCAAAAACATCACTTTTACTTTCCTTAAATCATCTCGCATCACATTCAAATAAAGTATGCCATCATGTTATAGCAAAATATACTTTATTCTCACATTTAAACACAATTTATACAGTATTTATACAGTACAGTATTACAGTTACAACCAATGTGTTAACACATTCTTTTCTGTCTAAACATACACTCTATGTAACAAGTCCAATAAAACAGCTAATCAGCATATTCTGAGAACATGGTGCTGATGGTGTTGCTGATATTAGAGATTCTGTATGTGACTGCTACAGTTCTGTCTCCTTTATGTCATGTTTGGCTGAGGTTTGTGCCTGGGTTTGAGGTTGAGAAGTCTGCTCTTTATTTGTACTCTGTGTTGCTGTCGTCGCACCTGTATTTATAACTGAAGTTATCCCTGTTGGTTCTTCAACAACGTACTGTGTGAATGCCGTGTTGAAGAGTCCTGTGTGAGAGAGAACATTTGGCAATCAGTAATGACACATTAGTTCTGTTTCTGTGGAATAAGAGGTGTGGCACCAGAGTCTGTGATGAACTGCATACAATTCAATTTGTCATGTTGATGTTGCAATGAAATAAAAGAGGAAATTTGTTGAAGAAACTGATACAGAAATGGAATTAATTAGGCCCCAAATTCATTTTTTTAAATATAGTTAAAAGTTTGAACCTTTTAAATATTATTTAGGCAATTACTCAATTACTGCAAGTGTTGAATTAAACTAAAAATTAAAAATAATTTCTGACAATTTTTTTCCCTGATTCCCAGCGATGCCATCAGTCAGTGAACACTATCCACTTATGTGTTACTGAGCTTCATTCACTTCCTGAAGCTAAAAGTTACATTCAACGAGAATCACATTAAATTTCAAACCATGGCACAACATTTCAAGTTGTTCCTGAAAAATATACATGTGAATTTGTAAATGATCCTTGTTTTAATTAACGAAGCATGTCACGAAAGCAGGAGCAAATCAAGTCTCTGCAGTTGGAAAACAGTCTCTGCTGGCACAAGTAATTTCAATGCATTTCCACATTTCTTTTGGGTAGAAGCCATGAAAGGAGTGCTGAATCATCTACATACCTCTTCGCCTTTGTCCTTGGGCGTTTTTCTCTTCCTGGCTTGATTTTGATTTACTGCTCTCCTCTGACGGATCAGAGTCTTCATTTTCTGTAACAATAAAAACTGTCATATATTTTGTTTTTAAATTTATTTATCAAAAAGAAAGTACTTGACTTTTTTTAAACCACAAGCCCACAATTAGGTATGCTATGTATTTGTCTCATTGCAGCATTTTCCAGCTTTGAAGCAGACATAAGCGGGACGATATTTCTGGACACTCATCAAGCAGAAGTCAGAACAAAACTAGCACAAAGGAGTTGCTTCATAAATTTATGGCCCTGACTGAAGTTCAAACTAACAACAGCTGCAGCCTTGATGCTATTAGATGCCATGCAGGAAATGGGAATGTGGATTGCTTACCTTTCTTCCAGGTGATGTGTGCTCTTCTTAGCTTGATGGCAAAAAAAAGGACCACTACCAGAAGAGCAAAGATCAGGCATGTCACCAGGAAGACCAGTAATGAGGAACTTCCTCTCTTTGCTATCCGCATCTCTTGGTCATTAGAGCTCACTGGGAATGGACAGAATGCTGTTGGTTAGTTCAGCAAAATCTCAATCACTTTCAGAGACAAAACATTTATCTCATCATTTTCAAAGTATCATTTTTGGAGTCTGAACCATGCAGACACAAGTGCTGTTAAAAGTGTGAATTTACCTGTTCTGTTTCCCTCCGTATGGTTATAGAATGTGGTCTCATTTGTTGTTTCAGAGACAGATGTCCAGTCTTTGAGGAATCATGGAGAAGGAAGATACAATAATTAAAAGACTTATAGACAGATAAGCTACTGCAGCTCCAGTCTAAATGGAAAAACTCAATTGTAGTTGTTCAAAATCACCACTAGATGGCATCAAACAGAAAAGAATAGTTTTGCGTATGTCCTGATTCAGTACCTGTTGTGCTTGTTGCATTACTGATGCTTTCATTCCTAGTCCTGGTTGAGTCTGATAACACAGAGGTTCTTGGGGCCTCTACAAAAAATAAAGACATTGTGATCAATAAGAAAATAGAAAACAGCATGACTTTAAATGTCAAAATTGATTTATCCATATATTGATTTTCTTTGACAAACTCTTCTTTGGCGTTTAAAGTTAAAACCTTTGGGTTCAAAAACTACACAGCAGTTTTTCAAGCTGGAATAGAAGATCTTTGATGATGCTCTTTATCTCAGAACTGCTCTTCACCCACATGGAGCATCACAGTGCCATCCTCAGAATTTATGAATACATCTCACTTAGTTGACTTTCACACTATGCTGTGGGATTTCCGTCACAGGAAACAGATCTAGTGGTATCACACTATAGTGGTGGTTAAACAATGCGAGTGTTATAAATGTGTTGTGAAAGGTGAGATGTCTCTTGTTTCCATCCCACAGGCTGACAGTTTGTGTGATATATTACAAAGTTAACTCTCCCATTTAAGATACTGTACATCTTTTTAAATTAATTGTAAACATTGTTATATGCAGGATGTGGTCTAAATGTTGAGTCTTTGAGATGTCATAATTTAGTATTTGAACTAATGTGACATTTATACTGCCATGTGACATTAATCATTCATTTAAAGCCTGTGCACCCTGAATATCTTACAAAGGAAAAAGTTGTCACTCACCACTAGTGCTGAGATGTGAGCCTGAGAAGCTCTCTGGTGAAGGCCCAGGCACATCTCTGGTGGTGAAGTACCCTGTTGTTTTTCCATGTCTGAACCAGCGGGTTGTTGTCTTCAGCACCTCTGTTGACCCTTGAGGCTGAGATGTGGGTGGACTAATCATGGTTGTGGACTTTGTTGCTGTGACAGAGAGGGGTTTTACGTTATTTATAGACGGAAACTGCCTTCAATTTATGGACAATCAAAGTGAAAATTCATGCTGACATTTGAAAAATCTGCAAATCTCACATCTGTTTTTTTCCAACTAGAATACAGGAAACCAGACTATTTACAACATACAAAAAGAGGAAATGACATCGTGCTGTTTGGCTGGTCAAGTTTCACAGTGGTCCTGTGAACAGTGTCATGGAGCAACTCATGAGAAAAAACCCTTTCCAGTGCTTTCCCTGTTTTGTGACGACACAAGTACGCTTTCACTGTTCCTCAAACATCACCCTTTAAGCAGAAGTACTTTAAAGGAAACACGTTCCAGTTAATATAAAGATAATTTTTTACTTATTTTCTCTGCTGCTGAATGTTTGGTAGGCAGTGTTTATATTATACTCACTAAAATATAAGCAGGTATACTGTGAGTACAAACTTCAGATGAAATGAATTATACTCACAGTCTCGTCCAATTTTGACAAAGTTCATCAGAGGTTGTGAGTCCCGAGATGGATGCCGAACAAGGCATTTCACGGTGACTCTGGTGTCCACTGAGAGAAAATATAACGTATCCGAGGAGACATATTTTCTATCTTCAAGTAGGATTTGGGAACCTGTGGAAGGGGACAGATATCATCAGTTTCTATTTTTAATCAGGTGTACCAGCTACCAACTACTAATCTATGAGTTAGTATGAGTATGAGCTTGTCTGAGTTGAGTAGGTTGACATGTTTGTAGAAATGATGAGCACTTTCTTTAATGGAACATGGAATTTTAAAGGTTATGGCTGTCAGTAAACCCACCAAATGTGGGTTAAGATTACCGTAACTGTGGCATGTACTGTCATCAAGAGATGAGCCCACTCAGTGGTCTCTGAATCTAATTTTGACTCACCGACAAAGGAGCAATTGCAATAATACTGTTCAAAGTGCTGGATATTCCAAAGAAATGACGAGTGTCCAAGCGTAACTGCTATTCTGTTCATAGATGTGCATCATACTTGGCACAAACAATTGGGTGAAATGAAATATAAATTGCAGGGTCACACTGCTTATTTCATCTCTCTAAACAGCGATGCCAGTCACAGTGCTACATGACAAAAAGCTATCACCAAATAAAGAGCAAAGTGCATTCCAGCTTCTGTAAGTGGGAAGATTTTTGCCATTTTGAGGTTCAGAATAGCAGTGGATGCATCACCACAAATATGCAGCTAAAGGTGATGTGCCTTTGTTACTCAAATTCATGTTATGTTATCATTTATGGCTCACTTTGGTTCACTTCTTAATTAGAATGTAGTTTGCTATTTATTCTAAGTACTAACTTCTGCATTCATAACTAACTCACCATGAGTAAGAAATTCAGGCCCGTTATCCAATTTCCAGGATATCTGGGGAAGATAGTGGTTCCCCTCAGCAGTGCATTTTACGACACACTTCCCTGCATCCTCTGTTTCTGTCATTATGGGAAGACCTTTAAAAGAATCAACACCAGAGCAAATGTTATTATAGTATTATGACATAATCATCCAAACAGCAATGTCATGATCATGGCCAGTCATGCTGTTAAATTACTAAATCATTGTCAAAGTCACGTTTTATAATCTGTAGACTACCATTGTTTGACCCAATGCAATGCAAAAATAGTTGCTAGTTTAATTATACTCACGTAACACTGTCACCTCCACCTTCTTCTCTGTTGTGTGGGTGTCATACTGAGTGCATGTGTAGTTGCCTCCATCTTTGAAGGTGACATCGGAAATAGCGATGTTGAATTCTGACTCCGACAGTTTGATGATGCTGTAGCGCTTGTCCCTCAAAACTGGAAATGAGTGAGGACAAATAAAACAATGATGTTAAATATCCCTGATTTGAAGGTCTGAGAGACTGTGTTGCTGCTTATACATTTGTTTGTGTGATTAAAACGCAAGATATGTCATTCACCTTCACCTTTATCGTGATTGAAGAACATTAAATGTCCATCAGGGTTCCTCCATTCCACATTGGTTTTATGAGCGTCTGTAATGGGGCAGTGTAACTCGAGTGTCTGACCTTTCATCACAGTCTTACGCTGCCACACCGCAAGTGAAACTGCAATCACATAAATAGGAACATTGTTTTCCTTGGAAATTCACACTGAGAACACAATGTCATTCCCATGCTATACATTTTGATAATACATGTATTTTTCATAAAAATACACCCTCACTACTATTCACAAACATATGAGCAACCATGTATTGGTATAAAAGGTCAAGTGCACTGAAGGTATGTCTCCCTCCCTCATATACAGAGGTGTCCAAAGGCGAAAGCCTGTTTCTCACAGTCTCATCTGTTCTTGTCAGTGCCTCTGTTTTGAGACTGTGTGTGCGTGCGTGGAGGTGGTGTGAGAGGAAAAAAAAACACTTCACTGTACTGCAGCTACAAAAGCACCCCCCTGGTACACATCTAATGCATTTCTGATCTGACAGGATGTGGTCAGTCCTTTCATGGTGAAAGAGAAAGTAAGAGAAAATATACATTTGTGGTGGGTTGCACATGGGGGCATTGGGGGCTTTTTCTTTCCTATGGGGTGAGAATGATGAGGTGTTTGGAAAACACATTTGTGGGGGCATATTGTCGCAAGCAGTGAGGGCAGTGGGCTTGAAGGAACAGAGGTCAACAAGCCTTTTTCACACGCGTGGGTTGTGTGTTCAATATGACATTACTTATATTTAACTTCAGAACAAATGTAAATGACAGAAAATAACTTTTTACTGTATGGCAACATGCTTTTGAGCCTGGCAGTTTTCTCTAGACGTTAACAATAGGGTTTGAGACATTTTTTATTTTTAAATTATGACTTATTAAGCACATTTCAATCCACAGAAAATTCTATATGCAATGTAGAATATGCATCAAACAAAAGCAAAGTCAATGTAAATACAGTAAATATGAATTTATAAGCCTACATACTATTGTACACACATACATTTTGTACATAATGTACAGTATATCTAATTAAACTTGTAATGAAAAAACAGCCACAAAGAAATCAAATGTAATCAAATGCACAGCGTAAAGGGAACATACTGTATCCGTGTGCATTAAATGACATTAGCGTTTAAGCAAAATTATTGAATAAAATATCATAAAATGAAATAAAATATAAGAATCCAAATGGGGACACAGTTCATCATGGCTAAGTCAAAAGCTTTACACATACACACCTAATCTCACCTACCACAATCTAATGCCTAAAAAAAGTATAAACTCATCTGATTTGTCAGAAGCATCTGGGTTTGTAATTTCCATTCAATTTCTCAAATAAAGCATCAGATTTCAAAACATCACACACTGCCATACGAAGACCAACATGGTAACAAAGTGTCATATGTTAAGAATTCATAATCAAAGTCATCACTACCAGTAGGAATATCTGTGTTTTTCATAAGTTTCATTCAGTTTACCATCTCAGCATCATCTACTTGTCATAACAAAGTATGTCAGTCAACAAGTATTGAAGGTATGTACTCACCTTGTATGAATAACATGAAGATACCGAGCTGCAGCTTCAGTTCCATCTTTGTCTCTCACTAACAGTCACACAGCACTTCGTCTCTGCTGCATTTCCTCATTGTCAGATCTATTTGTACACTGCTGAGGGACCTTCCATGACATCACAGCTCTGTGGTTTCCACAGACTTTTTGATTCGAGTTATCATGTGATACTCTAAAAGTACAAGATTAATAGTTCAGGATTTATAATTATTGGCTCCTGTTTCTGAAATGAAAGTATTTTGTGTCACTAATTACTACCCAACAATAATTTCTAGTGATTTAATAAAAACAGCTTAACGATTTTCAAGAAAAAAATCCCCAAAAACACATATACAAGACTGTAATTCCCCTAAAATGTAACTTTATAGAGAGCAAAGTCATCATTATCTTTAGTTACATCTGTGCTTTTTCATCAAAATGTTCTTTGCGAGAAAGGTCTCATAAGTGATATAGTAAAAAAAAAAAAAGAAGAAAAAAAAAGACAATGCTTCATTGCATATCAGGGAGACTAAAGGTGTCAATTAAATCAACTCCAACTGTTTAGAGAGTTTATGGTACAGGTCAGTTGAGAAACTTAGTCAACCAGCTGTTACTATAAGTTTGTCAGAGTGGGGTTTGATTTCTTGAACTTCAGGTTGGAGGCCTGCAATTCTAACCACCAAACCACCATCACCGAGATGAACTACTTTACACAGGTCTCAAGTTTCCTGAGGGGAGATCTGTTCAGCAAAACACCACCTGTGTGAGCTAGAAAGTCTTGTGAAAGCAGAGAGTTGTGAAGGCAGAAATGAAAAGGGACAGACCTCTTTCAGACAGTAATGACTCAAAAATAAATTGGAGCTCTTCCAGATTTTCCATCCATCCATCAGTTATGGACGTTTATCCTTTAGAGGGGGACTGGAGCCTATCCTGGCTGACATTGGGTGAGAGGTGGGGTAATTCATTCACATTCACACAAATAGCTGAGCAGGATGATATAATGTGTCATGTGCACACACTGAATAAGGGATAAAAAGGTGAGCTAGAAAAGGGAGAGTGGACAAAGATTCAACCTTCTGGTAGAGATGACGAAGTCAGTGCCATCACTTCGGTTATGACTGAAATATCTCAACAAATAGCCTATTGGATGTTGTCATGACATTGTGCAGACATTCATGGTCCCCAGAGCATGAATCCTAATGACTTTGGTGATCCCCTGGCTTTACCTCTTGGCTTTACCTCTGGTGTCACCATCAGGTTGACATTTCTGTTTTTTAGTTAAATCTTTCACCAACTATTGGATGGATTGTTGTGAAATTTGGTACACACATTCATGTTCCCCACAGGACGAATCATACTGATTTTAATAATCCTCTGAAATTTCTTTACCATCAGATCACAATGTCAATCTTGCCAATATTTTGATTTATCTATTTAACAGGGGTTTTTTGTTTTGTTTTGTTTTGTTTTACACTGTGACAAGACAAAATTCTTTTTTCTTGTCTATTTTTTTAAAACCTTTTTATCGGGTTTTGCGTAATTATACATTTGTATCAAAAACAAATACAATTGCCATTTCTAATGTTCCATCAAGACCCGTGTTTTTATAAAGACATAAGCATCGAAACACACTAGACCCGGAACAGTAAAACACACACACACACACACCAACAGCGGAACACACAATCAAACTGGAGAACAAAAAACAACAAAAACACAGAATAATGGTGATGCTAAATAGCATTTCCTCAACAAAGACCACGCCATTTGTGCAGTATTTAAAAGAATAGTTTATTGGGATTGGCAAGAAGATTTGGGAGGAATTAAATAAGTGTCAATTGCGGTGGGATGATTGGGGTAGAGGAGAGGGACGAAGAGGGTCAACCGCCAGGGGACGAACAGGAACCGAAGGTTGGTCAAGGTCAGGTACGATGGGATGATAGGGAATGAGGGGAGGGATGAAAGGGGTCGATTGGATGGGGATGAACAGGGGGCCAGTTGGAGTTGAGATTTGGCTGGAGCATCTAGGAACCGGGGGGGGGGGGGGGGGGGGGGGGGGGTCGAGACTCAGGGTGGAGACACGTCTCAATGAGCTTCATCATCCCTGAGTGGTTCCTATAATGAAAGAGGGAGAAGGAGAATTACTGAGATGGAAGTATCGACCCTAACACGCATGTCTTTGATGGTGGGAAGACACCGGAGCACCTGGCAGACCTGGTCAGGACCTGGGACAGCCAGGGTTCAAACCCAGGAGGACCTTCTTGCAGTGCTAGCCACCATGCTGATGATTTCATCCATTCTTGCCTTCCCATAAATGTACACTGGACCAAAAAAAAACAAGATTAAACGAATTAAAATATTTTAAGTATGTTTGAAAAGATGAAAATATGTAGTACTAGTTAGGGGAGACTAAACTACAAGGACCCTGTACTGTTCACTTGAAGGTGACTAAAAATACAATTTCCTCAAACATATCAAAGTGTATCCTAACTTATACAAATGTGTGTTGACTCTTTAACTTAAAGTTAATGAAACATGCTTTTTTATCTCAACATTGGAACAGAGACAGATATTCAGACAGATATCAAAAACACAAATCATTATATTCACATGATTAAATCATTAGTAGTGTACATACCTAACGCAGTCTGTACTTCTTTGAGCTGAACAGCAGGCTCTATCGCTAGCTCTCTTTGATTTTTCTGTACAAGCATTAGATTTAGGTTGTATTTTGGTTTGGCAAAATAACAGAAGAAAACCTTGAAAACGACATTTTTTGTATGAACTTTGGTATTATCATATTGCATATTAAGGTTTCTTAAACCAATGTAGGCGTTCAATTTTATGCTAAATAAAATATGACCCTCTAAACATCTCTCTTTCTGTCAGTTTAAATTCAGTGTTTTGTCATCAGATCAAATAATATGTTTGTGATATATGTTTGAAAAAGACTGCGACATATCATGCAAAGATAATAATGCAGCAGCAGTGTGCAGGTGTAGTTTCACTTGTGAAGGTGGAGGCAGGTTAAATGACTCACACTCATGAAAAGAGCATACAGTAACCTGACTGACAGTGGCTAAAAAGCTCTTGTGGTAAAAGACTTTACCAGAATTATCAAATGACGTGTAAATAAAACTTGTAGCAATATACTGTAGTGGTTTCACTGCAATGCTGTAGATGTAGTGTAACTGTATTTTCCTACATGAGCAGCGATGCAATGGAATCTTCTAAATTCAGTCTACCACCTCTTTACTTTGACCACTTTTATGCTAATGTTATCATTATATCACATGATACTACTAACTTTAAAAGCACATGGTCAATAATGAGTTTTTGACTATATGATTGATGTTTGTCTGTATTGGTCAAACTATGCCAATGATCGGTGTTGGGGGTGATGCATTAGAGCACTCGGATTACTTTTTTTCTGTAATGAGTAACATAACACACTAGTTTTGCAATTCAAGTAATCAGTTATTTAGTTACATTTTCAAATAAGCAATCTGTTACCTTACCGTATTGCTTGATGTTCACTGTGGCTGGAACTCAAGCAGAAAGATGATGTCACGAGAAACAGGCATTTCATGGCACGTATTTGAAAAGAAGGTGGATTTGGATGGATTAAAGGGCCCCAAATTCTATTTGGTATCTTATTCCAAACAATATCTTTAGAAAACTGGGTAGTCTTTATTTGATATATCACCAAATTGCCTTTAAAATATCTAAACTTTATCAACAGGCCCTCCTAGCTTGGAATTTATGTTACATACATAACTTTTCCCCTCACAAAACTATCATATGGAATACTGGAGACATTACTGATGAAAAAAATCTATCTTTAAGCAAAATTGGGTTGATAAAGGTATGATTTATGTAAGTGATCTCTTTGATACCAGCGGTTTATTGTTCAGTTATGAGTGATGCCTTCTTATTAAAACCTTTCCTGTAACAAGAAGAGAATTTAATTATGTAATGAAAGTGATTCCTAATGGTCTATTACATCTAATGAAAAGTCATGTTCAATATCAAGAAACACTGAGGATAGAAACCCTTTTGATGATAAATGGTATTGACATTATGAATACTGGATGCAACAATAAACATATGTGTAGCACATTCTATGAAAGAAGGAAAATTACTCCCAGAGGAAAAGCTTTTTTGGAACATTTTTATGGGTACTGAGTGGCAGAGAGCATGGCTATTATTACTATATAAATTCTGGATTAACAATACGATTAAAGAAGTACACGTCACGCATTTTACACAATATATATGAACAAATCTATATTTCTACAATTTTTTAGATACTGAAAACAAATATAATTTTTACAACAATGAACCAGAATCTTCTTATCTTACATTCAGTATACATTCAGTTACTGTTTGGTCTTGAATGGAAGATTATATAATGTGTAAAACTAATCATAATATTAAAATTGAGTGTGAAATGTCATTACACATTTTGAACATGATAAATGTAACATTGAATTCATAGTAAACTTATTGATTCTACATGGTAAATGTCACATACATAAATGAAAAACAAAAAGTTTCCCCCAATTTTACTGGATTTGTATGTGAATGTATGTGATGACAAGTGTATTTATCCCAGCTTCTTCTTAAAGTATATTTAGTTATTCATTTATTTACTTTATTTCATTTTATATTCTTTTTTCTTTGTGCACCATTACGTTGAGTAAATGTCGTACTGTTTTGTGTATTTTAATGTTTACTAAATAAAGTTTGTACAAAGGGATAGACAAAAGTTTGTTACCAACACTACAGCGCCCTCTAGCCCTTACACTGGAGGGAATCTACTAACCATACACAGAACCTCAGTCATGGTACAAAATGCATTATTTCACAACAGTAAACTGTAAACTATGTGAAGAACACAACTTAGATATATGTCCATAAACACATCGCCTCAACACGCTTAACATATTTCCTTTCTATTGTTGCTGCATGTCAAAAAAGGGAGAAAATCTCTGACGCATGCGCACTGTTTCTTTTCTGTTTCTGCACCTAATCCTGCTGGTTGGCGGGTAAACTGCGAGCTAGTGGAAGGTGTCCTGCAGTTGTATCAGTGCGCGTGTGCGTCTCAACTAGCGAGATGACAGAGAGGACAACCTGTATGTGGAAGTATTTGCATTAATACGCAAGGAAACGCAAAGGGGTTTTCATTGTTGGTAAATTCAAGTAATTCAAAAGTAGTCTAACGAGTTACTTTTAAGAGTAGGTAACGCTGCAACGTAACGAATTACTTTTCAATGGCAATAATGTTGTAATGTAACGAGTTACTTTAAAAAGTAGCGTTATCCAACACTGCTAAAATGATAATGCCCATATTGAGTTTACCAGTCCTGGTAGGCTCTTACAGTCAATTTGATAAAAAAACAAAAAACAACAACCATATTTTCATCTCTAATGAATTATTCAAGAAACAATGAGAATGATTTGCTCTGTGAAAGAGTTGCCTCCACTTATATGCCCCACCTATACATTGTGTAAAGCCCTAGAACTTTCTCCAGCTATGTCCGACTCTGATCTCTTTTATTCTAAGAGATTTTTTTTTTAAACAGTTGTCAAGTTTTAGCCAATCAGAGGAGCTTTAAGGGCACGCGCAGACTGATCCAGAATGTGCTGGAAGCTCACTGCTGTTCTGCAAGCTGATTGGCTCAAATGTCGTTGACGGGCTTGTACAGAAACAGTGCGGCCGGCATCTTCTGCCTGTATGTAATTGTTGGAGGAGAGAGTCAGCCTGCAGCAGCCCCATAGGTCACAGCATCATCACCAGGTAGGACGAGGATATCTCTCACACGGCTTATGCATTGTTGCCAGTTAACCCTTCTATGTGCCAAATACCCTATCACTGACAACACGTTTTCTGTTCTATGGGTGGTATGTGGTACCAAATAATAAATTAATGGTGACACTAGTAATGTTTTTATTTCTATCATATCACTACAGTATTCATTTGGTCTATATTTCTTGGTATTTCTTATGTAGACTATATGTTTATCTTCATACTCTTATCACAGAAAATACTGAATTAAAAAGTAGATCTTTTGTAGATATTCACAGCTGCAGTGATGTTACTTTTGAGAATACTTGGCTCAGGGTGTCAGTCTTACCAACGCATGTAACTTTGCACATATATGTCTGTCAGTCACAGGCGGTGGGGGGAGGGAGGTGTGAGCGCCTGTCTCACCCAGATGGTCCTGAGATCAGCAGCTTGAATAGCACTTTTCAGCCTGATGCTGCAGAACGTGGTGTGGTGCTGGATCCTGCAGGCTGCGCAATCCTGCACTGCACAACAAACACATTTTATTCAAAGTATTAAGCGAACAAATGTGGAATATGTGATGCAGGGAGACTGAATGATCTATGTGACTTAAGACTTTTACAAATGGACTTTTTAAACAGTTGCCTAGACCCACTCTATACTTTTTCTGTTCAGACTATAGAGTGTTTGTACAGCTTAACTTGGCTGCTGTCCACTGACATCTGATCTGTGGCAGTGTGTTTATCCTGTGACAGTCTACACCTGAAAGGTGACACGAGCCATCACAATTAGATGTGAAGAAAATTCAGGCAGATGTTGTGCTCTCTAAAATAATAAAGTATAAAGTTTTAAACAATGACATTCATACAATAATAATTCTGTTCAAACTGAAATTTATTTGAATTGATTTTTTTTAGAAGGAGAGGATATCTCATTAAAAATTTGACATATTGTAAGATATGATTAAACCTAAAATTAGTTGATTAACATATGCAGACTTTACAGGCTTGTTTATTTTGATGTCATTGCCCCCTGCTGGAATAACATTAACTATTAATTGTTTTACTTTTACAGAATAGTTTTACTTTCTCAGAGAAATCATGTCCAAAGGGGCAGCAGTTGGTATCGATCTTGGGACCACCTACTCCTGTGTTGGTGTGTTCCAGCATGGCAAAGTTGAAATTATTGCCAACGACCAGGGCAACAGGACCACACCCAGCTATGTGGCCTTCACAGATTCTGAGAGGCTGATCGGAGATGCAGCCAAGAACCAGGTTGCCATGAACCCCACCAACACAGTCTTTGGTAAGGTTACAGCAAAGTGAAGTGATATGTGTCATGAAATATTAATTTATCCACATGGTCTTGTGCAGTGTGCAGTGTTGTGCTGTCACTGCTAGAACACTGGCAGCACAACACTGCAATATGATGGGAAAATAAACTTGGATCTGAACAAGCAGCAGATACAAATATTTTTTTTATTCTTTGATGGGGATTGCAGATGCTAAACGTTTGATTGGCAGACGATTTGAAGACACAGTAGTTCAGTCTGACATGAAGCACTGGCCATTCAATGTAATCAGTGATAGTGGACGCCCCAAAGTGGAGGTCGAATACAAAGGCGAAACCAAAACCTTCTACCCAGAGGAGATCTCCTCCATGGTGCTGACAAAGATGAAGGAGATTGCTGAAGCCTACCTCGGGAAGGTAAGTTCACATAATATAACTACATTATATACAATACAATGTACTTAAAACTTCTCTTTTCATGTTTTTTAGTCTGTGTCGAATGCCGTTATCACTGTACCTGCATACTTCAATGACTCGCAACGTCAAGCAACCAAGGATGCTGGAACTATCTCTGGTCTAAATGTGTTGAGAATCATTAATGAGCCCACTGCAGCAGCTATTGCTTATGGCTTGGACAAGAAGGTAAGATTTAAGTCAGTTGTGGTTGTATCATGTTTTAAATCCACCAGTAAAACTGTGCTCAAACTTTTCTTGTTTCCAGGTTGGGTCTGAGAGGAACGTACTCATCTTTGATCTCGGTGGTGGCACCTTCGATGTGTCCATTTTGACCATTGAGGATGGTATCTTCGAGGTCAAGTCAACTGCTGGTGATACTCATCTTGGTGGGGAAGACTTCGACAACCGCATGGTCAACCACTTCATCGCAGAGTTCAAGCGCAAGTACAAGAAGGACATCAGCGACAACAAGAGAGCTGTCCGTCGTCTCCGTACCGCCTGTGAGAGGGCAAAGCGTACCCTGTCTTCCAGCACCCAGGCCAGCATCGAAATCGACTCTCTGTATGAGGGAGTTGACTTCTACACCTCCATCACCAGGGCTCGCTTTGAGGAGCTCAACGCTGACCTCTTCCGTGGCACCCTGGACCCTGTGGAGAAGTCACTCCGTGATGCCAAGATGGACAAAGGGCAGATCCATGACATCGTCTTGGTCGGCGGCTCCACCCGTATCCCAAAGATCCAGAAGCTGCTGCAGGATTTCTTCAATGGCAAGGAGCTTAACAAGAGCATCAACCCCGATGAAGCTGTCGCCTATGGAGCTGGTAGGTGTCTAGCTTCTCAACCAAGCATATCCACCTACTAGATATAATTTTTGACTGAGAATGTTTTTTTGTCCAATGGCTAAAATGAAAAATGTGCACTGCCTGTCCCATTCAAAGTCTAACACTCAAAGTCACACTTCCAGTACCAGTCAGAAGTTTGGACACACCTTCCTATTCACTTGAATGAGAAAGTGTGTCCAGACTTTTGACTAGTATTGTATTTACAGCTGTGCAGGCTGCCATTCTGTGCGGTGACAAGTCTGAGAATGTCCAGGACTTGCTGCTTCTGGATGTCACCCCTCTGTCACTGGGTATTGAGACAGCTGGAGGTGTCATGACTGTTTTGATCAAGCGTAACACCACCATTCCTACCAAGCAGACCCAGACCTTCACCACCTACTCTGACAACCAGCCTGGTGTGCTTATCCAGGTGAGGACACTAGAGGATATGATTCAATTTTTGTGGAATTCACTGTTCTAGCAGAGGTCACGTCATTATCCAGTGCATTTCTGGGATGTTTGAGTAGCTGAAGTGACATTGCATACTTAATACCCCACAGGTTTATGAAGGTGAGCGTGCCATGACGAAGGACAACAACCTTCTGGGCAAGTTTGAGCTGACAGGCATCCCTCCTGCTCCTCGTGGTGTTCCCCAGATCGAGGTGACGTTTGATATTGATGCCAATGGAATCCTCAATGTCTCTGCAGTCGATAAGAGCACTGGCAAGGAGAACAAGATCACCATCACCAATGACAAGGGTACAAAAACGAATAAAAACACTGCTCAACTCAAATACAGCAATAGTGTTATTCAAACAATGGATGATTAAATGCTTATCTTGTCTGTTTTATGAAAGGTCGTCTCAGCAAGGAGGATATTGAACGCATGGTTCAGGAAGCTGAGAAGTACAAGGCAGAGGATGACGTCCAGCGTGACAAGGTGTCTGCTAAGAATGGCCTGGAGTCTTATGCTTTCAACATGAAGTCCACAGTGGAGGATGAGAAGCTTGCTGGCAAAATCAGTGATGACGACAAGCAGAAGATTCTGGACAAGTGCAACGAGGTTATCAGCTGGCTTGACAAGAACCAGGTAAGAATTGATGTTGACCTATGAAAGCAATTCATTTATGGAAAACAACATGATTAACATGTTTTTCCTCTCCACTTTCCTGTTATTATACATATTAATGGTCCATAAATTAATATGTTTTTGTGAAAGAAAAGATTTTGTTGATTTGTTGCCACATATACACAATATTTGCTTTAAAACTTAACTTAATTTCTTCAATCAAGGATCAATCAAGGGTTAACTCTGCTATTCTGAAGTTGTGAGTGGGTAATTTAGTAGGACATAAGCAGACAGATTGTATCTGGCTGTCTGTGACTTGAGATCTGATCACAGTACAAGTAAGACCACATTCAGAGATGATCCAGCAGATGTGATCACATTCAGACTGCAATGCAAAGGTGTGTGTTATCACACTACACATAAATACCTTTCCTTATTTACATTAGATACAGATTGATTTGTAACTCCAAATATGAGTGGGTCCGGGACTAACAACATAGATATTTCATTCATGTCATCACAGAATGGTGATGTCATGCTGAGAAGTACACTAGTGTTTCGTCAGGCTGTATTATCCTCACCAGTGTTGCAACACTAACAGAGTTAAAAATGAATTTATTTAACATTTAAACTGTCAAGTAATTCCTACAGAATATGAAAAAACATGACTTCATTTCCTTGTACTAGACTGCAGAGAAGGATGAATATGAGCATCAGCAACAGGAGCTGGAGAAGGTGTGCAACCCCATCATCACCAAGCTGTACCAGAGTGCTGGTGGCGTGCCAGGTGGGATGCCTGGTGGGATGCCAGGCAGCTTCCCCGGAGCTGGTGGAGCTCCTACCGGCGGAGGATCCTCCGGACCAACCATTGAGGAAGTTGATTAATCACTTTGTCTGTGTCCCCTTCATATCCCTGAATAATAACCCAGCATGAACATTCCCAGAGACCTAACATTTAATAGAAACACTGTCTGTGCATTTTAAGTCACTTTTGAACCCAGAATAATAAATGATGCCTAAGCCATGTATCTTGTATCTTGCTTATTGCTTGCTTGTATAACACACATATTTGTCAGGTGGATTTGAATTCACTGTGAACATCTTTGCACCAGTAAGGAACATTTTGAGGAGATAAATGTTGTGAATTTGGATCTAGAAATGGGAATATTTTTACTTTAGTATCAATGAGCCCTCCTGCAATGAAAATGAAGTTTAAATTTTGCTGCAGTATCACATGACTTTGAGGTTTTTAGCAACAACATATTAGCAAATAACCTATTAATAAATAAATTACATAATTAACAATAGCATTACCATTACTGCATCTCTGTCTGTAGCCAGTGTATCTCCAAATAACTTAAATGTATTTCTTCTTTTCTATGATATAATTTGAAATTGAGGTTAATATCTTGATAAATTAGTAGATATGTGGATGAGTTTCCTTCACTGCAGAGGTCAGCAAAGAGGAATTTTGCTGCAACAAAGGTGAAAAGTGTTTTCCAGCATTGAGTTTCCCATCAACTCTGAGGGCTGTGCTCTCTGAGCTGTGAAGTGTGAATATTTCTTGTGTTTTCCTTTCAGTATCACACTATTATCATTTATACAGTACCCACTGAAAAGCTCTTAGTCTTAGCATTTTCATCTCCTTGTCTAGAGATTTTGGTTCATCTCAAAATTTAAAAAGGTAAAACAAAGTTAAAAGATGCATGAATATGTAGAAAATAACAGCACTGAGACCATCACACCCAAATCATCATCCTCAGACAGAGAGGAGCTAAAGAATAATTGTTCCAAGACAATAAAATGTTCACTAATTTCATTGGAGAGCAATCCAACATCCAGACAGAATCAATGGCTTGTTTGGATTGACATTCCAAGTCATGTTTGACCTTACATTTCAATGAGGTAAAATAAAAATAACAATAGGGTCTTCGCCCTTTGGGCTCAGGCCCTAAATACCCTCTATCAACTACAGAATAATTATCCACCAATTAGATGAAATGTGGTGGAAATATATTTTCAAAACTAGCTCTAACAACCTCCAAAGGGCTCCTAACATCTGCTGTAGCAGTAAAACTGAATTTTAACTACCATTATGGACCTAAATCTTGAGCTAAACATTAATTCCTAACACATTATGAAAGAAGGAACTGTGATAGTAAACCTTCCTGAAGCACATTAACTGAACCTTAGGTATAAAGTGCGAGAATAAGAATATTTCTTATTCAAATGCTAAACAGCACCACTACAAATCCCAGACAGGCTGCAGGCCGTTATGCGCCTCTGTGCCATTAGTGCTCTGACAAAGACCCACTGCAAAGTCCCCGGATGTCAACAACAGAAATACAGACTGAATGTATTCGCCCTGTGCCAAAAGGCAACAGCACATTTATTGAAACATGACATAAACAATACACAAATTTTGCACGTTTTGTAGCAGCACTGCGAAAATAAAACACCCCCTCCCCTCCCTTCAGAATTGGTCCATATTAAGAACTGCTCTTTTTCCCATAGCCTTCATCATCCCGAGCCTTCAGAAAGCGCCTCCATTTTCCAGAGCCAAGAACACAACACTGGCGACGGAGCAGTCTATGAATAGTCCCGATGAGAAGCGAGTGTATGTTTTCATTGTAGAAACAGCAACACCAAACACGGTCCCCTATTTGTTTATCCAAAAACGAATACTGATATGAAAAAGTGGCTGGCTCTGAGGTAAGCCTCTTGTCCCGGCTGTTTCCGGGCCTGCAGTCTTTTTACTTGCTCTTGGCCGGTTTCTCCGTCTTCTTGGGGAGGAGGACAGCCTGGATGTTGGGCAGCACTCCTCCCTGCGCGATGGTTACACCTCCCAACAGCTTGTTCAGCTCCTCGTCGTTGCGCACAGCCAGCTGGAGGTGCCGGGGGATGATCCTGGTCTTCTTGTTGTCTCTGGCCGCGTTGCCCGCCAGCTCCAGGATCTCAGCGGTCAGATACTCCAGCACGGCCGCCAGATACACCGGGGCCCCGGCGCCGACGCGCTCCGCATAGTTGCCCTTGCGCAGTAGCCTGTGGACTCGACCCACCGGGAACTGGAGTCCGGCCCGGGAGGAGCGGGACTTGGCCTTAGCTCGGGCTTTGCCTCCGGTTTTCCCTCTGCCAGACATGATCGTTAAAAAATTGTTTGTGATCGAGAGGGAACGGTGCAGACACGGTGGACGTACGAGCTTGGACCTTTACGTAATGTATGTGTGCGTGAAGGAATATAAACCACACAGGCTTCTCCGATTGGTCGGGTGAAACTGAAACGCACGAGCCAATGGCGCAGCGCGTCCTCCGGTAATGACTGTCCTCTGGGGAAGGATGCTCCAATCGCAGAGAAGGAATGGCACACTCTCATTTACACAGCCACGTTATAAGTACGGGACTGGTGATGGGGCGGTATCCTGAGCTGTGTGTCTTGTTGCTCTCCTCCTGACGTTTGCACGAAAGCGAAAATGCCTGATCCTGCGAAATCAGCCCCTGCGCCTAAGAAGGGCTCCAAAAAGGCCGTGACCAAAACCCAGAAGAAAGGAGACAAAAAGCGTCGCAAGACCAGGAAAGAGAGCTACGCCATTTATGTGTACAAGGTGCTGAAGCAGGTGCACCCAGACACGGGGATCTCCTCCAAGGCCATGGGCATCATGAACTCGTTTGTCAACGACATCTTCGAGCGCATCGCAGGAGAAGCGTCGCGCCTGGCGCACTACAACAAACGCTCCACCATCACCTCCAGGGAGATCCAGACCGCTGTCCGCCTTCTGCTGCCTGGCGAGCTGGCCAAGCACGCCGTGTCCGAGGGCACCAAGGCCGTCACCAAGTACACCAGCTCCAAATAGAGGCGGACAGAGGCTCGACACAGGGGAACAACAGTCACCAAATCACCACCAAGCCGATTCTTAAACCCCCTCCACTGTGTCGGCTGTTTGTGTTTTTGCACCATTGCCGGTTTTCGAGGAGAATGAATGCCAATTTAACCCAGGACTTATGTTGAATGTCTCGAGATTCATTGGAACTGTAGCCTGCCATTTTGTTTTAACTCAGTGTTTCGTTATTTCTCAGCTGTGTGACGTTTTTAAAAAAAAATAATTTAATAAATTCAGAACGAATGTAAGTCGGTGTTCTTAAACTGTGGACGTGTGCTTTGCTTTGCACCATTTTTAATACAGATTTGTATACATGCACCTTAAAAATATCAACAAAAGAACCTATTGTATGTAATGGCACAGTCGAAGCCAACATTGTGAGATTAAAGCTGTGACTTACTATCAGTGAGTAGTTTGTTTTTACCTGTGGTCTGATGATGGATCATTTTTTCATCAATTAGTGACAGTAGGTGGAAAACATGTTTGGAAGAACTGGAATAGGGCGACACCAAACGGTAGTTGGAGAGTCCAGTTGATGGTTAGAGTGCAGGCGTTCACTCCGCTAGTGCAGAGCTAGTACTCTGCCAATTAAACTCAAATCCCAGCAGTCGATCTGGTGTGGACTCAGATAGCCTCAACAGGCTCCTGTTGAATGGGAGCTGAAGGTTCTGCAATTTTCTTCAAATATCTTTCAAACTAAACACTAGGAATAAAAGTGACAATTAACTGAATGAGTTGTGGAGTTTAATGCCTGTTCCAACATACTAACCTTTACTGGGTTACACATACAAATCTAAATGTAAAAACTATACGTAAAAATGTAATTTGAATATTATTACTGTTCAATGCATTTTATTTTATAACTTGATCATATGTTTTGTTCTTAAAATCTAAATACGCAAAGTTACTATAGCTGTCACATAAATAAAGCAGAGGGAAAAGTGATATGTATTAAATATTTATATTATAAAATACGTTAGCTTAATACTTTACAATAATGTACACAAAATTGTGTGTAGTTACTAAGGAACAAGTGAGGAACGAATCAGGAACGACCTGGTAATTGATGAATCATTAATGAGTACTTCCCTAATAATTCCTAATGGAGAACTATATAGTAGATGATGAGTTACTAGAGAACAGACTGGGAGATCCTATATTAATGAATCATTAGGTCATGATATGTTTATGAATATCTGTGAATCATCATACTGACCACTTTCTTCATGGGTCGTTCCTGATTAACTCTGAACCAGCTGCTGAGCAGCACAAAACCAGTAACTACTCATTCATTACTAATTAATTAAACATTATTTACTGTTTTGTGTGCACCCCAAGTTAAGTGGTACATCATACTGAGTAGTTATTTAATGTCAGGGAGTAAGTTAATCTTCAAAAAGATATTCCCTCATTTGGTGTTTTGATGCTGGTGGTGGAGAACACTGTGTAACACATCAGTCCAAATCTCCCATAGATGTTCTTTTGGGTTGCGATCTGGTGACTGCAAAGGCCATAGTATATGATTCACCCCTGTATACCCCTGCTGATGAACCTCCTGTCATCACTGCTGTCCAGGAGTGTTTTATCATCAGCCAGGATGAACCAGCAGAGCAGCCAGCACATCGTCTAGAACCAGATTCTGCTGCTGTCTCACCTCCTCCATCATCTCTGACCAGTCCAGGCCAAAATGAGGATGAAGGGTGGATATTGTTAATGTTTCTGTTCAGTATAGTACATTCTCTGTTGTATTGCAATCAGATTCACTTATTGTGAGCTAAGGCAACATAAGATGAAGACATCATCAAACAGGAGGTAGGAGTTGGATTCATTGAATTTTATAGAACAGCATGGTCTTTATAAAGGTGGAAGTTGTAATTTATGCCAATGAGATGTCCAAAAAAATCATATACTGGATTCTTGGGGTGAATAGTGATATTTGAGCGATCTAAAAATCCAATGATGATATAACACTTTTGAGTATCCATTCAATTTCATCAGGAAATTTGACAAAGATGTGGA
The DNA here is from genome assembly GCF_914725855.1 of Thunnus albacares. Lineage (NCBI taxonomy): Eukaryota > Metazoa > Chordata > Actinopteri > Scombriformes > Scombridae > Thunnus > Thunnus albacares. Next base: position 1,894,212 of record NC_058118.1, on the reverse strand, counting down.
CTCAGCTGGACATTTTTGCTCACAATCTGAAAATGAGCAAAGTGAAAACATTTTTTAGGAATTTTATGGTTTTACATCGCAACATCTTTTACATTGTACATGCAATGTGCTCATTGAATCAGGGTGACACTGATCATTATTCAGTTCATGTTGGGTTGAAAAAGCACTGATGTTATGTTGGTCATGGTCGTCATGTTCATTCACACACCATGAGTCACTGACTAACATAGTACAAGTTAATGTGCTGTAATTCCTGCAGATCTCATGACTCCTGACAGCTACAGTGTGCTGCTTTGTGACCAAACCACAGGCTAGGAAGGGAGGAAACATTAGACTACTTCAAAAAGATTTTTATATCTTCTGATATATGTGAAAAAAAATTCTAAACAGCGTCTTGAGTACACAGAATTTCAGCATTATTTCTTGTCAATTGTATCACTTTTAAGATTCTGACCTCTTTGACCTCCTAAATTGAATCCAGATGTTATTAAAGGATGTTCATAACCTTTATCTCTAATAGTATCCAGATATGACAGAGTTTTAATCTTCGGTGATTTTAATATCCATGTTTTCTGTCCCACTTCTTCTCCTCTTGCCAACGTTTTTATTAATTTGACTTTTAACTTTGCGCAGTAAGTCAGTGGGAACACTCTTGATCTGGTGCCTTTCATTAAGCATAACAACTTGCTCTCTGGAATTTACAGACTACATCACAGGGACACAAACAGTAGGTAATGGTGGGGAGATAATGGTGATGTAATCATGAAGTAGAGGGGCTACTTAGTAACTACTACTGGTATGATGTATGATTAATTGAAGGCGCATAAAAATAATTTAAAAATGTTTAAGTAATGAGTAATTAATGAGTAGTGTAAATAGGTACTGTTTTGTGTCACTCAGTGTCTGGATCAGAGTTAATCAGGAAGGACATGAAGAAAGTGGGGAGTATGACCGATTTACGGATAATTATGAACTAATTATTACCATTACATGACCTGATTTACTAATATAGTATCTCCCAGTCTGTTCTATAGTAACTAATCAGGTTTTTCTTCAATTGGGAATTAGGTATTGTAAAGTGTTACCTATAATATTTCCCTCTGATAAAATAAAAGAATTAAATAGTATTCAAGTACAGTCCCTTATAAAAAAAAAATACTAGAGTAAATTCATTTAGTTACATTCCACCACTGCACAGCAGATATTTTGACACGTCACGGCAGGAAAAGCACAGGTGTGGAATTAATAAGCATGCTGGCTCACTGGCATGGTTGACTGGGACACTTGAACAGAACAGAAGCACCCTTAATGTCAATGGTCTCTGTGCTTTTCCTACTTGAACAAGTCAAAATGTCTGCCATGACAAAAGTCTAATTGTCTCAGTGAGAAATCAAAGTACTGGCTAAGTAGCTGTGTAGCAATAACAAAGCTACTTTTGTTATAATCTTGTGTGTAATAAAGAACTGTGATACTTTTAAGATTCAGTGATTGACTGGTGAGGAGGTGTGTTAAAGGTATACTATGCAGGATTTTCCTAAAAAACAATGTATAGACTCATGCAAAAATAATGCTTCTAAATCATCACGTATGACACATTAGAAGTGTGTGGTGGTATATGTATCTGCAGAGACCCTGCCTTCTGCCTGTATTTGCTTAGTTTCTTGTTATTTTGCTGTGTTCGGGACACTTATGGGTGTCAACCTTTGGGCAGTGGGTGTGTAGCCCCCAGCCAATAACAGCATGCAGGGTGTGAGGTTGGGACTCGTAGCGTAGCAACCCGGTTACATCACTGTCTCCTTCTCTCTCCTCTGCTCCACTCTGCTCTCTGTCTCTGTGTCATGGATGTATGTGTGATATATGTGTGTCTGTTTGACCGAGGGCAGGGCTGAGCTACACACACGCAGAGCAGAGAGGCCACAGCGAACAGGATGAAGCTCTGAATTCACAACGAATCTGGCAACGCGGCACCTTCCCGTAGAGTTGTGCAGAGCTGTGGGTGTGTTTATTTGTGCTTTAGAACGTAACCTCTATGAAACAATCAGAAAATAATGTTTATTTATCTGACTCACAGCTTTGTTCTCAACAGCACTGCTTGCTCTCTTCATTCACTCTCTAGCTCGCTCAACCGCTGCTCTCTCAGCTCGCTCTGGTGTCATTGAGCCGAGGAGGAGGGGCCAACTTTGAATGGTGTATTTACAAACAACAACCCACAACTCCTGCATAATATGACTTTAAGTTTTGTATGTGTACAAATTATGAATATCATTGAACTCACAACACAACACCAAGAAGTTCTAAAACATTAAGCATGAAAAAGAAGGATCTGCAGACGTTAGTCCAAGGTCCAGATACACAGGAAGCTCCATAAATACAACATATCATCAAAAAAGAGGATAAATCAATACAGAAACCAGGATATCCACTGATATTAGGCACACAGAAGAGTGAAATTACTCCATAAAAGAACAGAGGCATGGAGGAAGTTTGACTTTAAAACCATCATCAGGTAATAAATACCAGGTGTGCCAGCTGATTGCTCAGTTCCATCAATTAGGTTGATGATGTCACAAACTAAGCTGTCAGTAACAACACGTTACAGCACACTTGAAACTAATGACACTGCAAACCAAACAATAATTGCCCATATGACATAGCCATTGCTATACTGAATGTGTCATTGTCAAAGGGGTGGACACAAAAACAGGAACACCTTAACAATGATGGAATTCAGTTAAGTAGCCAATAAATCCAAAATCATAAGCAGATTCTATTTTTTGTTTTGTTTTTTACATGGTGTCAACACTGAGGTCATGTCCTCTGTAGTTTTGATGGGAATCTGTGGGTTTTAGCAACTTGCTTTACATTCTACAGTTAAAAACTTTTTTAGGCTATATTTAAACTCAGCAGTTAGGCCAACACAATAAATAAATAACAGATTCTGTATTTCTTATTCAAAACGTAATTCCCGTGTAGGCCAGGCTTCAAAATAGTATTCAGGCTATTAAACTAGAATTTAGAAAATGGTAATGCTTTATTTACAGGTCCAACAAAGTTCTCAAACCATTATTTAATTTAGAGCTTAGTTAGTTATAAGTAGTTATTCATTTCCAAAGGAAATTTGCACACAACTAATTGAATAAATGAAAAATCCAAATAATTGAAAATTTTAGAGATGAGGCTTGATGGAGGACTTGGAGCTCAGTACTTTAAACCCAATGCTGTAGCCACATCAGACCCTGTGGTATGATCTGAGGTTCACAGACAGTGATGGGATTTTATTCCAAGTATTGTTAATAGAGCAGGCCATGTGATTAAGGACATGGGTGGCATATATTGGTGGCGAATATTCAACAAAAGCAGAGCAGGATCTTTGTGATACCATGCAGGTCTTGTTACTGTAGTGTACAATAAAATGAGCAGCTTCAGTCAGGAATTAACTGAATATTAAGGTTGTTGTGCCCTTAGGTGATGGAAAAAGACACCAAAAAGAAAGGATGATGGGCGAGGAATATAACTTTAACTTCTTCCATCCATACAGTCAATGAAAAACACATACTGAAGCAGGTTCAGTATGCTGAAGAAATCTGCTGTGAGCTCTTTTCTACATTACAATACTGTCACTTTTCAAAAATGGATAAAATGTTGCAACACAAAAACCTGGATTGTTTCACAGTAAAAACCACATATATTGAGGGTGATATTAGATATGAATACAGCAGCTGCTCCAGTTTTGAATGAGCCAAACATGATTCACGAGTGAGGAATTTCACGTGACATAGAAATATCCATACCTCACCATGATTTCCTCCCCTTAAGCTTTAGCGGCCAGGATTAAGAAAAAGTAGATCTAAGAGGTTACCTGTGGCTAATAACCCACTCAGATACACTTATGGCGGCTGAATGGGAAAAAGGGCAGACAGGACACCTACTTAATGCTAAGCTCCATGTAAGCTCATCTTCAGTCTATTGTGGTCTCAGGGTTCCTGGAGGGGATCTGGGGGGGAGTCATGGTTCAGGTGACAGTTGTAGGAGGTTTTGTTTGGCAGGGTGTGCCTCATTCTCCAAGTCAGACATAGTGCGCCGGAGACCCAATTTCTTGACAAAGAGTGTTAGCCCTCGGCAGAAATGGGGGGATGTAACAAAAACATCACTTCAGTGGAGCAGAATTCATAATACAGCCTTTTACATACTCTTGCGTAAATATAGCTGAAACAATGCAGCAGGTATTTATATTTTAGTTATGTAACATCTTCAGGAGAGGTTGGCTTGTAGGTTATGTTTTGGGGTTTTTGTTCTGCTTTGTATGTTGTACATGATGATATTTTATTGCCTCTACAAATAAAATCTACAAATAATGCTCTTCTTTCTGTTTTATTGATCAATGTAAAGTAATAATCATTCCAAAAGAAGAAATAAAAGAGGAGCAATTTAAAAATTATGATTCTGTGTAAACTCAACTGTTTTTCTTGATGTTGAATCCATCTGTAGAGATGTGATTGAGTGCACATCAGAACACTTACTTTAAAAAAAACAAAAAAAAAAGATGTCAGTTGAGGTCATTGCTAAAATGACAAGTTAAATTTATAGCTACTCGACATAATGTTCCACCACACTAAGGATGCTCCATATAAGTTCACCTATTGTTCCGTGTCTGTCAGATGATCCGGTTGCAGGCTTTAAAGCAGACCTTACCTTTCCCTTTCTTCTCAGTGGGCTTCCTGTGAACCCTATTTAGCTGGAAAGGAGGTCAGTATAAATGGCTGAGTCGTCATGAAGGTAAGAGCAAAGGCAGAAAAGACACACTGAGGGAGAGAGGTGGCACAACACTCTGTGGCCATCTACACAAGGTAAAAACTTTTCTAAACTTGTGGCTCAAAGAGATATTTCACAGTGTGCGAGATTGTTTTTTTTTTTTATTGTTTACAAGATAAAATGATTGTTTTGTTTTGTTTGCCAGCTCTAACTGTAATTGGAATTTGATGGATTACACAGCCATGTCACTAAAGTCTGCCCTGCTGCCGACTACTACCACTACATTCCGGTTTTATTTCCTTCTTAAATTTCTCATCTTAGACCAAGGCTTCTAACCAGAAATGAACCTACAAAGAATATTGATTTCACTGAAGACCAGGATGTCCTTCAGTTTGGTTTAGTGTCTCACTTTCAGAGCAATGAATGGATTAGTCCCAGTCTGTACAGTATGCTACACTTCATGATGGTACAGACTGAGAGAAAATCATCGCTAATTATAATCTACAGCTGAGGAATGTGAGTGCGCTTTAGAAATTGGAAGCTCCAGGCTTTTGAGACATTTGGGTAATTTTAAATCACTTGTGAGAGTCATTCAGGTATAATTGCAGCTGCTATATTTACTCATCAGACTGAGCCTCTCCTCAGTATCCTGTGTCTGAGGACTGGATTTAGGATATATGCAAATGTTCACAATTTAATGTTAATGTATACATTTCCTGCACATCAGTTTGACTTGCTCATGTTTGTAATCAATTTTTACAATTCTGACATTATCAATAATGGAGCTTGAGGTCAAATTTCTTCGTCTTTTTGCGCTCTTTAACATGATATTGTGTGCCGTAGAGAAGAGATCATATGCCTTTCTGCATTTCTTTTTTTCACCAGCAGTTTGAGGACAATGTGGCTGGCCCTTCTTACGCATCAACTTGCCTTGCTCCTTCTCGCCCAAGCTCAGAATGCCTGCATTGGACAGTCCACATTCAGAAGTCCAGGTCAGTGAAACCAGCTGTGCTCACACTTGCATCCTTTTCATCTGCCTACTGACTCCTAATATGAGGATTCAACTGTCGGAGGAAATGTTATTGTTTTTCGTATGAAATTCTGTCTTTCATTTGCACCCTGTCCAATGCATCTCAGCACGAAAACACTGTCCAGAGAAACTAACTCAGACTGTTGAAACTTAATTTTAGTTTCCGATAAATTTTGAAGTACATTTTTGCACAGAGTGAGGACTGTGGATTTTGTCCTCCATCACTTACATTGGGAGCACATTAGGAAGAGATCTTTGAAGGGCCAGTATGAACAGGAGGAATGATTAAAGGAAGCAAAACTGCCAGGTTCACTGGCTTCTCTTGCTGTATTTGCTTTATGTAAAGCACTTTGTAACACTGGTTTTATTGGTTTCTGCATTTTGATCCTATTGTTTGTAAAACATTTTGTAACATTGTTATCATTAATTATTATAATTATAAAACCTGTTTAAATGTTCGTATGGGCACTTGACTATTGTTTTAAGACTTCATCATGAGCCTTTCCTTTAAAAATGTTTTGACAAGTTTGATATCATGACATAATTAGCTGAATACAAATATAAGTGCCTAATATTCAAGTACATATTCACATCTAAAGTACACATGAAATGACTTTTAAAAAATAACAGTACAAATGTCATTAATGAGGAACTCCGCCTCCATGTCTGTTAAGTTGGGGAACTGACATCAGACAGATTATAAAACAGAATGGTCCAGCTGAAGCAGCAGAGGCCAAGATATCCTGACTTGTTGTAACTAGTGTGAGTCAAGCTGCAAAAATGCCGGATCCAACATTTCCTGCAATGCAACGTGATAGTCTTTCTCTCAACTCTTCCTGCCTCTTTAATGGCTTCTTGTTTTTTTAAACTCCACATCTCCAGTTTGTAACACAGACTTTCTTTTAAGTCTCAAGGAAAATCTGAGATATGTGTCTAATTTCTAATCTCATGGAAAATAAACTGAATATGTTTCAAATCTGTGCCCCTTTAACAAGTCAGAACCGGAGCAATCTGCTCCTCAGCAACAAATGAAGTCATGCTCAGAATCCTAATTCTTGTCTCATCCTGGCTTTGCAGCAAACTCAGACATTGAAGTCCTCTGTGGTTCTCAGAGGGTGGAACTGCAGATCCTCCTGTGTCCCATTTATTTCAATGGATACAACGAGTCACTGCTGTCTCTCAACTCACAGCACTCCAAACATCAATGTAAAGGGACTCCTGACTGGACAGCAAACCCGCCTGTTGTCAAATTCAACTTCTCCATCACAGAGGAGGCCATCACTGCCTGCTCCAGCAAGATGACAGTAAGTTATTGAAGCCTGACACACCCACAGTAGATGTCACTCACACGAGGGGTTCACCTGAAATCAGAGTCAAATTTCTCCTAATGGAATCTATTGATCTTTACTTAACACACTTAACCTCTTTATTTGAAGATGCAATTGATCTGTTTTTCCTCAAAGGTCACTCAGGAGGTGGGAACTGGACTGTTTGCAGACTTCTCCAACGTCCAGTACATCAACATCTCAGGCAGTATCTGCTCAAAGGACCCCAGCACAGGAGCCATCACCTATCACCAAGAGGTGATGTACAGGTTCTCCTGCAACTACCCACTGCAGTACCTCATCAACAATACTGAGATGAGCGTGTAAGTGGCCCTTACAGTTAAAAAGTGCACACAAGAAGTACATTTAAAATTTCAGTTGCTGTTGTCAGCAAATGCAAGGCAAAAAAATTCAACTTTTCTACTCGTTGTTGCTAATGTTATGCTTCTACACTGTGCTCTCACAATGCTAGTCAAAGATTATTTATGTTTTGGTGCTGTGGTTGTCATTAGTAAAAACAGATTTTTTCCCCATCTGTCTTTTTTCCCATATTACTTCCAATTACACAAAAGGCAAGAGTTAGAGAGTTTGTGCATAAGTCTTCTTTGATGCTGCTCTAAATCTGCCAGATTTTCCTGCCAAAACATTCTGTCAAATAGAGGGTGATGTTATTTACCTTTCCAGTTTTAGAATAAATAGAGTTTGAACAATGGTAACCACTGTGGTTATATCACTATCTTTTCAATAATCCCCTTGAATTCATACCTCTCAACAGGTGCCAAGAGCAGGATGCGTCTCATGGCTAAAGTAGCCAGTAAATTCATTGGTGACATACTGTCTGTTGTTATTTCAAAGGCTTGATTCATTTTAGAGTCCTCTTCATGCTCTCTACGGCAAGTTTAAACTTTTCAACTCTGGATGGAGATTCAGGTTACCAAAGGCCAAGTCCGATCCCATCGAACTGTTAAATGCTCAGGATGAGTCAGCTGACAATCAGTTTTTCATGTAAAGCTGAAGGGTAACTATGGAGATATTGATTTAACCATTAATGATGATGTGTTGGATGTACTAGGTTTTATGGTATGCTGTCACTTGATTTTTTAAGCGGGTATGGTGGGTTTTAGCATATGTTTAATTTCTTTTTAATTACATGTTTTTATGTGTTTTATTATGTTTTATGTACAAGTCTGTGTGTGTTCTGTGTTTCGCCTGACTGCAAGACAAATGTCACCTTGTGGACAATAAAGTTGAAGAGGAACAGGAACTTTATGGGAGTCCTATTACACTGGACAATCTGTTTGCAAATCACTGATGACAGCTTGAATTCAAAATTTCAAAAATGAATTAAACTAGTCATAATATGATGATGAAACAAAGCTTTGTGACAAATTAAATCAACAGAAATAGATTTGAAATGTAATCAGCTTTGGATAGTGTGGGTTACATCATGCTTCTGATTTGATTTCTCATATTGAAACATGTTTGTGTGAAGCACTTTGAGCAGTTAACTGTAGATGAATGAACCTCAGCTTGACTATATGTAAGAAAGGCTCAAGTTACCATATTTGGTTATGCTTCATGGTGCAGTCATTGTCCTCAGATGTATCTAGTTTCAGCAGGGTTTGAATCTCACCTTGGTGTGTTGTTCCCTCATGTATCAAATGAATGATGACCTGGTTGTTGACGATTTGGGTTTTTCCCGTAATGATCTCCAGCTGCTGCTGATTTTTTTCCCCAACAGGTCTGGGGTCAATCTGGCAGTCAGAGATAATAACGGCAGTTTCATAAGTACACTGAGCATGCACCTCTACTCGGTAAGAAGAGAACGCTGATTTTGTGTTGATTGTCAAGAAAAAGACTTGTCAATGACAGGAAAGGAAGTACACAGCACAAGATCAGCGGTATTTAGGATCAAACTGGCACCATCTCACCTCTCAGATGTTTTAACATATTTCTTTGAATCAGGTACAGCATTTTCAAAGACAAATAAAACTGTTGCCATTTCAGCTCAGAACCACATTTAGTTTGTTTAACATTAGCAGGAGAAGGATATGACCATCCAAGTCTTATTTCCATTGCGGTCCATGATGTAAAGAAGAGAGTAAAGATGAAGGAGTCAGTGACTATGTGACATCATACTACTTTACCAACAAACCACCACAAAAGTACCCATATCACCATCTATAAGATACCTCTGGTTACTTATCATGTGTAAAGGTCACTTACATTATTTCATCTAAAGGAACAGCTACCCACTGGTACTGAACCACAGCAAGTACAAGTCAGCAACACTGGCTCTAGTCTGTTGGACATGAGTTAACTTGACCCTGCAAAGGTAGTCTGAGACACTTTCAGTTAATCCACATGAAGTAATGAATGTATGACGATGAAACATTGTCATCTGGACTGCATGACACAAAGACAAACAAGTTGTAATACTTGATACCTAATGACTATTTCTGTCAAAATGGCATCTTTAGAGGATTTTGTTCAGAATACATTTTGCAGTTTAGAAGACTTAGCACTAATTTTCATTATCTTTAAGCCTAGGATAAGTTATTTTGGTCTAAACAAACGTAAAACTTTTCATTGTATCTCAACTACATTTAGTGTTTTGGTCGTAACTAAATTCTGAAAAGGTCTGAAAGCTACAGTCCTTGAATGTTGACTTGCCGTATTCAAACTTGGACCTTTACTACAATGCATGTTATATTCTATCTCCTATGTCTCTATTGAAACTGACTAATGATGACCCTGATATTATACAGAAATGCTTGGTTCTGCTGATAACAATTTTAGCATGACCCCTCCTGTAGCCTTCCCTTGTCTGCATATATCCTGCTGGCCTCTGATGTACAGTACACATACAGGTGCAGTGTGTCAACTTTAAGCAACATCTTCTCCTCTCTTCTGTTATTTTGCCTTAAGGATCATGGATATTCCTCCATGCTGCAGATTCCTCCGGGAGGCCTGGAGCTAAAGACCAGGATCTTTGTGGAAGTGAAGGCGTCTAATCTCACCAACAGGTACTTCACACTTATAACAACTGAGGTTGAAGTATATTGCTTGTATAATCTTTATTTATTTTACATATTAAATCTCTTTTATCCCTGCTTGAATATTACAGTATTTGAAAGTATTTTGAGTTGATCCTAAACATTTATATATGTAATATGTAATGTATGTAATGTACAAGTAAGTTTTCCTAAACTCTACCTGTGCAAATATCTAACATGGAAAATCCTTCAGTCCCAACAAATCAAATCTCACCTGAAAACGGGAAAATAGGATTGGCTCTCTGATGCCAAAACTCCTCTTTGCAGATTCAATGTGGTCCTGGACCGATGTTACGCTACAACCTCGCCTTTCCACGCCAACACAACATTTCATGATCTCTTTGTTGGGTGAGTTATCAGCTTACAGACATGAAAAGTGAGACAACTTCTATACTTCTATAATCTACAAAGACTTTTGACACACAGAATTATGTTTAGAAATAAAGATCTTCCAGGCGTGATTGGTCCAGAGCTGTATTCTGCATCCATCAACACTTGATATTTTGGTCCTCTTCTTAGTTTTCTCATCGTAAATGTACAGATGAAGTTCCCCAGAGTAAATTAGATTATTCATAAAAACCTTTAAAAGTCACATTATTAATCTGTGAACCAGGCCTATTCTGAATCAAAGGGTATCCTGTCTGTTGATCAGAAACTCTGAATTAGTGTTTGACTGAAATCTGGTCAAAACTTCTGAAGAAAATGGGGAAAAAATATCATCTGTTCTCTTCAAGGTGTAACCGGGATGGCCAGACAGTAATGGGAATCAACGGAGAGCAGCAGGAAGCTCGCTTCTCCTTCGAAGCTTTCCGCTTTGTCCACCACATGGATTCAACTCTCTCCACCTACTATGTACACTGTGCCACCAGGCTCTGTGTGAAGTCCTACTGCCCCAGCCTCATTCAGGTCAGACTCCACCTCCAGGTGCAACACCACACATTACAAATGCGGCTCTTTTGCCAGAAAAGAACTCTGATAGTGAACGATTCTGTAAAACCCTGTTCAATGACAACATTTTAAAAATTCTCACTAACTACAAAATCTGGGCATGGCAGCTACAGCATGGTCAAAGTTAGGGAGAGATTGTGATCATGGCAATAAACAATAGTGAAGGTATGGTTAGGGTTTGGCAACTAAAACACTCCCCGCATATAGGGCACACTACCTCCTTCCATGCAGTGGTGTTAGCTGTAAATGTGAGGTGTGGAATCATCCAATGTGGACATAATTCTTAGGGATGCTCTGTTGCACAAACAACATCATGCTATGGATGTAGATATAAAGTTTTGATGTACAGTAGTTGGTGTATTTTCATGGAAAGTGGCAATCAGAAGTGTTCTTCATCTCTAGAACTATCTCTCAAATACTCTATCACACCATAACAGTTTAGGTTACTGTATTTCTGCTTGAAAACTGCTCTAACCAAAATGACAATCATCTGATTCACCTGCAGAACTGCACCGCCGACAGTAAAACAAGGAGGCGCCGCAGTGTCAAAGACGACCAGGACACCACAGTGAGTGACATGGCCACCGTCACCTCAGGTCCCATCACTATCCGGCTACACAACGGTGAGAAAATCAGCATTCAGAGATGCTCAAGCGTTCAGTGGTGGCACAGCATTAGAATAACAAAGGCACAGTTTCACATTTACTAAATCATACCTGTCACATATCAGTCAGGCATGAGATTTCTGGAGCTTTCTTTTGGTCAAGATTGAACCAAGGGTCTCTCTTGTTCTCTCGCAGGGTATCTGGTGGCATCTGGAGGTAAGCATATAATAATGACAACATGAGTTCATTTCTTGTTTTCCTGTATTTTTATCAAGCAAAACAGATGACAAGAACATTGGACAATAACGCCAGCTGATTTCTCTGATCATATACTGTAGACACAAGTAGAACATGTAGAAAGACGAGTTACTGAGGTTTCCAGGGAATACATGTAGTAGTAGTGAATTTGTCCAAAATGAAGGGCCAGATAAAAAGTCCTCACCTGGTAAAGAGAAACTGGGACCCTTTCCTGCAGCCTGTCCTGTGAAGGGAAGTAACAGGTGAGAACCTTGTGGGCCAGCTTTCATGCAAGAGGACTGAGAAGATCATCATTCTTAGTGGGCTTGGTAAGGTTAAGCTTTTTCAGCTTTTAGGCTTGTGATTTAGTGGATAGGATTTCCTGGTGCTTTCAATTATTCGAGAATGTCCGGTTTGTTGTCCAGGATTGCATCACTGCTTTCTGCCACTGATGTGTTCAGGCTGGCTTTGTTTGGTTATTGTTCTTGTCCCAAAGGGAAGGTACACTGGAGCCCAAGGTCAAAAGATGGATTTGTATAGCGGCTACACAAATACAGGCTTTTGAGGTAGAGAGGATCTTAAGCACAAAGGCCAAACTCCCAATTTAGCAGTGAATCATTCTGTCATTCTTAACACAACTAAATGTTGTCCAAACATATCTTACTGAAAAATTGTTAATACCTGTTCTGAATGGCCACACTCAAACCCTGCTGTTATGGAAAGGAGTGACGTAGCACACTTGCAGACATGTCGGATTGATGTGAAACCATCAATGTGACATGCACGCTGACTTTACACAGTGATTGGCCAGGGTTTTCACCCCACCTTTGAGGGTGTCCATTCTGAACAGCTGTAAACATTTTGCCTTAAGATGTTGTGGTAATTCTGGGACTTTAAACCAAATGAGTCACTTCTCAGACACAGGAATTTTGACTAACTTTGACAAACTTTATTGACTACTGGGAAGGTGGTGAAGGGGGGTTTAAAGAACTGAAATTTCTGCTGAACCTGAGTATAGTCTTAGGGGTGATGCTTCCCTGCAGGCATATAGAAAGGAGAGGTATGAGGGGCAGCAACAAATCCACTCCCTCCTGTTTTTTCAGCACCACAGTATCCTCAAAACTAGCAGTCACTTACCACTTGCAACCCAGAACACACTACCCAGCCTTCTCCCTGTCTGTTCAGTACTGGCCCTTTTTAAGGGAGACAATCACCCCTGGCTGGCTAATTAGTAACCATCCTCAGGTGTGCTCCCTCCAAGACCTCAGGTGCTGACAATGGTAAATCCCAGCTAGCGCCAATGAGTAGATGGGAGCTGACCAAGGATTCGCTTGTGTGGGCTAGATGACTCACTACATGTTCAGAAAATATATCTGTGGCGTTTAATTAGGTTCAAAACCCATGCACATAAAAACCAGGCACATGTACGTGATACGAGCACACAGAACAGTAGCCACGAGTGGAAAAGCATCCTTGCAAGAGAACATTTCTGCTCTGCATGCACAAATGTAGTCCCATGAGCACAGGGCTGTGATGAGCCCAAGCTCGTCCCTCCCTATGTGCTCACAACTGTTCAACACTCGCTCGCTCGTCAAGTCGACTTTTGAGACATTGACAGTCCGCTCCTTTGATTGGTCACTTTGAATACTGACCATGACCTTTGATTGGCTGTTTGGTTTGATCACTGAAACATAAATAATGATATTTAGCAGCTGATTCTCCATTTTTTACCACTTACACTTATGAAAAAGTGTTAGACATCATAGCAAAAGCCTTAACATTGTTTAAACCCGCTTTCAGATTTGTGAAACCTTCAATTTGCTTTTGAAAACAGAAAAAAGAGCAATTTCACTGATATTTTTCCATCCGGACCACATTAGACCAGGTCTAAATCAAAAACCACTATACTTAGACCTGTCAAAGATTACCAAGGAGACTCCAGAGAGTCATTAAAACATCATTTCAGATTTGTGAAACCTTTATTCTATTTGTGAAAACACAAAAAAGGGGTGATTTCACTAACCTTGCTGCTAGAAATTCACAGCATGATTACATGTCTCTCCATTTCTTTGGTTATGGCCATGTAGAGCCCTCATGCATTTGGTGATTTGACAGTGGGACAGCTCTAAGCCCTCGTGGAGCTGGATAGGGTGCTGTCGCTCAGCCTTGCAGCCAATTTTTCCCAGTGGCCACTTGTGGTATTGCAGAAGAAAAATCCACCTGCGGCCCAAAAGGCATTTTCCCATAGACCACCATTGTTGAGATGGTGCTGAGATGTCTATAAAACTGTTGACAGGACACCTCACACTGCAAACAAGGTCAATTATGACTCTTTCTATTATGAATTTTTGATCCATGGAGATTTTATATTTGTAAAATTTTTCGAGCTGAGAAAAGCAATTTAAAAATCTGTAACGTCATCAGCTTCATTTAAAGCCTAGGAGCCAAGTTTTGTTTTTTTTTTGGGAGCAATAGCATCACGTGATGTTGTAATTACACGGTTTGGCTGCTATGTCAAATTGGCTTCAAACTGCAAAGCCCAGCGCTGTTCCTGAGGTCTTGATGTTGAGCAGTCGAGATCCAGAGATCCAGTTGGCTTGACAGTTAAAAACATAGATGTTGTACATAAATATTTCCATTCTACTCATCAAAAATTATAAATTCTAATAATAAATAAATAAATAATAAATTCTAGTTTACATGATCTAATAATTAATGTTCTTTTTCTTTCCAGGTGCTCAGCAGACTAACATGAACAGTACTGTGCTGGCTGTTTCAGTCGTGGCAGCCGTTGTCGGAGCTCTCTGCTTTTCTCTGGTGGCTTTCATTGTTTACATGCGCAACTCCAATATCAGTTCCAACAAGACAAGTCTGTACACACAAGAGTGACAGAAGGTCAAGACAGCTTGCAAAGGATTCTGTCCTGTTTCATTCACTCATAGTCTGGTTTATGATACCATGGAAGCATTGTGATAAATGAAAGAGAGCATTCATTTTTGCAGTTGTTATATATAATTCAGGTTCCTTGAAACAAACATAAGAGAGGGAGACAAATATACCAGCAAGTTGTATCTTCAAATCTTTGGTTTCCAATAAAGCTTTCATTTAGCCTGGAGGAAGAACAGAAGTAATATATTTAGTGTTGTGGGCACGCTCCAGTGGTCAGTCAGACAGAAACAACAGCACTGTATAATTTAACCCTTGCACACTGCTCCAGGCATTTGGATTCATTTTTATAATCTAATATTGGGTATTGGAATTAAGGGCTGTGATTATTTGTATTGTTAGAGCAGATAGGTAGGTATTGTATCTCACATCCAGTTTTTTATATACTTTTATATCTATTAAAAGTTAAAAAAAAAAAAAAAAAAAAAGTTTTTGCTTTTATTTCTAATAAAATAACTTTTAACATGAATGGTGAATTTTCAGGGTGTGTTTTTTACAATCCTTCAATACTGTACTTTCATATTGATATTTTTAATAAAAGTATATTATTTTGTCAGCGTACTTTTTTGAAGGCATTAATGGATCTCATACTTGCAGTTGCATTTGACATAATGATCTGGGAGAGTTTTTCAGTCCTTCAGTACAGAGAACCTGCTGTGTACAAGGTGCTTAAGCTCTCTAAAGCACACATGAAGTCCAAATCTGGAAGTGGATGTGTTTACAAATCCATGATTCACAGGTTGTGAACTACTGGCCTCTGAGCCTCTACTGCTTGTACACGGCATAGTGAGCACTATGTACATACTGTTGGACAAAGCATGAGGGCAAGCCTCATTTTCTGGCAGGGCTGCAGGTAGCTGGCTTGGTGGAAAGTACATTTCTATAAGTTTACCTAAGCACAATATTGAGGTCCTTGTACTTTAATTGAGTATTTACATTTTTCAGCTTAATACATATACTCCACTACAAGTAATGGCTGCTATAGTATCTGGTAACTTACAAAATTAAGATTTTACATTTAAAAAACATGATAAATTCATAAAATAAACCAGATGTCCCCAACCTTCTCCTAGTTTTCCTGTTCCCAGACCTCTTTCAAAAAGCAGTGTCTACTAACTAATGTCCCTGTTTGTTATCTTCACCATCATCTTGACTGTACACACCTGGCGGAGATCTGCACTTTATTGAGCTCACTCTTTCAGTTAAATTAGACAATTTAACGAGAAAAGTTAAATTAACAATCTAATAATGTGACAAATAATAATAATAATATATCAGCTGCAGGGGACATTTTACTGCAGAACGAGTACTTTTGGCTGATAATACTGTTCTTTTCCTTAAGTAGAATTTTAAAAACAATACTTATAATGGAGTATTTCTGCATTGGGTTATTGGTACTTTTACTTAAGTAAAGGATTTGAATACTTCTACCACTGCAACTGCCTGCACAGTCTCTTTAAAAGTTTTAGAATTAATTGAATCCTAGCTTGTCATTTGGGTGCAAAGGAATGTAATAGGCTCAAACTGTTACCAATATCTTCCTAACAGAGCCTTTTAGTCATTTGACTTCACTCTATTTTTTCAGAAATTTGCCATGAACTCTCCTGGGAAAAATATGTCATTTGTATGCCTCTACTGGAAACTAAGGCAGTGTAACTAGATTTATTCCGCTTTTGTGAAGACTTTCTGTTGTTTGTTTCAGGATACACTTTTCAGCTTCTGATGCTAGTAGCAGAACATTCATCACTTACTGGCTAATTCTTACATACTGGAAGATACATAAAGCGAAACATAAACTGGGACAATATAGCTGTCAAAGGAATAGAGATTGTAAGGTAATAACCTCCCGATAGGGGGAATAAAATCCATAAACTGACTTTACCATTGAGAACACAGACTGTATGTATATACAGTCTATGGTTGAGAATCACAGAAACACTTTCCATCCAGCCAGCTAACAAATCGCAGTCAAGCTCACAACAACTTTTCTCAGAATTTTAAATTAGTGGTATGAATCAGTGAATTACAAAATGATTACTTAAACCCAGAAACTTTCACACACAGTACTTGCCCATACTTAAGATTTGATGATACAAATAATGCATGAAAAAGTAAAACTCCTTGTAAAAACTACAGATGAGACAATGTTTTACCAAAATAATAGTACAAAACTTAGCACCAAGTATGCCCCCACCAGAATGTTCCATGTGAGAGTTTGTGTTGACAAGGTGGCACAAACCTCCTGTTAACATATCTTACAAATGTTAGTGAAAACCAAGGATAAATTATGATAGAACATATATTAGGATAGCAATTGAGGAATATTTTGAAGTGTGTGAAATATACTGTATCTATCTAATGTCTATCTGACATCTCTAATCTCTCTAATATATCTAATGTCATTTCTCAAGTGAACCATCGAGAAGCCATATGAAGACATATGAAGATGAGCAGCTGACAAATTCATTTAACCACTCTGTTGCCTTGGTGACAGCGAGGTCAGGCGTCAGGTATGTCTAAGGAACAGCTGCACTTTCCTCAAGGACAATTCAACAACGATCAGGTAATCATGTTAATACATCAAATTAAAAACGAAAAAGGTTTTTTATTAACAGTTTAGAAACACAACATTGTTTGCATCTCTCATTCCTGACTTTTTGTTTTCTTCAGTTCCCCCCTCCAAATGATCCAGAGTGCTGCACACATATAAGCACACAGCTGACGCAAAGTCCTGATTCAAATCCCCCCCCCAGCCCCTCCCTCCCAACCCAGTTGGAAAAACAGCCCCAACATCTGAGCAAGAATCTGCACCACAGGGTATGTCGAGGTAAAGAACAGTGACAACACTAATACACCACCTCTTCTACGACGTTTAGCAGCTTATGAGACTTTGAAAACATGGAGTTTGTCCGCTGTCACCGGAACACATTCAAGCACTTTTCAAAGATTGAATTGGCATCAGTAGAAAAACTAAGTCATACTAGTTCATCCAGCTGGGTCAGAAGAGTGATGAAAGTAGCAATGTGGACACATGGTTTAAGTGTTTAAATATCCCTATTTGGCAGCTCGGTTTTATAACTAGTCCACACATACAGGAGCACCTGAGCTGTCCATCTCCAACACTAACTGCTGCATGATGCAGCTCTGTAAGGAGCAGTAACAATGCTTCTGCTTCTATTCATTCAATAATAAAATAAAAAAAAAACTCTACATGCTGGTGGTGTGGTTTATATATACTTCAGCAAGATTGTAATGTCGGGGCTTCATCAGTGTCATCAAGTAAGCATACCAGAAAACGAAGTGAAAGTGGCTTCTGACTGAGGGACACACCTTCAGTAGTTACACTTACAAAATAGGTAGTTCCACGTTCATACTGTTACATAAGATGTATTCTCCATAAATGACATGTATTAGTAGATTTTAGTCTTTCTAATTTGACAGCCACTGTTGAGTTACTGCTTCTGAAAGCCCACTCAGTAATTGCAGTATGACATTCCAAATTGTGCCATGCCACACCATCAACAGTTATGATGAAGACAGATTTATAGTGAATGCTATGATTTACCAGATTAAAGATGCTTTCCATTCAAATATTTCTGTTTTTGTTTTAAATATTCCACATGTGTGTGTTTGTCATGTTTTCTACCACTACTAGTCTACAATTTATAGGCCAAATTCATTCACAATTGAAAAAAAAAAAAATCTCTTATGGGAGAATCCTCCAAAGGGCCTTAAACCAGCTGCAAAGCCACCTAATCCTCTGTTGTGATCAACACCAACAAGTTGTGCACTTACTCAGTGGCTATGAAGTCAGTAAAGGATGCGGGCGTTAGGACAAATACTAACCTCAAAACAACACACCATGGTTGAGGATACAGACACATGAATCATTCATGAATGACATATCAGAGTATAACAGCACTCATCTTTGTCAAATGTTCATTTAGTTATTTCAGTGGCCAAACACGGTTACACCTCTCTGTATCAGCATCGATGTCATCATTTGTTGTACGTGGAAAGTTATTTTGTCTTGACCCAGCATCTGTCATGGCACAGATGTAGTCTTGGGATTTCTATTTGTTAAACTGCTTCTTTGCGGTGTATAAGAGTCCGTTAAAGACAGAGGAGATGAACAGCACAGGAGGTGAAGGGGGGAAAAGATGAGTGGTCTCCAATCCTTATCCAATCAGCTTCCAGCAGTTCAACAAACAGGGGCATAAAGACAAAAAAGAAAAAAATGAAAGAAAAACAAAACAAAATTAAAAAAAAAAAAAAAAAAAACTGAAAAAAGAGCGAGGGGGAACTTGAACATTTATACACTGTCAATAAATATAGTGATTTTTTCTCAGTTCCAGCTGTTATAATTCATCCTCTATGTGGTTCTCAGGTTGGGCCTTCTCCGTTGGTCCTGGAAGTGAGGACAGGAAAGGAAAAAAATGAATATTGTGTTCATATGATGTGAGATTACATCAACTCAGCTCATTAGTACAGAAAAGCAGAAGCTCTGCTGAGTAACTCAAGCCCATGTTTACTGATTTAATAAGGCCGATACAAGAAGCTGTTGCTATGGTAAAGCCTGTTAGCTGAGGCTGAACCGGTGTGACATTTGAAAAAGGCCTTACCTGCTTTGCTGACGTTAGAACACTCATTTCATGTCACGCCTCATTGTGACTATGACAAATACTTTCAAGGGCATTAGCATCATATTTGAAATGTAACCTAGTAAATTAATTCTACTGTGAAGCCATGGCTGGGCACCTCATTCCACATCTGTCCTGACAGTGGAAGAAAAATGGGCTTCAGCTTTGTGTTCATCAGTTTCTGCACCAAAGAGACTGCTGTCTTCTGTTACTGGGACTGAATTTACCCACCGTAGGCTACTGATGTAATAACTTGTCAAAATGTAAAATTAAAAACTCTCCTTTAGATCAGATGTGAATGTAATGCAATACTATTATATTACGGTGCATTATTTATTACTTTTGAACAGGCTTAACAACAGAAACACAATCTATCACAATCTTCTAATACCATGATGTTTTGGTTTTTCTTTTTACTGCTCATCATCCAGAAGTCATCAAATTTCACTTTCTACTCTGATTACAAATTGTAACTTGTGTATTACAATTTTATGTTCCTTATTTGAGAAAATCAACCATTTTCATGTGTAAATTACCAGAGTTAGTGTACAGATCAACATATTTATGTATTCCTACATAACTTTAACTAAATCTGTGAGTGAACAACACATTACATCTTCCTCAACAAACAGACAAAAGTCTTTTAAAGCTTATTGTAGCAGCTGTAGTTTATTATAAGAACCACATTCTTTATGAGTTGGCACCCTGGAGGGTTAATAAGCTTATAGCTATTCACTGATTTGTGTCTTTACATTATTACTGGAACAGTTGAGTTCATTCATTTCTGTGAGTTCTGAGCCTTTAGTTTAGTATTGCGTCACATTTAAGGTGTTTCAATTATTTTGTCCATACCCTAAAGTTCTCCAGCATCATCAGCTACTGGTTTGGCAGACCGACCTGTAGTTGTTGTTTCTTCTGTGGGCTGTGATTGGCTGTCTGAGTCTGTGTGTGTGGTGCTCTCCTCAGTGGGTGGGGCTTCGCCCGGCTGCACCTCCTCTGGACTTTCTGTATTTGAATGAATATATTAGAAGGGATTTTATGCCTTATTACACTTCTAACTCTTCATATTCATAAGAGAAGAATAACTTTTCAATGGCACGCATGATGACCCACCACTCTTTTTGTCTGTGCTCTCCTCTGTGGGAGGGATGACTTTCTCCTTGGCTGTGTTGTTGGCCTTGCTGCTTTTATCAGAGCTGGTGCTGTTCTTGGCTTTCGCTTTATCCTTCGGCTTGGCGAACTTGGCCTTGTTAAGCAAGTAGTTGACCTCTCGATCCAGCAGAGCCAGCTTGGACTCGATGTCTTTGGACAGCAGGATTGGCCGCTCCTTTGGAGAGCGTTTCTCCTGCTCGGCTACGGTCTCATTCTTCCATGTCTGGAGCAGACAGAGTGTGTGAGGGAGTGTGTGGATTCATTTATAGGTTTAAAAGGGGCACTCTACCAATTTTACAGGTCAGTTACAAGGAGTACTGCCCAGCCTGTCATAAGATATCTTCTGGGGTTCTGGAGCAGCTTTCCAAACTAAGCAAATAACCCAGATGATGCCATAGTGATGTCATCTGCAACAGACAACCTGCAAGGTCACCTGGAGGTCTTTAACCAGGTAGAAAGGGTGTAAAGAAAAACGCTTTTGAGTTTCATTATGGGAAATGCAGGATCCAGTGTTTTTGGAGCTTGACCCATCTTAAATATTAAAAAGGTGGCATATCTCAGCTTCTGCTTAAAATCTGTCATCATGTGATGCAACTTCATGTAAGAGAGATACTAAAATTGCCGGAGTACCCCTTTAAAAATGCTGAATGAAAAAGAATCATCCACAGCTGGACTCAGTAGTGTGATGACAGCATGTAAACATGAATGTATTCACCACCTACCGTCGTCTCATTGATCACTTTTTCTAACATATTCAGCTCAACTTCTGTGAAGATTTGGTCATCCTCTGGAATCAGTTTAGCACTCCTTTGAAAGACAAAAGAAAGGGAAAAAAAAAAAAAAAAAATCAGTCCACAGAAAACTACTGAACCTCCACCATATGTCCACCTTCCTCACACCTCCTGCTCACCTCAGGAAGAAGCTGGAGGTGTTAAGCATGCTGTCCAGAGCGGCCAGGCGGTCCGGCCACTTGCGTCGCTCCTCCACCCTGAAAAACATGTCCTTGCACAGGCTCTTCAGCTGAGACAGCCTCTCTCTCAGCTGCTTGGTGGTGGCTGCATAGCCGTCCTCATCCATCCACGCCGATGCTTCACTCAGCTTGGCGGAGATCTGCTCCTTCTCCTCCTCTGACACCACCAGCTGGTATTCATCCTGGTACAGTTTGTCCTGGAGAAAAGAGTTATTGTGTGTGTTTTTGGGAGGAGGCTTTGATGAGGTGATATGTCACTATTGTATCACATGTTTTCTTCTGTCTTGCGTATCATATCATGTCTTTAATATCTAGGATTTATGATGCCTTCTATTCCCTTTAAGCTTCACTGCAACTTCCTTCCAAAACAGAACAGAAAAATATTCAGAGATCAAACAGAAAAGCTACAAGTTTCAGATAGCTTTGGTTGCTCACCTGCGTCTCAAAGATAAAAGCTTCCAGACTGTTGAGTGTCTTTTCTCTTTCCTGTTTGGCCAAGTCTCTGTCTGTCAAATCCTGCAGCCTGAAAAGATACCAAGATTTGTTTACAGCTGATAAAACAGAGACCTAAAAGAGACAAGAACTGTAAATAAATGAAAATAGCTGCTTTACTTCTTTTTGGAGGAAGCGAGATCATCAGCAGAGGGGTTAAGGACGTCATTGATGATGAGCTCCACTGTGATGTCTTCAGAGATCTTGCTTTTCTTCTGAGGCTTTGCCTTCTTCTCCACCTCCTTCTCTGCCTCGGCAGTTTCTGCTTTCTCTCCTTCCTTTTCCTCCTTCACCAGACCAGATAAATGGTTACTTTCAATACCAAGTCTTTCTTTCTTTAATATAAGTATGACCTAATAACAGTCCTGACCAGGATACAGCTTGACACCCTGCAGTGTATAGTACAGTGTTTCTCAGAGAGATTCCATGTGACAGGATCTTACCTTGTTTTCAGTCTTGCTGCCTGCTTCCTCTGTCTTCTCCTGGCTTTTCTCCTCTCCTGCACTTTTCTCCGGTTCATCCTGCTTCTCCTTGGCAGCCTCGTCCTTCTGGCCCTCGTCCTTACTGTCCTCATCCTTGCCGTCATTTCCAGACTCTGGAGGCACTTCCTCCTCATCCTGGACATGATCAGGGAGAGATGTTGGCTACAATCTCAGGCCAGGCGGGAGCAATGCAGCCCGACACTGTTAAGCTGTTAAACTGTTAAGAAAACAGTGTTGTGTCATTTACAGAGCAGCAGTTACCTGGACAGGTTCGGTTCCATTCGAGGCGGGTTCGGAGGATCCTCCTCCAAACAAGGTAGAGATGGTGTTTCCCAGTTCTGAAAGACAGCAAAGTGTTGGCTCGGTTACTGAATGAAGACTCAAACACAGTACTACAGGATGTAGTATTGCTAAATCAGTACAGGATAAACATGCAGTACTTTCACAGCTTTACTGATGAACCTTGTTGTAAACACTGGTGCAATGTGTCAGTCAGCTGATCATCTAACTGCTGTTCCTGTATCTTCACTAATAGAGAGTAACAGAAGAACACTGTTGATGCATCACAGTGGATCAACAGCTGTTCTCTATATAATAATGTAATGTAATGGCTGTTCTGAACTGCATTCAATTGATGGTTCAGCTGAGTGCAGATGGTATAATGATACTCAAACTAAATAATGGAATGATAATAGTTTGGTGAAGCTGTTTACATAATCATATCAGTGACACAGCAGCACTGTAATGCATTTCAAGAACACATGAAACACTACTTTAGCTAAAAAGTTGGAGAGGAAGCAACGACACACAGGAGTAATGAAGGCCTGCACTCTGACATCTCCCACGAAAACCAGGCAGAAAAGCAAATTATAACTGACTGCTCTGATGTGTGCAGAAGTGTGTGTGTGCTATTCTGTAGCAGCCTGGTGTCACTGGAATAAGATTTAATCAGGGCAAACAGACTGGACAGCTGTGTGTAATGGTACTGTGTTAGAATGCAGAAGGGTGCAGATTCATCAACATATCTGTCCTGCTGCCTTCAGATGCTGCAGAGATTTAATAAACTGAAGGTGAAGATAATGTAAGAATCAACCATATTCATTCATAGATAATACAGACTGATTTACTGAGGTCTCTGCTTTAGCCACAGACGGGCAGAGCGAGTTTCAAAGTCAGGAGTCAACTGTCAGAGCAATGCTTGCGCTGGTTGTCGTGCTGCCATGAAAATAGGGCCTGACACGTCCCTTCTCTAACACTGATTATCATTTTGGACAGCTGAGGTTACAGATATTACTTTACAAAACCTACTAGTTAATGTAGATTCCTCTTCTTTCTCCTCCACAATAGTTTCAAAGACAGACTCCACCTGTGGATGAAAATCACAACAATGAAAATAGTACTTGACTGATTGGTAAAACTCAAAATCTTTGGATTCTGTGAAGTAACTCCTTTTATGTTACAGCCCACAAGATGATGTCATTTTTTCTGCTGTGTGTATCTGAAGATCCTGACAAAGCCTGGTTTTATAGTACACAACATGTACATGTTCTGCTTGCCTGTGTTTATTCCCTTGTAGCATTATGTGATTATGTACGAATAAATCCTCTAATGTTTGGTTTTTTTTCTTTATTAAATCTCCTTTGAGCGTTAAGCGCATTTCTTGGAGTCAAGTGTTTTTGGCTTTGATAAGCCTCACAAACGCCATGGCAACCAGGAGAGACACTGTCCAAGTCTAAGCTGATACGTCTGACATAAGAGCGAGTACAGACACTGTCCTTAAACAAAAAGGAGTTCAATCCATTATCCACATACAATGTTGTTCCTTTCATATCTGTAGCAGGTAATACTTGTTTTACAGATTATATGTGCTGATGTTTTTTTCCTGTGGAGCATGTTGCAACTGTTTCTCTCAGACTGTTTTTCAAAAGGCTAATTTGATTGTGTGAATGTTCAACAAGCTGATTTGATCAAAAAGTCGAACTGACCCGGTCCAGCAGGAGTACTCCACTTTCATCCATGTTGAAATGGGCTTTGATGCCTTTAGACTCAGCATCTGTGTGCTTGTGAAAGCTGGTGCCCACTCCAGACAGCTTGACTGTGGTCAGGTTCAGAGAGCCAAATGCACTGCAACACATGACAACAAGGGGGCTAACAATCAAATATATTCAAATCAGGAGGGAAAAAAGTAACAGGTGACTTGATGGATCAAGGTTTTCTGTAAACTTTGGACTCTCCTAGTTGGCTTTTTATTTCTTTTCTATTCTTTTTCATTCTTTTTCTAGTCCAAAATGTCATGAAAACGGTTGAAATGATCCAATTTCTGTGCAGGATTTTTATTCAGGAAGCAAAAAGTGCTTAAGCAAGCAGCTATCCAACCTGAGGTCTTCCTGTGACAGGAAGCTGAGGTCGCCATAGTTGATGTCGAAAGCAAAGTCATCAGTGTAGCGGTTGAATGTAATGACCTTGCGCTGGGGGTACGGCGCCATCCTCTGGAAGAGGATACGTTTGTTGTGTTTTACAGTTTTGGTCCCCTCTTCCTCCGTCTCACGGGTGAACTCCACCTGATGGAATTAAAAAACATTCAGGATGTATTTTTACACCCAATTTTGCAACAGTGAACTTTCATTTTTGTCCTGCTTAAAAAAATGACTAATGGTCCCAAAACGGATGTGGTCACCTTCCTCACTGAGTGTTGTTAACATACAGATGATCACCAGTTAACCCACCAGGGATTAATATATTTTTCTAAAATGATGTTGATGATGACCAAATTCATCAGGAACCAGTGAACCTGCACTGACCTGAATGGGGAAGACAGCTGCGTCACGGACCAGGAAAGGTTTGACCTTGAAGGCTTTGCTGAGGGCAGCAGCCTGGTACACGGCGCCCATGGCTGCTGCTTCATCTGCATTGATGTTCTTCCCCAGCTCCTCTCTGCATGGAAAAACACCCAACCATTACAACTACAGCGATGTGGAGGAATGGAAATCTTTATTGACATGGTTTAAAATGTAAGTTAGTCAAATGAGAACAACACCTCTGTGGTTGACACTTACTTCCCCACAGCTTTGAGCAGCACTTCCTGAACTTTGGGGACACGAGTGGAGCCACCAACTAAAATCACCTGCTCAATTTCATCCTGTTGGCACAAAGAGGAGCTCACATTACTTTACATCCTTTACTTGATGACCAGTATTTAAATTAAACAAAGAAAAAATAACAAGTTAGCAAAAACAAGCAATGAGAGTAGAGGCCCAATGGAGTATTATATAGTCAAGATAAAAGAAATAAAAAATTGACAAATGGATGTTTTCATGAAAACATCAGGACCAATGATGGAAATAAATCCAGGACTTTATCGTTCTATCCTGATAAAGTCTGATATGTTGTACTTTAATATATGAGTTGTCAATAAACCTTAAATCTACTTGTTCTTGTTTTTAATTGTATGTACCTTCATTTTTGTTCATAAGTAGACTGTAGACTTTGACATAATGTTATTTTATTTCCTGTTCATTCTTTGTACAGATGATTTGTGTAACAGATGTAGTGGGTGGGGTTTTATGTATATGTCCATGTTGATCTGTATGTGTTGACTGTTTTGTGTTATTGTATTGTTAAATTTATTATCATTATTATCACTAATGTAGTTTGTTTTATTTAAATGTTGTAACTTATTTTCTGAGGACCCCTCAAAAATGAGATGGTTCATCTGGAGGGGCTTATCCTCTATTTCAATTCTGAAATAAATAAATAAACATAAACAAGTAGGCAAAATAGCTGCCCCCTCTCCAAACCCAAATACCCCCCAACAACATAAAAAATAGCACTTTATTAATAGTGTGATGTCTGGTAGAACAATTCATTCTTACAGTGATTCTCTTAAAGCCCCCTTCTCATTATGTGTTCTTTTTATTGTCAGCTTGTTATGTGCTCACCCTAAATCTGACTTTAACATGTGGACATAACTAGTTTGGAGCCAGTGGTGGTCCAGTATGCAACTTGCACGAGTGTGATGTGGAAACTCCAGTGCACATACACTGAGAATGGACTTTTCCATGAACTGTTTTTTGTTGTATGGAGTTTTATTAATTAGTATTAGTCTTAAAACATGCCTGGAGGTGATCTTTAAAATGCTTGAGCCTAATTTTGTTAGGAAATGGAATGAGGGGGCTTCCAATGGCTGACAATAATTCTTTTGTGATAGATTTGACCAAGACTGTTATAATAAAAGTCATAAGTGTGGGACCACAGGACCATTCCATATGTACAGTATATAGGGGTTTATATGTTGATATGACTGTCCTTTTCCGTCTAACTTTTCTGTATCTTGTGTCTGCAAAGACCAACAGTCGGTTCTCCCTGCAGGGATCATTAAAGTTTCATCTTATCCTGCCATGTGGGACGACCTGTTAGAGACAGACTGTCCTGCATGCAATGAGAATACTGACCAGCTTCATTTCTGCAGCAGTCAGGGCGTCCTGCACCGGCCGAGGCACTCTTTCAAACAGATCAGCACACAGCGCTTCAAACTCAGCTCTGGTCACTTTAGCTTTGAAGTCAATGTCATCCATCAAACCTTCCACCTGAAAACACATTTATTTTTTCACTGCAATGGTCCTGCATCACAATGCTCAGATGATCTGGTCAGTAGTGATGTTGTAAGTCTGTGTGCATTAAGAATCTGTGATGTTTCAGCTCTTCAAAAAGTGATTTTCAGATTTAAAATCTTAACATGTATGCAAGTCTTAAATGTGACTTTAAGAACTGTAGTCTAAATCATTTTCCAGGGCTGCAGACAACATGACGATGGGATGCACAACCATTAAGACGGGTGGAGAGCTCACATTGCTGGACTCACCTGGCCCATGAAGTCCACATTTGCACTTAGCACTGTCTTGAGCCTTTGAGCCTCTTTTAGGAGCTTGGCCATGGCCCGGTGGTTCTCCCTCACATCCTTCTTACTCTTCTTCTGCTCGTTGAACAGTTTGGCCAAGTGGTCCCGGAGTCTCAGGTCCATCTCAAAGCCCCCCAACCCACGGTCAAACCTAGGACCGGAACAAGAGAACACCTAAGTCTGCATGGATTCTTATGAAGTTATTATGAGAACTGAACTGTCATTTTGAAATGTAGTTTGGGAGGTTTTAAATTGTTAGATAATCAAAAGCAAGAAACATTTGCAATCTTTATATTTGAAGAAGCTCCAGAATAACCAAACACCCACATGAAGCATCTCTAATAATCCCATATCTGTAGATATTAAGAGCTTTAATGGCTCAGACAGGCATGTATCAGGAAATAAAGAAATCACAAACAAAACACTGAATCACCTTTACAAGTGATTTATATTACCACACCACACACAGCTCCTGGTAGATGTTCAGTGTACCCAAAATGAATTTACCATGTATACTAAATTTACCTTTACTGTACATTTACTCTCCACTTTAGAAAGGAGAAGTCAAATTTTGAACTGTATTTAAGTGTAGCATGTACTATATGTGAGATTTTAAACCCACAGGTATCACTGTTAAATCACGTCATGTTAAGTATTCCTCTCACGGTTCTGATGAGTTCTTGGTTGTAATTAAGAACTCTGCCTCTTCCACATTAACATGCATCTAGCTGATTGGAAAACCCAGAGTTAATAGAGCCAGGTTGATAAGCAGCTTCGTTATACTGATAATCCAGGATCACCAATGTCAAGCTCAGTGAAGCAGGTAAGCTAAAGAGAGCCGAACTCGGCTAGAACAGGCTAGAACAGGCTAGCTGCGGTTTCATCAGCACAACAGATTTGTACTCCTTCCTCTTATCTGGAACCACTTGTAAGTTCTTCCTGTCTTAACCTTTAAAAAAAAAGGCACATTTATTTTCATGTTTGCCACAAACCACATGTTAACATCTGGTGTGTAGAAAAAATTCCAACCAAACTGGCCCAGTAAGGCAGCACTAACTAATGTGAGACTCAGTGGGAGCTGTCTACAGTACAGACAAGGCTTGTAGCGTGTTAATGCCAGTATTACACCTGGAGGACATCTGCTGTGTTTTCTATAGCTACACTTCAGCTGGAGATCAATATCTCTGCATGTTATGTCTGTGGTCGGTTATCTGGATGTGTCTTCCTGTTTTTTTTAAGTTTCAGAAAGGATAGAGAGAGCCAAGATAGTAAAATCTTCAAAATCATCCTGTAGTGTTATTATACTGTGTGATGCAGTGTTGCCAGTCTTCAGAGAATCTTCTAATATGTACATGGCTCAGACTAAAATCTTAAAGACTTAATACAGAATGTTCTCAGATTTGAAGTGTGTGTTAGTGTCTCCAAAAGCCAGAATAAATGAGTTCCTGACTCACACGCTGCAGTTGTGTAGATTAAGAATTTACAATGGGTTGAAATTTACACCTTAAAAATTGTGGATCTGTTTGTGTTACAGATGCATAAAACATTCTGTACTGATGTTGACAATTAGACTCATTTTGATGAATGCTCCAAACATACAGTTAATACCTTTAGAAACCTGATCAGAAAGGTCTTTCCATCTTTATAAGTCATGTCAGTAAAGCTGGAGCACTGACTGCATTTTTCCCCTTTTTACTTTTCCTTCTACTCTCCCTCTATTCACCAAAATGTATTTTCATATCTTCACATATGGAGCCCCAAAGTGTTCAGTATAATAATATGATATAGTAATCACATGAATAAATAAAGTAAAATATACAATATAAGTAAGAACCAATAAATTAGGATAAAAATCATACTCAGTAAAACTCAGTTCATTGTTATGAAATGTTATTTCATCATAATGGAATAACATTTCATGAAACTGAGTTTAAATAATTATAAGATGTTTTTTCACCCTCCTAATTTCATAATAACTGACTTATATTATACTTCCTTTTTATTTCATTACAAGCATTTTATTGTAGTATTTCCCTTTTCATTCATGGCATTTTTCCTAAAAAACACAATTTCATAATCACTTTTCATGACAGTGGCGTCTCCAGTCACCACCGCCTCATCTCTTAGCCAATCACATGCCCCAGTCTAGCTCCAACTAGCTCCTGTTAGCACCGACAACCACAGAGAAAGTGGTTTTGCTTTTCAGTGTTGTGTGTCTTCTCTGAGCAACATCTTTAGAATCAAAATGCTACTTAAATACTTCTGAATTAACCAGCTAGCTTACGCTGCTCACACCAGCACTTTGCTTTAAACGTTGAGTTGTAATCCAAGTTTATAAGCAAACTGAGCTAGCTAGCTAGCCGGCTCAGTAAGTAGCATGTGTAGCATTTAGTGGCATTGCAACCAAATGGATACCCGTCCCCCTCAACTTCCAAGCGTGTAGGAAAACCTACAGTGGCTGAGAAACTTGTGAAAAACATAAAAGGCCCCCTCTAGAGCTAGTGTTTAGTTTGTCCATTCTAGGCTACTATAGAAACATGGCGGTGCAACATGGCGGGCTCCGTGGAAGAGGACCCACTCCCTATGTAGATATAAAGGGCTCATTCTAAGGCAACAAAAACACAACGATTCTTATTTTCAGGTGATTATACACTAATGAAAACATACTTATGAATATTATATTCCATTTCTGCCAAGTCTGTTCTGCTAGCTGCCACTAAATTCTACACACTGCATCTTTAAGCTAAATAAAAGCAGATGCTAGTTATGTCTGTACTGTGTTTATCTGAGGCAACCTCAAGTTGGTCGAATTACTTCTGCATTGTTGTTGATGTAGCTAACAGGAGCTAGCTACGTTTGGTATCACGAGATTTGTGAAAGAACATTTATTTATTTAATATTGAACATTTCGGTGCTCCATGTTCACACAAAACTGTACTCCTGACTTAAAAAGGATGTCAAACCCTCTAGAAGACAAAGCAAGATTTTAAATAAATATCAATGTGCACATATAAAACTGCCCACATCACCACACCATATTTCAAAACCTCTTTCAAACAACAGGGCTGATAGTGAGAGACAGGTCTCTGTCCATTAGATAGAATCAGCACTTTGCTTATATTAGTGTTCTCAGTGGTGATGCCACTCCTCGGATCACTGGACTCACCCGACACCTCGGATCTGCAGCTGGGGCTGGGTGCCAAACTCCTTGGTTTTGACTGTCTGATATGTGACGATGGTGGCAGTTGTGCTGCCTGAGCCCATATCATAAAACATCACATTCTGAAATGAAACAAGATCAGAGTGTCAGCGATTTGTTGTCGCTTCTCAGTGGAGCTTGATTTCCCACAAAGTTGAAGACAGATACATTCATGTCAACATGACCTCATGATGAAGCTGCTTTGAACAGCCTACGAGATCCTTATTGAATAGTATACAAGTGTCATCTTGTAGATGATAAAGCCTGTGAGATTCTATAATTTTGTATTTTGTTATCAAATCCCTTCAAAAAGACCAAAACCAACAACGTGTTAGTCCATCTTTCAATACTTTCTAAGTGCTCTACTCTGTCTGTGGCACTCAGCCTAAAGCCCATTGGTTCCTACTGAAGATGTACATTTTATAAAACTGTTCACATACACTGTACAGTACTAGTCAAAAGTTTAAACACCCCTTCCCATTCACTTCAATGACAAAGTGTGTCCAATTTTTGACTGGTACTGTATACATTCACCATGCACTTAATTAGGAACACCTCTGCAATCCAATACAACAGCTGTGCCATAATTTCTACTTTTAAGAAGTTTATACATTTTAACTTTTTGTTGACATTGTCAGAAAAGTGATAATAATATATGATAATAATAATGCATTTAATTTGTACTTTACTTTTCATTCACAATAAATCTCAAAGTGCTACAGTGTTAAAAACATAAAGAAAAGAACAAGAGTTAGATGAAAAAGAGGTTGCTGGTGGTTTTTGAGGTGGTAGTGGGTGGTGGTGGTGATTATATTGAAAAGTGTTCCTAATATTTTGCCCCCCTCATGTATGTTAATGGATTGGGCAAAAACTGAAAATGTATAAGCTTCGTAAAAGTAGAATATATGGCAGAGCTGTTGTATTCCATTAGATTGCACGGTGAGTGTATAGTTAATCATTTCCTATAACAGCGATACCTGTTTATAGATCAGTTCATTGCTGGTTTTGGTCTTTTCATGAGATTTGTTGACATTAAGAGAAATACCGAATATGACCAGACTCATCCTCTAAAGTGTGTATTTGGATGTAACGCTGAATGTGCACCTTGACTGTGTTGTCGATATCTTTCCTCCTGAAGACCCCATAGTTCAAGGCCACGGCTGTGTTGTCGTTGATGAGCTGAAGGACCTTTAGACCTGCCATCTGTGCAGCCTGTAGGACTGCCCTGCGCTCTGCCTGGTTGAAGAAGGCTGGGACGGTGATTACTGCATCTTTGATTGGTTGTTCTGTGAGTTTGAGTCAGGAGGAGTGGGGGGAAAAAAAGAAAAATTAATATGCTTGACATCATTTCATACAATAATGCATCTTGCTTCATGAGCAAACTGACCTGCAAAGTCCTGAGCCAGTCCACAAGAATAATTAAGCATCATCCCAAGGAGCTCCTCAGGTGTGTACTGCTGTTCTCTGAAAGAAAGAAAAAAGCAGAAAGACTATGTTTCTTTCTATAACGTGTGGATAACTGTTTTGCAGGTAGTAACTTTGGTACTGATGTTTCCATGACAACCTCTGACCAGTACCCCCTGATCGGTCATGTTATTAAAAACATCTGTGATGGTCAAAGTGTTTTCAGAGGTGAAATCATTACAAATATGGACCTGATAAACAAACCACTCTCATGAGTTGTGAGGTCAGGGGAATCTCATGCAAACTGATTTTAAGACTCAACATTATGAATAGAGAAAGAGTTCATTATCACCTCATACATTTATTGTATGATGGTAAAGCAGGAGACAGATAATAAGACTTACTGTGAGTTTTTAAAGTAAACGGTGTCTCTGACTGGGTCCTCCTGCAGCTGGTGCTCAGGGAAGTGTTTCTGGTAGCGCGCCACCTGGAGGTTGTCGTGCTTCTTGCCCAGGAGGCTTTGCAGGTGTCTATAGACAGTTTTGGGGTTCTTCACAGACTGAAATGCATGCCATACGCAACAATTAATAGCATACAAGAAGAAGATCGATATTATTTTGAGGTGAGTGTTTGAACTTGACTGAACAAAGAATATTTCCGGATATTTTTTCCAACACAAGTTGGGAAATTTGAGAACATGTCATACCACTCCTAATGCACTGTCTCCAAAAAGTCTTTCATTCTCTTTCAGACACACAGCAGTGGGTGTTTTCCTCCTTGACTCCCTGAAGAAAAACACAACAGACATATGGTTCAACCCTGACATTTAATTTTGCTGTATTCATTTGACTTACTCTTGTACTTTGTCTGCGCATTAATTTTTTCATATTTAACTTGCATTTCAAAAGGAAATTGAAAATGCGGTGAGGGCATTTCCTTCAGTTACATTTCCTCTAACAACTAAGCCACTTGTGCAAACTCACTGTACCGTGATGAAGACAGCTGAACAACGTGAAGCAGCACACAGTTATACTCACTTGTTAAGAACAATCTCCATCGGCACACCGGGTTTCACTATCGCCATTTTCATCCACTCACTGCCCAGGTCAACAGACATGACAGCTACAGTCGCTGCAAAGACAAATACATGTGTGAGACATCCTCAGAGTTCAGAGTTGCAGTATTGATTCAGCTTATCTATTTCCAAACACTAATAAATAAAAGCTTTAAATATTCACTAGTGTGCAAATGTTGTAAAACTGTGCTGTAGCTAAACAGTCAGCCTGGTATGTTTTTAGCTGTTAAATCTACCAACAGTGCTTCATGTTAGAGAAACATGTCAGTGTATGTTGATGGATCATATTACCTGTGTGAGAAGGCAACATTGCCAGAACAAGGCAGAAGAGAGCAACCAATGCCAGCTTCCTCCCCCCCATGATGAGCTGTGAAGATGAACAAATGTAGAAAACAATATAATCGGGTGATTTTCGCAGATCCTTACTTGTCCATATTTGCCCATTGTGCTAAAGCCTCAGCTCTGAAACCTCATCACACACCACCATCAAAGCCAAACACCTTTCATGTCCTGCTTCTCTCTGTCCATCCACCTGCACTGTGGAGACACTTTCTCTCTAGCTCTGTCGCTCCATTCATAATGTGCGAGCAGTTACAGTCCCGTGAGTTGGTGGTAAAAAGATGATCTTCATTTTGAAAAGCCAAACCTGCTCTCCCTGTTTCTGCTTTTACATGCAAGCTTGGTTTCTTCACAAGTACAAACAGGGCTAGTTGCATCACACTCATTACTCTGATCAATGTCCAATCACCGTTTATGTTTCCTCACAGGTGCTAACTTCAAGTGTGCCACTGCCAGGTAGTGCCATGGCCTTTTGCCCAAGGATATGCAAAGGATCCAATGACCCCACCCACAGAGGTGTAGACAATTTGAAAACACGTGGCATTAATGCCATTGTCAGGCTTTGATGTTGGCTAAAGCTTTAATATCTACAAGGAGCCACAGAATCTCTGCACTTACAGGAGAGTGTGTGCTTCGTTTTCAAGGGTGCAGAAACATACTATAGCCAGAGCTTAACATTAGGGTTGAGTACATCAAAAAACTGAATTGGTGTTTGTGTTTTGAGGAGAGAACAACAGGCGATCTGCACAGAAACTTCTAGCCCCCGGTGAGGCTGTGACGCACGAATGCAAAATGGATGCATAAGTCAAATCCTCATTATTAAAAAACACCAGGAGCAGTGTATTGATTTCTGGAAACCAGTGGATGTACAGGTTAACTACAGGATAACTTACTGATGTGTATTATACAGGTAAACACAACAATTACTGTTTAGCGTTACACCATTAGCCATTAACCTTTCAATTCAAAGGCAGCTGGGTACTGTGGACCAGCACTGGACCTTTGCAAACACAAAGCCAACACTGTTAAGCAGGAGGAAATAGCTCAAAGAAGAAATTGACAGCTACTGTTAGCTAGCTGCATGTCTGACACCATCAATAAGAAAGCATGATTGACACACTATGCTGTGGGAGGAACTTACCTTCACTCCGCCGGGACAAATGAAACTGTGAAGGGGCTACCAACAGGGTGTACTCCTCCGGGCGGCTTCTGAGATTAGTTTCGCTCTTTTGGAGCTGATTCTGAGCCTCTTTGTTGTCACACTTGGTAGTTTTTAGTTCCCCTTATCACCGGCTTGCTCTCGGCAGTCGGGCCCGGAACGCGGCGTCACCTCATTGGATCCACTGAAGCCGCTGCTGGGACAAAAACTGACGTCAAGGTCAACACAATACAACATACTGTTTCCGGTTAGCATTTCAGAACACATGCACTGTGAACATGTAGGTGTTTTCGACTAAGATTTACTTTGAGGAACACAGGATTCCCAGCTGGAAATTAATAAGAATGTGAATAGGGAATGATTATAAATATCAATATATATATATCTCATATTGCAGCCCAATGAGCTTTTATAGTCTTAGTCATAGTATGACTAAGACTAGATAGTATTTATATATATACATATATACTTTTCAAATAAATATATGTATATTTTTATATTTTGTTGTTATATTTTATACATCTTCTATATTTATTTACTGTTTTTACTGTAATGGAGCCTGGCAGCCAAAGTATTTCACACAGTTGTACTTGTATAACCGGAGTGATAATAAACATCTTGCATCTGGAACAGACACACAAAACAGACAAATTAGTTAAACATGTTCAACACAGGGTTGTAAGTAACTACCAAGTGTCTTAGATTTAAAAAATAATGTAATTTCATAATTACAGTACACTTGTTATTTGAGCATTTGATTACTTGTTTTGGCGGTGACAATTTATGCGATTTTGTTTTGAAAGAAAAACCCCCTGCATCCGGTAGCTAAGCCCGTCAATCGTGCAACAACTAGCAATGACCGTCAAACACAAAGCCCGCCCACAACGCTCCACGCACTGCCTCGTGATTGGTCCACGTGAGGTGAGTGACTTCGTGAAATGATTTTTGGCTGCATCCAATTGGTCCACGTCCAGATGGTAGGCGTAAACCGAATGACGACATTTCCAGGTAAGGCTGAAGAAACCACATGCCTATTTATAAGTAACTGATTTAGTTAAATGTTTATTTTATAACATTATTTTAAGTGAACTTAAGGTAACTTGAATAAATGCTGTATCTCGTTTACTGTTATACTAACAATTTTAATATTATAAAAATGCCTTGTTCAGGAAAACACCTGGCCTCTACATGGGTATTCTAAAATCAACACATATTATTATTATTATTATTATTATTAGTAGTAGTAGTAGTAGTAGTAGTAGTAGTAGTAGTAGTATTAATATTATTAATAATAATAATAAAATAATTTTAATTTGTACCACACTTTTCATTCATAGTTAAACTCAAAGTGCTACAGTATTAATAACATAGAACACACAACATAAACACAAATACTAAGAAGGGTTAAGATGAAAAAGCCTCCCTGAATAGAAAGGTTTTTAAGTCTAGGGTCTGTGCTGCCCTCAGATGGTTAGGAAGGCTGTTCCACAAGTGTGGTGCAGCAGAGCAGAAGGTTGATCATCTGATCTCATCTTTCTCCAACACATGTAGAAAAAGAACTGCATTAACAGACAGACACATAATCTATTTGTTAAAGCTGTATGTTTATGTAAATTTACAGTTGTAAAAATCCACCTTAAAAAGTAAAATACAGCTTATTTGCAGCAATAAGGTAACAGTTATGACTTTCCATAATATTTAAAAGAGAATGAAAGGACAAGTTGTGAATCAAATTTGATGGAGAGAAGCTCATGAAAAGCCTCCAATGAAAAGCCCTTTTGGATATGACTGATAATGGTCTAACTCGACCTGCAGGCAGGACCCAGTGTGATTCAGAAGCAGAGCATCACAGAGCAGAGTTTAATCAGGTGGTTTGTGCATGCCATGCCTATCTATCAGTGGTGCCAATAACATTCAGTTAAAATACAAATGGTAAGTGGACTGTGCTTGTATAGCGCCTTTCTGGTCCTCCAACCACTCAAAGCTCTTTTACACTACGAATCACATTCTTCCATTCACACACATTCATACGCTGAATGAGTGCAGGAGCTACCATGCAAGGTCCCAACCTGCCCATCAGAGGAAATCTAATCATTCACACACCGATGGCACAGCCATCAGGAGAAATTTGGGGTTAAGTATCTTGCCCAAGGACACATCGACATGCGGACTGGAGGAGCCGAGAATTGAAACGCCAATCCGATTAGTGGACGACCCGCTCTACCT
This sequence comes from Thunnus albacares, assembly GCF_914725855.1. Taxonomy (NCBI): domain Eukaryota; kingdom Metazoa; phylum Chordata; class Actinopteri; order Scombriformes; family Scombridae; genus Thunnus; species Thunnus albacares. The sequence goes on along the minus strand of NC_058118.1, from coordinate 1,857,278 downwards.
CCTGATCCACAGCTGTCCCCTACAGTATTGTATACTGTATGTCATATATGACAAATAAATGTAGTGTCATGTCATGTGATCTGATATATGATAATCATATAATGGATGTCATATACTGAATGATGTCATCATATGACAAATGTGTGTTTTCAAGGCAGATGGCACAAACTGAAAAACGCATAAGCCCAGCCTAGAGACAAGGCTGTATCAAGAAAATACACAAAAGGATGATACTGTTCAATATTTTATTCCTCAATTTAGATTGACAGACATTAAATAATTTCATTAGTGACATAACTGAACCATTTTTGAGTGTTGTTTGCAAGGTTACAACAGAATACAAGCAAACACACCAAAGCAAAACTCTCCAAGGTGTGATTCAGAAAGGTGTTAAGACATAGTATTACATGTTTTAACCTAAAGTACTTTTTTTTTTTTTTTTCCTTACACATCCTCAATAAATCACAACTCAGACTAGGAACGCACTTATGTAAATAAGTCCATCACAGGTACTAAAAGCGGGCAGCAGCGATGGCTGCTAAATAAAGTGGCATCCTGTGCAGCAAAGCATGTGGTCACTGATGTGAAAGTGGACACAAAGTGCCCTGTCACATAGGATTCAGACCATAATCACAAGCTGGCGTTTCTAGCAGTTCCTCTTGGTGTGGATGAGAAGGTCTCTTTGCAGGTTGACTTCTAGACTCCCAACAGTTTTGCTGCCAGGTGGGTCGGTGACCAGAGTTAGTTTGTTAAACACTCCTCGACCAAAATAGTCGGCCACAACTGAGAAACCATCATTAGAGCTCCGTAACTGAAAATCATAGAAAAGAAACAAGAACTTGCATTTGGTCATTGAATTTGACAACAAGCACACTGCAATACAGTCAACAGCTAAAATATAATTAATGTCTAAACTAATTTCCCCCTGCGGATGAATGTGTTTGCTAAAAATACAGCCCAAAACTGATGATAGAAAATCATGATGAATGAAATGGGGAGAATGATTGAACACGTCTGTGGTTCATGGTTCACATCAAAGCTCAAGTATTGTTACCTGTCTGTTGAAGTGGTCATGCAGATCACGTTTCTGGTCCTGCGCACGCAACATGTCCATGACTTTGCGGTTCTCTGGAGTGCAAGTTGGGCACTCAGCCTCACTCTCAGCGTAGCTTTCGAAGCAGTGTTGGTGGAAGGAGTGGCTGCACAGGAAATGAACAGATGGCAGCTCCAGGGGGCTGTTGCACATGTTACATTTGGTCTTCTGGAATATCTTGGCACTGTGTGGAAATATTGGGGTTAAGATTTACAGGTGTATTAGGCAATCCATGACATTTGTGGATGACATCAGCACAAGTTGTTTGGCAGCCCTCACCTGCCACCACTAGCACCCCCTTGAGCTACAGTGGCTGTAACTGACAACAGTACAGTCACTACAGTGAGGATAACAGAAGTGCTCAGTAGGAAACTGGTAGAAATGGTGTTGTTTATCACAGACTTGAATAGATGATAAATATTCCTGGAAATCCCATTCCTCGTGTGACCCACCTCGTTTTAAGCTCTTGGATCTCGGACCGGAGGTGAGCCGTTTCTTCGCGGTACTGGCGGATTTTGCGTTCATCATCCTCGATCTGCTGGCTCTCCCTCTGCAACTTGTTGATGAGGTAGTCCTTGATGACGGAGAGAGTGGCTGTCGAGTTGTGTGCCAGTGTCTGCACCACTACAGCGCACAGAAATCTTGCATTTAATGTTGTGCAAACACCTTCTTTTCACTAATTCGACTGTACAAAGATCGATTAGTTGCCAATCGTTCAATTAATCTCCAACTATTCTGATGATCAATTAATCGGTCGAGTCATTTTTAAGAGCAAAAATTCTTAATTCTCTGATTCCATCTTTTGTCCTCTATGACAGTAAACCGAATTATCTTTGGGTTGTGGACTGTTGGATAAGACAGAACAAGACATCTGAGAACGTCATCTTTTGCTTTGGGAAACAGTGATCAACATTTTTCACAATTTTCTGACGTTTTATGGACCAAACACCTGATCGATTAATTGAGAAAATAATTAACAATAATCGATAATGAAATCGTTAGTTGCAGCCCTAATGCAAAGAGTCTTCAAAAGGAAGGAACATCTTAACCTGAACTGAATCTAATATGGCATTTTGATCACAATACAAACGAGTGTGCATGAAATATGAAATCTAATTTCCATCAGCTCACCAAGTAATGGAGGCATCAGGTTGTTTTGGTCAATGTGATGTAGGACCTCACTGATGTAGGCCTTGCAGTCTTCTTCTTTTCTGGCAAAGTATCCCAGCGCCTGCTCCCAAAGGCAACCCTCTTGGTCCCCATAGCGCTTGCAGGCTTCTACCACTTTTCCGTATTCCTCATTCTGCATGTGGTAGTGCATAATCTGCTGGTACCTGCACATGAATGCAAATTAGGTCCAATTTGTCATCAATAATGTTATACATATGTTGGATCAAGTCTCCTAGCTTAACAGGTAGGGAAACACCTAACAAACACGTGTTCTATATAAATAAATATGAGATTATGCTGTAAACTGGCTTGTGTTGTTACTGGCACACCTTTAGGCACATGGAAGCAGTGACTATCACATTAATGGGCTTCAGTTCATACATATTCAGTTGTTGGTTTGTCTCCCTTACTTACAGTTTGCCCTTCTCATAAAGGTAGAGAACACCTTCTTTGAAATTGTGCATCTGGCAGAGGACCAGGGCCTTATCAAACACAGTGTTGTCACTCCTCAACAGTGACACAGCTTCCCCCTGCAGGATCTTTTTTCTCTGCCAAACATATAAATTAGAAAAAATGAGACCATTAACAACTGAATTACGTTTAAAAGTTTAAATGATTTCTCTCATCTGTAAAACAACATTTCTGAAACTTTTCGCTTCTCACGACTAGTTTGTGTGTGTTGCACTGACCTCAGGGTCCTGTTCGTGTGCCCAGTCTTGCAGTCGGAGCTCCAGCAGTGTGTCGTAAACACCCTGTGGAGAACGGGGGTCCACCTCGATCATGTGCTCCAAGAAGGCTTTCAGCTCCCGAGGGTTGTTGGCAAAAATTGGGATGAATTCCTCAGAGTTGGCCTGAAAACAAAATAATTATTGACAGTCTTTAAAGAAAACTGTTTCAGATATATGTCTTATATAGAGTATATAATCACTCTAGGATGGTCATTTCAGGACCACAGGGCCATTACAGCATCATGTGAAAATGACAGAGAACAACATTACTGCACACAGACCTTATTGACCCGACTCCTCTCCTGGCTGTCTTTTTCAGCAGAGTCTCCACTGGGTTGGTAGTTGGTGCATAAGCCCTTCAGCAGCAGTGTGGTACCTTCAGGAACGTGGTGCATCAGGGTCTTGCCGTAACGTTTCATGTTGCTCTCAGCTTGTTCGAAAGGCAGACGTCCAATGTAACGCAGCCCTTCCTGGTAGTTCTGAGTTTTAGAGGGAAACAGCAAGATAAGTGAGTTACTGTGCATATCACATGCTGTTGTAGGTGCTGGCGGTGAAGTGTAGCGGGGCTGACATAAACCAAAGTATTGGAGAATTTTAAATCTTGACCTGATTATGGTGCTAGATGAAAAGCTAAGGGATCACCAAAGAGATTACAGTTCATTCTGAAGGGGACATGAATGTGAGAACCAAATGTCATGGCAACCAAAACTGTCAACCTCATGGTGGCACTAGAGGAAAAGTCAGAGGATCAACAAAGTCAGTAGGATTCATCTTCTGGGCATCATGAATGCCCCCCCCCCCAATAATCAGATTGCTGAATATATGAATATTGAACCTAAAATTAATTGCGCAGGCAATTGTCGCAAACTGCGCACTGTGGTGCACCACTGTATGGCATCTTCTCTTCAATCCTTCTCTCAAATTTTTTGTAAAAAACAATCTGTCAATATATTTATTCTCATCAAGCTTTCATTAAACATCTCTCCGCTCGCAATAGATCTGTGCCTGAATGATGTCTCCTGGAAAGTCCTAACAGGGCAGGACACCTCCACCGAGAAAAGAGTGATTTCCTAAGTTCATAAAGTTGATAAATGCTTTTACTCCTAGTTCTAAAAGTAGGACCAAAAATGCGTCACTGAGAATTTCTGGCCAGCTAGGAGTGATTTCCTACTCTGAGAAACTTGAGAAATACGGCCCCTAAAGTTATAACGAGCACCTTTTTTCTATGATTTCTAAATGGATTCATGGCTGATGGGCATCAGACACCCTGTCGACACTGTAAAGAGTGAACACTGTTGAGTGTAGCAGTGTCTGTGTGATTTGATTTGACTGAGAATAAGTGGCGTGCTGGCAAACTGTGACAGGAAGAAACATATTACTACAAAAATTTGGATGGTGTTGTATCTGATCAAAGCGCATTTTCTCTTCATACCGAAGTAATGTATTCATAATGATTCCTTTTTTAGGGTAATGGGAAAAAAAGCACACTGAGGAACACGCAAGAGCTTCAGCATCACTGGATCAGACATAGTAAAGATTTACTTCTCACCAAAAGAAGGTGACCATAGGTAATTTCAGCTTGTCACAGTGTGGACAAAAGCATCCAAGCACAGACAGGTGAATTCTTAGGAGAGCTCCAGCAGATGATCTACATATATTTCCCCAACATAGGTTTGTACATCTGCTTGCATGATTTTTACCTTGAGGTCTTCCAGTTGGATCTTCAGGTACCACTCATGGTGCATGTGCTTCTCAGCCAGGAAGACAGCATGGCTGTGGTAGCTTGCCTGCCGAAGAACCTTGATGGCAATCTCAACATCAAAGTGGACCTCACTTTCACTGCTCTGTTGAAAATACAGAACATAATCCGGTCTTATAATAGTGTATGGCAGCCATTAGTGATCTGTTCATTAAGAACGCAGGCTTTAAATTAGGTCCAGCAGTTCTCTGATGGAACCACTTGGTATTTTGTACAACTGTCATCATAACAGAGATTTTACAGTATGAGTCAATTCACTTTTTTAGGTGTATTTACCACCAAAACCTACATCCTCAGTGCTCATTTTCACCAGTCACCTTAATGAACTCTTCCAGCTTGGAGCTGTCCTTCAGCTTGGTGTAACAGTTCAGCAGCAGTGTGGTGTGGTCTGCGTTGGCCAGCGACTGCCTGTGCAGGGCTTGCAGATACGCTGTCAGGTTGTGGATCCTCTGAGCGTCCAGAAACTTCCTGATGACGTAAGATGGCTCCAGTTTCCCAATGGTGCTGTGGGACAATAATGTTACATTTTCAGACTGGTTCATTGATAGGAGACTGGTCAGCAGTCCAGTCTCTGGAATTAATAATAATTGCTGGGCAATTAGAAAGCACTAGGTTTAAGTGTTACATTGAAAACCAACACAGAATCAACACAGCCCCTTTCCTCTGGCATACTTTAAACACTTCTACATGGTGTGATAGTAAATAAAATGCTCAAAGATGAGTCACACACTGCACATATCTCAACCCTGGCAAATGTCTAGTGATGCAATTACCGAATGTACTGTTGGATGGCACCGTCATGGTCTCCCTTAAGGTAGAGGTGATCACCGTACTGTCTGAAGATCTCTGACAGTCCGTCACTGTCCAGGTGCTGGCTCTTAGCCAGGTTTATGGCCATCACAAACAGGTTCTTCTTAAACAGCATCTTAAAAGACAAACAAGGAGGCGACACCTCTGTTACCTGACCCACAAGAGTAATAACAGCCACCAAGCTGATTTAGAAGGGCTCCAACTCTTCATTACGGTTAATCGTCAAGTTATGCATCATCAAAATTCTTATGAGTTTCATGAAATCAAACCCTGTTTTTGAGTCTACAACACAAGAAAACAGTCATTTTCTGCATTTTTTCATCAGCCACTCAGTCTTCATTTTTACAAGGGAGTAATGGAGCAGTCAGGAGTTATTATAGATGAAGAGCTGCAGGTGACAGGCTGCTCACCTCTGACTCCTCAGCAAGGTTACCAACTCTTAACTGTGCCCTGCTGTTGTGAGGAAAACTACTCACATGTGCAGCATGAATTCAGATGTGGAATGATGGAAAAAGACTGATTATTGACTGACTTCTTTATCAAAAGAAACAGATACACCACACACTAGTTGCTCTTTTGTTTTATTTCTGATAAAATACTGCTGAAAAAGTGTGTGCTGTTCCCAAAATTCTGGGACCTGTAGTATTACACTGCACTTGCTGATACCACCAGTAACCACAGGTAACCACAAGTCAATCTGGATTGATAATAATTCTAAATGACGGGTTCTCAATTCTTCAAGTCTGTCTTCAAACAAGTCAGTTGCCCAAATAAAATAGATGAATGAATTGAAACAGGTCATTCCTATTGTTCACGCTGACCATTAGAAAATTCCTTCATAATGCACTTAAGGCCGTATCATGCTTTCCGTGTCCGTGTGGCCACGTTGGTCCTAGTGACGTAAATGTCATCAACCACCCATGTCCGCAAGGGTCCACATGGACCACTCTATGGACATTCACATGCAGCCCAAAATTTGTGCCCGTGTGTACTGTACACATAGTAAGTGCGCCAACTGTGCATGTGCTCATCTACTTTATACATGTACTGTATTCCTATTCTCATTAAGCTGTCGCTTTTCTAATTTCCATTTTTTCATGTTGTTATGCAACATACAGGAACTCCTCACTGCATTCAGACTGAAAACAGCCCTGTGTCAAACAATACAATGAGCTGTGTTGGTGTGCGCATGTTGTTTAAAGTGCCAGTGAGACAATGAAATACGATCCAGCAAATCCAGTTTGAATAACAGATTATTGCGTTTAAAGGCTGATCAGAAAAACCTGCACAGTGGTTTGCAATACTCATAGAGTGGATTTTACAACTCTGGAAGGTTATCACGCTGGAATCTGCACACATGTGAAGCGCGTCTGTGTCTGTGGACCCCCAATTGAAGTATGTATGGAACAGTGTGCGCGGGGACTTGCATACGGACCGCAGACACAGTTCCATACATACTACAACGTGGAATGTATGAATTGGCCTTTACAATGTAAGTGATAGGAGAAAGTACTGCTTCTGTGCAAAAATATATGTAAAAGTTTATCTGAAGCTTATATGAAGCTTCAGCGTCCAAGATGAGTCAAGTCAAGTAGATATCTTTCAACGTTACAGTCTTTTTAGTGACAAAGTCCCTCTTTTTGTTACTATACTTCACCACAGCTCAACAGGGAAACACTGTCTGAGGAAACACAAAGAGGGAATTTGATGCTAAAAAGACTGTAAATGTGTCAGATACCCACTTGATATGACTAAGTCAGACTGCTGAAGACTCATATAAGCTTCACATCAACTTTTAAATGACTGTGTGGACACACTGTGGATTTTGTCCTCCATCATTTGCATTGAAAGCACATTTAAGGGGATCTTTTAATAACCAGTATGAACAGGAGGAATGATTACACTCTTTCACTGTTCATACGGTCACCTGACTGTTGTTTGAAGACAGACTTAAACAATTGTGAACCTGTCCTTTAAGATACAAAGGTGGAACACTCTGGACTCACCTCCAGTTTGGTCTGCGTGTCTTTCTCCTGAAGAACAAACATTTTCCCATCTCTGGTCAGGATGTAGAAGGAGCCCCACTCTGCCACCACATCAATGACATCATCAAAAGAGGCACTGTAGGCGATGAACTTGTTGTCCAGGTCATAGATGGTCAGAAGCTGTTTGTCTGACGGAGAGCTCTCCCTGCTACCAAACGCTGTCCTGAGCAGAAAATGAACACTGTCAACATACATCTGTCACAGCCATCATGTCATCCCTACAATGATCGCTGCACCTTCATCTAATTTATTCAGCGTAGTCCTTACTTGTTGGGTGACTTTGCATCATTAATCAGTAAGAACAGATAACCGCGATGCCAGTGGGCCAAAAGCTTTGTTCCATCAAAGGCGAAGCAGGGCCCTCGTTCATCAGGCTGGTACAGGTACACACATTCATCTCCAGCCACAATGAACTGGGAATCTTGGGAGGGATCTGCGAGGGAGGAGCAGCGCAGTGCACAGCCGTGTGTATCCAGCTCTACTTTGGGATACTCCTTGATGGACAGGGTGTAGCACTGAGCAAGGAGAGAACCATGGCAATGGATGCAAGGTCAGAAAACTGCAGCCACTAGAATGGAGTAATAAAAACCTCAGAACTTCAGTCGTAGTGCTGTAGTGAGCAATACCACCATTACACTCTCTTTAAAAATTGCTGAATAAACTGACATGTTGGATAAGCTGAATGTAAGGCTGCTGAATAGTTGAAAGATCTCATCTTCTCCATGCACCACATGTGTTTTGGGAGCTTCCAGACTTACATGGACTTTCTCCAGAGTGGCAACAAACAGATGTGTGACCTTTGCCACTTGGCGGAAGGCGAGGCCTGTGACAGGGATGGTCCCCTCGTGCAGAGTCAAAGTTTTACTGTGACGATCTCTGGTGATGTCACCTTTGGTCAAAACCACACTGCCATCTGTGAAGCCTGTCAAGATACACAGCATCCATTATAACCTGGAAAGAGAAAGCTTTATAATATGCAAACAGTGATCACTGGAGCAAGAAGGCAGAAAGCAGATCTTTCCTTGTGTCTTACCAATGGCCATGAAGTTGAGGTTCTCATGTACACTGAGGCAAGACACTTCAGTCGGTTTGTTGCCAGGAATTGCTGGAAAAATCCTAGTGCAGAGAGGATTTCCACTGTCTCTCTTGTCCAAGTTCCAGACCTTTACCTGTATAACAAAGACAGATTCAGTTTAGTGGGGGTGACACAATTGCTCTGTGTTTAAGGTTTCTCTGGAAGACTGTGCACTTACTAGAGGGTTTATTCCATGTTCATCCTGCCCCACTGATACAAGGATGCTGTGCTGCTTCAGCTGGTAGAGGTGTGTTACCCGCAACTTGTAGGCCTGAAAAGATGTCAACTGCAGGGAGCGTGTCAAAAGCCAGATCTTGCCATCCATATGTAACATTATGGGAGTTAAGGACAGTTATATACAGTGGGAGTAAGAGATGCTGTAAACTGGACATTTATGCCATGTGCGGTAATTCAAGAGTGGTCATTCCATTAGTAGTTTAGTAGAACATGTCCCAATTTTAAATAGGTTTGTCTGTAGATAAATTGGAACTTACAGTGAATATAAATCTCCATGCTAAGTATTAATTGAAAAATTCAAAAACAGTTATGATATGACAAAAGCATGCAAACAAGTCAGTGCTACGTCACTCTCAACTGTTTGTTTTGGATGGGGTGCTGAAACAAACTCTAATCACATATTTGCTAGTTTAATGATGGCTTACTTGTCAAGCACACCGCCCACAACATTACTTAAACCCGCTGTTTGGTTTTTTTAATAATCCACAGGAAGTCTCAGCATAAAGACGATCCAAAGGGCAGCATATTATTTCAATAAAAAGTCACCTGATGCTCCGCTGCCTGCGAAGCATCACGTTTTCTAGATTAGCGTTATTAAGGAGGAGAGGGGCTGTAGGGTTATTAATGGTAGTCATTAAACTAACTGGTGTTCAGTTTATTGAATGTGGCCCCAAATGGTTGCTACTAACGACTCGAGAAGTCTAACGTTAGGCCATTTCTCTCATTTCTTGCACCAGCAAGTCACAGTAAAGTGGCAGATCTCTGAACAGTCTTTCCAATCCCAAAGAACAGAGCAGAGCCTGGATCTGGCTGCCCATTTACTGTTGAGATGAAATCTATTCATTTCAAAGACAGGCCACAAAAAAACGTATTTTCAACCGGTTTACCGTTTGTTTTCACTTTTGCTGAGTCGGGGCTAGCATCAGCTGTCAATAGCCGAGCTAGCTCATCCATGCTGTTAAAGGATATCTCCAAGAACAATATGACCCCGCCCGGAGTCACAAGCCGATATCCCGCTTGGAAGAGCAAAGTTTTTCCCATTATCCACAGGATCCTTCACCGTGTCTTTATCAAAGAAGACAAATTTCCTCCACTGTAGGAACGCTGCCATTGTATTAGCGCTAGCAAGTAGCTAGGTCGGTGTCATGTGACATTAAAGTCACGTGAGCAAACCGGAAGCTTATTACATTACATTATATTGTATAGTTATACCATCACATTTAATTTAAGTTATTTTGACAGACTTATTATTTCTTTTTAACTGTTTGGTGACCTCTTATTAGTTTTCATTCTGATTCTGCCTATGAATGTCAGATCAGAGCCAGATGTAATAATGTACATATACTATGGAGATAGATTTGTTTCATAATGATCAGATGTAGTGGTATGAGCTGAGAGTTTGGGTTATTTCAACAGCTTATTCAATATATATTTATGTATTGTGTGTCAGTAATATAAATTATGAAAATATAACTTACTGTTTATGTTACATAAGACTGTCTATTGTGGGAGCTTGTCATATGATTTGAGGGCTCAACCTAAAACTAGGAAATAATTGGAGATGCACCAATAACGATACTGATATCAGTCTGATACTGACTCAAATAGCTGTTTCAGGTATCGTGTGTATTTATTTGTTACATTTTGTTTGATGAAGCTAGGAAAGCAATGCTTATGTTAAGCCTGATGTTAACTTACACATGAGAGAATGATGCCAGTCTCTTCCACACAGTGAGGCATACAGCTTATTAATTAAACACTGGTATCAGATTGATACTCGGTATCAGCCAATACCCAAAGCCTGGGTATTGGTATTGGCACTGAAAAAGTCTGATTGGTGCATCTCTAGCAATAATAACCCATGTAGAGTATAACTGCAGGTGCATACAACTGTTCAATGATAGGAGCACTGTTTAACAAATCAACAACAAAATCTTTTCACACAAATGCACAGATGTAATAGATGTTATTTTAATAGGTGTTCAAGAAGTAATAGTTGCGTCAGCAGAAAGTGTAAAAGGAATAATAGTTGCATCAGCAAACAGTGTTATGACATAGGAGTTGTGGGAGGGATGGGGCGGGGAGGGTGGGGTGGCTGAGGGATCCCTCACTAAGCAGGGGTTCCAGTAAGGCAAGGCTGCATTTTAACAACTGGGCTGTAATAATCAAAAACATATCTGTCATGATGATCATCATTAACATAAATTAGATTAAGCACATGTTGTACAAACTATCAGAGGAAAGAGACTTAAAAGATCTGGCATAACCTCTTCTTCACAAAAAAACCCAAAAGGAAGCCATGATCTACATTCCAGTAAAGGGTAGATATTCTTATACATGTTCATGTATAAATGGATGCATATTCAGTTGTATATTCAGTTTTTTATTTGACTAAACCTATAAAAAGGAACGGTAATAAATAAGTTGAAACTCAAGCATTCAATTGTTCTATCTGATTGCAGGAGCGTCCCTGTTTTATAAACTGTCCTGAACAGACTTTCACTTTTACTGCAAAGGAAAAAGAAATAGCAGGGTTAGCTATTGTCCCACCACTCAGAATGCAAGAATCTCTCAGCTATCAGTCTAATGGATGCTCATATGGTACAGCAAGTCCTTTGGACTTAAAACCTCCACATATATTTCCATTGAGTTCGCAGCTCAGCAGCTATCTTGTTATGAGAACTGTTGGTTGTTAACGAACTATGCACCTAAGGAACAGTATACCATCATAGCATACATACAGTACAATCAAGACTGAATTAGAAAAATACAGGTACAAAATGATTACATTCAAGAAGACAGTACTAGCACAAAAGGGTATTATAGTCATTTAGGTAACTAATATAGGAATTTCAACTTTATAGAAGCATTTTCTAGATAGAAAAAGTGAGGGGATGGGGAAATGACGGTATTATGGCTGTTTTATAGATGTGTGGATTTGTTATTGACTGGATTCTCGCATATATAATAGTTAAAATGCATAATTTCCATAGAGTGGGTAAAAATTATATATTTTCTTCAAAGACCATGATAATTTTGGTTTGGGTCATAAGGTGCAAATACTGTATATTAAAAGAGGCATTGAGTGGTGCCCTTTTGTTGCACATCATTCCAACTCTGGGTTCAAACACCAAGGAAATCCCATTAGATACACAGGATGAATTGTGCTGATATTGTTACCTGAAGATTTACACACCTAAAAAATGCAGTGCAACTGTTATGCTAGCCTTCTTTTTTTCTTTTTTTGAACAGGATTTCCATTTGAATATACCTTTCCCTTTTCTTTGGCAAATGTCAATAAACTCACTTGCTATAAGCAAATATATCTCTATTTTGGGGGAAGACAATTTCTTTGTCTTTGCAAAGAACTATACTGATGTCCACCAGTGGAAGAACTATACAGTTTACTGCTCGGATGATATCATCCTTTATGTAACTTTCTCTCATATCTGAAAAAATATATAAATACCGTTTATTATCAGGATTATCGTAAAGCATACTGTGGTTCCCTTAAGCTTAACTGGGAAATGTTTGCAGTTAGTTTGTTAGATTTTAAGGACCAATTTAGAGGAATCATAGATTTGTTGCATGTACTGCACTTTTTGCACACAAAGGGCCTCCATTAGCAAAACACTATTACCATGTAACAATGCCGTGATTTAGGAAAAATACTCTATTTCAAGACGCATGAGTTCTTTAAGACCCATTCATTTCTTATTTTTCTGTCCTGTGTGTCTGAAAGCACTCTTAACACATCTTACCACATATCCAAGAAATAGTGACACACACACCTCCAGAGGTGAAAAGACAAGCTCATTATCTACAGACGGTGCATTTTACCTCAGTGCTTGTTTGCTTAGCAGGTAAGCATAGATGCATTCATCGTCTATGAGCTTGATCTTTTTTTGACAACAGTCTTAATCCAGAAAACTTGACCTCAAGAAAAACCACTGAAGTTCATAATGAGGACTTAGTTAAAAGAGCATCATAAACACACACACTTTAACAGAAAAAACAATCAAATAGAAAACAAAGAGTTATAAAAGTTATAGACGTGACTGAATGGAAAATGTGATAAATTAAGTATTGGTCTACACAGAGGAACAAAAGGCTGGTAGGTAAAGAGGTGGGGGGGTATTGCTGGGGAGTCTGTAGCTCTCAATTAACCTCCATTAGCCTGTGGCAGCTCTTCCAGGTTCTACCAACTCTTGGGAAGACAACAAATCAGCTCAACTGCATCCTTCCTTATTTTTCCTCACTACTACAGCTGATTAACTGTAAACAAAAGTATGGCCGATACAGAGGCATGGAAATGGAATGATTCTGACCAAACATTAACAAAACAAAATAAAAAAAAAAGAATACTAAATATAAATACTTCTAAAAAATCAAAACATTGATTACATGTGACCTCTGAGTAGACCATTACTTGGCAATAAAATCTCAAAAGGCCGATAGGAATAAATGGGGAAAATATAATTAAATGCCTTGTCTCCATTAGCTCTGAGAGGAACCATAGCATCGCGTGCTCTGATTTGGACACATTCAATCAAACATTTTGTTCCTGTATGAAATCAAGATAAAATAGTAAATTTAATTTCATCAAGATCTTTTCTTTTTTCAAATTCTCATTTTATGAGACATATATAAAGCCATTTCATAAAACAAATAATCCATTTAGACTGACAAACTCCTGATCCTTTATGTTGGAGCTGGTGGCTGACTTTAGCCAGGTCCTGAGGACATTGAAGACACTATCGAGACAAGCTATGGTGTACAAACACTGTGACCGATGGAGACGAGGCATTTCCTTACTCTCCTAAGAGCAACTCACACTTTAGCTATGAATTAGTGCAGTGTTTACGCAATAAACAAATTTAAAAAAAACACCTATTCAATAAAATAATTTGCACACAAGGAATTAACCTAATTGCTACGCAAACTGCAATAAGATCAAGTATTGACAAAAACTGCATTTCACTATTCAAAAATGTTTACTGACTTCAGGACTGTGATGGCATTGAGCAAGAAGCTGGTGGTGGCAAAGAGGGTCTGGGTGGGAGGGTTAAGGCTATATATGAATCAATTTCACGCAACCTCCCCATCACAGGAAGCAGTTTTTAAGCTGACCTACTGTCTCATAAACCTGACAGGGACACTCTGAACCTACTAATAAAGGATGAACAGGACAGACAAACACCCTCAGCTATAGTCAACTCTAGTTCAGATGCAAGGTATGCACAGGTCTACTCTTACACATTCAATCTAACATGATTATTTGTAGCTACCACATACTGTTTAACAGTAGCATCATCTTAACGTACATATCAAATACTCAACCATGGTTTCTTCATAGTCTGAGTACACCACATTAGTGTACCACAGGGAAACACTAAGCAATAAGTTGGTAATGGAAGTATCCATCATGATCATTTACCCTGGTTAAAGTCATTTTGGGTTGAAGCTGGAAGGAGTGGAAGGGATAAGAGCTATTCAAATACAGAGGTATTCTACCAGAGGTGGAGGGAACTCTTCAGTAGGTGTGTGTGTGAGGTAAAAAGGTGACAGAAAGCTGTGTTCGTCTAGAAAACGAATGCAGTGTTGGGGTTCTTCCCTACCTAAAATGCTATTTTTTAAGTTGCAAGACTTGACCTTAAAAATGGCCTCTATTTGACAGAATGGTGTACGAGAAACCCATGACAATCATCTCTACAAGGGAACCCATGCACTGGGGGACAGTGTGGTTCTTCCACAGGCCCTAACCGAGCATCTAAGGGGGGGGGTGAGAGGAATTCAGAAAGGCATCCTCCCTCTAACCAAAGGAAGGCTTCTGGGGAAACACTGAGATAGCAAAGAGCAGGGAGGAGGAGGAGGAGGAGGAGAGAGGGTCTCTTTCCCCCACCATGAACCCGAGCTCAAGCAAATAATTCACCACACAGGGGGAAGGTGGAGTCTGTCCAAAGCTTCCTGATCAAGTCTCCCTTCAGAGTGGGGTCCCCACTGAGGAAAGTAAAGCTCCACTGCCAGTGTCCATGTTGTGGCTTCTCGTAACAGCAGCAGAGTTTCACTGATCAGCGCAGGAGATGAGGACTGGAGTCTGGGCAAGCTCTTTCTTCTGACTCTCAGCCAGGCCTCTCTGCCCTCTGAAACAGGACATTAAATAAGACTTAGACTGTGTTCATTCGCTCTTTTCAAACAGCCAGTGTCTTTCTCAAATCAAAGCATGTAAGAGATCAGCACAAGGCTTTGTTTTGAGGGACTGTGCTTGGTGTGTTTTGTCAGAGTTGAGGTGCAGAGTGTTTACTTAAAGGCCTGAACAGATGAAAAAACCTGTGGAGGTGATTAGACCTCTGCTCAGGTTGAAGTTGGCCAAAACTTTTCAGGGACGTCCATGAGCTCACTGAACTTCTTGACCTCCTTACAGGAGCAAAAAGACTAAAAGGTGAGGTCAGGGACATGTCAATCAAATACACCTGGTAAAAACCCACAAAGACCTGATAGGAGATCTAATGCCATGTTCATATGGGAAAGATGGGAAAGATTCCCATGTTTACGACTTGCACGCATTCAAGCATATAAGTGTGTAAATTGTGTAGTTACAGATAGTTGGCTGACAGTTGGGGGTTTGTGTTGCCCAAAGTGTGAACTGTCAGTTGAAATGACAGTGTTGCCATATTTCAAGCAGGTGTGAACACACTATCAAAACCATTATCTGTGTGTAATATCAGGTTTAACTTGTGGTTTTGGAGCCATTTTGACATCTGTTTTGCTGACGATTCTCTAGTGTTTCTGCCAAGTGGCAGATATCATAGCTGTGAAAAATTCCAGATATCTCCAACTCTGAATTGATGTGAACAACTTTTCCCGCTCAGCTGCTCATAATTACAGTTTGAAAAATATGACATGTACAGCCATGATCAGCCAGCTATTTATTGCTTACAAGCCACCTATTATTATAGCAAATTGGCACATTAATGCCATTAATGAAAAGCACATCATAGCACATTATATTTACTATAATATAATATTATAATCAATTTAAAAGGTTGTATAGAAGTCACACTGTGTCTCTACCTATGAGCGTTTTCCATGGCTGCTACCTCAGCGAGGGCTGCCAGGCTGAAGAAAGCAGGTAGCTCTTGCGGTACGGTGCTCCTCTCTGCCTCCTCGGGTCTGGGATTACTGTAGCACCCTTTTTCATTGCATAAATTCTGTTGGGGTAATGGCTTCTTCTCCTGTTCCTGGTTCAGGTCCCTCATTTTGTCCTCTGTAAAAATCAAAAATCAAAAAATTAAAAAATTCACAGCAACATTATTAGAATTCTGATAGAGCATTTCATTTGCCTTTATTTTTCAGATCAATGAAAAGTGAACGTAAAATGTTAATTTCACTGAAAACAACACAACATCAATGTCTGTCATGCTGGAAGAAGTTATTCTTCAAAGTAACGAGTTACTTTACTTTTTTTTTCTCCAAACTAAATATCAGTATTAATTTAGAGAATTCTCTCTGTGACTCCCAACCCACACAGAACAAAGACTGACAAGCCAATATCAGAAGTATTATTAGTTTCTGGTTGCTTTTACGTTTACACATTTATTAACAACTTTCTAAACAAAATTCTAATGTCTTGTAACATTAACAGAACCTATGGCTTTTATTTTGAAAAGGTCACTCTCTATGATCAGGTAATTCCTCTCTGGGCTGTTGGACAGTTTGCTGGTTGGTGACCTCTCAGTTCCAGTTTCCTTAATACATGAACATTCATAAAATACAACAATCCGCTACACTCACCCTCAGCTGGAGACACACTGCCATCAGCTGTGCGCACCAAGTGTGTGATCTTGGTCTTCCTAGCCTTCCTCTTCTGGCTACCAACTAGCATCTCCATACTAGTGGTGCCCTGGACATCTGGGCACATTATGGCAATGGGGGCACATGATTTGGCTTTTGAAGCTGAGTCCAGCATGGTGGAATCACTCTGTCCCACTGCTGTGGAGAAAAGGTTCATCAGAAGATATTTCAAACAAGGCAAGTCACTGTCGAGTAAACTATATGTTGTGGATTTGAGCTTAGCACAAAGGCAGAAATGAAAACTAATGGCACAACATCAGTTCTTAATTCATTTGTTTAGTATTAATGTATGATTTAACCAGATGAAAGTGTATTATATGCACATGGGCATGAACAGTTAATTGTTAATGAATGTTTCTTATGCATAAATCATTTCCTTTGGATGTGTACATGTGGGTGTAGTCCATATATTAGACTCACTGTTTCAATAAAGACTGTTCTGTTGTGTGGCTCAGCCATGTTTATTATAAATAATGGCATTAAAAAATGTAATGTGTTGAAGGTAAATTTTGTAATTGAACATGAGTGAATGTCTCTTATAGAGAATGTGCCTGAAGTGAACATTTTCACCTCATTTGTTTAAATTTCTCACTGCAACATTTTGTTGGTCTTGAGAGCACTCAGTGTAATCAGTACCAGTTAGAAGGAATGTGTTACATAGTTGTGTTAATAGTAATGTGAAAATGTTTGCATCCCTGCTAAATAATGCAGAAACATCAACAGTCTAGTTCACCTTTTTCCACTGCACCTGGTTTCTCCTTTTTGTGTTTGTGCTTCCTAACAATCTTGTGGAATGAAGTCTTTTTCTGAGATGGAGATGGCCCTGATATAGCAAAAAAACAAAGAAAAAAAGAGCATGGAAATGCTATGTTATGGAGTCCAAATGTTTTTTTGTTTTAACAAGAGAAAACTGATTCTGAACAACAAAAGTGCCAACATGCCTCTACAAACAGGTGCAGAGTGGGCCATGGATGAGATGAGAGGATATTAAAGAACAGTCATTGTGTTCATTCACTGGAAAAAAATCCTCATTATGTTTTGTTCTCACCTTTGCAGGTTTTGGAGGCTTCCTCTTGAACAGAGGAGCTGTCCGTCTTCTTCTTCTTTGCAACAGCAGTCCCCTTCTTATCAAATGTCATTGGGCTATACTGTGGCAGGCTGTTAAACTTCTTTTCAAACTCTTCCTCCAGTTTCCCTAGGCTGATAAGTGAAGTTCAGAGTTTATAGAACTGAGCATACATTCATCTAACCTTAAAAAACAAAGCAGATCATTCTCTAAGTTTGTTGTTCAACAATAAGACTTGCCCGATTGCCCAGTGTAAGTAACAAAAAATAAAAAAAATAAAAATCATACATGATGTCCTCTTTCTCTGGCATACAGCATAGACCCCTCACCTTGAACGCATGGTTGAATATTGGCACGCACCGTTGGCCAATCAAGAATTGAGTAGGCTAGTGGTGTGATGCATGAAACAAACATCCCTCAGGATTATGTGAGCAATAAATACTCTTGAGAACGAGACACTGAAATGTATTTGCCATGGGGTTAGGGAATCTATTCCATCAGCCTATATGAAAGAAACTGGACTCAAAAGAATTTAGTGTTCAGTGAAATATAGGGGATGAGTCATACCATTTCCATTATGTAGGAATGTTTGTTGCTTCACATCTATGACACTGTGTCCTTGTTCTGCTTCACTGACTTAAATAAAGATTAAACATGACAATTAACTTTAGTATTTGTTGTTATATGATAACCACTAATAAATAAAACAATTGTATAGGGGCAAGTAGATTCCTGACGCAGTCACCTGACCAGACAAGTGAAAAAACCCCATTAACCTTGAACCCTGAAGTTAGACATTTCTCTACATCCATCAGTAAAGTAACATGGTCCGGTCCTGCAGGGAACCAAAACTATCTTCCTCCTCCTCACTAAACACAAACTAAAGTGAGACAGACATTATTACTGTTAGAATATTACTGAATGTGTGCAGCATAGTTTCTATTTCACTTGTCTGTTTGTCATTTGACCTGATTTTCCAAACAGTAATGATTAAAAATTTGGACAACAGCAGCTTAATTCAGACAGGACTGATATTACAGATGTTCCTCAGTAATTAAATCCATCCTTCCAAACAGCATGTTAGCCACTGGTCAACTAAGAAATTAACAGGTGTCTGCAAGGTGACAGTGTTACTGTAAATCGTTAAGCTTGCATCAGGTTATCAAAATCTTTTACTTCCTCAGTTGAGCTGAGGAAAGTCAGCTCTATACATTAAGAGTCAGAGTAACACTTTAAATACAAAGTGTCTCTCCAGACGGGTCTTCAACTGCAGGAGGACCAGTGAGTGAGCTGAAAACAAGATGGTTATTGGGCTGTAATTATATTTGAATGTGTATAAACATGTGTGCTGCAGATGGGATTAAAATCACTGACCAGCACATGTGATATTAAAAAAGGAATTTCTGGTACTTTTCAGCCTGGGTCTTATTGTTAGAACTTTGGCCATTCTGACTATTGGCTATAGTAACTTTGCGTAAACAACATCTGGTAACATGATTCCGGCAACAACAAACAAACAACAGGGCCAGATCCTGCTATATATAAAACAAAAAGAAATAAACAGTTTTACTGTGCCAGATGAATAGGCGGGGAGTTTGGTTATCCAGCTGTTTTCTCCAGCAGATCCCTACACAGTCAGCTCCAATAGGTAGTACTGGGGGCTACACTGTGTGTTTACTTTTGTTTGGACTAAAAGAAATGATTACAGAAATTATTTCTGTAATACTGAAGTGTATTTAAAAAGCTGCAGTAGGCTTGCACCGCTTGCACTGATATACAGTACTGTGCGAAGGTTTTAGGCCCTTTAGGTGTTTAGATTCTTATCTATAATGCAGCACCATCAGGGAGGCGTCTGATCGGACCAAAATTTATTCTGCAGCATGTCAACAACCAGACAACAAGTCCTGCAACAGATGGTTTGGCCCCCACAGAGCCATGATCTCAACATCATGGAGTCAGTCTGGGATTACATGAAGAGACAGAAGCAGCTGAGATGCCTAAATCCACAGAAAAACTGTGGCAACTTCTCCAAGACGCAGGAACAACCTGCCTGTCCAGTACTTTGAAAAAGAGTGTGCAGGTGTATTGAGGAGAACTGCTGCTGTTTTAAAGGCAAAGCTGCTCACAGCAAATATTGATTCCATTTAGGTTTCTGCTGTTTACTCAACTTTGTATGAAGTTCATAGATAAATAAAAACTATTCATGACATTATTTTTTAAAAGCATCCTCACTCCTCAGTGCCTAAAACTGCTCAGTATGGTATGTTGTTTTTCCAAAGTTACAGTTCTCAAATCTCTACAATGGAGCTGATGAGTGCAAAGTTATTATGACCCATAGTCTACATAGCCACAATTATATGAAGACCTGGACCTGGGACTTAATCATGGCAAACTACATGATGATAACCATTTACATGATGTGAACAGCGGTGTAAATCAATCCAAGAAATGTGATTATTGGGAAACTATTACTGATACAGTTTAGATGCTGCAGTGTAAAAGGAAAACAACCTTTCTGTTTCTTACAAGGAGTCAGGACACCTGCTGACAGCTGGTTTATGCTGATTTATGGTCTCACTGTATATAAAGTAGCTGAAACTAGCTCCAGCAGCTACAACATGCTGCTTACACACTGATGCTTCGGCATTAATAATCTTATGATGTCATATATAATAATATATAATATATGAAAAAACTTAAAACCATGTTAAAAGTCCATGTAACTGAGAATGGCAACTGCCTTATTTGAGTTGGATGTAGTGTCTCCTTTGTGTGTTAGATGTTTGTATTCTCTGTCTTATCTGTTGTGTTTTATTTCTACTTAAACTAACTGTGCTAAAAGAGATTTTAATCTCAAGGGACTTCCTGGTTAAATAAAAGTTAAATAACAAATATCAGTCTTTTACTTTCATACTTTTAAACTAGATTTTTCCCTCTCAGAACTGATTCTTATGACGTGCTGTCTGACCACTTCAGAAACCAAATGTTTTTAACTTTTTCCTGAACGGCTTCGCTCAAAGGTGGAGTGAAAAGCCGACTGCCACAGAGAGGGGAGAGGAACGGGGAGACATGATATCATTTCACTGCGTTATGGGTCTCTCGTGTGTCATTCTGATGGCAGCAACACTACAGAGTAACCAGGACACCTTGGCTAAACCGCCTAGCATACATCCGTGAGCACGAGTATATCCAGATGCAGCCATGCTACAGCTAAGTGATGCGCTGCCAAAACGTTCCGGGTGAAACTCACACTCTAGAATTATTGTTCCGCACGTCTGTGTGAGTGGATTATTAAACTATTTTGACAGTAATTGTTTGGGTCATGGAGCGTATTCTCCATACGACTGCATGCATAATGTCGTAATGTCTGTACTGTGACGGTTCAGGACGAATACACGTAAAGTTACACCCCTAGTATATAGAATAACATGAAGAAAAAGAAGCTAAACTAAAAATGATCTATTCTGTCATTACTCTGAAAAATGTTGGTACTCTATGCTATACAGAAAAGTACAACACAGTAATAATAGGAGTCATGACTCACCCCTGTGAAGATTCATCTTTGGACTTTGACTTTTTCAGCTTCTTGGGGTTATTAGGTCCCATCTGAGAAACTGTCCAGCTGTCATCACTCCAGTTTGCATCATGATCAGAAGCACGGAGAGCACCTCTTTTACCTTCAGAGACATCATTCAAAAACATTAATCAACTGCATAACATTCACAGACTGGACATTTATTTCTCAATTTGCCCTTGATTCAAGACAGATACCTCTGTCGATATTGGCTCTCAGTGATGTCAGCATTCCCTCAGAGACGAGGGTCTTATACAAGGCCCCTTTGCAGCTCCTCTCTGACTTCCTGGAGCCACGGCTCTCTGGGTTGCACTCTGCTTCACTCGACCTCTCCTTCCCCTTGTCCTCCTCTTTGAGCTTAGCAGGTGAAGGGCTGCCGGGGGAGTTTTGGGGTTCTGCCATGCTGCCCTGAAGTTCTGTGCTTTCTATACTTGTTTCTTCAGCTTCTGTCTTGGGACTAACATCAGTCATCTCTTCCTTCATCTCCACCTCAGAGGAGCTGTACTGCCCACACTGCCCACTGTCATCATCCATCTCCTCCTCTTTTTCTTTGACAAAGGTCTTGACTTTGGGTTTGCTCTTCTTTTTAGGCAAACCAGAGTTTCCACCACCGGGACTGCTCTGGATCTTCTTCTTGAGCTTCTCCTCTGGGTCCTTCCAGACCCCTTTGGCCACCGCCTCAATTGTACTGTCCACATTTGATTCAGCATGGTCACACTTCTTGATGATCTTCTTTGCTGAACAAGGGATCTCATCATTATCATTTGACTTGGTCACCTCTTTTTTCTTGCACTTCTTTTTGACACGTGCATTTTGGCTGCTGAGTTGTGGGGGAATGGCATCAGTGGAGGTAGAAGTGACAGAGGGGAGCGAAGGTAAGAGGGCTGAAGTGTGAGAGGAGGGAGGACAGTTGTCTGTTTCTGTTTTCTCCTCCTTGATCTCAGGCTTGACTGTAGTTTGCTGGAGAGAGGCTGAAGAAGAGCTGTCCTCTGGCTGAGATACGACTGTGTCCATCTTTCCAGCTTCAGACGCTAAACACATCTTCAAAAACAACACAAAAACTTTTACACTCAGAATCAAAGACAAACAACACACATCTCATGTATCTTTCCTTTTAGATGCATTAATAACAGTTATGCGATATAGCACCAGTTTATGCCAACAGTTAAAAGATGCAGATCTACAGACTTTTGACTGTGCAAAATAAATTAAATACACACTATAGAGGAAATTCAGGCTGCAACTAACGATTATTTTCATTCTCGATAAATCTGTTGATTATCTTCTCAATTATTTGTTTGGTCCATAAAATGTCAGATAATGGTGAAAAATGTCGATCACTGTTTCCCAAAGCCCAAGATGACATCCTTAAATGTCTTTTGTTTTGTCCTGAACAACAGTCCACAACCCAAAGATATTTAGTTTACAATCATAGAGGACTAAATAAACCAGAAAATATTCATATTTGAGAAGCTGGAATCAGAGAATTTAACAATTTAACAGTTAATCAAAGAGCAAAATAGTTGGCCATTAATTTAGGAGTTGGCAACTAATCAATTAATCGACATATTGTTGCAGGCCTAGAGGAAATTTTAGCACAATGAGGGTCTGTACACACCTGACTTTTTGACCTATAAAATGTACTGTTGAGTATATGAACATGAAGATAAAAATATCCCATCATTTAAAGATGCAGTGTGTAGAATTTAGTGACATCTAGTGGAACAGACTTGGCAGATAATTAATATAATATTCATAAGTATGTTTTAATTAATGTAAAATCACCTGAAAATAAAAATCGTATTTTTGTTACGTGAGAATGAGCCCTTTATATCTACATAGAATGCGGGTCCTCTTCCATGGATCCTGCCATATTTCTACAGAATCCCAGAAAGGACAAACCAAACACTGGCTCTAGAGAGGGTTTTTTACGTTTTTTGTGAGTTTTGCAGCCACCATAGGTTCTCCTACATGCTTGGAAGGGGAGGGGAAGGGGAAGGGTATTCAGGTGGTTGCAATCTGCAACCTCACCACTAGATGCCACTAAATCCTACACTCTGGTCCTTTAAAGTTGGTAGTAACAAAACATTTATGTTTCCTTTAAGTCCTTTAAGCTAACATACACTGTCCTAGTTTAAGCTCTTTCTTGCAATGAACACGCACACACACACACAGACAGACAGACAGACACACACACACACACACACACACACAAGACACACACACACACACACACACACACACACAGACAGACACACACACACACACACACAGCAACTTTGTGTGAGCTATGTCACATTATTACAATGTTTTATTACTTTACAGATAACTGATGTTAATGTCCAGTCAGGTAAAATGGACATTTCTCACCAGTTATTAGCTGAATGTGAATTGTATAAATCAGTTATTTTACATCAGGAGCAGTCTGTGCAGACTCACCTCAGCCAGCTGGAAGAGAGCAGACTGTCTGCATGGTTTTCCTTCAGGTGCCACAGATAGAGATGACTGTGAACATACAATAACATGCTTTGTCACCATTTGATTTTCATGAGATCCCACTGCTTGGCTTTCTGCAGATGCTGCTTTCTGCAAAGTCAGTAACATTTACTTTCTACAAAAAAAAATGTCACCATGTTTGTTTTTATTGTATGTAGCAGTGCACTGATGCATTTCTCTGGGTTGGTATTGGCATTGATCAATATCGGCCACTCACATCAAATTATGTTCCTTTGTCAATGTCATTATAAGAATTCAGTGTTTGCACTCTCTCTCAGTGCCAGCTCATTTGTTAGTGCCACAGAAATCTCTAGTCTAATGTTGCCTTGCAAAAAAAAAAAATCTATACAGTAAGGTTTACACAGTTTAAATTTGGGATAAAGACAACGCTGGTATTGAGGATGGCGCTCCCAATGGTTATCCACATTATTTATTGCACATGACAGTTGTAATAGTTTTTTTTATATATAGATATAGGGCAACATATCATAATAATGGTTTAACAAACAGTTTGACTGTGTTTCGCCCCCTCCCAGTTGTTATTGTTAAAATGTACCACCGTCCACTACATGCAGACACAAATTAAAAAAGCTTGTTCAACACTTCTATCTGCGATGGTACACTGATGCACAGTTTCAGAATGGTTACTGCTGCTATAAAAAGGAGTGCAAAAAAAGACTGAAAAATAAAAAAAGTCTTGTGTAAAACTTGACTGGAGGAACTCGTGTTGAATATCTCAGCAAAAAGAGCAGCTTTGTCTGTATGTCAGCAACTGTTTTTAACTTGTCCAATATGCATATTAACAATTCTGTCATGAACCAAAGTAAACAAGAAAGGTTGTACATATAATCTTGAAATATAAACAACTCAGTTATGACAACTGGTATATAATTCATGAATTTTAATTCAGTCGTACCTCTGCCAGTGGGGAAAGGGCAGACGTGACCCTGCTTTCAGTGATGTCAGGCACTCTGTTCAGTATTGTCCCAGACAACATCTGTAGATTGAAAAAGGGTGAACAAAAACTACTCAGTTCTGCTGTAAGTTATTAAATAACAAATCAGTGCTAAGTGGGGTCAGACAATCAACATTCAAACCACCAATCTTGGGAAAACTGATGAAAGCACACAAGAGTAAAATTTTTGAAAACAAAACATTTTGTATATTGTTAGATTTTGTTGAACTTTGCACGAATCCCCATCTAGTCAGACCCAAGCAGCAACCTCCAGGGCTGAAAAATGAAGCCAATGTTGAAGTGCCAAAAACTGCAGTTCCTCAAATGGTCACTTGAGACTGTCATTCCCCATGGACCTCCATGTTAAAATGCCCAACTTTACAGCTTAAATAAACATGTTTTACAGCCTGGTTCTCTATAGCTAATTTCCCCTTTCATGACTACTGTACTAGGGGTGAATTGTTTTTATATTTGACCCGTTTAAATTTTATTAAGCTGTAAAGTTATGCATCATGAAGGACATGGCCACTTTGAGTGACAGGTCGCTAGCTGCTAAATGGCTTGTTTCAGCAACCAGGTTTCATTCAGCCGCCTCAGCTCCACCTCTTTGCCCATTTTGGATTAACAGGGAGTTAGGCAGAGACAGGCACTGTCAAGATGGTGACAGCTGTAGCCGCCCACTTTGAGCTTCAAAACTGCTCTTCAGAAACCAATGGGTGACGTCTCGGTGGCTACGTCCATATATTTCATACAGTCTGTGGTCAGACCACATGAGTGAAACACAACCTCAAGTATCAGGGGGGAGTTTCATAAAACAAGATGAACACTTCAACCAGGCTTATTTCAGAAAGTCTGGCTTATCTTCAGGAAAGTCTGCTTCATAAAGGAGGTTTAAATAAGTCTATCCTAAGTTACCATAGACATTTATTCCTCCAGACCGGTCTGGTCCTGTTTAGGCTAGTTTTCAGGCTTAGCTCCACCTCAGGCTTAAGCAGTGTTACAATAAATCTGTCAGGCTAAAACACAGGGTTTCCCCCCAAGTTCCTTGTTGAAGGTTCCTCTTTACCACTGCATTGTGAACATGAGTCAGTTTGCGGTCTATCAAGTCAACTTGCAAAAATGTATTGTATTTTTATCTGCACAGTATTCCAGTCATATCTTATTTTAAACACACAGCAATTAAACGAGTTAATAAACAACTTCCCTATACCTACAGCCTCGTAGTGAGAAGCATTTTCATCATTTGTTCTCTTTAAATGCTCTTAAATAAAGTTAAAGAAACAGATGCCCAGAAAGTTATTTAAACAGCAAAACTGATCATTATTTTCTGTTCTTGCTATAACATAAATTTGCCAAATTGTCCAGGGTGTTATTTGACACGTGACAGTTGTTTAATGGTTAGTTGCATCTTACTATCACTCTAACAGGACTTGAACCCATAACAACATACGTCATTACAAACAGAGCAACAAGCTTAGCTAACAGAGGACCAGTACACATCAACTTGTGTCAGAGCCTGAGCTCACAGCAGATCTACAACATGCTACCAAAAGTTCTCTTGTCTCAGTTATTTGCAGTGGTGTAGTTTGTTTTTGCTTTAATATTTCACTCTTCATATTCTGTTTATTGTGCATCTGTGAGGTTATGAACCTCACAGCTTTGTCTTTAAATGTCAGTTTTCTTGAGTGCTTGATGTCTGTGTTTCAGTCTAGAAATAAACCAGACATGACTTAGTCTGCTCACATTAGTGACACAGATTAATCCTGTTTCAGTTTGTTAAGTTCATTCAAGGCAGGCTGTCACAATGAGCCCTGCTTTTCTGAGCCACCTTCATGAAATGCCCCTCTGATCTAAAGTATAAAGTAAGTGTAAGGTCTCAAAACATACCTCTTCCTTATCTTCTGGAAAGGAGTTCCCTTCGCTGGCTGTATCTGGTAAACTAGGTTTAGTGCTGGAAGGGATCTAGAGAGGTAATAAACACTGGGGTTAGTTGACCTGTTTAATCTGAAAAATAAAAATCACCCAAAAAATGTAAAAACCACAAATATTTTGTGCTACAGATGAAACTAATATCAGTAAGTAGTCTTTGAGGCCACCTATTGGAGAGCTGGTGCATTACAAGGATGCACCCATGAGTGGCTTCCTGCCGTGACCTACCTCTCTATTTGTGAGGGCATGTTCCCCGGCTAACAGCAGCATGCTAAGGCCTCCCATCTTTGTAGGATCTGACAATGTATGACAGTAGTTACAAAAACAATCCTGTATTCCACAGAGAACTAACAGTCTGTAACTGTTTCATACTTACCTGCCATGGCAAAGTTTAACTGTGGCATGCTGTCAGTTTTGGGCACTTTTTTGGCAGTGGTCGAGTCCTTGGATGAGTTGGAAGAGAAGGACCAAACTTTTTTGCGGGGGTTGCCAACTGGCTGACATGAAGGGCTCTTCACTGGTTTGCTGGTGGTGGGACACCACTTGTAGCCTGGGTTAGCCTTCATAAAGGCGTCCTTGTACTGAAGAAACAACCACAATTGATTTGGTTACAAGCAAAGCATTAACATGGTCTCAAATCTACATTAAATATTAATGGCTAAGCAACAACTCAAGTTATGTATGCTTAGGTATTATCTATTAATGCTTCATAAGGACTGTGTGGGTGGGGTTTAAACTGATTTGAAGGTAAGTGGCCTGAAAAAATAAGCAAACAACTGTCTTCACATTTTTAGCAGTGTCTGAAATCACTCACTCCTTCACTCACTCAACCCTCACTATAGTTTACTCTATAGTGAGCAGTAAATAGAGATTGCTGACTCTTACTAATTATCATCACTTACAGCTATAATGTTGCACTCAGAATTTCAACAGTTAATTAAAAGACAGTCAGATTTTGGAAGCAGCCTCTGATTGAGATTTTATCTAATTCCTGATTGGTGCATGGATGTTTGTGATGTCACATTTTCCAAACTGAGCCCCGCCCACTTCAAACCATTGAGAAAATGTGAGATAACTTTGCCAAATTGGACCTCCTCACTCATAGTAAGAGGCTGATGGGAAAATAGGTCTCAAAGGCCTCTATAACTGTTGTTTAAGGATCTCTGATACAATATTGCCTCTATCCACATGGAAGAACTGTTAAAAGCTGTTTCTTTATCATAAATAATGGCAGAAAAAACAAAAGGCATAATACCAAAGAAAATAGGCAGAACACATTTATCTGTATGTTAAGGATGTCTGCTATGCTGTCAAACCTAATTTACACACATTTCAATATACATCACTCAGAAGGAACCTTTGTTCTGGTTAGGGACACATGAAAAACTAAGCTGTTTTGACATTTGTACCTCATGTACCTCATCAGATGCTCGCTAAGCAACTAAATATTGCAGTAGGTCGATCAAATCTATTTTTCCTATTGTAAGTAAACAAGTAAATAGACCTTCGTTTATAAATCTCCATCTGACTCAACAAATTAGGACTCCATTTCCCTTTTGCTTTGCCTTTTAATTGCTACTTACATGATATCAAGCTGGAATAGCTCTTTAAGAAACGTTTGACTTTGAATACTAGTAAAGTTTTTAAAGATCCCTCCAGACATGTTTTTAGAAATATAAAAAAAATCTACTTTGAATGATCATTTGTGTCCAATATGTTTTTTTCCATTTTAAAAAGTACAATTACCTCATTAAAATGACATCTAGTTATTCTCTAAGCCTCCAGCTTTCACATCACACTTGTGTAAATTGCATACTGACTCCAAACTAGTTGTGATGTCACAAGTCATGCTCATACATTCACATGTTAAAGAGAGCACAGAGAAGCTTCCCTCCTTCAGCTGATGAATGTGAAAACAACCTCTGCACATACAAACATCACAGTGAAGGAACGATACCTATCAAGTTGCACCAGACTTAAAAATAGTGTACCAAAGTATGGCAAAGTTACAAGCTCTTTTGTGACCAGTGTAAGAGACAACTGGAAATAACGTTAATACAGGTGCAAGTGTTAATCAGCAAGCAGTGCTCACCTCCTTAGCCATGTCAGTGTATTTCTGCTTCTCCTTGGGCTCCAACACAGCCCACCAGTCAGCCAGGATCTTAGTGGCCCCACGGTTGTCCAGACGAGGGTGCTCCTGCCGCACCAGGGAGCGGTGGCGTTTGCAGAAGAGGAGGAAGGCATTCATTGGCCGTCGAGCCCGCTGTTCGTTGGAGTCCTCCTCCACTTCTTCTGTTGTGCTTCCACACTGCACCTGCGACCCCTGGTCCCGGTCACACAGCACTGGCTGCTAATAACAAATTCATACATCCTCAGATGCGATGCTATAGCATGATATTTGTCTCATAAACTGACATGTTTTTCAGTTCATGGGCAGAGTTGATTTGATGACCTTTCACCATCAGACAAACTCACCTTCTCCAGCTCCTCTTCATCCTCCTCCTCTTCTTCCTCAGAGAAATCCAGAGCCTTTTTGGAGAGAAGTGGGTGCCACTGCAGGCATTTGCGTTTGGGGCGCTTGCCAGTGACCTCCCCTGCAACAGACGGTTCCTTACCCCTTCCTCCACCTTTCATGGTACTACCGCACCTAAAAAACAGATTGGATACACCATAAGATGTTTATACAAAACAAAGGATGCACAGTGAAAACATGCATCCTAACATGTATCATTAGTTATATGTTTGTAAGTACATGTATACTAATAATTACTGAAAGCATGCATGACCTGGCCAGAACATATAATGACTCAAAGCAGTGTTGAAACACAGGTATGGAAATTAATAGAAATATTAGCGATCACAATTTGACAGCAAATTAACTTTGTCTGTGTGACCTAATTTTTGAAATTCCACTGTGGGTTTGGATTGTGTCTACTGTCCAGAGATTTCTCCACATAGTTGTGATATTTGAAGAATATTTTGATTGCTGAAAAGCATTCCTCCTTTATAGTTCATGAACGATGAACTGAAGTTGAATCAACACCTACTGTAAGACAGCTGCTTGCACCGATGGTAATGTGACCATGGCTATAGGCCTTGTACCATTCCTACTACGGCCTTATTTACACAAATAAGCACCTCCTACTATGATAGCTGCTCTATTTATTTGACCTGATGAAGGCACACAAACAAACATTTTACAAACTTAAAACTCTCAAAGGTGTAGACACTACCCCATATGTGGGGGGAAAAAAGTTGTGCTAAGGATTTTGTGTCTCCAGAGGAAGCTGTGTGAAATCTGTTAAATCGCCTCAAGTGATGTCACTTGAGTCAGCGTCACTTGGGGCTGAACAAGTTTGAAAATGAAAAAAATCTGGGGGGGTTGCAGTTCAAAAGAAGTGAGGTTACCAGACCTCTATAGCCCGCTCCTCATCTCTACTGGACGCTACATTTACATACTAGCATTATATACCCCACTCTCTGATCAAACTGTCAGTGGCCCAGCTGCATTGTGGGTATTATAGGCTTCGGGTTTTGAAAAGGAAGAAGATAGTAATAATAAAAAAGATGATATTTGTGCTTCTGCTGCATTGATTTTGATTCTTTTTTAAAAACTGTCCATCGTGAGTCTGACAATGCTACAGGATGCTTCATCAGTTGAAAACTCTTTTCAAAGATAATTCTGGTGTTGGAGGTTTTCTTCCTTCAGTAATTCTATCCTTCTCATTTGACTTGTAATGAAGAGAAACAACTGTTTTTGAGCTAAGTTTGGCTGTTTCCAGCGGAAAGGACTGTGATAATATCATTTTTTAAGTGTTGATCATGTTGGAACCAAATCAAAAATGTTTTACCAAAATAAAACACTGAAGCAGCAGCAAAGCACCCAAAGTGCAAGCAAACATGTATATAAACATTAGTTCTTGTATTCTAGTACGGCCCTACTAGATGAGAAGTTCTGAAATGATTTTAAACTCAGCTGATATAAAAAAAACAAAACAAAGATCTAAATGAAAGACATTCTGCAGTTAGGCTGATAAGACTAAAGCTATTTCAAATCAAAAACCTAAAACTGCAATGTTTCACATAAGATTTTGGCTAACATTATCATAAACATATCAATAACAACTGAGGACATCACCTGATGGAACTATAATCAGAATTTTCAGGAAAAACTGACCTTTAAATTCATCCACAGATGGATGTTTAAACACTGTTATAAAGAAGAACAAGATGAGGCCTTTCTCAATACCACTACATCAAGATTGGACTTCTTGGGTGTTTTGAACTTAGCAAGTTAAACTCCAGAGTCCAAACTTAGGAATTTAGGTGGTTAGGCTACACTTCAACACAACTGTACAACTATGCTGTGACAAAACAACTCCATGCAAATTGACACTAACAAGCAAAAAAACATTGCCTGTGAGATGCAGTCGACCATTATCTTCACTCTAATACTTACAGCCTTTATTGAAATGTGGTGGTATCTGTACATATTATCCTAAGTGTAAACAGTCTGATAAAAACTGCAGCTTAATTTCAGACAAAGCAAATTGGCGGAAACAAATATTAGATTTCAACTCTGAGACCAAAATTTATATTATGAATGGAATTATATTTCCTGTTTAAAACACATTTTCAAATAGTCATTATTTTTTAATAACTCAACCACATATTTGATATCTAAAGGGTTACTCCATCATCTGAAAAAAAATATCAAAACTTTATTTAGTCACACGATAATAGCTGTAGGACGAAAATTCTAACAGTTGAGAGGCTGGTTCAAATTCTCCTCCATCGACACGAGTTGATGTTAGTGTCTGAGTAGTGAAAGAGTGAATGGGGGAGTGATTCTGGACACAGCCGTGGACTTTGAATCGGAACAGTACTTCGGGCTGTAACTGATGAAGTTTCACAAATCGGAAAGAGCACAGACAGTACAGACAACAACCCAGACTGAGAGAGGCCTAATGTATTTGGAGCTGGTGGTTTCCATATGACATCACTGAGTGACAAAGAGTGAAACTGAGTTTTCAAACACTTATACTGCAAAACACTTATTTTGCCTCATCACCGACAGGTATGGTGGTTGGAATTTCCATGTCTATGAGAATTTCCAAAGACCACAGTGGAACCACTAGCAAAAAAGTAGTAGTGTACCTCACAATGACACAACTTTTTTCATTGCATTGTGGGAATATTTGAGGGCACAATATAGTAGAGAAATTTCACACTCAGAATTAGATACTCACTGCACTATATAGTCATGTCAGACATATCCCACAACTTTGTTCACCTTGTTCTGTTAGTAAGAAAATCATTAGTTCCTTCCTTGTTGCATTACTTGAATTTAAAGCAAAGTACATCATCACCAGCACAAACAGGTCCAAATAGAGCTGCACAAGATCATTAATGGACTGTGTGCTTTCTTGTAGCTTTCCTCGGCCAGCTGTCTTTGTGAGGTAGATAAGAGGAACAAAGTCACAACAGAAATTGGTCAGTTAGCCCCAGAACTCAAGACCCGCTGCAGACAATCAATTCTGTAGTTATGCAAAGTAAAATAATATGTAAAATATTTCCTTCATCCTGTCATGTTACCAGATTTGAAAGGAAAGGGTTACATTAAGTTTTGGGAGAATTGACATCTTCTTTGTAAATATGCAGGGACACCACAACACAACAAGTGGATTTGCTGTATCTTTGACCCTTGCACTCTTAAGTTTCTTGTAATGGATTCAAGCTTATTCTAAGTCATTCTGCATAACATTGTCACACCACTAATAAGTTAAGAATAGTAAGATTGCACCTAACCTCTTCTCACTTTGATGCACAACATTTAATTTAAGGTCTCTCTACCAGAACACAGGAATCGTGTCCACACATCAGTTTAATTACATTACAAACATTAATAATTATCCATATGTATATTTCCTTTTATTATTTTTTTATTCTCTCAACGTGTTTTTGCACTTGTTATTGTCTAAGAAACATGACACAAATGAAATTAGCAATCAATGAATGAATGATTTAATGACCGTCTTCGTCTGGACAGCATCCAGACTAGATGCCAGTGTTTGTATTTATGGTGTTGAGTGTAAAACAGGGATACTTACTGAAGAATAAACTATGGAAATGCTGTATGAGTGATGAAGATGAATCTGCCACAGCCTTTGTCATGCAATGACGATGACCTATAAAATACAAGACACTGCTCTCAGTCATGCGTTACACTGTCATCTCTGCAACAATTTTACAACAACATGAGCTGGGCTGCAGGAAAAAATGTGCGCAAAGCAACTTTAATAGAGCATTAGTGAGTGACACTGCATAGCACAAAACCTCATCAGCTTCAAACTACGGTGGGACATTTTGTCTGATCTGATTACTGATCACTTCAATCGCGAAGTCGATCCGCCCTTGTGGCCAAAATCAAAACATGTAGGCCAAAACCCTGCGACCACTGGATGCATTTCATACAACATCATACAGCCTGAATTAAGCAGGTAACGTTACAGTTGCAGTGAGTATTTTGCTGCGCAGAGGTTTAGCTGTGTGCTCAGGTAAAACTGCTGATGCCCGATCGGACTGTCTGTCTTGTGAGTGAAGTCTTGAGCTACTGCATCGAGCTTTTCTCGCACAATAACAGCACTAAATTTGTCATGTATGCGAATAAACGATCTGTTTGCCTACCTAATGTGCTCCAACATCTAAGTACACATTTTCATCTCCGTGCAAAATGTCGATCTGGGCTCTGACAAGACAGACAAGCCGAATGAGAGTCCATCTTGCTTTGGTTTGGAGGAGAAAACCCAAGTACAGTACAGTAGTGGGGATATTTCACTCCTGTCAAACTCTCCGACGACAGTGTCGTCGAAATGTCTCCCACTCCGAGGAAAAAACATCCGCAATGATTAATTAAACTGGGGATTTTCTGCCGAGGCACATGCATCTATGGGCAATGTTTTGCTGAGCAGTAGCTCCATTTCCTAGCAGTGTTACTAGGAATAAAAGTAGCTAGTTAGCTTGCTAGCTCTACAGCCTGCTAACTGGACGTGTCACGGTTTTAACATGCAATGGTTTCCAAAACGGTACACGCTTATTGAACAGCCACAGGCATAACTCACTGACTAAACTGTGGTCAAAATACTTGTTTGTGCCTTTGCAACTGTTCGTTTACATACAACGCAGGTTTGTGTTTGATGCGGATAGGAAGAGAGAGGGGGGGCAAGTCATACCACCTCACTGAGAAACATTTATTTTACACGGCGATTTCAAATAGGAGTGAAGAAATATTTAAGCAACACAGTCACAGTGACAAGAATGTATGGTCGACAACACTGGTTTACAATGAAATGTCGACGGGAAACAATTCAAAGGGGGAAAGCCAGCAGGCGGACATCATGTCCAAGGCAGCGATAATAACAATTTTTCAGAGTGACTGACTGAGAGGTTCAGAAAATAGCGACTGGGTTTTAACGGCAAATCAATGAAACCACAAGTCCTCTGTCATGAACGTCTCCTTGATGTCTCAACATACCTCTGATATCCTGCTCAAGTACCGAGGGGGGCCTCTCATCATTGGTGCCGTCCACCTTTTTAACTTATTGACACATCATAACAGTTCAGCACTGGCTGTACTCAACACAGCTGCGTCAAGTTAACACATAACAAGACCAGTATAAACCGGAAGCAGCGATTTTTTCACCAAAATAGAAAACGAGTAGCCTACACTTCAGATTAAACATGAGCTTTCACATAAACAAGTGTCCCTCAGCTCTCATGTGAGGATTAGTATACATTTACTAAAAGATCTGTCTGTGTTCTGTCTTAATGTGTGTGTGTGTGTGTGTGTGTGTGTGTGTGTATATATATATATATATATATATATATATATATATATATATATATATACATATATAGTTTGACACAATTGTACTCGTAAAACCGGAGTGACAATAAACATATTGAATCTTAAATGATGTGTGTTGAAGTTGACATAATACCTTATCTCAGGAGATGTCAACTAAAAGCTATTTTAATGCAGCATTTGTATTACATCCCAAACGGTAGTTTTGTCACTGCACTACAGTAGTGTAACAAAAGCAAATATTGTTGGAAGTAAGCCAGGTGTTGTGATCATTAATGGTATCAAGAAAGCATGTAGCAACTATAACAAAAATATGACAATGTCATTATGGCCAAATAAACCTGTAAGGGCCCTCCAGACACCTCTGTTCAAGATTATACATAACTTAATTATATAACTAAAAACCATGGACTAGTACCACTGTGCTGGAGTACCATCTGGCCGGCCTTGATATTGTATTGAAGTGAAACAAATTTGTAACTATTGGTAATTGGTAAATTCCAACCACAGCTATAATATAATAAAATACATTTTAGGAATATATTAAACACAAGCATAAAACATTTGCATGAAATACTGTCTGCTTCCAGTATCAATTAAAAAAAATACATGAATGTCCTTACAGGTGTTCCAGTAAGTGTTGAATGTGACTGAAACTTTAATTACTGGATGTGGTTCTAATATTATAATAACACTTTGTAGATTTTTTTCATCCCTTTAAACTCATTGATTTGCCTAAATCAATTGCATTAATCATTTAGAACTTAGTGGACAATTCGTTTAAGTTTAAAAAAAGCTAAAAACACGTTCGTCAAAACTTTTGTGTTCATAATTTTTACCGGAAGTCGTCGTTAATATTGTGTGTGCTTGACAGAGCAGAGAAACGCAGCACTTCACTACATGATGAATGTTACCGTCGGCGAAGGCGAGACATAAAACGACCTCAACCCACAAAAATAACACCAAAACGCGTTAATTCTGACAGAAATACAAACTTGTTCAGTCATATAATGTAATAGAAATCACTTTCGTTTTCCTCGAGGTGGGAGAAAATTCTCCTCTCAGCTACATCCCTCCCCTCCCCCGGTCTGCAAAGTGCTCTAACCCACACTGGCCTGTCCTTGCTAACACCATCCCTGACTTAACTTTATCTTTTAGGACTGTCCGCTTGACAAAGGTCAGTGAAAACCTGCGGACTGCACCAGAAAACCCCGATAACGACTCGTTAAACGCTGCTTATCTCAGTTGGGTGACTACTTGTTATAAGCTTCCTGGGTGTTCGTGTGCGTGATAACTGGTAACGTTAGAAAAATGTTACTGAAATGTATAACGGCAGCTCAACAGTACATACCTGTCTGTAGCAACGAAGTAAACAAGTGACGTTAGCTAACTTTGTTGTATAAATCTGCTTTAAAGCTTTAGCCGTAAAATTATCAACAGTTTTGCAGCATACTGTACACATTGAAAATATCCACCCCGTCATGTAATGCTGTGTGTGAGTGGATGCTGGTGTTGATAGACACTGAGATTAAGCCAATGAAAAGCGGCGTTATATTACCGTGTTTTGAGATTAGTGTAACGTCCTCAAATTTACTGTTCAGGACACGTGTGGTATATTTAGCCTACACAATACAACATAAGGCTAATATAAACGCAGTGTGTGTGTGTGTAGTATTCAGCAGCGGAAGTACATGTATTTTCAATCACCTAAAGCATGCTGACTGCATGTCTAATCCAATCATATGAGCACTGCGTTTTCTAAAGAAGAGAAAGTAAAGGGGACATGTTCACTGCAGCTGTACTTCCAGGTGTGATAGCTAACTTTGATACATCTTGTAAAAGTGTCTTTTTGTTCGTTGATTGATGGAATCAGTCAATCAGGAGGAGGGGACTAGCACACTACCTTACACTGAAAAGGACTAGATAGTCACAATCAGATGATATGCATTGACTATTCACCTGGGCTATAGGTTTAGGAACTTCATTTAATGCAGAATCTACTGTGTTTGCCAGTGCAAACACAGTAGATTAATAAATACAGAACATATATAAAATAAACAGTAACAGCACTGGCATTGGTTGGCATATGACATTCAATTCATTCAATTACTGAGGTATTACCTCAGTATTACCATATTATTACCTGAGGTAATAATATGCAAGCGTCATTTTTTTCAGTGCATTACTGTTGTCTTCAGCTCCCTGGCAAAAACAACAAAAACCAAACAAAAAAAACATGAACATCTGAGGAACAGCTTTTTGGATGATTTTACCTCAAACACTAACTTGACACTATAATTGTGCTGCTATGCTGCGAGGTTTGCCTGGACTCATGTTGTATTATTAAGAGAAAGGCAGTTACTCTGCTCTTCTCCTTGCAATAGTAATATACGTATCTTCAGCACTAAAGTAAGCAGTCATGAATGTAATAAATGGTGTTTTGGTTGTAGAACCATGATACAGACAGGTTTAATGGTTTTTCAAGGTTTTACAATTTTTTAGGTTAATGTATTTTATATGTTTTTGGGTGGATTTAAACATCCATTATCACATTTTCAATTCAGGGTGATCTATTGGCTGAAGATGGCTCTTTGTTTATGCTAGCATGATCTGATGATTGCAACAGTTTGCATGGTGGCACTTTTTCACAAAAGACATTCTGACATATGAAAAGCACAGGTGTACATTATAAAATCTAATTGAATGATGGTTGAATTTCATTTAGCTGCTTCATTTTCAGGGTCCTATATGTATCTTTTTCACAGCAGACATTTTGACTTGTCATAGCAGGAAAAGGATAGGTGGAACTAATGATACTCTGTTCCATCAATACTCCATTTACACCTGGCATTAAAATGCAATCTGTATTTGTGGATACGTTAACGGGATAAGGAAAAACAAGTTAATGTAGGTGTAAATGCACTCAGAACTCATTGTAACTGGATCTCAGCCAGGTGTAAATGCAATCTGTACAGCATGACCACATTCAAAAAAAATTTTACCCAGTAAGTTGAAAGGTCACCTAGCTCCACCTCTTTCTGCCAGCTAAAGCAAGTCCCATAAAAGCTACAAGTGGCAGCAGGAGCTAGAGGTGTGATTTAGAAATGAATGACATTCATTCGTTGCAGCAGTTTCCTTGATCTGGGATGGATGCAATATGTTTGTGGACAAGTCCGCTGGTTCCACCTAGCTAATTTGCATATTAAGATCTGATCTCAATGCAGGCGCAACTGAGAAAATAAGAGCATATTTTAATACCAGATGTAAATGACCCATGGATCGGATTCATTCATGCAATCATTATTCAGATAATGTATTCAGATACAGATCACATATTAATATCAAGTGTAAATGGGGCTTGAGTGTCCAAGTAAGCCGTTCCAGTGAACCGGCATTTACGATTGCAAGGCCCTGGAGCTGTCTTATCTAAATGGAATGCAGTTGTTATTCGTGTTATTGATTACACCTGTGTTTTTCCTACTATGACGTGAAAATGTCTGTTGTGAAAAAAGTCTATTTGATTTGTTTCTGAATCAGAGTTTTCACCTGGAGGATACACATTTTACGCTTGGTATTGATAGTTCAGGGGGTTTGCATTCAACATGCATTCTGAC
This sequence comes from Thunnus albacares, assembly GCF_914725855.1. Classification (NCBI taxonomy): domain Eukaryota; kingdom Metazoa; phylum Chordata; class Actinopteri; order Scombriformes; family Scombridae; genus Thunnus; species Thunnus albacares. The sequence continues at coordinate 1,819,009 of NC_058118.1, read as the reverse complement.
ATTATAGCTACAAGATGTTGCTGATGACTTTGCTCATAATCACCAACAGATGGTTAAAGATATGAACTGTCTATAGGCAACTGACAAATATGCAGTTGCATTAATATGCTATTGGAAAAGAGGAAATGCTGCAACAGCACATAAGTCAGTCTACAGGCTCTCACATTTTTCAGAGGCCATGGTTGTATCCTCCTGTTGGTTAAAAGCAGAGACAGCATAAAGCTTTAAATGTGTCTCTGAGGACATGGCTTATCCTCAGTGATGTTTGTTCAAAATCTCTCTTAGGTGGAGAGAAAGAGACATAAACCAACATATTTAAGACTTTGAACTATATTAAAAGCAACATGGCGGGATCACAGTTCAATAATGTCCTTACCATGGTTACTGCCGAACCTAAGAGGAGCAGCGGGGTGATTTAACTTGGTCTGGTGATTACCCGATTGAGTGCAGGTGTGTTGCAGTAAAGTTGCTGAATGGCTGCAGCATATGTCCTTCATAGTATCTGCTGTCTATCACCTCCCCTAACCTGAGCTTGGTGGTTTGGCCTGGTTTAAAAGGTGGCATACCTGGAGCTCCTTGCTTGCCACAGTGGTGACTGATTTATTTGTGTGTGAGGGACTATAAATGTGATTTTTTTTAATAACTTTTCATGTACAGGTCAAGTTATCTGTGACTTTTTTCTTAACCAGTGCCTTCAAAAATTCATATTGCATTAGGTGTTTTAGGCTAGTCACAAAAAGTGAAGAAGAGTGGTAATTTTTCAAGTTTGTTTTTTTTTCTTCCTTCCAACCCCAACATAAATCATCTCACTTGCCCTCAGTTTTATCTTGTGGCCGTTGGCAGGGAACCACTGGGCTAAACTACCAAACTGCAAACAGTTCAACTCGCTCCACCTCCAGCAGCTACAACAGTAACATACTGCTCTAACACTGATGCTTCATTATTAATAATCTAATGATGTTACATATAATAATATATCAGTCACAAGGACATTTTGTTGATAATACTTCTGTACTTCTACTTAAGTAGAATTTTAAATGAAAAACTTTCACTTGTAATGGAGTATTTTTACTTTGTTATATTGGTGCTTTTACTTAAATAAAGGATATGAGCACTTCTTCCACCACTGGTTTTGAATAAAACATGCAGCATTTTTTCAGGATTTTTAAGAGACAAACATATTATCATTACTGTCCCCCTTCAGCTAATACATAATACATGTCCAAGTGGAACTGTATCATATACAATGCAGTCAACTGATAATGTGTGCAAGCAATTAGACATTGCCTGTGTTGGCTGGTGGTGATAGAAGATACAGTCATTTGCATTTACCATTATTAGGGATGAGAGGCCTCTACTGTGTCCACAGGCCTCTGTGTTCTCAATACATGCTTGGTTACACCACTCATAAACATTGCTAACAGTGGTAAGTGTAGAAAACACTTATGTGTATTATATGTCTCCAACATACTGTATGCTGAACAGTTTAGTTTCTCCAATTTCTGGACAAGGGCACATCCCAGATGACTTATTCTCTCCACCTCTAAGGTTTCATGAAAAGGAGAAAATGCCTGAACACTCTGTGCTTGCTTCTTGGTGTTCAATGGTAGGCCAGGTTAGATTTTTTATTCCAGCATTGTGGTCCTGAAACCATACCATACCATGTGACTCATGTTTTAGTGCTTTTGCTGGCATCTCAGGATCATGAAATGAAAATCTCACAATATCACACTGTTGCAATATCAAACCAAATAAAAAGCATGAATTGTAATTCCTGTGGAAAATGCTGATGCAGTGCCCTTTCTTGCTGTAGTTGCTTTGAGGTGGTGATCACACTGGCAAACAGTAGACAAAACGCTGCTATGGTTCAGAAGTGGTATGGCTGATGGGTATGGTTCTACAATAGAGATCAGAGTGGTATCTTGGTTCAACATTTGGCTGAAACCAATGTGTTACATTGTGACATTGTTTTTTTTACCCTTCTCCTTTGTTACATTGGTAAATGGAGAAAGTTTTGCATGGCATCCATGTGCATTTGGTTGGTGTCCATAACGTAGAGCTGAAGAATAATCACATTTTCACTCTGTGAAAGGACATTCTCTCTATGGACAAAGAGGATCACGATGAAGATGAGAATGGTCAGAAGAAGTGAAGTTTGCTTGCTGGGGAAAGTATACAGTAGTCCAAAAACACACAACAAAACACATTATACATGAAATTATTATTTTATATAACAATATAATTAAAACGTTTTTAAAGAATTGTGTGAGTGAGATAAATGTAAAAAAGAATAACTAGATGTATTTGTAAAGACAGCACAACAAACAGAAGAAAATAGACTAAAAAATAACCAATAATTAAGTGCCAAATATAAAATTAACATGGATATATAGCCTACATATTTAAATTGCTGCCAACAAGCATGGCATACAACTGCCTGAAAAAGGACGACTGTACTGTATACAAAAATCCAGTAGTTTGGCTCATTAAATTAATCGTAAATTTGTGAGAGAGGAAGATTATGTTTCAATATGATGGTACATATTCCACCAGTCAGATCCGCTGTACCTTACAGTGAACTGACAGAGAAATATTTTAAATCTTTGAAGATTCAGGTGATTGCCACCTTGAGTGTTGTATGTGTGGATTACTGAATTTGTCTGATTAATCTATTGAACTATACACATTTCAAATCAGGCTGATGCATTGTAGATAAAAATGCAAGTTAGATATATATAACATAACATTTAAATCACAAGAGTGATTTCACATAAGAGTGTTTGATCCGACTACTAATTTTAGCACAGTGGCAGTCCAAACAACATTATATTATGTGAGATGAGTAAAATAACTGATAAAGAGTTAACAAACATTTGTGATGAGCTATGAAGATATTTATTTTATTAATAACACCAAAGGATTTGTTAAGATTGTTTGGGGTTTTTTCCATCTCAGTTTTTTATCAAATACAGAAAGACATTTTGTAGATGAGACCTGAAATATTATATATTATTATATTATATTATTATATGCCAAACAATTGCTTATTTTACACACCATGCAGACACAAAGCAACATTAGCATTCATTTGGAGTTATTCTTCTGTCCACCTGATGAGCGCAAGTCCTCACTATCCTTAGCTCTGGTTTGGTGTCTGCCAACCCCTGAGAAAAATATCTGGCTCTTCAGCTGCTAAATGCTCCACTATGTAAGTAAGGAAGGTGTATCTCCAACTCCAACTAGAGTTGCAGCCATCACCAATGTTGAACTACCAACTAGCATGACAGTGCTGAAATGTCTGCTTGGAATGGTCAACTATCTAATATACCTACCAAACCTCTCCACCATCCAGCAGCCCTTGAATGAGCTTTTATCATATAGAGAATGGGTCTGGTGATGATCTCTTCTGATCCTGTGCTTGGATACTTGGATCCAAAGCAGCCAACAGTCTTCAGTGCAGATGTCAGCAGCAGGCACATGCATAGATAGACCTCAAAGGGGGCTTGAGCACCTGCTGCTCGGCTTCCTAGAGAAAGTGCCCTTTTTCTGTTTTTTGTTTGTTTTATATCAGGTTGGGAGATTGGTGCTTCTGGGTGATGCCCTCTACTCTACCTCCCTCCTGCTTTCCTGCTGCAGTGGCGAGCACTGTGTGGCCACAAAGCACCAAGCCTTTCTATGGTGAAAGAACACATGCATGCAAAATTGAATGCATGATTCAGTGTGATGAGTTACTTCAAGCAGCATCAGGTATGTGGCCAAACAAAGTATAAATATACTGTTCATTTTATATTGATATTGATGCGCTTTAAGAATTGCTTGACACTATTTGGCAGGTAGGGTCTATCTATGCTTGAGCTATATAGTAGCTCAAAATGTGCCAACTAGCTATTGTTAGTGTTGTTGGCAAGTAATGTGGTATCAATGGAATATGGTCGAGTTCCTGTGTCCCATCCACTGAACGTAAAAGAACGGTTCCATCGCACCACATCATCTTCATCATCTTCATCAATGACAGCCTATAAACAGCCTGACCTCCCTCTACTGTGACAGGAAGGCATAACAGGTACATAGTTATGAAAAAACAGTGTATCTTATTCCTTGCCACCATCAGCTCATTTTCTATAGTTATTGTGTGTGTGTGTGTGTGTGTGTGTGTGTGTGTGTGTGTGTGTGTGTGTGTGTGTGTGTGTGTGTGTGTGTGTGTGTGTGTGTGTGTGTGTGTGTGTGTTACATACTGACAGTCAGGGGCAGTGGAGAGACTTTAGCGTGAAACCAGGCAGTGATGATACCATTTTGTCTGCATGATGTCTTCCAAGCCTCAGTATTATATGATATGTGACTTATATTAAACTCATTTGTTGGCATATATTAATAGTATATTAGCCATACAATATCAGCATCTTCTTATTGCCCATTATTACTGAAGCAATTATGCTTGCTAAGGAGAAGTGGTAAGAGATGAATATGGAGGCGAGAGGCGAGGAAGGCAGCCATGCAACCACAGGAAGTGTGTCTTTGTCAGGAGTATTGAGCTGAGCTTCTGCAAGTGAGTGTCAGTCAGAGGGCAACAGTAGGTAAGAGTTGGGCTGGTTAACATGTGAGGAGAATTTACTGAAATAAACTTCATTTCCTTGCATGTGTCATTAATTAACTGTCATGTAGCAGTGTCTGAACCAACCTCAGTTATGGGTTTGTTTTAAATACATTCATTTTAATATCTCTGTAACAGTGTTGCAAAAATTGTCATTCCAGGCATATATTTATTTAATTATTTGCAAAAATCACCTTTTATGAATTTGGGTCCCTGCCCCTCTTAACATCCTCTGCACTTCCCTGGTCAGCAACTATGGCCTAGGTGGAATATTGCTCCAAGACCATGATGGATCGCTGAAGCTAGTGGCCTTTTGTTCAAGGAGCTTGACTGCTGCTGAAAAGTAAAACACACAGATCGAAAAGAAAAGCTTGACAGGTGTTTGGTCATCTGAGTATTTCTACAATTACCTGTGTGGACATCCTGCAAATTGATAACAGACCACAAGCCGCTGGTAACTCCAAAGATCTGTTGAGGACACCACTAAGATGCCAGAGACTCCTCATCGGGTTGACGAAATTCAACAGAGTTTTTGTGCCAGGAAAAGAGCTCTTGGCCGACGTTTTGACAGGGAATTGAGTAATTTCACAGCACAGGAGGGCCCCCACCATGATCCATCCCAAAGGTCATTTGTCTTGTTTTCCACCATATCATATTAACATACTGCATGTTATCATACTGCTATGAAGTCGGATGTCTATGTTAAATATGGTCAAAAAACATGGTCAAAGTTCCAAAACCTGAGGTTAACGTATGTAAAATTGCTTCCTGCAAGACAAAAGCCAGGGCTTCATCCTGCTCGTAACACTTCGTTTGCAATGTTACCTCTACTTCCTCCTCATGATGACATCAGATGGTTCGCGAATGCACACAAACGGCCGTCCATTCCATAGTCTTTGTTGCTAAGATTGTTGCTAAGGTTGTTCCAGGGGTCATTCGCGTTGGCCACTCACATACTTTGGATTGGATCGGGGCTTGAACATGTACAAGTAGTTTCTCTTTTGTGTAAAAAATTGGAAAAAGAAGTGAAATCCTACCTTACAATATGTTTACGTCATGAATGTATAATAAAACCTTATAAAACATCCATGATTTACATAGGTAAGTCTGCCAAGGGGAAGCTTCCGGAGGCTGGCCAATCAGAACAGAGTGGGCTTATCGGGAGGCGGGCCTTAAAGAGACAGGAACCAAAACAGCCTGTTTCAGACAAAGGCCAAACAGAGGGGCTGTGTAAAGGGCCTGTGTTGGAGCAGCTGAATGGTTACTACACATGCCTTATATCCGCAATATCCTTGGTTTTAATTTGGCAGTAGACCTTTGTTGCATCTCTCTCACCCCTGGTTTCCTGTCATCATCTTCACCAGTAACCGTCTAATAAAGGCAAAAATTGCCAAAAAGATCATCATCAAAACAAAAAAAAAGAATAAATAAGGAGTTTTTAACTGTAAATCATGCAAATTTATTCCAGTATGTCAGATCAGATGTCATTGAATACACTGTAATTGTTATTTCAAAAATATCTATGAATTATAATTTTGGATTTTGCATAAATAGTTTTAATTAAGCAATATGGCAAGAAAACTCAGTTGATGAAGCTCAAGTTCATGCCAGTTAGAGGCTGCCTTTGTTCAGTCCAAGACAGCAAGTGAGCTACTAACTCATTCTCTGGAAACTAAGCCATTGAACTAACAATATGTGAGTCATACTACTTTGCTTGATATGGTCTGATACAACCACCCAGTGTTTCATGTGCGTGTCTTTCAAGGTGTGCACACACAATCTTGCTTTCAGATTGAAGAAGATAATGATGGTGCTTGCAATACATTTGACCTTTTTCAAGTATCTAATGTTCAGTAATTGTTGACATTGTGCCACAGATGTTTTGAATGAACTCTGCAGTCATTCTCCAGGCTGCCGTGGTGTTGTCATATTGTATTATAGTATATGGTGCACTTGTTACATCATTTCCTGTATATAACATTAGATAAGATCTAATGATTGCTAATTTCAAATGTGTGTCTATGCCCACATTGTTACAAACATACAAATGGAAGCAAGTTTCGTTACCAAAATCTGTGATCTAATTCAGAAAAATGCTGTAGAATTCTCACAGTGTCACTTTTCCTGCCTTACCAGCTGCCTCCTTTACTCCATGTGATGGGTTCACCACATTGTGTGAATCAAAAGGTCAATCAGGCTGAACTTTGCAAGGGCACCAATCTGGATGCAGTGGATTGAGGAGTTCAGGGCTGGAGTTAACACATAAATATGAAAGACACAAAAGGCTGATAAGGTGGTATACTATTCCAAACAAATTGTGTAGTTTTAATGCTCATAACTTTGCAAGCACCAACTAAGTTTGACTGCAAATAGGTATTATATATATATTGGTATGAGCAGATTTATTAACTGACAGTATCATGGGGTGAAAATATGAAGATTTTCTACTCTACAAGCAACCACTTTTTTCAGGCTGTATACAAACTGAAGGCTATTTTAATTCAAGAATACAAAGATAATTGATCATCAGCTTCATAAGACTGTTTATCATATTGAAACAACTCACACTTTAGAATGTTACTGTTAACAAACGAGCAGATTTCACTTGCTAGCACCAGCAGAATAAGACAAAATGTATTTAAGAAACCTTGACATGCAAAATGGAAAACTCTAGAGTGATATATACAATGAAGGGAAATTCAAAGCCTCATTGGAGACAGAGAGGTAGCAAAGGATTTACTTGAACAGCTAGATACTCTCACTCAATTTACCTTAGAATTGTGGTTAATCTAGTACAAAAATATAGATTAGAGATAGAGCTCAGACTATTTCAATTGATAGCCCATGACAGACAATTTATCCTAGGCACTCTTGATCAGAGGTTCAAACAATGGATTCCAAATGGTATAACAGCATTATGCACAGTAATAAATGATGGGAATGTCAAGAGTTTCCAGGAGCTGAAACAAAACTACTTCTTCAGATATCTGCAATTAAGGGATTTATATGACAGAGAAATAAAGCACACTGTATAGTTAGATGAAAATGGAATAACTAGAATCATAATTAGAGTTTACAATTCAAAGAAATATAGAATAATATCTATATTATATGAGTAACTAATGGAAAGAAGAGGAAACACAACTTTATGTAAAGCTGAAAAGGGAAAAAGAACTAGGTGTGAATATTGCAGAAGATGATTGGTTGCATATTTAGAGAATATAACGTCCTCACGTACTTGGAGAGAACATTGTTGTGAGAATGTAATTAGATGCTTTATTACAGCCAAACTTAAGCGCAAATGCTTGTCTGTAGCACAACCATGTTGGAGACAATGTGGGGCAATAAATGTTATCTTGTGAGGCAGCTGGATTTAGGAGATCATGACATCATGAGATCATGCGAGAATCCATCTCGTCAGGCTTCAAGTTAGGCTCGTGTCCTATGTCAGCGTCCTATGAGGATTCTCGCGTGATCTTGTGAATTAAGCTGCCTCGCAAGGTAAGATGGTGATAGACAGTGATAGACAGGTTCATCTAATCACCTTCCAAGTATTTTTTGAAAGTGCCTGCCCTTTTCATTCATATGTATTTTGGTTTTGTCCTGAAATTGTACAGCTTTGAGAAAATGTTCATATGGCTATTATCAAAATTCTGGGCTAAGATATACCTATGGGAGAAATGGACGATGTTTACATATCAACGACAGGATAAGTGAATTAATTATTGAACATGTCACATGAATAAAAAGGTTTTGTGGAGACCCCCCTCCTTTTTTGTTGTTGTTGTCGGTTGGTTGGTTCTTTTTTTTGTGTTTTTGTGTGTATGTGATCTTTCTGTAATGGAAAAGCAAGTTTTTTAAAAAAGTATTAAAAAGAGAAACCATGACATGATATATTTGAATGGATCATTTTTGCTTGAATAAAATAATAAAAAGATACAAGGTATGAAACATGTTCAGTGCTCTTGTTAAGGAAGCCTGCACTTTTCACTAGTGGTACATTTATGCCCTCTTGTGGATTGATGATGACACAGTATACACTGTTATTGAGTTTGTATGGTGTGATTCTCATGATCAAATATTCATAATTTGTATTAAAATGCTCACATTTCCAGAAGCAAAGCTTTCACCCAAATTTAAATAGGAGGAAAGTGAGATCATATCTGCATTCTGTGACTGAATTTATAGGGGATTAAATATCAACTATAACAGTGACAAAATCATGCTGAACTGTCATATTAAAGGAATATAAATTCCCAACTCTGCACTGTCCTTAGGAATTCTCTTTTTACTTTTCCTAATTATTTTATTTAGCTTCAGGAGCGAGAAAAAGAAAAAAAAAATTGTTGACATTTAACCAGACAAAAGAAAATTATGTACGCATCGTTTTTTATGTCAAAATATAAAATACACCCCCCCTTATTTGGAACTCTGAAGGCAGCTTCTGATCATGAGCATCACTCCATCCATCCAACAGCATCACAAACATATCATCCATCCAAGTTCATCCAAAATGCTTCACCTACACATCAGAGGAAATCTTAAAATCATACAAATATAAAATATCATGTTGGTAAAATGTTTTGAGAAATATTTTGTTTTACAGGTATTAACTAACCTGCTGTCTTTGCTTCCATCAAAGCAGCTGTGCAGTCAGGTAAAACCATTCAGTCTCCTCAGGAGGGGTCAAATCCACTAAGGTGAGATTCTGAAGTGGTGCCATCTTTGACTTGGAGTCATTTTCTTTTAGATCTGGGTTGCAGACAAGAAAACACTGATTCAATTCTGTGAAACATTCACCTAGTAATCACAGACTCTAACCAAGAGCCATCCACAACCTAGCTTTTAGAGTCTCATTATCAGTCTACAAAGCTAGAGATCAATGATTAAAAAATATACCAGAACAACACAGCTGAGAGTTGCATGAACCAGTTTGCAGATGTTACCCATGTTAGCTTCATTTGTAGGTAAAGTGAAGTAAGCTGTGAAACATGCTTTATTTCATAACATTAAAACTCATTGCTGGGTCAGCCAAACCAGCCAAACAGTCAACTATAAAAATAATTCCTTCTATCAATAAGGAAAGGTAAAATGCAGCAGCTTACCATTACTTTTTTTGAAGTCTCCCTTAGAAGAATGCTGCTCAAACAAAGAAACCTTTTGCAAACCCCAAGCAAACATGGAACCATGATCACACATATAAATAGTGATGCCCGCAATGATTGTGTGATATCCTGTCTCCTTTCCTTACACCTAGGTAGAAAGGATGAAAAGTGTCCCCTCCTATATGTTTCTATGTATCACATTTTAACTTCTAATTTCTCCATCACCATACATCCATACATCCATCTCCTCATTTACGGTATATGAGGAAATATATATAGGCAGTTTTTCCTATTTGGATTGGGGGTCCAAATGTGTGAATGGATGTCTGTGTCACTCTCAGTCTTGCTATTGAGGCATTTAAATGGATAACCCATTGAATCCACTGAAACCAATTTAAAACAAAGAACAGAGCAATAAGCATAGCCCTGTGCTGGGTATACCTGCAAAGCTGAGAACTGAGACTGTGAAGTGAAGAGAAAAACATTTTATGTTAAAATGCTTTGAAGAGCATTGTCTGCACCACATTTTAAACTTTGGTTTTAAAATGATTCATGATGACTGACTGACTCAGGTCAGTTGCATGGTTCTATCTTTTTTAGAGACAATAATTTAGCCTGAGAGGACCACTAAACAAATTTTTTTGTTTGAATCATTCAATCTTTAGTCTGTTTTGCGGCCATTATTGGAATACTGTATTTTTTCTGTGGGATCACATGTCAACTGGTTAAAGAACAGAATGAAAGTGAAAAGACCAGCAAAGCATGAATGAAGGGTTCTGTGTGACTTCAGCTAATAAAGTGACCAAAATATTATGGGACACAAGTGCACCCAGCAGTTGTCCTGCTCTGAGCTGGCTGGTGGCAGACAGTGCTGGATTGGCAGTAGAGTGAGTCACCAAGATACCTACCTCAGTAGGAAAATGCCAGCTCGCCTGTACAGAGTCATGAATCCAAAAAAAAAAACTACAGCTAACAGTTATCAAGCTAATGTCAGCAACTAGAATAAGCCTTTCATAGCAGATATTTCATAGCATTAATAATGTTATTGTGTATAAGTCACAGCACACGGTGGTGCAGTGGTTAGCACTGTTGTCTTACAGCAAGAGGGTTCTGGGCCCACCCTGCCTTTCTGTGTGGAGTTTGCATGTTCTCCCCCTGCCTGTGTATGTTCTCAAACATACAGTTTAGATTAATTGGTGAATCTAAACTGTGAGTGTGAATGGTTGTCTGTCTCTACATGTTAGCCCTGTGATTAACTGGCAACCTGCCCAGCATGTACCTTGCCTCTCACCCAATTTCATTGTTATAAGCGGTATAGAAAATGGATGGATGGATATTTATAAGTCTGCTCATGATTATGACTTATAAGAACACTTAAATCTAACAGTCATCACTGATGTTAGTAATAACAGCTGTGCTGTTCTGCTATGATAATTTATCATGTCTGTTGTGAAAAATCTTATTCTTACTTCAGTCTTACAAAATCTTACTCTAAAATAGCCATGGCCGCATGGATGAAAATGTCAGTCTGTTGGTCGGTCCACCACATTGGTCCAGACTGAAATTTTTAAACAACTCCAAGACAGATTACTGTGAAATTTTGTACAGACATTCATGATGCCCAGAGGATAAATCCTACTGACTTTGGTGATCCTCTGACATTTCCTCTAGCACCACCAGCAGGATAGGTCACTTATCCTGTAATATATCTTAAGATCTACAGAATGGATAGGCACAACTATGGGCCCCATGCGCCCATAGAGCATGCTCACTAGAGACTTCTGCCAGCTGAGACAGCTAACTTCTGGTTTAGCCCTCCAGCTGACTTGTATGGGGATAAAACAATTCAATTGTGTGGCTCTTCTAGACTTTCGAAATTTGATTGGACCAAATGGATCAAATTCTGATAGTGAAATTAATCATTTCGGGGGGTTGTGACACTCAAAAAAATGTATCCCCCATTTTACAGCCGCTCCTTTTCTCATGATTGTGTGCGGGAAAAATGCTTTTTGGGCCTCAGAAGTCATAATTCCATGGTTTGGCCACTATGTCAAATTGGCTTCAAAGCCCAGTGCTGTTCCTGGGGGCTTGCCTCCACCACCCCTCTGCCACCAGTGTCAAGACCCTATGTCATGTTGCCTAGGGGGATCTCTGATTGGTTGCTATTTATAGGCCTCTATCCCTACACTTCCATCTAATCGACGGTATCAATGCCAAAGTCTTATTAAGTAAAGCTTCTGCATTCATGTCAACTTGTGTCTTTCCTGATTGAACTAATTTTACCATGTGAGCTGTTATAGAATACACCAATCAGCCACAACATTAAAACCACTGACAAACGGAGTGAATAACTGATTATCTTGTTACAATGACACCTGTCAAGGGGTGGGATATATAAGCAGCAAGTGAACAGTCAGTTCTTGAAGTTGATATGTTGGAAGCAGGAAAATTGGGCAAGGACAGCTCTACCTGTGTATGTTCGGCAGGGTATTTAAAATGTGCCCAGATATGACAGTTGAACAGACTGTGTTGTTGCAGTGTTGGTGTTTTCCTTGTATAGAAAGCAAAAGCTAAGTGGAAGGGATGAAGTGACGTAATGTGGCAGTGACCAGTCAAGTAAAAATGACTGGACAGGGGATAGGCAGGTAGAAGTGGGAGAGATATGGGAATAGCCCTGCTACATATATACGACACATGTACAGTATATACCAGGTATATACTCTGCTTAAACCTTACTGGTAACACTAAGGCGTTATATTGGTGGGGACAATTCACTAGAGCCCTGACATTGGTAGAGACATACCCAAATCTATGCCTATGGACCTTCATAGGAGACATGTACAGCAGCTGACATACAAACAGCCAATACTATGGACAACATAAGTAGACAAGTAATCCAAATGATGGCTCAGATCAGGCTCTTCCACTGATCACAACGGAGACACTCGGTCCACTGGTCTAGCTGTTCCTGGAAACATATGGCTGTACAGTGGACCATATTGAAATCAGATCCTGTTGCAGAGGCAACAGAAATCATAACTCATTTGTAGGAATATAATTAACTAGATATCTAAATAAATTCTTGAGGCATTCAAGGCATAACTACCTGAAGGGAGTGACCCAAAAGATTTGACCTAGAGTCCTTGAACATCATCCAAGGGCTCTTCTGATTTGATGGGTCACAGCGGAGCACACAGGTGAGGTGTTTGCTGATCCAAATGAATGTGCCTGTAACAATGGCAACTGTACTGAAGATGAGGATGTGTGAACTATCCAGAGCTGCAACTTTTTACTTGTTATTTACTGTAGCTAAAAATAACTTAAGGTAGGAGACAAAACCAGAAATGGAACAAACAAAAACCACAAAGTGAATAATATTCTGTGCATTACGTTATTGCCCTGCTGATATTGTAGTAGCCCATTCAGACCGACACAGTGGCACAACCGTCTGACAGACACCTAAACCTATTTGGAACTGTATGAGACAAAGTTTAGGGAAGTGGCTGCTACCAGAGGTAGGGAAGTTACAGTAACAACATGGACATTTGCCAAACCAACAACTAGTACTCATCTTTGAAGCCTCTTCCCCTCTTAGAAAACTGAAACCAACAACTCTCTAAACACTTCTGATAAGACATAAATCTTTCCTTTGCATGGCTTATTGTTCACACAAATGTTAACTTCATCACCTCTAATCAAGTGCAGTGCACAGCTGCTTCCCTAAGCTTTTCAATGGGAAGCATCCCATTGGACCAAGGTGCCCAGTAAAGCATGGGGGAACTGGATTCGACAGTGACACAGAGCTATTGGTCAGAGGAAAGCAACACTACAGTTCCAACACTACAAGCCCTGAAAGGTCACGGTGGGATTTTCTTTCTGAACTACTTTTGTGTTACCTTGCAATAAGTTTTGTGAGGTAACTAATGCACAACTGAGAATGACTTACAGTTTTCACTTATTTAAAACCAAAGAAGCACATTTAAAGTATAAAGTCACTGAAAAAAATGCATAACTGTCAGTCTGAAAAGGCTGTTTAAGTTGCAAACTGTTACATTTTGCAATTTGTGGATGACTGTTAATGTAAGGAGTAGTTGGATTGCCACACTTGTGATATTTGATTAAATCCTCCAGCTCCTCCTACGTGCTGTTGTGACCTTTGACACACAAGTAAGTCATTGTCCTAGGTGATATTACTCTATCTAGTCTACACAGTAAATTCCCACATATCAACACTGCACCATGGCTCTGATGATAATGTGTTGTCCAAATGTGTGGTGTCTTTACTTATCAAACAAGTTACGCACAACACATCACAAGAAACACATCCAGGGTCATTTTTAAAAGTATCATCATTTTTAATTTCCTTTTGAAAAGATGTCTGCTGTTGTCATATATATATATATATATATATATATATATATATATATATATATATATATATATATATATATGTATATATATATATATAAAATATATATATAATGACAACAGCAACCGTGTATGTACAGCAATACTTTTTAAGTAGTTCATTTAAGCAACCAGATGTGCATACAGTAACATAATGCAAACAAAACATCCATGTTCTCTGTGTTCATAAGCTTAAATAAATGCAAAATGTCTGAAAAAATCTAAATATTAAAAAAAAAGAAGCAACACTGTTGACAAGTACATGTACAGTTTCTGCAAGAAATACTGTAAGTGTGTATCCTGCATGTCCGTCCCTCCAGTGAACAAAAAAACACCTACAATCAGAGTGTAAATCAGATATGGCAAATATGCTGAATGTTAAGTGCATGGTATCTTGATATTGAACAGACATGAAGGTTTACACACAACGCTGAACAAAAGATTTACATGTATGTAGAGCAGCTCATCCTTATGTGCTGTCAACTTTCAAAGAAGAATGAAAATTGAAGACATGAAAACTTGTGTTTTTGTTGTTGATCATTTGTAAACATATCCTTTGTAAATCTTTTTTTTTTTTTTTTTTTTAGAAATAATTACAGCAAATATACTTGAAAGTATTCAGTATTCAGTATTCAGTATTCAATGACTGCCTGGTACATATTTTGAAGTGCAAACCCCATTGTCATCCACACCATCACCGACATGACTTCATGTCTGCACAAAGCGCTCCTGCAGAAACATAGAATTCAAATGTTAGCTGTGTCCAAACTCTAGAATTGCCTACTTTAAAGTCTGCATCTCTGAAACAAACACAGGTCAAAGTCAACAAGGCCGGTCCTATTTCTCCTCCCCATGTGGCTGAGAAATGCAGCTTTATTTCCCTGCATTTGGACAACACAATCTCTGTATCCTATGCAAACTCAACTAAATGTCATTACTTGATGCAGGTCAGCTGTTAAGTGGAATGTTTAGTGATCTTGCCCAACTCATGAAGCAGAAAACATCATGTGACCTCATACAGTATTTACCAGCTATTTGCATTTAGGTGGCCATCAGTCATTGGTAAATACATCACTTGAAGTGGACCAATGAAAAGCGACTGCAATGTGAAAATAATGGATTCCAATTTAGCATCAAGTGCACTGTGTTGAAATGAAATGTCTCAGGTCATCCTGTAAACTAGGTTATCATGGAACTGGTTTGCGGTTTGATGTCAAACTTCTTGCTGGGGAACTTGTATGTTTCAGACTTTATGAGTTGATGAGGAGCAACTTTGTGTATCAGTGAAGATACAGGTTCATCTGAGCCTTAAAGTCCTCTGTAGGACACACGTTCATAGTCTGTTTCTTTCCAAAGATGCAGTTCCTGAATATGGATGCAGTGTCAGTGCATATTAACTTGGGTATGGAACACTGGCAAGCTAAATATGTAGTTGATACTTTTGGTTAAATGCGTATTTTTATAGGGTCAAAAATTATAATTGTGAATTCTAAATTGTGAATCATGATTTACTACTGCAAAGGAAATACACTAAAAAGCTAACCAAAACATATTGCTTGGACACCCCCTCTTACAACAGTGTTTTTTTATTTGGGTTTAAAATAGACACAAGTCTGATTGAATGATTCAAATCTGCAGTTTGATCATGTCTCAAAACACATCAAGTACCTCAACGCTTCAGTTGTGTTGAATATTGCACATCCACAGGAAACAGAAGACTGTTGCAACATGCATAGGTCAGACATCCTTTACATTTCCACACAAAAATCCCCACTGGCCTGTAAAATATCATGTGTTACACTGTTCACAATGACTTTGGAAGTACTATATCAGGTTTAGCATTATTATCAAGCCAGTATATGAAGATATATTTTCTGACACGTGGTCATATTGCTGGCCAATAACACTTTTGAAAAACAAGGGTCAAAATATTAAGGTGTCTCATCATTCACCATTTGCATTTTAAAATGTTTTTCTTGTTGCCACAGAAATGCTTGTCTTTAAGATAAAATTACAAAATATAAAATATCTCTTCAGCCTTTAACTTTATCAGAACAAGGCTCCAACAGCCTCAGCATAATGATGTATATATAATTGATTCAGCCTTCTTTCACTAGAGTATAGATGTGAAGGAGGATTAAATAAAATGTTCTATTCTCAAAGGAAAAGTACATTTATAAGCTTTCATCTCTGATATACCGTAAACCTACTCTGTTAAGGCAAGTGGTGACCAACAAGTTATGGAAAATTTGCAAAAGAATGATGACAGATTTCCAGAAACATATTGCAAAAAATAAAAGGATACACTAGTGTTGATCTACAAATATCAACGCTGAAAAGTATTTTTGATGCGTGTTTTACTATCAGACACAAATCTCAACCAATTTATAACAAGGGACAAGAGAAAAATGATCCTATCTGTACATAAAAACATCTTTTTCATCTTCAAAGTTAAACACTCGTTTCAGAAATGGCGGCGTGTTTTAAGTGCTTCTTATCAGTCTTCTACAGGTACAGTATGTGGTCCATACAAGCAGGTCAGGATTCAGTCTTCTCAGGTTCCACTGTGCAATCTCACACAATAATCAATTTAATTTATATTTGCTTTAAAAGTTGTAATCATTACCGTTATCATAGTGTCTATTTGATTTACTAAAAATAATGAATAAGTGCACTTTTGAAATGTCCCATTGATTAGAAACACACCTGTAATTAATGGAACTACTATATTTACTTGATAACAGGTTGGGTGAAACATGCTGTCTAAATCAAAGAGCAGGAATACTAGAATATATATCACTCACAAATTGTTGTTATGGGAATTAACAGCCAATGGTGTTGCAGTTCAACTGAACAGGAAGGTTATCACACTGGTAGATACGTTAGTCATGCCAAGTGCTTTAAGTAGATAATGGATTTCTATCTTTAATTTCAACAAAGCGAGGTACTATATCGTATGCCCTTTCAAACAAGGCAAGCACTGTTGAGTAAACTATATTGTGGATATATTGTATCGTGCTGGCTCAATTAAGGGTCTGCTCAGGACATCAGGACTCCACTTCTCAACCAAACAATAAATCTGAAACAGCTTTATTCATCTCTCCTTGCTCTCTTTAGTGGATTCAGGATAGTTCTTCTTACTCTGTCAGGTGTTCTGCTGGAAATTTAAAGGTGGTTTTCAAACCAGATCTGACTTGGGAATGAGTTAAAAGGGGTGTTTAGTCATGATTTCTCCAGCTCAGAAACATCTTATAAGTAAGACTGTCTCATGAGAGAAAGTCGGCCTTGTAGCTACTGATACAGCTTTCTGTTTGAACCAGAGGTAGGAGATGTAATCACTAAGGATCACTGATAAACCATCTGAGGGTCAATGTTTTAGGCTGAAGTCACCAATGGCTAATACTTTGTGTCCATAATTAGTATTTTTTAGATGTTTACATTTTTATACCAGACAATCTAATCCTCAGTGATTCATGTCAGGGTGGAAAAAGCCTCTGAAACAGCATTCAGATCATCACAGGCTGAACCATGAACTCTGGAATAAATAACTGCTTTACTCAACAGTTGAGAGAATAAATAAACATGCTGAATCAAATGTCACTGGACATTTTCCAGATTATTTTTGTGCAGCTGTGGCTGAGGAGAACTCATTGTAAAACTCATTTGAGTTTTTACAATTGGTTTTTAACTTTGCTCTGACTGGTTTTAATGCTTCATGTTATTTTCAATGGTATGTGAACTGGAGAGCAGCCTCAGGTCGCTGGTCAGACTGTGGATTATAAATCATTAGGACTGTGGAACACTGCAAAAAGAGAACAAGCCATCTGAATCAGTATCATCTTCAGTTAAACTCACCTTCTTTAGTCTTTCAAGTCTGTAATGACTCCGTAATGTTGCTACAGAATATTAGTATTTGATACTTAACTTCATTGTCTCCAATTTATGCTTTCACTTTCATCTTCTGCCTTCTTTGCTTTTTTTTCTGTCAGATATTTTCTATGGTCAAAAAGTATCTGTCTTTTATTGTTATTCCTGTCCTATTAGTGTAAAAGACAAAAATGTGTTTCAGTATTACATTGAATCTACTCTGAGCACCCTCTCTACTGCAAATCTACAAAATACTGTGAACATCGAATGCATCTTTCACCATTATGTTCCCACCCATCCTAACACAATCACAACATACATCACTCAAATAAAATATGCTCTGTAAATGACGTTTTAATCAAAGTTATATTTTCAGTAATAAATAATTATGTGCTTTTGTGCCCTCTTGAAATTTAAGTAGCAAAATATAGTGTTACATCTCCGTTGCCTATAGCAGCTTTCTCCCTTTACTTATCATTGTCAATGCAACAGCTGGATGAGTAATGTCTGCTTTTAAGTAAAAAAACAAAACAAAACAAAACATGAAAATTATACAGTGAATAAAACATTTTCCTCACACATCCTCAACATCATGTCAGAGAAATAAATACAATAATTCAAAGAAGAAATGATGATGTAAACAAACAAAAAGCAAAGCTGTGTTCAGGGGATGCACAGATGCTAAATCCAGACAAAACATTGAACTTCATATGATTATTTGCTAGTTGTTGCAGTGTGAGGGGAGGGTGAGGGTGTCTGAGTCGGAGTACCTACTTTTCCTCCTATGTTGGCAAAGCAAAGACATCTGCACTGTATATACCACCTCCAATTTCCTGTTTAAAATTCCACACAGTGCTGATGTGGACACATACCCCACATTTATTTACTTTTCATTACATGTCTTTTCCTTTTTGTCCAAATAAAAATCAACAAATATACAAACGGTTCATGTTTCAAGACCTAAAATTTTCTAACACTTTGTGGTATACATTCAGGAACATTCATGTTGAGTGAAAAATGAAGCAATAACCAAACAAAAGAGAAAATAAAAAAAAAACAAAAAAAACATATTCACAATAAGTATTTATGAAGACTATTCATCGCCATACAGTTATCATATGTTACAACTTATTACTAGTTTCTAGCAGTCCAGACTCCCTTCCAGGGTGATGAGTTATTATAGTTTCTCCTTTGAGGGGATCCAGATATAGGGTCCTGAATGTTCCTCTATGACCTGTTTGCAGTGGTTATAAATGTCCTCTAAGGTGTCTCCTTGAACCAGGGCTGCAAAGCAAAGGGAACTTTTTATGTATGCTGGACACGTGTATGGAACAGGTACATAACATTTCTTACAGTTACACATGCACCCTTTCACTCATGAGGCTGTCAAATGTTTAGAGACCCTATTAGTAGGATTGTTGTGGTGGTAGAATAAAAAAAGACACTGTGGACCAGCTCCATGCCATCAGAAAAATGTGAAAGTAGTTCATATCACATTAAAATTTGACACTTTAACTTCTGCTTTTACTCTGACATAAAATGGTTCTACATTTTGATTTTAAGTGTTTAAGTTTAAGATGACAAAAGGGAATACTAAGTACCATTAATATACATTTAAAGTTAAAGTGGAGAAATGGAGGATCACCATTACTGTGACACATTAATAATAAACATTTTTATGCACTACTATTGATTATCTCACACCAACCCTTCATAACTGCAGAAGTTAGCTTAAACATCAGCAGACATTTTTCCGGTGTCTGCATGTGGTCACGTGAACACAACACTCACACTCCTTCTGTTCTGTCTTAACATGGAAGGAGAGCCTTTAAATCAGCAGTTGTGTGTTCACATACTGTGTTTGAGCAGTGTTCAACAATAAAGGGAAAAGCTGGGTATAGATGTCTTCTTTTCTATTTTTGTTTTTATTAATATCATACCTGTGAAGAATTCACCAAACTCCTGCTCCAGCTTCATAGCCCTGTCAAACGTCTTCTTGGCTTGTTCCTCTGTCAGTCTCTTATTCATATCCCTGCACACAAAACAGTTTTATTTCAACATATTTCATTTCTTAATGACGACTGAACACAATTCCAGTAAGTCCTTCAGTAACATGAAACAAAATGTAACATGTGGTCTATAGATGTGAGTTAATATTGAAGGGAATCTGGTAGAAGTGGTTTGTAATAAAAGACTAAATGAATACTCACATTAATGAATCAATAGACTTAGGTTTTATGAAGATGGCGATGGGATAGAGTTGTGCTACTTGTAGTCGTTTGATGGCATTTCCAGACACATCTAGAATGCAGTGTTTACCCTGAGACAGAGGCACGCAGGAATTTAGAAAAGATGTACCACAATAAACTACACAAAGTCTAATCTCTCAGGTCATAATATTAAAGCTGCACAATAAAATCTAAAAATAAATTGAAATCACAGAGTGGAGCCTGAAATCTAAACTATGTTCTAAACCACAGCAAGTAAAAGCTCCGTCCAGAGAGAAATCCCAGAGCAGCCGGGCTGATCAACACTTCAAGAACTAATAGTACTTCAAATTTTTTGCTTCCATGTGGTGCAGCAAACATGCAGCTTTTAACAGGTAAAGAGTCTCACCCTTTCAGCCACATATTTCACAGACTGGACACTCGTTCCATACAGATTATCATTGTACTGTCCCGCCTCAATGAACTTGTGCTCTTGGATGTCTTTCTCCATCTGCTCCCTGGACATCACAAAGTGGTAGTCTCGTCCGTCCACCTCGTAGTCCCTCTTTGGCCGAGTGGTATCTTCGGTGCAAAGAGGAGAATATAATCTTTATAACTTAAGACCAGACTTATAACAAGACTAGTAGATACTTGCATTTACTTATGTTTGCTTTTTAATTCTGTCAGATTCTACACAAACTATTAGTTATAAAAGGAGAAAACGTACGGGGACAAACTACTACAAGACACATTTTTCTAATAAAAGGGATGAAAGAATCAACTCAGCTTATCAGCTCACTTACCCTGATGCCCTGAACTGTTAGCAGCTTTTTATGGTTTAAGGGTAAATTGAAATAAAAGAGATGAGTAAATAAAAACATGCAAAATAAAAACATGCTTTGGCTGATGAAGGACACAATGCACAGAGGAATGAGTCAAAATGGGGTCACAGTAGGTGCTGGGCTCATGCGCGCCCACACACGCACACACACACACACACACACACACACACACACACACACACACACACACACACACACACACACACACACACACACACACACACACAACCAGAAGAACACAAACAGATGAACAGTAACTTAAGCTGATAGTGTTCTTGCCATTTATGTCACTATAGAAGCATTACATGAAGCTGAATGTATGATGTACTTCATATTTTTGTATGTCATTTCTGACATCAATATAATATTTCTAAAATGTTCCTGAGATTATGATATTTTTCTCACATGATATCAGTATAATATTATAGTAACTGTGCGTTCTCTCAGATACCAGAGGAGAGATTTGACCGTCAGGTGTCTGTCACAGGTGCTACTGCACAAGTCAAAACTCTGGAATATTCATACAGCATTATCATCTGTTACTGCCAGTTCACCACTGTCACTGTCACCACTGTCACCTGTATCTCTCAACACTTTTGTAGTTTACATGTGTTTTATTCTTGGATGAATGGTAGGTGCAACAATAGCAAACAGCCATCACTGCATTTGGGAACACTGGTGAGCTGAGGGGGTGATGTTGGTGTGAATGACACTTGACTGTACAGTAGATATGATATGGTCATGGTCATCACTGATCAATGAACATAGGCAGTGATGTCACCATGTCTACTCCTTGTCAGTATCACATCATGTCATGCTATAAACTATCATGTAATACACACCACACAACACTTGTTGAACACCATGAATACTGCCTGTAATTTCAGATCATTTTTGTTTCACTGTTGGATAAATCAAAATAAACTCCTGCTCCATTTCCATGAACTACTTACGTGGAACACAAGAACCAAACTTGTCTGGGAACTCTGATATCAGATCATCATTGATTCTGTCTTTCATCGGTCCGAGGATGATGATGGGTCTGGCATAATTAACTGGAAGGAAAAACAAAGTATATGCTCTGAGCATGAAAAGTGAGGGACGTTTGAGTTCCTACCATGAAACAATGATGTGACATATAAGGGAGCAGACACAACTAGAGACAGTAAGTTTTAGGTTTGAATAACCAAAGTAGCTGCTGGAACCCAAACTCTACATTTGTCTAACAAAGTGACACAGCTACTTTCAAAATGACAAGCATAGCCTGTATAAAAAGACTTCATTATTGATCTAAAATGTTTTTTTTTATTTAATGGAGTATATGGAATATAAATAGAATACAAATCAAATCAAATATGGCATAAATACTACATTTATAATATATATATTATCAACATTGGAATGCTCCGATGTACTTGTTCTGTCTCTGTCATTACAAGAGTTACTTGTGTTGATTGAAATGTTCTCATTTTCTTTCATTGGAGTTATTTGTTCAGCTAGATTTTTTTTCCTGCCAGGAATAACTGAGCCCAAGACTCCACTTAACTTTCATCAATTACACTGATACTTTATGTTTGAAATATCCAAATGGACATGTGAGCATCATTAGTACACTGTGATACAGTGTTGATGACACATTTTCATACAATGGGAAGTGTTGACTTACTTTCCTGTCGCATCACAGGTTCATATGAGAGAATCACGTCCTCTTGACTCCCTGGTTGGATACATGGTGAAAAATCTTATTATGCTATTGGGACAAATACTCATTACTGACATAAACAACATGCCATATTTAGCTAAAGGCCACATGCATGGCAGCATGTCATGTTTCTTGGTCCATCATAAATACTCCAGCAGCAAATAGTTTGTGCTCATGTTCTATACAAAACTTCCCTGGTCCAATCAGAATGATGTATGGCAAAGCAAAGAATTAACCAAACTTTTATTCAGCTGTAATCATGTAGTGATATTTTGACCTTGAGCTCAGTATCTTCTGCTTTTCCAGAGAATTAATTCTGAACATCAGGAAACTTCATACAATATGGCATAAAATACCATGTGTGATTTAAAGTTACATGGCAGAAAAAGATAAAGCATCACATCACTTAAAATGGTTATGTGATGTTTTTATAACTTCACTGTACAGAAATGTAGCAAATAATTTGAATTTTGTCAGACATGCTTTGATGTTCTGTCTTAGCTCATGATGTCATTAAAGGGATGGTTTGCAGTTTTTTGAAGTGGGGTTGTATGAAGTACTTATCCATAGTTATTGTATTATCTGCAGTAGATGTCTGCACTCCCCCAGTTCAGAGAAGCAGGCAGAAGTCCTGGCATGGAAGCTAAGTAACGTACTGCTGTGGACACTGTATTACCTGTAACAGCACTTTCTGACCCAAAGAGCTGATCTGCAGTGTAATACATTGCGCATGCATATGAGTACAGAAGTTCTATGGTTGAAAAAAATGTAGTGCCAAAGGAAAGGGCTGTCTGATGTCAAGGTAAAGCGGTGAAAACATTCTAAATATAGCGTAGACTTAAACTGATCTTGATTTTTTTAGGTGGGCCTTTTTTAGGAAGCTAAAATACATTTTGCTGCTGGCCCTGTCCACAGCAGCTTAGCTTCTGTGCCAGTACTTCTGCCTGCTTGTCCAAACTAGGAGGAGTGCAGACCGCCATCTACTGCAGGTAATACAATGACTATGGAAAAGTACCTCAAACAACCACACTTCAAAAAATGTGAACTATCTCTTTAAGTGCATCTGGTGCAAGGTTGTTTGAGTGATAAATGTTGGTTTTAGATTTGAAAAACACTTTTCTTAGTACACGTAAAAAAAAGGAATCCCTGAAGTCCATCTGCACAAGAAAATCCTGAATGACCCTGACTAGTAGTTACGGGCATTTGGTTTCAAATCAGTTTTTCACTTAAATAAAGACATCTGTATATGCCTGTATCCCATAGACTGAAACATTTACTCCAACAGTAAACCACACATTACAACATAACTTACAAACAAACAGATGTAAAAATTCTATTTTAAACTGACATGCTCACAAGCAAAGACAAAACATTTTAGGTTTTAATGCCAGCGTCATGCAAACATGCATTAACCATAATCAACATCTGAAGACAGATGTCAGGCAGGGGTGGAATTAAAACAGTGTAAAAAGACTGTTGATAGAAGTTTGCTAATATAACTCAACTTAACAAGAGTGTGTAAACCCTGCTGGCAGCCAGCAGACCAAAATGGTTTGAACCACGTGACACTGTCATCTTTACAGGCCTGAGCTCCCACTAGCAGCAATAATATAAATCAACATTATTCAAAAACCTTTATCAGACAACACTGAAAATAACAAAAACCGAGCTGGGGTATGCTAACCTGAATCAGCCCCTTCTAAGCTAATATAAAAAACAACATCTCATTGTCTACAAAGCTCTGACTACATATTAATTACTATTAAATATAGAACAATATTTGCAAGAATTCATGTCAACCCTTATGATTCATAACAAGTTGCTCTCAATTGGCAGTGGCACTTTTTTTTTTTACCATAAAATAGACCAAATGGAGAACCCCTAAACGCGCTCTGAACCAGGAGTTTAGTGAAGCTGCTTCACCCCGTGTGACAGAGGTTAACAAACTGTAAACTGAGAAGCAAGACACATCAAACAAACAGATCATGCAACCGTGCAAGCGAGAGAAACACATTTGGACAGGAAACGCAACGAGGACGTTATTGTTGTTGTGGGAAAACAAAGATGAGGACTCATTCCTGAACCAACTTACTGAATGTCTTTGTCCCATACCCATCATCACCTATCCCCAGGATGTCCTATTGGCCGTCCAAAGAGAGCCGGAATAGGAGAAAGAGAAGAAGGAGGAGAGCCGCAACATAAGCAGAAGGTAAGAGGCAGTGAAAGGAGGGAGCTGTGGGCCTGCAGGCCGGATCAAAACCCATCTGTCTCTGTCCAGACACTGAGCAGCCAGCAGGGGGAGTGAAATACTACATGTTGACAAGTAGGCTAGTTGAGATTGAACCTGAATGATCTCTGTAGGGAAACTGGGTCGTACAATATCACCATATGGGGACACATCATAGCAAATGAACAACATTGACTTGGCTCCTCTCCTGACTGATCAGTATCTGAGCCAGCATGTCTCTGACTGTGATCCAAAAGAAAGAAAGAACACAAAGACAAGAGGCAATGATCAAGAGAGAGGAAGCAGGAACAGCCTCCATGAAGCCCCTACCCTTGATATAAACCTGTGAAACCTCTACCAGCCCATGAGACCTACACTGACCCTGCATGTAAAGGACATGTGTGTCTGTGAGCTTACTTACGGTCTGAATCACTGCCATCCTGCTCACCCTCTTTGTTCTTGTAGAATGGGAACTTTCGTGTGAAGATGAAATTCTTTTTACGTTTGTCATTGAATGACTGTGAAGGGAGAGAGAGCATGGGGCAAACAGGTATATCTGTCACGATCATGCAGACAAAACAACTGCTTGCAGAAAGTGGGACGTCAAGAAGTGTATACAGTGAAAATATCCGTACATCTACCCATCGTGTCACTGTGAACAGTTGGATGCTCATTTAAATAATATTGTATTCAACTTCCATTTAAACCATTTAAAAAAATTCTGGTAAAAGAAAGAAAGAGAAAATCTTTTCATGCTGAGATTTTATTTTGCTAAAATACTGGTGGCTGATGAAACAAAATGACTTACATCTACTTTACATTCTATGTCCATATCTCTTATTGCTGAAGAGATACATTTTCTCAAGCTTGGCTACAGACGCTTGTGTATTCAGTGCATATCCAAGCCACTGGAGATGTGTAAATTCTATTTGAGAGTTCAAACTCAGCATTTGAAACCAGGAGGTTGCGTGTTGTCATTGGGCTCATTATGAGGAACTGATAGGACTTGACAGAGCAGGAAAAGTGCACGTGGAACTGATAATGTTAACAATAGTTCCATTCAATTAAAGTGTCCAAAGAAGCCATAGAGGTAAACCATCATGCACTATTCAGGATTCAGCCACCATTCATGTTATTAATTCCACCTGTGCTTTTCCTGCTTTAACGTGTCAAAATGTCAGCTGTGAAAATGGCTAATAAAGAATCTTATGAAAGCTTCAGATTAAGAGTTACAAAGTGGATGAATCAGAAACAGTTCAGTACAACAGTAGAAGTCTAGTTCTGTCCATGTGGGGGAATAAAACTGTCCATTTCTTGTTGACGTGCCACAGTTGCATCAGAGGCATTTAAAGTAAAAGCAAGGTGAGAAAGAGTCAGAGAGATCATGCTATGAGGAAAAGTAAGATAACCAGGGTTTAGTCATAGAAAAGATTGTGATAAGCACACACAAAACACATGCAGTGATAGAAACAAAAGGTGGAACTCAAGAGGATGAGACTTCAAATAATGAATAGTGTGTCCGTATCATGATTTAGAAAGAAAATGATGCTGCTGATGTGTGATGTGTGTACAGAGTCATGCTCAAGTGTATTTACAGCCAAATTGTCAGATGGTCATTTCTTCCAAACGTTCATGTTTATCCTTGTTATTGATCTGTTAGACGGTGGACATTTACACCTGCTTTCTAGTATGGTTTTACTTGGTAAAATGTAATTGCCTTTTTGATACAGCTGTATAAATGAAATACATGTGTGCAAAGTAAAAAGCGTAGTTAAAAAATGTTTGACTAAAAATCAATGAAAGAACTGACTCACTTGTCATAAATCAGTCTCAATTACCACTAAGGACAAGACTAAAAGGAAGTTGGCTAATTTCTTGTCATTACATGACTTGGGCTGTGGCTCATAGTTGTGATGTCTTTGATGTAAATGAACAAACACGCACGTACGCACACACACACATACACACACACACACACACACACACACACACACACACACACACACACACACACACACACACACACACACACACACACACACAAACACACACAGTGAAACTGGCTAATGTGTTCTACTGAATCAATGAATTCTAAGAAAGTTTTTAATTGTTAATGGAAATTAAAGTGCAGGAAGTAGAACAAAGCTGCAGAACCAACATCTGACAATGTAAATGATGAGGCATTTAAATGTGGCTACACAGGAAGCCATACAGTCACGTAAAGATTGAAAGATTTCACACTATGACTCATCAAATTATCATCGTGGTGATATAAATGGTCACTTTGCAGCTCTCATAAAGGCACTTACCCCTTTTGAGTCAAATGACCCTGGCTTGGCATTGAATTTCACAGTCTTCAGACGTGCCCGCTCTTTCCTTTCCACCCTGCCAAGCAAACAACCATTTCAGTCATTAACCTTCGAGATGCAATGAAATGACTCACGCTGACACTACGCTGAACTACAGAAAGTTTTGGGAACTTTGAAGTGAGGACAAGTCTCAAACATTTGTACTTTAAGTTTCTTAAAATCTATATTTTCCTCAGTCATCGCTGCTAACTATAGAGATTGTATGTACACTAAAGGCTTTTCATTTTTAACCATCCACTGAGCTCCTGGACTTAGATTCTTTATGCCACACCCTTCCCATGGATAAGAGCATATATTGTCATTTTTTAAATGATTTAGTTTCCTTTCCAAGAGCAGCAGTGGGTGTAGGGGACAGCAGAAGCACTTTTCTTCATTAACTATGAGGGAAATTGAAGAATATCAATAAGTTGTTGTCTGTGTGTCACCAGTCACAGAGGCAATGATTGCTTCTTTTTTAGGATATATTTAGTAATATATAATATATTTATCGATAAATCTTTGACTGGCTTCAAGAGTTTTCACAACCAGACACAGATTTCTATGCACCGCTCACCGTCTCTTGCTGGGGATGACACCCATTTCCTCACTGTCTCCATGTGGGGTCACACGGCGGGCCTGCCACCACTCATCATCTGAGGCGTTGATGACGTGGAGGATGTCCCCGTACCTGAAGCTGAGTCCTTGGCTGGGGAGGCCGCTGTCCTTTGACTTCTCATAGTCAAACAGTGCCCTGTTCAGCGGAAGATATCATGCGTACCAGGATTATTACTGCAAATACTTCGAATTCCTATTTTGTCACTGCCACTCCTCCATGTGAGGTCTTTCCTGATTTGATAGAGCAACTTGAAGCACAGCTTTACCAGGTCACAGAGAATGGTGACTGTTGTTCCATGGGGGTTGCTATAATAAGAAATGTTCTTCTGTCACCCTGTTCCAGTCACAGATCTCAAACCCCTTTTTTACATGTATGAGTGCAATCTTAACATGAACAGCGTACACTCCATGTTACATAATGAAACATCATGAGTTTCTCAGTCATTTGTATGACAAGGAAATAAAACAAACCTTTTTAAAGACTGTATCAAATGGAGAACATGTTTGATTTTCTGAATTTCTCTGAATTTAGCTTGAACATCCAAAACTAGGGTAAAATCCAAAACAGACCAACCTCACATAGAGCGATCTCTTTTGATTGGTTCGCAGAGATCCCGACCCAGAGCTCATGCTGTGGTTCATCATCTGTTCCCGCAGGTCATGGATTTTGGCCTCAAAACGCCCGTACTCTGCAAGACAAGATTAGAATGGATGAAGACTGACAGCCAGGTCTGCATTGAGACTCCAGTGCTGTACATCCTGGGAAAGAGGAATTCAACCTAACGATGCTGCTAAACTCTATCTGCTTGAATTCTTAAGAGATTATTCTCACTAAAGTGAAATTAAAGGAGGTGATGACAAAGTCAGGGTGTGTGCTCAAGGGAAATTTGCACTTGACATATGCTACTGTATATTATTTTCATTGTGAGCTTAAAACAGTGCACTGCATGTACGTTATTAAAGTAAATGGACACATATACAGGAGGTTTTCTTTACATTTACACCTTCTAAAATACTGTGTTCTTAATTGGTGACATGTCATTTGCTACCAATTTGTCACCAATACTCTACTACAGTAACTATACTGTAGTTAGACTAAATTAATTCCAGCTGACATCTCCTATATTTCTGTCATTTGTGGTCATTTTTAGCCATGCAAAAAGCTAAACCTCTTGCAGCAGACGTTCGTGACTAAATTGATCCATTAAGATTCAAAGCAAAATTCTATAATTAACATAAAAATGCACCCATTTAAATCATGTAGAGGAAAGAGATATGAGCTATCTAATTTGTAATTTGAATGAGCTATTTAAATTCCGGAGGTCACTCTTTGTGTTGCTGGCTTTGCACAGAAAACACACAGAAACACATCATTGATTTCTTTTGTTTACAAAGATGCACTTTGCATGACCCACTAGGATTTCCAGTCAGTGACGTCTGAAGCCATGAACTGAATCGCTCTTGGCAAAGCAAAAGAGGATGTCAGGATGTGAAAACCAGTCACACCGTTGACAAGTATGCTTTTCCTGACAGCGCAGTTACTATGAGGATGAAAAAGCTGATAACTTGAGGCATGGCTGACTAATCTGTCACTCGCAGAAGATCAAGCAGTAAGGGGACATGACATGTTGTGCCATGACATAACCGACCACTGACTGCACTGTGGAAATGAAAAAGAAAGAGCAAGAAAAATAAGACAAATATACTGTAGATATACCTGAGAAGAATGAATGAGTTGTAATTTTAAGATGTTTTTTCTTCAATTTTATCCGAGAAAGCCTGTTTTCTACTAGATGTAATTTTCTACAGGCTGTCAAACAGGCATCCAACTCATCCTTGCTTTCTCTGACACTGATGTTCTTCTTCATCGCGCCATGAGATAGGCTATTAAAGAAATAATTAAACCGAGTTTTCAAATGTGAGCAAAAGAAACTTCTCATTCTCCGTAATCATCTTAACAACAAAAGGAAAAATCACAGAAACACTCACTCTTTCACTTATCTTCCTCTCCTTTTTGCTGCCCATCTTAGCTCTCACATACCTGTCTGCATGTTCACTCTGATGCTGTATCTTCTGCTGCTGTCGTCTCTTTCTTATATTGTGTTCCCCTAATGCTCCTGCCCTGTGTTCTCTACACACAGTCCAATACTGTGTCTCTGCTGAGAGCAGCACTAAGTAGAGAAAGGGAAACACCTCTCTCTCTCCTGTGACTGCTCATAAGCAGCACAGGGGCGGAGACAAGCGCCAAACAGAATAACTGCTCCAGACTGATAAAGCACTGCTTTATCAGTTAATGATATACCAGACAACTCCTCTCCCTGTCACATACAGTATGTCTGATCATAGACCACTGCATTATAAATCTGGAGCTATGAAACACTTCAGGGAGAAAACTTGTAGTTTTGCAGTTATTTTCAGGCATTAGATGACGACTGGCTTTTACAGGTATTCTTTAATTTGTTTGTTTGGCCTGAGGTATTTCAGCCTGACCTTCACTTGTACACCATCCCACATACAGTTTACCTGTCTACGCATCAACGACAAAGGTAACTTAGTAATCTTTTGTGATTCAATGTTGACCTCTATTGTTATGCAATATGACAAATCAATAAAGATGTCTTGATTCCTCCTAAGCATTTGTGCATGTGAATTTGCAAAGTTCATGGAGCACTATGTATATGACATAAGCATCACGGCACCACAGAAGCCTCTGCCTGACCCTTCCTGTATTTCTGAAAACAGAAATCTCTTACTCAGATACCTTAAACACACAATATATCATTTTCTGCCAGAGTTGTTGTCTTCATTGTGAAACAACCAGCTTCTCACGGTTAGGATTCTTTAAGTGTTCATTGTTCAGGAAGTTTTTACCGGGACCCGAATTATCTGCAGAGGTCTCCTCCTCTCCAAAACAAACAGACCAGGTGATTAAAAACACTGAATAAAGCAGTTTCACGTTAAAAATCCTCAAATCAAAAGAACATCAGGAGGGGCTGTGAGCCGAGCTGCCACAAATATTTGCTCAGCTTGTTTCTTGATAACTTAAGATCCAGATGTCCAATGACTAAAATTCTTCACCTGGTTAAAAGATATAGTGAAAAACGACTAAGATCTAAAAGTGTATTGAAAAAATGTGGCTTAAAACTGGATAAAAAATCAGTTTATGTATGTGTATGTATTATGTATAATGTAAGTATACAACTCAACAAAATATATAACATAGGTCTAGTAGTTATTAGACATTTTAACACATAAAGTTACATATTGGGCCTTTAAGTAGCCTACTTTTTAAAACCCACTAACATTCAGTAGCCTGCTGACATTTACATGTGATGCTATGCTTGAGAGAGTTAAACATAGTGCACATACAACTCTTAAAATTCACAGATTTTGAGGTTTTGAGATATTTACTGATGACATTTTTGTCACCACACCAGTACAGTGGAGGTGAACGAGATTTCATTTGCCCACAAATTTCACTTCAAAAATCAACAGCAATGCCTCTTCAAGAAACAACATCCTGCTTACTCTGGATAATCCAAAGATACTTTAGTTTTATCTGCTTTTGTTGGAACAGCTTGCGATGAAAACTGTTGACAGCTGAACTAAACATTATGCACAAAACTGAAACTAAATGAGCTGCACTACAATAGTGAGTGATGGCTAACTATGGGATGGAAAACACACCAGATGTAAAAAAAAAAAAGAAAGCATCATTTCAAATAGATTCTCAAAGGGGAAGGAGAAAGGACAGTGTTTGAAGGGTCACGACCTGGGAGCACAGGAACAAAAGGCAAAGTCAGGAGGGTTGAAACAGTGCATGTGCAGTTGAGGACTGAGAGTCAAACAGGTTGGGAGAGGTAAGGATCAGGTGTGCTTCAGTGGGTCAAATGCTTGGTGAATAGGAGTGAAGAGACTGTCTGTGATCGCATTCACTCAGTGACTCTCAGTGAATGATGCTAATGCTCAGAGCAGCCACAGGTGCCATTGGCACAAACCTGGTGCTGGAGAAGGAGCCCGTCGCGGTGAGCATAGAGCAAGTTCTGATGGGTAAGAAAAGAAAGTAGTTAGTCTCAGAGGGGTTTAGAGTCCAGTTAGACCGCTGTAAGATGTCATCTCAGACTGGAACAAGGAGACGAAGTGGAAAAGATGAGTTAGAAGACTCTGAAGAGGTCTTCAGATTGAACTTGATGACAAGTTGATTTGCTTCTTTATTGATCTATGCTGCATTATTGAACAGTCTCTTGTGAGACAGAGCTAAGTCAGTCCAAACCTCTGCATAGAAAACTTTGCTTTCAGCATCAGCTCTCAAAATTTCTTAAAACTGGTCATGTTTGAGAGGCAAAAGCAATCTAACACCAATTTTCAAGTGACCAGTCTCTGGAGTCACTTGTTGCCAACTATTCAGCATAAATCAAGACATGTATAACAGAACTTTGACTCAAAAGAGAAAGCTTTTGCCTTCTTTAATGTTTGGATGAAGATCTGAGAGAAAATAACCATGATGTAGATACTTGTGTGACAAACAGCTCTTGGTATAAGGGGCTGGACAGTTTGTGAGTTTGGCACCTCTGAGACATTGAGAGGTCTTTGGCTGAGTCACTGCCTCCACAGCCCTCAAGTAGATACCGCTGCTGTTGACCTTAATCAGAGGAGGCATGTTACCAGTCAAAGCTGTCTGATGCATTATATGTTAATGACAGAAACATGTCAGACAGTCTTTGGTTGATGGGGGGTTGTTACAATGTACAGGCTGATGCAACAGGACAAAGAAACCACTCATTTACAAGCAGAATGTTGTTTGTTTAATCAGATAATACCAATTACTATGTATCAGACTTTGTGTCAGTAGATTAAACTTCCAGTTATTCAACATTCACAATTCTCACAGTTATCATTCTCAAGCTAGAATCGATGTCTGGGAAAACGGTTCCATTAGCATCCATTAAGTAAACAGGGGAGATTCCGAGAGGCAGCCTGAACCAAAACAATTTTTGCAGATAACTGATGATTCATGATGATATTTTGTGCTGAGGGGAACACTTTCTGTGTATAACCATGTGAAAAACAGCTGCGACTGTAAGCTCAGTTTAAGTGTCACCTTGACCCTAAAGGTGCCTGGTGGAGTTTACATTCAGTGTTAATCACCAAAATTAATTGTGTGTATTCTTTAGGCCTAAAAGGTGTCTAATGCATTGCATTCTCCATAAAACATATGCACAGTGGATTTTTCTTAAATGTTTGAAACCTGCATTGTTTACATCCATGTTTACTAGCCAGCAGTCTTCTTCCTCACTTTGTTGGTGCATTGCTGTGGTGCATTACCGCCACCTGAAGATCAGTGGAATAGTGTGAAACTATTGTCAGGGATGAGTATTACATCACCTGCATGCACAAACATATACATCCCAATTTAACAAAACAGGGCTCCATATGTAAAAACATGACTCTATAGAACTACTAGTGGTCAAAAACTCCAAAAGGCACTTTTAACTCAAATCTCAATCATAAGAGAATCGTGTAACAGTCAATTTAGTGCTAGAATCCTCTGAGTCTAAATTCTTGCAGTCAGGTGGGGTGAAGGGACAAAAACAAGCCTTGGGATTTAAAAATGACAAACCAAACATGAAATGAGAAGGGAGCTTGCATTATCTTCCTGTCTCAACTATGAGTTGGTACAATTGTCCAGCTAGCATCTAACTTGACGACCAGTGAGGACCCTGTCTTGCTCTCTTCTCAGCCTACATAGAAACCCCACCTCCACTGCTGAGGCTGGCAGGCTGGTGAAGCTGTCACTCATTTGTAGGTTTGTTGTTTTTTTCTGTGTTCTGCCCACAGAACTGACTGTTTTGCTTTCTCCTCTTCTGAGTTAACACCATACAGAATGCAAATGGAGACTTCTGTGGGGATGCTTTTATTGTAACTCTCCAACAGAGCTTAAACACGTGTTTGATAGTGATGTGTGAATAAAGTTAATGAAAAGAAACATAAAGTGGAATTGCTCAGTGGGTAGAGAAGACCTGCTTAAGCACTGTCCTGTGAATGTTCCAGCTGTTGAACAGGATGTTTACACCATGAGCTTCTTGTGTTTGTGCAGTAGCTTGTTTGTGCTGACTCACCTTCTGGTCTGTACTGGGCGATGATGGTGACCACCTGTCCTGCTCCTTTCAGTGCTGCTGCTGCTTGTTCATGTGTGGCTCCTCGTAGGTCAATGCCATTCACCTGTGTGAACAACAAGGCAATACAAAGGATTATTTTTCTGTTGTACTGAACAAAGTACAATGAGGTTGAGGACAATATAAATAAAGGATTTTCACTGAGGCCTCTTGTCAGAATGACTGATTAGGGATTAACTGAAAAAAAATCACTACCTCACATGATGTTCCATGCAAATCAATACTGTAGCTCTCTCTCTCACTCTGTCTCCCATGTTCTTGCTGAGACAAGTTGCCAACCATAAACATTAGCTTCCAGAAATATGCAAGAACATCTTTCACATCTTAAAACATCTCA
The DNA here is from genome assembly GCF_914725855.1 of Thunnus albacares. Classification (NCBI taxonomy): domain Eukaryota; kingdom Metazoa; phylum Chordata; class Actinopteri; order Scombriformes; family Scombridae; genus Thunnus; species Thunnus albacares. The sequence goes on along the minus strand of NC_058118.1, from coordinate 1,784,585 downwards.
AATTTAGTACTCTCATAAATAAGCAACTGTCTATGAGCAGGACAGTTACACCATGAGCTTCCTGTGACACAGTTAAGATTCCATCGATGAATTCAATTCTCATGTTTTCAGGACATTGACTACAAATATTTTTCTCTGCCTCTTCAACTTAAATTAAAATAGCATACAAGTGTTCCAACTTCTCACATTATCAAAAGAAGGTTTTTTTCACTAAAGAGGATAAACACAGTTTTCCAGCTCAGTTCTTAAACACCTCTTCCTTAACATTTGGTGTGCTGTTTCAGTGTCAGGAACCTGAACAATGGCAACAGACCAAACAGCCCGAGGTGTGAGTGTAAAAAGAGCCATGCTGGATATGAGCAGATATACTCAATAGGAGGGGAGAGACAGAGGAAGTTATTGTTAGACTTAAAACCAGGCCACTGTTTGAATGTTAACTGTCTGCTTTCATCAAGGTAGACTGATGTGCTGATTGGACACAAATTAAGTGGCAGACAGTGCCATGTTGATTTACTGCAACAATCTGCAGGCTATACAATACCATAACACCACAATTAAATGAGACAGTGTAATCTGTTGCACAGTGTGGTATTAGTGTGGGAGGCAACCTATTACAATTAGCTATAATGAGGCAGAACACTTGACTTCCTCCCAGCTACTTCCCACTGTGTAATCTGTTCATTATCTCAGTCAATCATCATACATACGTTGATATTTATTATTTATTGGTGTGAAAGCCTCCCTGTTTGTTAATGCTGCTGAGTTCATTAAACAAGGGGAGCAGTTTTTCTCAAGATGGAATATGTTTTTAAAGAGGCTGGACTTATGCAAACCTTATTCACAATTAGGTATCATCTTCCAATCTAGCATTTTTAAGAAGCTTAAATGTGGCGTGGAGTGCCCAAACTGCATAAATCAGAGGACAAAGACATCAGAAAGAAAATCATCTCTGATGGAGACTGGAAACCTTTGGAAATCTTTCAATCATATTTGAATTGAACAATCAAAATGAACATATATGTATACGTAATATGTAATATGGATTTATCTTAATGTTGCAATTATTCTAGGAATAGAAAGTCAGGTGATCACTTTAAGTAATTCTCAATTACATTTTACATGATGAAAAACTACACTCACTATGAGGGTGCTTTATGAAAGTCAGAAAACTCTGATTAGTTAACATACACCTTGTTCAGGTGCTGAGTCCAAAAATTGTGCAGAGTACAACACACAGAGGTATTTTTGACACCTCTGTATCTGATGAAGGGCCAATCCAGGCTTGAAAAGTTGTGGGGTTTTTTCTAAATGTAATTTTAAAAAATCTAGTAGGAGCATTCTGCAGTGTTGTGAGACCTGGGTGAGCATAGTTAATATATCTTCCATTTGTTTTGCTCTTTGAAAACACAATGCAAATGCAGACTGTTTGCCACTCAGAGGGAAGAGAGTGTAACATCTGCACATGCTGACATCACACCCATACTCTTTACAGACTGGATGACCACCAGACTTTGGCCATCAGTCAGAATCTTTGAGGAAATCTTACCTGGATTTTCAGGCCCTTTATAGAAGGGACATGTAGCATTATGATACACATATCACAGGCGACTTTATTAATAGATACTGGACCTGAATGTGCAGGTGTAAAAAACTCCTCTACAGGTCATCTGTGATTCATACATAAGTACAGTGATGTTAAAAGTTAATGGCATGCAGTGAGAAACTGGATCTGAAAACCTTATCATTTAACAAGACCTGCGTTAAGTTAACTCACTCTTAACTACCACAGACACACCAAACCTCTCTGCAGGTATATTTATAGAAATACTGCAGCGATTATGTTTTACTAGAACAAAAACCAAAACCAAAACAGAAAAAAACCACAACCAGGTTGTTACTATCTGGCTCTGAACATGAATCTAGGCCAGTAGGACTATTACACTCTCTATTAATATGCTGAGAACACACAGGTTTAACACAAGACAACCATTTTGAAATCAGATCTGTAGCTGCAGTGAGGCTGCATAGCCCTCCTTTAATTAGTTTCCATCTTTCTTTTTTCAAATCACTTTTGATATAAAGATTTGCAGTATGTAACAGGTAAGAAGACATTCAAAAATAAGCTGAAGTATTTGGAGTTATTATAGTCTATTAATACACATTAAATCTCTAGGCCACACATCTCTATAACACACAAGGAAAAAACTCAAAATCCAGATGATGACATGCAAATTTACACATCATGATTTCTAATCTCACAACTCTTTTACATGTTTCCAACATGGGTGTGTTTCTTGCATCTTTCTCTCGTGCACTCACCGATAAGATCTGGTCGCCTCGCCGCAGCTCTCCACTCAGATCAGCGGGCCCTCCAGCCAGGATGAAGGAGACAAAGATGCCCTCGCCATCTTCACCGCCTACGATGTTGAAACCCAGGCCTGTGGAGCCTTTGTGGAGCACGACCTTCCTGGGTTCCCTGTACAGACAGTTCAGATAGTACATCAGCTCAGGGGAGTCAGTGGGTCTCAGCATCCTCAGCTCAGGATAGTGGAGGACAGAGAGGTGGACAACAATCGCGCAGTACTTCGACAAAAGCCTCAGTGATGCTTTTGCTCAGGCAACAGAGCTCAAAGACTGCTGGAGCTCCACAGGGGGATGGTGCTCTACTTAGGATCACTTGTCCCCAATTCAGTTCTGACGGAAAAGGAATCTCGTCACATGCTTACACACACACACACACACACACACACACACACACTGGTTTGCTTTCTCTCTCTCTCTCTCTCTCTCTCTCACACACACACACACACACACACACACAGATACATGTATACGATGTGCACAAACATAAACAAAAGGACACCAGCTCCCTACAGGGTTATAGTATTTTGTGTTCCTGGCACCTCAATATTAACACATTTTTCTTGTGTGGTGCTGAATGTCAGAACTACTTACAGTGTGCATGGAGAGGCAATGGTATGGGTGAAACCTACTGTATGATGACGGTAGTCACTCTTTGTCGCTGTCCAACAGAAGGAATATCTATTTAATTAAACACTGAATTTCAACTATTTTGCAGTTCTGCACAAAAATATTTGCTATTTAGTGACATATCTAAGAGCACCAACACATTATCCTTCCTGAGGATGACCAAGCACATTAATGTCATCATGAACGTTAGCAGCATGCTGCCACCTGCTGGTCAATATATAAATTACAAGTTCATAAGGCAGCAAAGCATATCATTAGGCACCAAAGGTCTTTTTAATTGAGGTGTTTTAGAGGTACAGATGTGTGTTCTCTGTAGACCATCTATTGCCTATTTCAAAGTTAAACACATGAAGATTAAAATCTTTCAAATATGGCACAGGAAAACTACACTACTGGTGTCAGTACGCCATACAATGTGAGCAGAGTAAGCCTCCTGTTCACTGTCCATTAAAGACACATCACAGACTTAATTTAACTGTATTCTAAATTGACTAAACAAGCTGGTGTTATGTATAAACACATGATGTTCTATGCTAAACTGTAATATATTTTGTAGTCAGTGACAGCAACCTCTCTATGGACTCTAACCTTGACGTTAGGCATAATAAAAGCAGCCTCCAACACCAGGCTGACTGCTGATTTGCATACATTTAGGCATTTCTAACAGAGCAGAGACACCCTGATTCCAATCTTCCCTCTGTCATTTTCAACCATCCTTGCAACCATGTAAGTTTTTGACAAATAACATCTTCTGATCACGCAGCAATGCTGTTTGGATGCCCTGCAGAATGAATTGACATTTTGTCAAAGTTATAAATAGATAAGAGTTTGTAGAAAGCTGCTGTGGGGCAGAATACATCTCTCATGAAAGAGAAGAAGAGACTTAATGTGGAGAGAATTGTTTCTTGTTCGTCTGTATGTCATGTCTAACACATTGTCTGTGATCTGATTCAATTGAAAACCAGTCTTCTGAGACTGGTTTGCTGCTGTTGTGATTATAAGGACTGTTTATTATAGTGGCATGGTTCACATAAGACACACAATCAGCCCCCTGCTGTAAACGCATGATTAATCATGGAACATTAGAAACATAAATCATTGAAAAACAAGACTTAAAGTTATACAGCTTCATTATGTTACAGACATTTTTAAAGTCTGGAAAATAATCTGTGTATTGCATTTGCAGAGAGACTTAATGTGTGCAGGTGAAGTTGTACATCTAAGGTACAGAGTTACTGTAGCATTAGCTTCAACTGGATGATGATTGTGTATTGTGCTGTTTTGGATTAAATGGATTTGTTTTGTTGAAAAAAAGAAAACCTGATCCTGTGTGTTTGAAAGTGTGTCTTCTGAGGAGTTTGGTGTTTGGAATACAGAATCAGAATCAGAATTAGAAATACGTTATTGATCCCTGGGGGGAAATTGGGTTCCAAGTGGTTTTATGATAGAAATTCAATGAATACAGACATCATGTCTACGATGAGGCCACAGTCTCCCCATAATCAACCTCTCAGATGAGTTCCATTACAATCTGGCTGATATGATATTCTACAGCTTGTTGAAGCAAAGTCATCCGAGAATTTAAGAATTCTTGTGAATTGATGTTTAAAACTACTAACTTTTCTTGTTTATATCTACACTACATCCCCACTAAAACACAGCCAGGCAGCCAGGATGTGAGACTCTGGAACAATAGCATGGTACTAAAACCTTCTGATCCACAACTTGGATAATTATCCTCTAATTCCAGCACTGTCGCAGTGAGAGATACTCAGGCAAAGCCATAAAGATCTGTAACAACTGCTCAACTATCTCCAGCTCATACAACCAGTCCAGATATGAACAATAATACATAAGCTGTGAGCTGCTCTATGAACACACACATCACAACATAGAAAAACCAGTCACTCACTCAAAACTCTCACTGTTTGAGGTGAAAGAAGAGAGGTTAAGTCAGTTTTATTTATATAGTCTAAAATCACAAAGACAATTCCCTCAGAGAGGTTTACAATCTGTACAACACTGGACCGATTCAAATAAGGAAAAACTCAGAAAGACAACAAGCATCTATCATTGATTGAGGGGGTTGTATGTAGCCACAGCATTAGAAATCTATCAATTCTTGTTTTAAAAGTACACCAAAACATCTTTTTTACATTGCTATCAAACTGATCTTTCATGAAAACCAAAATTGTGCACACTACTATTATTTCTACTACTACTGAATGACTTATTTCACCATCTAAACATGCACCTCCCAACACACTGCAGTAAAACTACAGTATGTCAGATATCAGCAGGTCTGTGTGTTTGCCATGTGTCAATCTTTGATAACAGATTTAGACTTGTGAACGTGGGAGGTCCAAAGTCCTGCATAAAATATTCTGTTGTTATATAAAATAATCAGAATGAAATCAAACTAGAGCTATGGATGTCAGCTCTACATGTCACATTACATTTACAATACATTAATAATAATCCTATCAGTTTCAAGTATTGATGAGATAAAGAGAAGAATACATTATTTCTAAAATTAGCCTCCATGGCAAAACACTTTTAACAAAAGAAGACCTTTACAAGGTGGTTGCTCATCTAATTCACCGCCACAGTTCATTGTAAACTCAACTAGGCTTTACTCAGAGATCAGCTCAGCTACTGAATGACTCAATTTTAAAGTTGTAAATACAGGCTCCTTGTTTCATGACCCTTCAGTGCACCTTTGGTTGCCCACAGTCCCAGAGATATGATTCACTGCATACTGGATCAATCTTTGGGAATATGCACTTATAACTCATTCTTACTCCTATTCACTCGAGACTAAAATGAACCAGTGAATGAACTGCGCTACCATGGTAACAGCATTCAAACCAGGAAACCTATCAGCTGAGCAAAGGTTAAACAGTAAAACGTATTTTTGTTTCTTTCAGCACAAGCAGAGCAATAAAAAAGTCTGTTTGAACAATGACAGACAGCAACAAGCCCCGGCACACAAATTCCCCTATTTAATATTTTACATTATATTTTATAAAATATATAACGGCATTTTTATATATACAGAGAGGTTGTTGGGGTCAGGCACTGGTTAAAGGTTACATTATGGGGTTAGTAAAAGCAACTAACTACAACAGAAGAGGTCACATGTCACCCTGGCAGCATGCAACAGCCTCAACTTATGACCAAATTAATTCATCATTTTGGGTGCTTTCCATTTGACTAACATGGCTTCCTGCCTCCCTCTCATGTTTAGCTCCACCAATGAGGGGTTGAGAGAGAGATGTGAGGAAGACTCGTGAGGATGGAGGGACTGTATTCACCAAATGGGACATCCTTGCTCACTCCAGCGTCATCACCCATGATGCTTCTCATCTGTCCTACAATGTGTAGAAATGATGTAGAAATAAAGTTGGAGCGCCCCACTAGCCTACTGCTTAAGCCTAACACCACATAACAACAATGTCCATGATTCCATTCTAGCCACCAACCTTCATTGCATGTCAAACTCCTCTCTCTCCCCCTGCTTCCTGTATTTTTCAGTGTTCTAACTATCAAATAAAAAAGGAAAAAATCCAAAAATCTTAAGAAATGATTAAGTTACAGTGTTAAAGACAAACACCTGAAGCCTAATGACTGCTGCTCTAACACTGATTAGAGATCTACTGCAGCAATAAAAACAGCTATAAATGAAAAATCTATAATGTGTCTGTGAAAGGCTGCAGGTACAGTAAATCTGTTCTTTTCAGGCTCCAGCTGATGTTATAGGACTTATAATAACCACAACTGTGCAGCTGTAGGGGACAAATATTCGGTTCTCATTTTTTCCTGAAAGAGCAAAGTTACTCTTGGAACGGAAACTAAGAAAAGTAGAAGATGATAATTACTTTATGCATAAACATGAATAATGTTATTCCTGTTTCCACAAGTAGTTTCCTCAAGCTACAGTATTGCAATCATGCAATAATATTAACATTACAGAAAAGCTTCTTTTTCCACAGCAGCCTAGCCATTCCTTTATTGGCCCATTAGATCAGCTGACCAATCACTAAACTTTCTGATTGTAGGGGTGTTGTCATCTGATAGAAAACGTCCTCATAGGGAACACCTGTGGCTCCTCCCTCTGTGCTCCTCTGGAAGACTTCTCTCAGCTTTGATACATTTAATTGATTGGAACATGCTTGATGATGGTAGTACTCGATCAGCCATCATCAAGAATTTCCCGTCACAGGCTGGCAGACGGAGAAGCAAGTAGCATAATTAGCGGAATGGAAAGCACCTAAAGACTTTCCCTGCAAGGAAGCACATTATCCACATACCAGAATTCAAGTACTGTGGATTACCTTCTGTAGATAGGATGTAGACCTAATTTAGACCTACAGCCAGATATATAGCACAGTGGCTAAAAATGTATAGTGCTGAATTTGTTTCAGATTGTTTCTAATTCTTACATGCCCCACCTTATTCCAACACATTTGTCTTTTGTGAGTTCCTCTGTCTATATTGTGAGCCAATCTTTGATAAAACCGTCAATGTGTTGGTGGGAGATAAGGCAAGGATGCTCTTGCTAATTCAGAGCCCTGAAGAGAGTGAGGAAAGAGGGAAGAAAGGCATGCTGGTTTGAGAAATCAAGACCAAGACGTGGTTGCCGGGGGCTCAAAGGAGGAAGCAAGCGACTGAATGCATGAGAGAAAGCCAGGTGGTAATTAAGGACGAGACGGTAACATAGCAAGCTACTTATATGGTGGGATGGGGCACAGTGGTGGAGTGCAGAGACGTAGTGATGGTGGTGGTGGAAAGTACCTGGTGATGTCCGAGTCAGGGAACAGGCCTAAGTGATAGTTTGGGAGGGGGATGGAGTGGAGGAGGCTTTTGTCGCACTCCACTGGGGAATAGTGTCGGGGGGAGGGTGCTTTGTCACATAGTTTGTTCACAGTGCTGTAAACTGGCTCAGGAGGCCTACAGTGGAGTGAGAGACAAGAGCAGAGAGGTTAGTGTCCAGAGAGGGGGGGTGGGGGGAGAGATGAAGGAAAAGGAATAAAAAGATGATGGAGGCACACAGATGAAAGAAGGAAAGAATTATAGGGATAAAGCAGTATGAGATATGGTATAAAGAGCAGGAGGAGCTACTATGATATATGGTTCTCGCTGGTCAAAACACACACAGAAGTCAGAGGGTTGGCATGCTTTACATCTTAAAAAGAAAAGACACTTAAATTGTTTTCATTGTCAATATGATATATCAATATATTAAAAAAACAGTTTGTTTTGTTTTCTTGATCAACTAATTGATTGTCTAAATCAATCAACTAACTAATTGTCTAAAACCTGAAGATCATCCCTTTACCATGAGACAAGCAGCAAACCTTCACATCTGAGAAACTGAAACCAGAGAATGTTGCTTGATAAATTACTTCAATAACTAATTCATTATAAAAATAGTTGACAATACATGTTTTGCTTTTGATTAAGCGATTATTGGAATACTGTAATTGTTTCAGCACATGGTCATCATTAAACTCATTTCACATGAGGTAGTGGTATTAACATTTATTCACATCTAAAGCTTTGATGATTTTTAAGTAATGTAATTTCTGATATGAACATTTATGCAGCTCGATACTGCAATAGCTCTTAAAGTCATGTACTTCACAGGTTAAGGGAATATTGTGCCACTGAATAATATAAATGTACATATAAGATAAGTATACGTGTTGATACAGCATTTAGGTTAGAAAAGGAGATTTATCTCCATACTATGGATAATGTTAAGAGCCCATAATGACTCAGTATATACTGTGATTATCTGTATGTTAGCATGTTAGCACACTCTATTGGAGACACTCCTTTAAGAACAAACTTTAAAAAATCTGGTGATCAGCTTATGTGAACATGAAATAATCTGTATTGAACACAATCATGGAGAACTTCTTATGATCTGTGCGGAGAAGGTTTACAAGGCAACATAGGCACAAAACATTCAACGAACAAACATTCTTCATAACTCTCGGTCAGGCATCCAAAACAAAATAAAGAGGCTCATGCAATAAAAAGTGTCATGGATTCATTTCTATGTCCAGTGATTTCCTTGTGACACAAACTATGCGATATGGGGTGACGGACATGCAAAAGCATGCAGTGCTGTGGGTGACACTAAATCTCTCACCTCAACTGGAAGTGCTGGGACTCAAATCTGTGACCCTCCCCATCATCTAGCGAGGGATTTCTAATGGGATGGAAAAAGTAAACCTTTGATAACCAACCTCTGATGACCATCATTGTGTAATAAAATAAAACGCTATTTAAATTCACATTTATACATGAAAACACTGATCAAAGAATCACGTTGAGGCATGCTACAGAGAACAAAACAACTGAAAACAGACAAACCACGTCCTTGAAAGTACTGAAGTGAATTGCCCATGTCAGGGATTTATAGAGTCATCAACAACATGATCACGACACATCAGTGTGTAAGCTCACACACGATCAGCCTGCATGGAGAGGAAGTGCTCATCTGCTGCAAACACTCAAATTCATATTGTTGGATAAATATTCAGTGAACTCTTGAGTGTGTGCATGTGAACTGAGCTGAATTCAAGTGTGTTAACTGGAGCATACAGTACAGTATGTGAGTTTAGAAAGGAATTATTTATGCGTAAGTGTGTATTTGTGACACTGATCTGTGTGTGTGTGTGTGAGTGTGTGTCTGTGTGTGTGCTGATGTGAAGCTAGTAATCATACTTTTGTAGACAAGATTGGAGTAGATGGATATACTGTACTCTAGGTCTTGCCTATACACTAGCTCATTCATAGTCACGCACATACACAGTGTTGGATGCACTAGACTTGTGATGTCACTGTTTGGCCTGCCTTTAGCATACTGCAGCACAACATCACCCCTACAAGTCTCTCTTCTCCATCCTCCTTTTACTTTCCATCTCTCTGACCGACTGTTTGAACAGGATGCAAACATAAAAACATCTTCACCAAGCAGCTCCATCCCTACCAGCTGACTGTCACTGAGGAAGGAAATGTAGACCTAAAGCTATCTGCTATCATCATCATAACAGCCACACTGTTATCCATCTGAAGAAATAAATTGCACTTATAAAGCCTGAAAGAAGGAGCTAAATAGAGTTTGGGCGGGTTTACCCTCCACTGCATCTGGTGATATGAGCTGCCCTTCAGGCAAGGGTGTTTCACTAATCATATTTCCACATGACTGATCAACATGACAGTACTATCAAAGAAAGAATGAGTGTGAATGTCTTAGGACACTAAACAAAATGAGGTCACTTCATCTGCTTGCACAGTGTTTTCTTCAGACAGCATGAAAGCGATGACTGAGAAGGCTGCAGGGTTGAAGCTTAAGGCATGTTAAAGGTCAGAGATGAGAAATTTCAATGATGTCATATTTTACTGGAGCATGTGGTCAAATACATGCCACCGTTTTTGTACCAGCTGTTATTTCACTTTGGATTCCTGACTGTGTGCTTGTACTCTCAATAATGGTCAACTGGTGAGATACAGAAGGCGGAGAGTCTGGACATTTGGCTTTGTTTCTCTTGCTGAATCATTCATATTGCAGTGAGCTGAGCTGAGGCAACCAGTCAGTCCAGATCAGACCAAAATTCAGTGACCTTGTAAGGACCCATAGGTGCCATTTGGAGTCTGGAAGAGGACTGCACAGCTGGCCTGTGGGGGCAAGGTTCATCTCTCTTTTTCTTTTATTTATTAGCCTTTAACTCAGTCAAGTTTATGTGTTCAAACGTTTGAAACTACAGTAGCTTTCATGTGCCATTCAAACAGTCATAAACACTTCTGATTTTCAACGTCATCAGATGACACAGCTTTTCCGTTAAAAGAGGAAGTTTCAAAAGTCAGGCAATAAGGTGAAAATAACTGAAAACAATGTAATGAGCCTCATAAGAACCTGGACAGCCATACACTACCTAATATTTGAACTTCACACTATATCAGTGATAGAACTAATTTTTACTCAGTAGGTTCCAGTAAATAAATGATAACTGGTATATGCCATAAGAGTATTTTAATTGTCAGCATTACTGAAAATCTGCAAACCATACATATTACCACTCTTTACTTCCTATCTAGTTTATTTTGTCTTCCTTGTAGTAGAGGACTTCATTCAGTACATGACATGCTTGGCTTCAAATGACTATGAGTAGCAGTAGTGGTAAACACAGCATAAGTGAGAACAACTTTTCACATGTAAAGTGATTAAATGAATGAAGCTAAACCCACAAATGACACGTTATCTTCATACATATGAAGCTTACTGGAGATGCATTATCTGTTATTACAGAAGGCTGAGATCCATGAGGATTGTTAGTATCCACACTGTGTCTTCTGACTGTATGTATAGAACACTATGAACAAGAGTGACATGAGCTACTGTCACAGTGCTAAACTTACAGTCAGCATGGTAATCTCAAAGGCTATTAGGGATGCACCTTGGCCAAGAGCAAATAGTAAACCTCTTAACTCCAAAGAGAATGGAGGACTAATCCTTCACTCAACAAAGCTTAACATAGGGGTCCTTCAGTTATCCTCTGAAATGAGCTTTTGTTATCACTCTACTGCAATATTCCTCCACCAGCAAATGCAATATGGCAACACAAAATAATTCTTGCTACAGCACGCAACAATGATCTAATCTAACACAGAAGCGTTATAGAGTGTATAAATTCATTTCTTCACTGTGATATATAACACTTTTGTTGTTGTGCTGCCTAGAAATCTGCTTTGGTCAGTCATTCTTCAATTACTGTGACATATAACCAATAAATAAGACTACTGTAGGTGAGACTGCCACTCAGACCTAACCTGTTTGATGAGCAGCAGGGGGAACATCTACATTCGGGCTCACCATTTGGTGAGCAGGAAGACAAAAGCTTTATAGATTTGACTAGATAGGAAATTTGGCCCACTTGGTCCTGAGCCTTCTGGCAGCTTGCTCTGGGATTAGGTGTTAGGGCAGCTGAGGTGGGGAACTACTAATGTTTGGCTGTGACTCATTCCAGTAAGACATCTTAAGCTTTCTGCTGTTTGGACTGGGAGCAGTTTTCAGTGAGATGTGACTGAAAATCAAACAGGTAGATGTATATGAGGAAAAGGAATAAGACAGAGAGAAAACACAACAATTGACTAGAATAAAGAACCAAAAAGGAGAGGGAATGTGTCAATAAAAAACACTCGAAATGAAAAAGTATTCAAAAAGTTTTTGCAGCACTGCTGGGCACAGCTCTCCCAAATGCTGTGAAACCCTCTGGTGTTGTTTAATTTATGCCTTTGGTTAATACACACATAAACCTCTGGGTTTGCTCAACATGCAGTTTCTGTCACTTTCCAGCACTGCTTTACAAAAATAATGGTTGTAGCAGTGAACATCGCCTTTACATGGAGATGTGACAAATGATTTGTCAGGTTTAATATCAGCTCCTGGACATGCTAAGTTCCAACAGTGGGTATGTGCCATATGTCAGCTACAATCATATCCTGTTTTTTTATGGTTGGTTTCTAACAACCCAAAAACTTAACAGATGCCAGAGAAATAAATAACAAATCACCAGTGAAACAGGATGACAACATCCGTCTCTGCTGCTGATGCCACATCTATACCACAGAAACAGCCAAGACAGACGGATACACTCTTTCTCTGAACGTCACAATTCAGCCTCGTCATTCTGCAAATGTATTTTACTGTCATGGTACTGCGGCTGGGCCTTAAGTAACCTTTGCTATAACAACATAATTTCCCATGATAAGCAACATTACCAAAGACTTTTGAGACAACAGCTTGTACCAACAGCAACAGCAAAACACAATGAAAGTACTATGGCCCTGCTGTGTTTGATTACTTGATGCTTCAGTGGTTTGCGGGTGTGCGTCATAATCACACTAAGTGACATATTATCCAGAAACAAATCATAAAAAGAGACATTCAGCAACACAACACCAGACAACACGACACAGCACAACACGACACAACACTACACAACACAACACAACAAAGATACAGGACAACAGTAGACCAGTGGTTTTCAAATGGCCTCTATTTTATAAATATGTGTTTTTGTAAATTTGATCAGAATGTTATGTTGCATCCCCTCAGGGCTAAAAAGACCCTTCTTTAAGGTCCCAGAGCTCCTTTTTTGAGGCCATATTAGAAAAAACACTGCAGGGAAAACTAGAGGCTGACTTTAGGATCCATGGGGTTTTACAAAAAACAAACAAACAAACACACAAATAAAAAAAAAAAAGCCTGATGATCCAAACACAGAGAAACTGATCTTTTCAAATGGCATCATAACTCAGCATGGAGTTTTGATTGCTTTTTGGATTGCCACACAAACAGTCCAGACAAGGGGCAGACAGGAGGAGCGGGGTGAACACATCTTCTACCTGTAGTTCTAGTAGTCTGGTAGAAAAGGAGGTAATTACCGTAAGAAGGAAAAACCATCCAACCTGTTTATATCCTCTTCCCCCACTAAATGCTTAGGGAGGGGGGAATAACTCCCAGGGGAGATGGGGGTGAGACCAGACTTGTACTCCAGAGTGCCACTGTTGATGGGGGAAGAGATATGATTTTCCATGGCTGGAGAGAAAGCTGCGGAGGAAGAGTGAGAGTGAGAGTAAAAACAGAGTGGATTTGGGGTTCAAATGTTAAATATAAAAGTAGAAGTTTTCTCTTATATAAATATATAGTTTTTAAACAAAAGAAAGAGTATCTATTAGTTCAAGTTACAGATTAAATAACAATAAGAATTTGATATGTTCACAGGAAAACAAGTCAAGAGGGTGAATTAAGGAGGTTGCGTGTGGAGTATTAGTATCACCCAAGCCTTTTAGGCACTTTTAGCTCATTGTTTTGGTTTAACAACACATTCACTGTATTGTTCAGTCTCACTGGTATCACCAAACCCATTTTTAGCAGCAGCAGGCAAGTGTTTGCAGTGATAAACCCTATGCCTGCTTCCTGCCCACCAAATAGCAGTTAAAAAGCCACATATTTCCGTCAGGAGTTGGTGGAGACCACAAACAGAGATAAAAGGAGAGACTCAGATTCATCATCTGGCCAGAAAATGTCTCCAAATGAATGCTAATGTTGCATCGTGTCTGCTAGATGCATATTGAAAGTAGGGCGTTATCTGCTAATATGTGAAGCATAAAAACTTAATATATTACTATAAGTTGATGCATGTCAGGGCTGTGAGTCTGACAGCTTGTTTTGAAGTTTTTCAGTCCTCAAGGGGCCAAAAATCGATTAATGCAGCTTTAACTTGTAGAAAGCTTATGTATTGAAGTAGATTCATATTCATCACTCATATATGGCTTCAGGGCACACAAATTCCATGTGTAATAACTTGTAGACTCATCTTTTAAATTTACTACATAATGCTATCTTCTGTCTGGTTAAACTTTTCTAAAGACAGATGAGTAATCATTTCAAATACAAGAGGTGAGGACTTACAGTGTGTGATATCAGGAGGCCCATAGGGATCTGATAGGTAGACATTGGTGGGCTTCCCCACCTTTAGGTAGACCACATCCGACGTGTTCTTCAGAATGGCCACAGCTTCCTCATGAGACACTTCCTCCAGACTGTAGTTGTTCACCTGTCCAGACAAAGAGACAGTTCTTGTATGTCAAATGAGGAGTTTTAGAAGCTGCCTTGTGTTTTCTTACTGCTCGGTTCAGATGAGTCCAGTGTGTTCCCTGCCTCCAGGAGACTGGATTATGACAGATGGTCATCGGGTGAGAACACGACAGTAGGGAGGTAATTAAATTAAGTGCTGGTTAAGCAAGAGGGATTCCCTCTTCAATAGAAAGCTGCTGTTACACCACTGAGCCAGTAGGCTGCTGCTTTGTTGCTTTAACAATGTAGTCCAGAGACTCATTTCATTATCATTTAGACTGAAGATGCAGGAAGAATGTTGTCATGTGCAAGCACATTGCCTGGTTAATGTACTGTACACAGTGTAACCTGATTCATGGAATCACCATTAGTCTCTTGGACGTCTGTCTGTATAATAGCAACAATTGTAACATGATGAAGATGTTATACAGGTTATTCATAAAACTCACCAGCAGGATTAGTGAGATGTCATAGGGCTAAATGAGTCTGACTACTTACTGGTTGAAATTTACCATTCCATTGTGATCATTAGTAAGCACATCAAAAGCAATATGTTATGTGAAAATATGATATTTAAAGCAACATATAAATATTCTTTAAAGATAATGCTGTAAGTACACCATACATACTGTGCCCCATGTAAGTCTAAATCTATTCTATCTACTTGTCATCTTGTTACCACTGAGAATACAGTTAGAGTGATAATGCACCAGTTAGTTTATTTCATATTGTATGTTTTCATCTACGGTAAGGGATCAGTAGAAATAGAAACCTGAATGACGAAGCTGTTTTTGTGGTGACTCAGTTCTGTGGTTCAGCTTGTTTGGAGGCTGTATCTTGTGCTGGTGGTGTTGTTTTAGATTACATTCAATCAAAAGCTGTTTCTAATGTTCTGTCCTAGCTAATGTAGAGTACACATGTTCATAGAGAGGAGCTAAATATCAGCTATACCGTGTCAGACTCCTCTCAGACACAGTGTCAGCAACACTTGTGAGCTTCTCAGACCTTGTGGTTATTACAGGACTGTTGTACTGGATTGCATTACAATGGAGAGAGGTTTATCTTTCTAGTCGCTCAATGTCTTTAATGAACCTCAATGTTTCCACTGAGGTTCATCAAAGCCCTAAACACCCCCACAATTCTCACACTGGTGTTTTCACCTGTGTTGCCTGTCTAGACCTTTTCTCAGCACTGTGCGGGTGAACACATCTCTCTCACTCTCCTGATGTTTTAGTTGCACTTTTTAGAGCAGGCAAACTAACATTGTTATCATTATTCTAGTGCATAAAGTTTGTTGACATAACATAATTCCCATAATCCACCCAAATTTAAATTAATCTGGGGTTTAATCAGCTGGAGTGATAGAAAACATTTGTGTTGCAACTCATTTGTGACCTTGGTGGGAGCCAGCAATACTCACCATTAACAACCTGTCTCCCACTTGTAGTCGGCCATCCTTCTGTGCTGCCCCGCCGTCAATAATTTTAGTGACGTATATGCTGTTGTCACCAGGGATGTGCTGGTTTCCAACTCCACCTGCAATACTGAAGCCAAGCCCTGTGTGTGTGTGTGTGTGTGTGTGTGTAAGAAGCTGGTTAATTTGGGGTTTGGGTTGTGTGACAGGTTTATATTAGCCAACACTAGAGACACAATATGATGATGTGTATCATGATATATATGCAGTATATACAGTATAAGCCAATATTTAAAAAAAAAAACAAAACTAGAATGTTTTCATTGCTCAACACTTTCTAGTACTTTCTTAAAAGAACTTGAATAAGCTGTAAATGGTGAGTCTAGTGACTAAGAAAGATTAGTTATGATTTGACCAAGATGAGAAGTTCATCTAAATCTACATTTGGAAGTTGTGTTCTGACACTTTTTTGCATCAGTTTTACAGTAAACTGGAGTGTTTGTTGCATTTTGAGTAAACCATTAATCTCCTACACACATAACAGAGGAAAGCAACACCTTTTCATCTGTAGTAACTGTGTTCCCCTCCCAACTTTATAAACCGCCAGAGAACACACTGTTTGAAATCTGTTCAGCTAAACTGGGATGCATGGTCCAAGCAGTTGAATCTAATCTAATTAGATCTTGCCATACACAGAACACTGCAGTTACAGTGACCAGTTTGTGTTCCTTCCAAATAAATTAATCTGATTACCAGTACCTATGATGACGTAATTACATGAGTATCAACTGCAGGATAGAAATGAATATAATCAACTGTTAGTCACAATCAGTCTGTATGTGACTCTGTATGTCTTGATTTGTGTGTGTGAGCCCACCTTTTGGTCCTTTGATGAGTTTAATCTCAATGATGGTTTCTAACATTGGTCTGCGGCGCCGCACATACAGCCGGACAATAGAACCTGCAACCTTCAGGGCCTCTACTGCCTTGCTGTGGGAAACCTCAGACACGTCTGCATCGTTGACTCGTAGGATGCAGTCATTTACTCTGGAAGAGAAAGAACGCCAATCAATGTTGATGGAGGGTGATGATAATGATGCACTCATGCTGTTCTATTCTTCACAAACTGCCGTCATGTTTTAGTCTGTGTGGAGCATTTGCAAGGCAGATGCACAGCAGCCACCTTTTTAAAGAGTCAAGCTCTATATGAAGTTGAGAAAACTTCAGCTTTTAAGGGATCACATGATTCCTATTATTACTATCTTAACTGAGCTGTTCAATTATAATTAGGATGAGACTGTGTTAAGCAGTTTGACAAGAACAATTTTATACTTGTAAAAAAACAACTTGCTGCATCAAAATACACATTTATTAGGTTAAATGGGATACGTGTTGACTTCTGTGAATACACACAACATGTTTACAGTACAGTCTAAGAGTTGACAGTCTTTTTCTTTTATTTTTGGCATCTGGCTGTAGACACACGCATGCACTGTGTGTGATTTTAATACAGTACAGTACAGGTAGTTGATGTTTACTTACAGTGGTGACACGTGTTTGTACATGAGGTTTAAATTACAGGCAAGGTTGTGCCTATACACTTACTCATGTATATGTATCAGTGTGATGTGTGACAGTGAGGATTAGACTACGCATGTGTTAGAATGTGGGGGCGAGCATACAACTGTGTAAAAATTAGAGTCAGCGAGCAGCTCAGTTTGAATCCCCCTGAGGTGTCGACCAAAACATCCATGCCCTGGCACTCAAGGACACAACTCTCCTTAGGGTGCTCATAGGGACCAGCTGGGACCCAACACACACACGCACACACACACACACACACACACACACAAAACCCAACGCATACATACACACCCACTTCCAACAGCAGGAAGCAGAGCAAATAAATCTGAATACTTACACATCATGTCTTCTGACATCAACAAAAGTGTTATTTAATCTTTAAAACTTATTTTTCCTCTGTTTGACAAGTAAAAGGTCATACAGATAAATTAGAATTCTCATTAGAACCAGTATCAGACAGTACCAATACATTAAGGTAGTATAGTATACCTATGCTATGTGATTAATGTTGTTTAAGTAGGTAAACTAAGACGCTTTGTTGGTTATCACTAATCGAAAAACAACCAATAATAATAAAAAGCTCTACTTTCTGAGTAAAGATGTACTGACATAGAATAAAATTATAAATTGTGAATTTGTATCATACAGGTTTATAGAAATCTTTCAGAGTTATAATGTTTAGTCTTGACTGCATCTATGCTTTTACCACTACAAAACAACAGCCTCCATGAGAAACAATTAAAATGCTCCAAGCAGTCCCTTAAGCCGAGTCGGTGCATTAAGTATGCTTAGTGCTCTGCTACAGTGTCCCAGAGCAGCAACAGGAAGTGTGTCTGGTTTCTATAATGTTATAGAAAACCAAATCCCCATCATGCCTCCTTCCTCACAGAGAGAGATTAGACTTCCCCTCCATCCATAATGCATTAGTCTTGCTGCCCACCTTGGAGTGGGGTGACCATCAATTAGGCTAAGTGTGATTTATGCCCAGTCTACTTCTTCTGCAATCTGCCGGAGATTGACGCTGTGCATGCATTACGCTCGCCTCTAGCATCTGTGATCTGACAGTAATGCTCCAGAGCTGCAGCTTGGAAGGAAAACAGGGGTTGGCCTGCAACCAAAACCAGCATTATCTATCACTGCTACTTTAAAAGGCAGAGGGGGGGCCCACAGTACTTATGATACTGTATGATACTGACAATAGTGTTAAGACAACATTTAGAGAGAATAACTACTATCTCATTCTTTTTAGACAAATCATACAACAAATACAAGTACATACCCTCCAATTACTGAGCTTATTAGGGAATTACAAAGCTCAATAGAGGTAGATATCCAGTGAATAGCATATGTATTATTTCAATATATGAACTCTAACTGTCTTGTCTAGTAATAACAAAGTCAATGATTTAGCATATATTCTGATGCATGCACAGGAAAAAATATCAACAACAGGTTTCAGTGATTCATTTCTCACAGTTGTATTAACAGGGGCACATTCTGATAGACAACAGCGGGGAGACCTGTTAACACAAGCAATAGAGTACATTTACTGGCTCATTCAATATTGTACCACAACCAAAAAGCTCCAACAAATGTTCTAAGAGGCCAATCAATGCTGTCCTTCAGTTATGTCACTACTTTAAGCTGTGGCTCTCTACTTTTATTCTTAAGGTGTTCATGTTTATAACTAAACTAGCCGAGATCCCAGGTGTCGAGTACAGTGTGGACAGTGTTTCTCTCACTCCAGCTGAGTTATGAACAAGTTCAGGTTGTGTCCTTGCTTCTGTGATAAACTACTGTAGCAAAAGATCTTATGGACTGTATCCACACTCCCTTTGTTCATTTAGTAAGGCTGTTATAGACGGCAGGTCGCCCTTAAACAACATAGACAATTGCTTTCCAGTGTGGACTATCAGAGCTCAGTAAGTGCTGATGCTGCAGAGTACTGAAGGTTGACTTGTGGTTTTAATTGGAAAGAAAAAAAGACTCAAGTAGAAATGCAGAAATGTCACATGGTTAGTTAATCCTGAGATTAAATGAACTGTTTAATTTGTGTAATATCTGATTATAATGACTATAATGTATGTACTATTTGATAAACTTGTTGAAAAAGAAATTATTTCCTGTTTAAATAGATCAAATGAGTTTGCAGGAGTCATAGAAATATGAGGCATCAGCAGATGAACTGACAAGAAGAGCTTCTACATGGCTCCCCTGAGAACTATTATAAAAGTACTGGAGAGGCCACAGGATTTAGTCCTTAATACACTTCAAAATGCATGAGACACCAACAGAAAAATGAAACTGTTGTATAATCTCTCAAATATGTTTTCTATGAAAGATATCTGTGGGTAGATTATCCAGCACAGGAGTGGAGGAGTGAGCAGTGATATATGCAGCCTCCAGTGAGTGGTGAGAGATTATCTGAAAGTCATCCTCTTAAAGGAGAGTTCTTTTCTGACACTTTTTTAAGGCAAGTTTGTCAAAAGTTTTTTTTTTCTGTCAGGTCTGAAAACTTTTTCTAGTTAGCTCTTATAAAAAAAAACAAACAGTGAGGGTACGTGTAAATGACTGACCTCAGGCGTCCATCCTCTGCTGCAGCACCTCCAGGGATGATCTTGGTGATGAAGATGCCAGGGTCATCACCGATGTGTGGGTTATCTGTCCCTCCAGCAATGCTAAAACCCAATCCTGAGTTACCCTGCGGTTATGGAAAACAGTCAGTACACTGTGTGCAGTGTGCCATAATGCCAACACATCCAAGCTTCTACATTTTCAGTTTTTGTTGACATTTTCAGAAAGATGATAATTCTACTTTATGTTTATTATTGAGGTCATAGTGGGTGGCAGTGGTCTACTGGAGTGCATTGTATTGAAAAGTGTTCCTAATATTTTGCCTCTCTCATGTTAGTTAATGGGGTGGATAAAATATTAGGAACACTTTTCAATATAACGCAGTTTGCTGTATTCATTGTAACTGTCCTTTTTGCACAGACTGGCATGTATATCTGGGTCCCCTGGAAGCTTTATATATATGATGTGATTTGATTTAGTCTTTAAGCTCTGAAGAAGGCATGCTTGTGCCAAAACATCAGCTCATGGACTAAAGTCTAATAACTGTCAAAGTGCTCCTGCCTCTTTACCAGTTCTTCTGCTTGTTCTCTGTTTACATCATGTGTACTATCAAGTTTGCCTTGAAAGTATGCATTTAGTGTACACTTTTATATTTGATCCTTTTCTAAGTCTTAAACTTTCATTCTATTGAAAAGCACAAGTAACAATTTCTTTAAAAGACAATCATGATATTGATGCATGATCTAACAGCACGGCTTTTTATTGTCACTGCTCTTAGAATGATTATAAAGTGCTCAGAGGTCTTCAGTTTGCCATTACAAAATGGTTCTGGCATCATGCTGTAATACCAGGTCACAGCTTTTCTGATAATTTAACCGTGGCTCTATATTATTAACAGCACTTTACTATGAAATATTGTTTTTATAAGGCAGCAGGATCAAACCTCTTGAAGGCCATGTCTTTCACAGCAGGGGCTGCACTTTGGTGCCTCTGTAAATAAAATCCCCTGCATGCCCACTCACAAAATGAAAGTCAAGCTTTGATTAAGTTGTTAGCTGATGGGAATAGCAGCTTCTCTTGATTACAAAAAAACCCAGTGAGCGTCCCTGTGGGGTCTCGCTGCCTAGAACGGTAAATCAAAAACATTGTTCAGCTCTCCAGGGCAACAGCTTGAGGACTAGACACAGGCCTGTCTGTGGTCAGAATACACAAGATAGTTTGGCCATGATGATAAATGTGGAGGTTCTGGAGTATGGGTGGAGGCTGACTACTGTCTGTATTAAATCTTATCTCTCTGAGGCCACAGTACAGGCTCTCTTGTCCAGAATCACCTCTGTCCTCGGTGGCGTTCACCTTTGCTGTTGGTCTCGCTTTGCCTCTGCTCCTGATCCTATCAGAGAAGTCAAAAGTGCTTCCTCTCTGCACCAGTTAGTATCCACTTTGCTGATATTTCCATCTCAGTGTCTTGGAGATTCATTATGCCAACTGAGCCACATCTGCTTCAGCACACAAATTGTTTTATAGGGTTGTAACGCATAAACTTCATGCTGCCTGCCTTTATATCGAAAACATTACATTCACCTCATAAATAAAATCAGGTGAGGAAGTCAACATTAGACTCTGGAACTATTTATAAGTCATGCTAAATCAAGGTGTTGTGATCATGGAGATTCTTTTATGTTTATACATACAATAAACTATTTCTGGTCATTTCTGGTAGTACATGTATGCAGTTTCATGCTTGTTATTGCCTTGGTATGGGGGGGGGGAATAGCTAAATTCTAGTTTGGGCACACACACATCCATTTTGGGTGTTAGTTCATGATATATACATAAGTTGCTGACCCCCACACCGAGTAGAGATCATCTTAACTTCTCTCTATTACAGCTTTGCGTCCTATTTTAAAGCCTTCAGGAGACCGTTTCACTATACTGAAATCTTCTCATAGATTTTTTGTGGTTAAAGCTGTGAGATCTGAGATACCTACCCGCTCTAGAGTGATTTCCTCAAACTCATATTCAATTTCTGTGCCGTTGACCTGAAAACACAAGAAACAAGAAGAGTGAGCCAAGACATCTCCTCCATTTTTTCGTTTTTCAGCAGTAGCTTGTACTGCTGCTGAATAATTATATATGGAGCCAGAGGATGATGCAAAGTGTTGGCTCTACACCAACTCCACATCCTTAAATCTGAGGTGACAGGTGTTTTCCCGGGCCACTCGTGCCTTCTGTGCTAAATGGGCCCCACCCCAAGGGAAACAATTTAGGGCGATGGTTAATCAACATTACCTATTTCTGCAACATGGAGGTTTTCTACAGAGGAGTCAGTCTCATCCTGTATCTCGCTGAGATGATTAATTAGCAGCGAGCGCTTCCGTCATTACACATTCATACAGGAATAGCACACAAGTATATGAGACGCTGCATATCATATTCCCAGTGGGGCATCATTTTTGAGTAACATTAGATATTATTATAAGAACTCCATATGATTGTTGAAACAAGCAAGACCTGAAGACTAAATTAGCAACAGCAGTGAAACAGCCAGAGAGTAAAATATGATGTTACTGCAGTGCATAATCACATCTGGACTCTTCAGCTTATGGACAATCTCAATAACATGAACACAGTGAGTAATGTTGTCTGGCAGGAGAAATGACTAGTCACTGGCTGCGGCAGATGTTCTCCTGTCCTCATTTCTTTAGAAATCTGAAAATGTTTGTGACTGTTAATATAACTGCCAACTATTCACCAACTGTGACAGTTCTATCATGAAAAACAGCCTGGTCTCTATTCAGGTTCTGTTATTCATTCAGCTTCCGCTCTGCACCGCAGCTTCATTTATTTGTTTTGATGTAAAATACTGTGAAAAGTGCTTGAGATGAAGGTCTTTAGAAAGTCTTGTGCTGGTCTTTTATTCATGACAAACATCAATAATTCAGCAGTGCGACCTCATTTGTTTTACTAAGATAAGTTACGGCATCAAACTGTAGTAATACAGCACACATGCTATCTCACCTCAGACTCAGTAGCAGGGCAGAGAGGAAGAGAACCATTCTTACTTTTAATGTGCTTCCACTCAACTGTGCTTTAATCTGCTGGAAGTATTGATCTTCTACTGAAAAAGACTAATAGGTGCATTAAAAAAAAGAATTCAAACTCACATAAGGAACTGAATCCAAAGTGTCTGTGTTGACGATTATCGGGGCAGGGCTGGCCTGTAGGAGAGACAAAGAGAGAGAGGGAAGAAAAGGGTGAGACTTGACTAATAGAGAGATGCCAAGGCCCACCACTGTCCTACTTTCCATGAATGTATCCAGGGGACAGGCTTGTGGATCTCTGTATCATCAACAATTTAACAGACTTCCATTTGCTGGATGGCACTATAAACATCCTTCTCTCGTACGCAACACTCTGATACAGCTATTATAGCTGAATGACTTTAACAAGAGAGAGGGATGAGAACACGGCTCTTAAACAAGTGGATGTAGTATGTTTTTATCATGCATCTCCTACGCAATTCTAACACCTTACTGACACCAAAGACACTCAAATATTGTGATTCATACAGGACCTCGGCTTATGTTAAAATGCACCATCAATGCCTGGATGTTTGTAAATGTCAGATTTTACAGACACCGATGGTGAGACTGTTAAAACGTATTAAACTAACAGCTTCTAGGTTCCAGATGTCTTTCCTCTGCACATGTTATGGCTCTGTTGCACAGCTCTTTGGTCTATATCCTATATTGGAATTCTGACCTCCAGTTGGGTAATAATATTGCAGTCATAAATTGTGCAGAATGAAATGAAACCAATGTCACACAGTGCACACAAAATGCTTTCTCCTGATTGCGTGTAGAAATTGAGCAGATGGTTAAAGGCAGGACTCCCGAGAGAGGAACTCTCTGTGTTTTGGCCACAACACAAGAGTGGTGAGCGTACATCAGTTTACAGTACCTAAACAACAAGCCCGATGTATGAGACTCACTTCAAAAGATGATGCTCAAGGATGCATTTTGAGATTCCTTTGAAATTCGGCCTTTGATTGTGTCCCCACAAGATGAATAGAACTCAAACAAACAAGGGCAATAACAAAAGAAAGGGCTAATCATTCTCCCGTGAATAATTAGAATAAACAAGAATGTAATGCATATCAATTAGTATATCATATTGTGTGTAAAAGCTGAGAGCAGCACTATAATGGCAGATCTTTGTACCTAATCCTGTTATAAGCCATAGTCTGTAAACATATTTCACATGTGGCGATATCATGAACTAAAAGGATTACCACACTGTATGTTCTACACACACACACACACACACACAGATTTATGTCACTGCTACTGTGTAATGTAAGAGTACCTTACAGTCCATGTACCTGCTGTGAACCTGACTGACATGATGCTGTGAAAGACGAGACGGTATGCTCGGTCATCAGTCCAGCAACAGCACGTCATCAGCTGTCCACTCATGTCTCCATCAAAGCTTTCATACAGCTTAGATAACTGGTTTCATGACCAGGCAGTGTGGGTAACATTCTGTGCAGGACTAGATTCTCCTCTATGTTACTGGTAGATTAACACTATGCTAATACAACCTAAATAAAATGGAATTAATGCAGGAGGATGAAAGCTTTTAGATTTGCTGCAATTAGTGGATAGTGGAATTTCCTCGGGGTAAACAGGAAGTGATTTTATTTACTTTTCTGGGGCATCAGTCATCAGCCATACGTATGCACGTTTTTACACTTAGAATCCTGTTATCAATTTCTTCTTGTGATTGAGAATGTTCACACACACACACACACAGAACCACTCCTGACCAACACACACAAGTCCTAAATTACAGACACACAAACCAACTCTGTCACCATGTAAGCATAACTGATAGATTTATAGGTGTTCAGTACATGTACGAACAAATCTTCACAGTGAAGTGGCTATACTGAATCATCATTGTCACTGACAGAATCAGTAGCTTTTAGTAGTGGAGCGTCTCACTGTGACTGAGCGCTGTTGTCAGCTCAGCTGTGATTCACAGTACGTTACCTCCTTGTTAAAGCTTATTAAAAGGCCACAAAAGCTACTGTTCAGAAACAACCATAATCTGATAACTGTGTAAATAATAAGCTGTTGAGCGATTGCATTTATGTGCAGTGTCTGTAAAGGCTAGGCTGAATCAGAGCTGAACGTCAGGCCTTATGTACTGTATGCTTTGATAAAGAAGAACTGGTTAGTTCATCAGTATTGTCAACATTAATCCGGCAAAAAAACTCTGAGAGGAGCTGCTGTTTGACTGACAGCTGACTTTGAGACATGTAGTTCAGATACACCTCAGTAATGAGCATTTACCTCAGTAGGTGTAGACAGAACCCCTAAAACTGAAAGAACAAACAAAACACATAAGAAACCCACAGACTTGCTACATCAAGTAAAGCCAAACTGAATACGCAAAATGTTACAATGATAACAGAGGAAGACTTTACCCGTGTCTCCAGCAAGAATTACTCACACACTCAGAAGGTTAATTAGCACAAATGATCACTTTCAAGTCGAATGAATGATGCAGTGTGCCGATCGCTAAAATTATTCCATCAACATATTTTCACGCTTGGTCTGATTCTGCTGTCCAAGTGAGCTCAAATCAATTAATCAGCATTTTTGCAGATTAGTGGATCCAAATGAGATTTAAAGCAGATATTTTACAGTAGAAATCACTGTTTATTGGAAGAGAGAGATGACAGAGTGAACTCTTTGGTCTTAACATTTCCCTGGTGATCTTTAATCCTGGTTTGTTTAAGGTCTGCTGTAGTCCTGTAACTTTCTGCTATATCCTCTACTCCTAGAAGAGATAAGAACAGAAAATCCAATTACAGTATTGGAGCTGGCTTATCCTAAATTGAATAATGACGCCGTTATTTCTCTCCACCACAGCAATTTAAAGACAATTTACCTTCTTGGAAAAATGACTTTCTATTGAGCATCATCATATATATATGATGCAGTAATTGTACAGGACTTATAGATTCTACATTTAACACCAATGTTTCCCATTAATACACTGCGTCCCCCGGCTTAACCCTGAAGCATTTACATTCATGTGAATGATTAGTTTAATGTGGCTCATTCAAATATGTGAGTCTTAATTGTGTGTTAGTGTGAGCGTCACAGAGACAGAATGACTGAGTCAGTGAATTTAACAAAAAGAGAAAGATTACAGTTGGCTGGCTGCACAGGATTTTGAAGCCATCACTGATTGAAGGAAAAGGGTGTTTGTGAGAGGAATGATGAGGAGGATTAAGATGCTTCTGCTTGCCGTGCACGGACACTAATCATATGAATGAATTCACAGACGCTCTTAGAGAGAGAGAGGGAGAGAGAGAGAGAGAGAGAGAGAGGACATTAACAGTGAACTCAACTCTGACTTAAAACAACACCATGTGTAGCCCACAACAGTCTTTAACTGTCAGAAATATTCATTCATTTATGTACCGTACATGTCTGTTCAAACACAGGCAGATAACATACATATACACATAAAGTACAGAACACATAGACACTCCTCTGCAATGCAGGTAGTGTCCAGGAAGGATGTCGCCTCACTGGTCTCTGGAGCTATTACAGGAGGACAGAAACAGGGAAAGAAACAAATCGGCTCTTGTACAGCAAATCTCCTTCTATTATGCCAGAGAGCAGGAATCTAAAATAATCCAATTGTAGATCAAAAGGATCTGTCATTCATTTTATTCCTATCACTGGATGCTTTCTGCTGACCTGTGCCTGTCAGTTCGCCAGCAGCAAACGCATGGAAGCACTGTGACCTGCACTGCAGTGAGGAAAGGTGGCCTTTAATATTCTACAGCATAGCTATGGAAAGTCACAGCAAGCTGAAAAAAACCAAAAAGACTCACACAAACACAAAAGACTACAATAAGAACGTAGAGACTTCACACATTTTCAATTCTATGAACTATTATGCCCTGCAGTACCCAGTAGCAAATAACATGGATACCACTGCCACTATGAATACACACACATGTATGCACACACAGACCCCCGAGAGGTAATGGCCACTCAACTGAGCACATAAATGGCATGCTTAACTGCACTTAGGCTCATTTCTCTTCTTCTTCATGCTTCCTAACATCACCACGTGATCAAACGCCTCAAAAAGCACAGCACATTAAGCCAGCGGTCCAGCAGCATGGCAACACTGTGCATGATATGTTAAGAGGCTTCCATGAAGCTGAAGGGATAATATTGTGTATACAGTGTATATATAATATAGTGTAATAATATTGAATTATTAATCTGAATTCTGCCAGCACAGTTCAATGGCATACAGTCAAACTAAAAGCTGGAGCATGGTGTTGTATTAATGAGGGCAGCTTTCTGATGGGTTCAGGCCAGGAGCTCTTCTTCGCCCTACCACATGCCTACTTTCTCATGCATATCATTCAACAAACACTCAACTGAAACATGTGGACTGTGTTTTATTGGAATCTAATGAGTACAAGTTGTCACAATGTTTTGTATTGTGTTTTCTCTTCTAAGTTTCTAGACACTTTCACTCTGTGCTAGAGAGAACAGAAATTTTCCACTGGAACATAACAAAGCTCTAACTGGATGATGAAGAGGGTGTAGAACCCTGTGTCCTATTGTGAAAATAGTCATTGAGCTGCAGAGAGCAACGCTGCAGCATCAGATGCTTCAGATGTTACAGAGTGAGTTGCTTTTACCTCTTCAGTTGAATCTCTTGAGCTCTTGTTGAGTTTTGCTCAATAATTCAGGGGCAACACTATGTATAGTGGCTCATGAAAACAGGGGAGCGTATCAATAATTCACTGACATCTCATGTAAAAATAGTCAACAACACAATATGAGATGTGGATGCTTTAGAAGTATGGTTAGAGTGAAGGGGAAGGAGGATGGAGGAGTGCCATGGAAATGGACAGATAAGCTCAACTACAGGACAACAGACGCCCACAAAGAGAGTGCAACTATGTTCAAACTAGAGGTTTCACAGAGCAGTTGACAAGTCGACTATCAAAACCGCTAGTCAACATTGTGCATTATTTTAGACTAATGTTTCATCTGTGGTTTTAGCATGGTGGCAATGCATCTAGAGCAGATATGTAGTTGGGGGCGCAGTGAGTAGTTATTGTTGTCATGTGTGGCTTTAACACTGTGCAGTGTGGGGTGCTAAAGCAGAAGACACGTAGGAAGAGCCAGAGGCAGAAAGAAACATGGCTGTACATCCCAGTGCTTGACTACAATCAACAGTGTGGAAATACTTTACCAGAGCAGCTGCAATATACGTACGTGAGGCTACCCTAACTAGCCAATTGTATTTTCTCTTTACACTAGTCATTTGGGTAAAATGTATGTTCATAATTTGACAGCTCAACCATTACATTTGTAAACTTATCGCAACCTGTGGACATACGTGTTTATTGGTGAGATTGCAACAAAGTTAAATCCAAAGTTGATCTTTTATTTCAAACGGTTTGAGCATGTAATCATAATGCAAAATAGGCTATTCAGAGCTTTTGAGATGGCCATCTAACGACCGAAGTTGGACATAACATAGATTTGTTAGAAGAATCATTTTCTTCATTATGCCAAGTTAAATAAACAGAATTTAAGGTATTTAGAGAAGGAAAGACTCCCACTATCCCTGCAAGAAAGCAGTTGCGTTGTAACTGTAGTCAGACAGTATCTCCTACTCAGACAAGCTTGCTGGGAGTTTAGTCCAATCAGATTGCGGTTCATTCTTAAACAGCCTCTCAGAGCCAATCAAGGACTTCGCTATTTCACCTACCCCCAGGTTAGTCCCACATACAGTAGTTAACCCTTTACTGGTTGTATTTGAGAGCTTTTTGATGGGAGTTGATCATTGTTATTGGGTGACAAAAACTATGATAAAGCTTCTGCAATTAATCAAATCTCGACTACTTTTTGTGAGTAGCTGATGACCTTAAGATGCAGCAGTTGTGAATGCCCTAGTTTAAACAGGAGGGTCATCTGTGCATACTCCTGGCCAGCAGGGTCAAATAGGATACTGGTAATTTATCTTCAAATAATGACTCATCATTTATCTCTTCAACGGAAAGTAAAATGTTGTGACATAAATGAACAAAATGAATGAAAACAGGTTCAATATTGTAAAGAGATTCTGACAATAAAACTTTCAAATTTGACATTTCCATTAAAATCTGCTTTTATAGCCTCTCACTACTACAATCTGTCTGACATATGTCTGCTTTCACAGGCAACACAGCATGAATGTATTTCCCTCTATCAGGATCCCTGTGTTCCAGCTTATACTATTGTCCAGCTTGCCATATTTCAAAGGCAGTGCAATAGCTATAGAGCAGGTACTGCTGACTGCCGCCCCTCCCCCTGGCACCCTTCCTTCTCCCTCAGCTACATGATGGATGGCCTCCCATTACCTCCCACTGGCCTTGGCTGAGGTAATTTCACTCGTGCTATGGTTGCACAAACACCACACATCCCAGCAATTAAATCCACAATCACAACTGCAAATGATTTGCTTTTGCAGCACATCACTTTTGTATATGTGTAATTCTAAAGGACAGCACATGCTGACCACTCATTAAGCCCTTGTTAATTTTCAAATGTCATCTCCTCTGAAAATACAGATCTATTTTGCTCTGCTAATAAAAAGTAGCCTCAATGGGAACAGATGTTTCACTGCTTAGAGACAGTTTTACACATTTACAACTACCTTACATGATGAGTTCTTAAAAGATAATGAAGATAATAAAGAGTAAAGCAGCGTCCTCAATACAACAACATAAAACATATAATGTCAGTAATGAAGTGAGTCCCCCAGACTGCTCATTGAGCCTGTCACAGAGAATATTTAATACCAAGCATCCACACAGTTATTGTAGAGAGGAACACTGCATCACCATTAGAGCTGCCCACTCCTATGCATACAGACGTATCTTTAGAAAATCAAAAAAATATTTGAGAGGGCAATATGACATTTACGTTATGTCCTTTATCATTTTTTATTTGTTTTGTGGGCAACATTTCTACGTGATAAAATTTTTTCTTCAAATGTATCCATACATGTAGGGCACACATGCATCAAGTGTAACTCAAAGTGTCTCCATGCCAATCAATCAATCAATCAATCAATCAGTCAATCAAGTTTAATTGTCACATGTAATCATATAAGGTACAATCACAGTGAAATGTAATCCTGCCAGCTCCTTCAATTTTCATTTCAGATCCTAGTGGCCTGAGGGTGGAAACTCTCTCTGAGCCTCTCAGTGCTGGCCTGGTGTATCTGGTACCTCCTTCCTGATAGCAGCAGAGAAAAAAGACAGTTATCCAGGTGATTTGGATCCTTAATGATTCTCCTAGCCTTATTCTCACAGGTCTGGTGTAAATATTTTTAAGGCAGGGTAAAGCACCACCTATAGTATGTTCAGTCTTACTAACCACTCTTTGCAGGGCCTTGTGGTCTTGTTCAGTGCTGTTTCCGTACCAGGCAGTGATGTTCCCTGTCAGGACACTCTGGATGGTGCAGGAGTAGGAATTCCTCAATATTTGAGGGGATACCCAGAATTTCCCCTCAATCACCTGAGGTTAAACATTCTCTGCCTTGCCTTTCTCACCACTGAGCTGGGTTTGTAATCTGTCATAGTTGTTAGACCTTGCCACATATCTCTGGGATTGCCCTCCTGGCATTGTAGTTCCACTTTCTTCCAGTAGTCCCTTTTTGCCTCCTTTACTGGTCTTCTTACGTTGTAGGCTGCTGCTTTATACTTGTCCATGTTTGCAGCAGATGGTCTTGCTTGACTATGTGGTTGGGATTGTAGCTGGTGTTTATCCCCCCCCCCCCCCCCACTTTTTCCTTGATGTTCATTCTGATGTTAACATTTGAAAACCTTGACCAGCCAGGCAACAGAGTTGGCAGGAGGAGAGTTTACAAAGTTGTGAGTTGACCATTTCCCTATCCTGATGAGTGACTCGTAGTCATATGTTATCATTGTCTCATATTATTCACAAAAAGTACAACTAATATTGTAAAAATAAAGGTAAAGAGCATAAATTTGCGGAGCTGACGAAGAGGCGACTGGATAGAATTATTCAATGATGATGAATTTTGTACTGCACATCCAAGAGATCAATGCTAGTTCTCTTTCATTTTAAATGCATTGCTGCTTTTGCTAATTGCTAAATTCTACTTTCATTTATTCCAAGTAATCTAGAATAAGTCCTTTGTGGCAGAATACTTTTTGAAGTGAAAACAGTGGCCACAGATGCCTCAAACCATGGCTGTAAAAGATTTCATGAAGCTTTCATAACAAATTCAGTCACTGTTATCGTCAAAGCAGCATAGCACAACAGACCTGTATTTCTCAACTGCTCATTTAGTAAGCTTGTTCCTTAAATTATAGTTTTCAAGAAGAAAACCTGGCCAATGATAGCCCATTGAGCAAATCATTAAATGGCAGCTTGTGAATGTCTTGCCACACCCACATTTTTCTCAGTACTTCAGAGTCGAATGTCTCTGTCTTCTCAAGAAATAATTCTGCTCTGGCAATCAGATGCAGATTACCAGCCTGGTTCATCACTCTGATTTGTGATTAGATTAACTCATGGCAGACACGGTTGATTCAGTCACCCTTGAAATCAATTTCTTCAGAGCCATCGATTTTTCTTCCTATTTTATTTCGAAACTACTGGTTGTGACCAAAATAAACAAAAACAACTAAAATAAGAGTGTCAAGTGCTGAAAAAGGGGGTAGCCACCTTTTGTCCTTGTGCTTTGACTTCCCTATTAAGCCTTATAGTTTTTCATGCTTGGCACACAGTGAGTAGTCTGGTTGCTAAGATTGTTCACGTTGCAAGCTTTAATATTGCAGGTTTTGGGATTGACCCATGACAGTCCCTGACCACTTCAAACTAACATGTGTCGCTAACCACATTTGATACAGCTGTCTGTGTCGGAAATATGACTTGGCTACATTTTTCACGTGGTAACAAAAATGTCAGTTAATGATAAAAGGCACAATTTGAGGCATCTTTCACAAAAGCAAACCTCACAGATAAAATGAGGCAATTCTGACCTGACTCACAAATACTGATACCATCCTTTAAGTCACAGTACTGAGAGACAACACAAAAAGTGCTTTCTAGTCCCCACACACAATGCTCTCACAATTTATTTCTGGATATGATATGACATACAGCATATAGATGCCTTGCCTTGGATGCTAAAGGTGAAAAAGATGAGACCATCACCAGGGTTATCAAATCAATAAAACTGATCTGTAGCATCTTAACAAGCCTGAACAGGAAGGTCTGGCGTCTTCCAGATCCTCCCTGACAGAACTACACTGCTTGCATTTCTCCTCTAGGGTTGGACTAAGGTTTGAGGCATTAAACTGCAATGATGCACAAATATATAATATGTTGATGGAAGAACCTCAGAAACTGCAGTTTGTGACACTCTTCACTGAAACTAATGAAATTTGTTTAGGTTGGTTAGCAGCTCCTTACACGAGGATTACACATAGACACCTCTCAAGCTGCTGAGTGAGAAAAGAAAGAATCTCAATGATAGAAGTTAAAACTGCCATTGACAAAGTGATGTACCAGCCAAACATTAGCTCTCTTCATCAAAAAGCACAACAACAAAATCTCCTCAATTATAATGTATCCTGACTCTACAGTAACCACAGAAGTCACAAACAGGCAAATCTGTCCAACAGCTTGCTGCTCCTCATGAAACAGCTGCTAATGTTCTCTGATAGCAGCAGGGTTTACCTGATAGGGCTCCTGCCAGCTCTGGATGCAGCCACAGTCAGCGGGCCACAGGTCACAGCTCCCCCCCTTGGTTCTTACTGCCGCCAAGCGGCTGGGGCTCCTAGAGGATGTGCTGTCCAAATGCCAGGCTGCCGTCCGAGCCCCCCTTCGGGGGAGGGTGGCACCGCCAGGGACAGATCCATAATGGTACCGCTGGGATGGGTGATGGTGGTGGTGACTGTTGGGGTGCTGATGATGCCAGCTGAAGGAACATGGCACCTCCCCACAGTCCCCCCTTCCATCCAGGTCTGCAAAGCAACTCTGCTGTTTGCTCAGGTAAGCAGTCATGCTGCTGCCACAAAACACTAACCTCTGCTTACTTCAACAATTTGTCTTTTGCTTCTTTTTGTTCCTCTTCTGTAGGCTCACTGGTACAGTCATCAAACACGAGACACGGTCCTGCCTGTTCTATAAGTTGCTCGCTCTGGCAAAATGAATGATGAATGAACCGACTGGCTGGCTGCGCTAACTGTACGGGCTAGAGAGGGTGTGCGTGTGTGTGTGACCGTGTGTGTGTCAGAGCTTCTGGAGTGGGAGAACGATAAATGAGAGAGAGAGAAAGGGGAGGGAGGAAGAGGGGAGAGAGATAGAGAGGGATAGGGCGAGATACTGGATGAGAGTGAAACTGAGTGGGAGGGGGGAGAGCTGAGTGAGAAAGGAATGGGGGTGAGAGAAGGGGGAGAGAGAGAGAGAGATAAATAAGAGAGAATGATGGGATGGAGAGAGACAGATAAGAACAGCAGGAGATAGAGAGAGAGAGAGTTGTCTGTGTGTTGGCTGCCAGCCCTCTGTCAATAAACGAGTCAACTAGCAGAGCTGCTTGACAGCATCCGCACCTCCAGGCAGAAACAATTGATGATCGGTGCTGCTGGGAATCGGAGGCAATGGAGGTTTGAACTACAAATCCCTTGACTGCTATTGTGGGAGTGGCTGCATCTAAGAGGTCTAAGTTCTGTACCTAATGCTGCTCTAATCTTTATGTTTTATATTAACAAAGGATCACAAACATCTTCTATGTAATGAGAAAGGAGTCGCTCATAATGCCAAAACCCTCAGCTCCACTGAGCTTTTTCGCTCACAATTTTCAATTTTGTGCCCTGCAAACTCCACTCTCATCAGCTCTGATCAACCCAGTGTACATTACATGCCCAGCACCAAACAGCAGACACAAAGTTAGAGACTAGCTGGTGAACATAGCAGAGCATTTAGCAACTAAAGAGCCAGATATGTTCATCAGGAGTTGGTGGAGACCAAAGCAGAGCTAAACCAGAGTAAATATTAGACTTATATTCATGAGTGATACTGTTGCTCTGTGCCATCTGGATGTGAAAATAGGAAGTTGCTAATATATTTGACATAACAACTTTGCAGGACAATAACATAATATATATTGTAATTCTTCTGCTCCCAAAAATTGAGTAAATGCAGCTTTAAAATAGCTATATATTACAGTATAATTGATAAGTGGTAAATCAAAAATAAATCTTTGATTCGAAATGTAGAGTATCTGGGATTGCTTTATATATACAAAAGAAAAAGCAGTGAGTGAGTAGTGAGTAATAAAGACACCAAAAAACAAAAAAGAAAGACAACCACTAAGTGAGTTGGGCTAACACATTAATAGCCGTCATGTATGGTCCTGTGCCTTCTTCAGGGTGTGAGAAAGGGTTCCTAAAGAACCATAATAATGAATGGGTTGATAGATGAAAATATTTTTAATGTCAGCCACCTCCAATAAATACTTTTTTACGTTACATACACGACTGCAGAGACTTCATGCCACAGTGGATACACTATTTCCTTTCTTTCTTTCTTTCTTTCTAAAATCTTCTATTTCTTCAAGGATTCAGAGAACCACACAAGAAGAAGACAAAAATGCAATCAATCCCACAGACCACTGATCCTCACATTGATCCAAGCTTTCCAAACCCAATCTCACAGCTGAAGAGCACGGTGAACAGGAAGCGTGTGTTTTTAGGCATTAACGTTACTGGAAGCATACTAATTCAATGTGATCAGAAACCGCATTTCTGAACTCCCACCTCCCTCACTTCTTCAGTCACATGGAATCAGGGTCACAGGGCTTTTAGTTGCAAGCAAATGATGCTAAAACATCCGGCTGCTTTAGCATCAACATCATCTGTGATGTGAAAGAAAAGCCATATGCCTCACGGTGTCTGAAACACAACAACGTACACATAAGAGTATAGATTGTGAATTCTCATGTGCAGATGATGTCACCATGACAGCTTTCCACGCTGTGATATAAAAAAGCTTTTGCAATGGAGAGTTTTTCTACGCCACACCATACTGCCATCACATGGTGTGTTATGTGATGCTTTAGTATGTGTGTGGGCGTTATTATTACCCATTCCATCTACCAGAGGCGACAGCCACACAACAGTCAGTGATGGAGAATAATACCTCGTCAGAGCTGACTGAGGCAGCAAACAGCATGCCCCCGTGGGAGAGAGAGCATCAGTGGGCAGCCTGAGTGTGTGTGTATGTGATGAGGAGTGTGTGGGCAGGATGGGGGCATGGTTGGATGGATGGTTGGTCAGTTAGAAACAAATGCACAAATCAACAAACACAGACCTCCCAGTTCAGTTGCCATCTCTGACACCCTTGCTTCACTGTTCCATGTGTTTTCAGGTTTGCCCACGTGCTTAATCTCATTATGATGGGATGCTGATGCTTTCCTGCATTGCTGTGCTCTTGATCACATACCCATTTAAAGATGGAGGATGGTCATCATTAGTCACAAGCAACTGTCAAGAAGATACAACATGACCTTTTGGTTTTAAAGGAACATACGGTATTTGGGGTTTAGAGGCACTGTGTGATCCATGACCTTTATTGACATTTATCATGAACATGTACACCCTGAAACAACGTTCAAACCTGAAAACACATCATCATGTCCCCCCCCACCCCCCAGCCAGAAATGTATTTCAGAGTCTCAGAAACTGGTCAAAATAATATTTGAGTCATTACTGTTAATCCATAGTACTTTTTGGTATTTTGTGATGTATGTTTGTGATGTGTGATAGGGGAGTAAAATCTACCTCACTGCCACTTCAATTTACAGTTTACAACAATAAATGTAAACTAGGTGCAATAATGCATATAATGCAGTCATGATATGTGAAACAAGTACACTACCTGCTTTTGTCATATACACTAACAAATCAGGTTAAAATATCAAACTGACATTATTACAATTAAAGTTATTCCTAAAAAACACAGCTAGGTGTTGTAGGCTGAAAAGATAATTAGCAGATGGATGTTTGGCTGAAGGCTTTTGTTAGTCCCTATGTGTTGTGGAGTGTTTCTATTTATAGTCTATAAAACAAATTCACAAGTATATCAACTTATTTGCTTCAATGTAAGTCCACAGTATCTACACATACCAGTGTAGATTAAAGCACGTTTTCAGTGTTTCGGTCATGCAGAAATCTGTTACTCTGTTAAAGGAAAACTACACCGAGTGGTTACAATGATGTTGTCATATTTTAATCCATGCCTCCCCTTAATATAGAGCCCTTTAAACTGACACAATAATCTCTGATTTCCACCTAATTTCCATCTTGATGTTAAATCCCTTCACTTAATCTTCCTGCTCTTATTGACTCTGTAGGTTTGGTTCAGTATATTAAGTCATCTCACAGGTGTCATCTTGTAGACCCAGTTTGTGTGTGCAAGCAAGTACTGCCAGTGTAGAATCCTCTAACACCTATGATCACTTGTACAGTCACTTATTACATTTCAACTTTATATTATTAGTACAAGCAAAGATAGTACTAAAACATTCACCAGCTGGGTGATAAACTCTGACACAGCTCTGTGAGAAGCCACTCCTCTGTTTAAATGTGATTAAATGTGTTTTTACTTCTTGGGAGAGCTTAGGCTAGGTCAGGGACCATTGGTGATTAAAAAAAACAGTGCTGCAGATTGTACATCTGCATTTTCTAGATGTTAAATTTCAGACACAGTGTCTTTGGCTGCAGTGGTCAGTCTGTGTTGATAAATCAGGTGCAACAGCTACTTATATAAATCTTCATTCCCTCCTCCCACATTTTTTGCCTCTAAACAGGAAAACCTTAAAACACATATTGCAGACAAAACACGCAGTTATTTTCTTCCATGCACAACCTGCACAAAACCTTGGTGTAGTCCTTTAGTAAATAAGGACAAATGCAATTTCACTGTTTAGCACCTACAAATGGGCCACAAATCCTTAGTAAATATCCCCTTTTATGTGGAACTGTAGGTAATCCTATGCATACAGCCTTGAGGCCATCACTGAGAGCTGAGCTCTCCTCAGGTCCTCCTGAGTACCTAATAATGTATCACTATTTTCAGTCAGCACAACACTGGGGCAAAAAAATGTGTCAATCTTCAACAACAATGTAACTTG
This sequence comes from Thunnus albacares, assembly GCF_914725855.1. Lineage (NCBI taxonomy): Eukaryota > Metazoa > Chordata > Actinopteri > Scombriformes > Scombridae > Thunnus > Thunnus albacares. Next base: position 1,747,104 of record NC_058118.1, on the reverse strand, counting down.
TGATGTCTACACTGAATAACCCAAACAAACCAAGCAACCAAACAGCCAAACAGAACAAACGGTATTCTGTAGGCACATGTGTAGTAAATGTCGGAGTGGATACCTCCGAGAGTTTAATGTAAGATCAGACACACTGGAGTAATTGCATTTACTATCAGACAATGATGAAATGTTAAATGTGGCCTCATCACTCATATCTGAGTTCTAGACTTCTCCCAGTAACTGATCATTTTTAGTCTAATAGCAACCTTCTGTAAATGATCACCTCAGTGAAGTTGCATACATTATATATAATATATATACATACATACATACATATATATTTACATAATATTACATGTGCTCTCTGTGATTTACCATGTAATATTTTCTCCAATATGTTATGCTACACAGTTCAATCAACTATGTTATGTTATGTGTGTGTGTGTGTGTGTGTGTGTGTGTGTGTGTGTGCATGCATGCAGTCTCAAGCAAATGTGTGTGTTGTTTTGTGCTTTTGTCTTTCATTGTCACTCCACTCAGAGATCATTTGACCCTTGACACAAACTTGGGATGAGCCAATCAAAATCTGACAGGTCATTTAGTCTGTTGGTGCCACTTGATTGAACAGCTCTCACCCACTCAGGCCTCTGTCACTGAGGAACACAATCTTCTCTGCACCAAGGAGGAGAACTCGTGGTAAGAAAGTTGAGTTGCTTTAATGGGCCAGTTTCCCTCCCCTGCCATCACCATGTGGTCTGCTTTCATTCATGGAGTAAGACTATGGGGTGTTTGTGGCTCAGGGGATAATCGGAAGATCGGTGATTCGATTCCCGACTCCTCCAGTCCGCATGTCAGAGTGTCCTTGGGCAAGACACTGACACTGTGTGAATGATTAGGAGGTACCATTCAGTGTATGAATGTGTGTGTAAACAGGTGAATGTAGCTTGTAGTGTAAAAGTGCTTTGATTGGTTGGAAGACTAGAAAGGTGCTATATAAATGTCAATTTACTATTTACAAAGCACAATTAACCACTTAGGGCCTCACTCCTGGCAAATTATTTTCTACAGGACATTTTCAATCACAATGTGCATGGTTATGCTTTATTGTATAACTCAACATTGCAAGTGCATACAGTGGTGCCAGAGGCATTGATTTATTGGAAGAATGATGGCACATAGTACAGACACCCCCTTTCTATCTGACATGTATGAATGTGTGTGATAAATCACAAAGAATATAATAGAATATCCAGTGTAAAAGCACTCATTTAAAGACAATAATCAAAACAATGTTTCTGGTCAGAAAGTCAAGTGTATTTGGCCACATTAACAACAAAATGTAAACACAATGAATAATTGTAACTTGAAGTACACCTTGAATCTGACAAAGAATGAAACTGTGAACTGAAGATGAACTAAAACCTTGTCTATGTAATTTTCATGCAGGGCAATTTATGTAATGCATCTAAATTGCCACATGGGGGCACTTCAGCTCAGGCCGTTCTGCTTCAAGCAGTAGGCCTGACTAACTAGCAGCATTTAACTAGTATTCTTGAGGAATATTTGCTGCTATTCATAAACAAGTCACACAGTAATGTATTTTCAGAGAGGTGGCAGGACAATATATAGTTTTAGAAATTCAGAAGTGTTTTCTTACTGGTTTCTTACTGGCCTAATCCAAACTTAAAATATTTGTCAATATTGTTTTCCTTTCCATTTTTATAGATCCGTGTTTGTTCTCAGAGCAGGTATGTTCCACTCAGTCACTGCACTTTGACTGGTGTGTATCTGCAGCTTTAAGAAAGATTCAAACAAATCAAATTATAATTCTGAAGACATTCAGAACAAAACATTTCAGCAAAGTCAAATCTGACTCAAGGATGGATGGGACATCTGGAGTACTGAGAGTTGTCCCAGTGGGCCAGTCGACCTGTCTGTCAGAGAGAGAGACACTGATATAAAAAGGCAGAAAACTGCCCTATGTTCTGGGATCCTGCATCAAACTGGCCGGCTGACTCCAAGAAGGCGTGTGTGTGTGTGTGTGTGTGTGTGTGGCTGAGTTATAAATGTATCTATCCTTCATCCCCCATCCAGCTCTACTTTGGTAGATTCCGCCTTTGATTTGGCGATGTGACAATGACTGTATTGGACATTAACAGTAAGTGAGTCAACTTCAACTGACATTATGCTGCATTCAGCATAGATCAGGGCAGATATGTTACTGTGCTATCATCTCTTTCCCAAGATCTCTATGATCTGCCCCTCCCCTACATAAAAATAATATATAAACAATATATGATAAATGTAATAATTTTAATATAAAAATATAATCACAAAATAATAATTCATATTTCCCAAATGTTCAATGATCAAGAGCTTGTATGTTTATGTGAGATGTGTGACATAACAGTAACAAACATCAGCTGAGTTGTGCTGCATAGTCTGATACACACACACACACACACCTTATTTAAATTTTTACATCCAAATGAGATATGAGAAAGAATGATGGATGATAGTTTGTGCCAGGATGTGAAGCTGGAACTGACACAACAGTGTCTCACAAGTCAGAATTTGGAACAGGGGATCCCAAAGGCAAAGACAGAAACTCTTTGATCTGTTAGCTCAAAAATGCCACAAAACTGTCATGTTCTGACGTTTAACCCTTTAACTCATTTTTATTGATAATGCAATGCTGAATAAGATAGTCACTAGTGCAGCACTAGTGATGATTGTGATACACGCTGTCACTTCTGGGATGTTCTGCACTTCTTTTCTCGATTTTATTTCTTTGTCTCATCTGTCATCAGTCTTTCAAACTCCTGTCACACATAGCTCTATAGAACTATTACTAATAGAAAAAAAGTATCTTGAATTAGAATCAGCAGTACAGTCAATCAGACAGAGCTAGGACACTGCCATAACTTTGCTTAATGACCTAATAAATACTGCTGCTGAACAACACATGTATCCAATATTTGCATGATGCAAACTGAACAACTCCTCCAGCTGCTTCACAATAAAAGCCTGGCAGCAAAGACAGAAAGAATGCTACTGTGAAGCTGCAGTTGCTGTTTAGCCACTGATGGTAGCTTATGTCAGTTAGGTTTTAATCAAGCTTAGAAGCTGAACTAAATCAACATTTAGACACATGAAAATTCTGCAGAAAAGGCATGTTTCATGTAGCCATGTTTTCTGTTGTACACTTCAAACTAAAATAGAATCCTCTGCTTAGATATGCTTCTTTTATTTCACCTGTGGAGGAGCAAGATAGATTATTATTATTATTATTTTTTTATTTTTATTTTTTTTTGTTTTTTGTTTTTATTACTATATTAATATTCCTGAACATTGGTACAATTTCTCAAACTAACCCATCCTACTTGAATGATTCGAAAAGAACTTTTGTACAATATTGAATATTATGTATGTAAAAGAGTAGAGAGCTAATTGCAACTATTTGGACCCTAGCTTAGTGCTGTTTCAAGTATGGTGACAAATATGATTGCAAATATGATTAAAATATCCCATCACAGTTTAACATGTATGCACTCACAACTCTGAACATCTAGGCTGAGCTGGTAACAACACCACACAAATAACAAACAAGACTATGTCAAAACCTTATATATGGCTGGACTGTGTATGAAACGCTAGAGGGCTTTTAATTTGAAACAGTCAGTCAGTCACAGACTTTCGTGTTTATAGGGCTGGCCCCTGCAGTCTAGCCAAAAATAAGACCAAGGCAACTTGTTTACACCTCACCTATGTGATATTGGTTTCAGAGGCAGTAAAGAATCTGCCATGAATGAAGGAAACACCAGCGGCCAGTAGTTTATCTATCTACCATCCATTCAATGGTGTTACAGGGCTGTGTGTAAGGATTTGGACTGTGATACATTTTCATTGTTCTGGCTCTGTGCTCCAGTACATTGGATCTGAAAAGCAACAATGACTCCAGAGGTTCAGGTTAAAGAGCTGGCTTTCATCTTTAAGGATGTTGGAGGGTGTTCCCATCCATATTGGCTGAATTGCGCAAGAATGATCACCCTTTGTATAAGGTCAACCCAATTTTAGTGTCCCCACAATATGTATGTAAACACCCTCTAATTAAAGCTGAAAGTCAGTACTTTAACCCCATAGACACTGTTTCATTTCACAGCCAATGCACTGAAGCCATATCAAGAGAACATGTGCTGCTGTAAATGCTTGCAAACAGCACTGTATATTGAGAGAGCGTCCGACTGCTCCTTAGACTGTTTTCACCACAGATGCAGGGTTCACAGTAATTAATACACAGCATGTACAGTATGAAATACAGCTTTTTCATGGTAAATATGTGAAAGGCTGGGCATCACTACTACAACAGATGGTAATATCATCTTCCAAAGTCCTTAATAAACTACATCCACAACTCTGGCACTCGCCTGCTCCTCCTGTGACCACATCACTCTTGTTCTGAAACACCTCCGATGGCTCCTGTCCCACACTGAATTCACTTCAAACTTCTCCTTGCTCTTAAAGCCCTTTATAACCAGACTCTCCTTCCTCACCTACCTCCTCCACCACCACGCTCCTTTTTGGCAGCCTCTGCTCCTCTGATGCAAATCTCCTTTCCCAAAATTCCAGGACCTTGTCCATAGCTGCCCCTTCCCCCTAGAACTCCCTACCCAAACACATCCATGACTGCTACAATCTTGCTTGTTACTCAAAGCTTTTAAAACTGCTTTTAATATTTAATTTCATATCCTGTGCTACTTAGCACCTGTAATGTGTTTTAGTTTACATTCTTTTAATTTGTCATGTAAGGCGTATATAAGTATCTCGAAAAGTGCTCTATAAATAAAATGTATTATTATCATTATCCTTTTAATCACCTTTTTGGAACATGTCACACTGAATGTATGAGATTAATAAGCCATCATCTGCCTTGTCAGTGACATTAATCATTTATCAAAAACCTTCCAGCTGACAGGTAAACCTGAGTCATGTGGAGACATGACCTTTATGTTTTCTGATTTACATGTATATTTGGAGACATTTAAAACTAAGATGGTCTGAATGGAAAGCTCATCTTAGTTAAAGGTTATGGGTCATAAAAATCTAAGAATGGGCATGTTAAAACATTCCATATTCCTAGTACTTCATTCACTCATTCAATGTCATTACTATAGTAAGGATATACATAATTAACATCATGGATTTAAAATAATCCTTCAAAACAATACAACCACAACAACTACTACATCCAACAATTTCTTACTTTATGTTGCTGTATGAATATAAGCTTTTAGGAGTGCTGCCATAAACAACAATCACCATGGTGACTTATAAACAGAGATTAATGTACTAGTGTGTAGGATTTAGTGGCATCTAGCGCTGAGGTTGCAGATTGCATCTAACTGAATATCGCTCTCCTTCCGGACTGAGAAGCTACGCAGTCCGTCAAACCTGCGAAAAATGCAAAAGGTCCTCTCTAGAGCCAGTATTTAGTTTGTCTGTTCTGGGCTACTGTAGAAATATGGCGGTACAACATGGCTCCATGGAAGAGGACCCACTCCCTATGTAGATATAAAGGGCTCATTCTAAGGTAACAAAAACACAACAATTCTTATTTTCAGGTGATTATACACTAATGAAAACATACTTATGAATATTATATTCCATTTCTGCCAAGTCTGTTCTGCTAGATGCCACTAAATTCTACACACTAAATACCAAGAGTCTAAATGCCCCATTAACAGCCACACCAATGGTTGCAACCACCCAAACAACCAAACATCTCCATCCATAATGAACTGCACAGTAAAGAGTCAATTAAAAACTGAAAAGAAAATATTTGAAATATTTCCTTATTCTCCCCTGCAGTCCTCTATGCAACTAGATGAACCCAACTTTAAACCCAAGGCTCCACTGTAAGGTGGAAAATGCTGAACACATTCAATTTTATGCATTTTTATTATGCTATTAATGACACAACCTAGAGAGCAGTGGGAATAAACTGAGTGGAAAACCTGAAAAAAGGCTAATGGTTGTTGATGTGACAGATCACCAGCCAGCTACTCCATTAACTACGAGGAAAGTCTAATAGGAAATATCTTCCATTTAATGAATTCAATACATTAAAGGAACCTGTTGGATGGAAAGCTATATTTCTAATTACAAAGAATATAAGAAATGGTAAGGCTGTAACATCAGAGCAGCAGTGGATGGTTTCATTATTGTTGCATACTGTATGTAGCTGCTCTGTCAGTGGGGGATATCTACTGAGTCTGTTGTAAATAACCATCAGGGCTGCAACATTTTGCATCTGCACAAATGTTCAGTTTCAGCTGAGTGTTTACTAAGACTGCAGATGTACACTGCTGCAGTTAATCACATTTGCACAAAGTGCTGTTACATAAGCACGTTGCATATTTCTAGAGTATTTTTGTGCTGCTGAACTTGAAATATTTGTTGAAGAGAAGACACTTTTGGAACTACAAGCATGGATTCATCCTTCAAGAGGAAAGCTCTATGTGAGAAAATAAATAGCCGGATGTCAACTCAACTAAAAGATCAGTGATTGAATGAATTTTGGTAAAACTTTAAAACTCCTTTGATTTGATCATCAAATGGATGAAAAATGTACAATAGCTCAGTAGCTATTACTGGCTGCTTCAATCATATGGCACTGACCCAAAGCAAGTCAAGAAAAATAAGCAAGAGAGCACTGCATGAAACAGAGAAGTAACAGTGTGAAAAAATAATAAGTTGTTACATTGCTGCTCACTTGTGTTGTGTTACAAGCTACTACTATAAATTCACTACTTCATGATGCATCTATTAATTCTCTCTTACTCACTGTTTCCACCTGCCTGTACTCTCTCTCTCTCTCTCTCTCTTCATGTGTCTGATAAAACAGTGCTGCAGATTTTACACCTGCTTTTCTCACATGTTAAATTTCAGATGCTGTGACCAAATGCAGACCAAACAAATTTTACCAGTGTAAAACCTCAGAACAGCCCTTTAGTCAAAAAGAAAAAACACAATTTGACTGTGAACACATAAAAAAGAGCAGAAATCTTTGGTAAATATCTCTAAAACTCTCTATATCTAAAAGTTACAATGAAGGATTTGTGGCAGACTCATTAAGGAGCTATCTTTGTTTAGTCAAGATTAAAATAGTGTTGCTCTGTGAGCCTGCTGATTTGATATTACACTGCTGCCTTTTGTTCCTTTTATGTGACTTTATTTTGTAGTTGTTGTTTGTCTGAGTCTTCTGTTTATCTCCATGCTGCTTTCCTGGCCAGGTTGCCTTTGAAGAGGTGTATTAATCTCAGAGGGATTCGAACAATTAAATAGAAATTCAATAAGTACAACTTGTATGCCGATATCTGCTGCAGTGCACTGCTGTATACAAGGCATGACAAATCTGTCATATAGATTAGCTGAAGTGCTTAAAAGAAAGGTGCACTAAAAGTCTGGACCATTCTAAAAATATATAATTAAGACCTTCACACAGGGATGTCAGTCAGTCTCCCGGCAGGTGCACCCTTTCTAACCTGTAATTCCTCTTCGGAGTCACAGTGTTTCTTCTTCAGCTTCTCTGTCAGGGTCTGTTTCCACTTGCACACGGTAACTAGCGAGGGCCATTTTCCTGGGCTCAAATTAAGATTGAGCCCCCTATTCAGGCTTCCCAGGTCCGGGGCCCAGCCCCGCAGGACTTCCATGGACAGTCTCTTCTTGAGGGTGCCGAGGCCCTCGGAGCGTGGAGGGGACAGGAGGTTGGGGACACTTCCTCCATGGAGAGTGTAGCCCAGGGATGAGTTGTTCATCATGCTGTCCCACTGTCGCTTCCCCATAAAGCTCATCTTGAACCTGGTTTTGTCCATCCAGATGTGCTCTGACTGGCAGAGATCACCAAGCAGGTCAGACAGCTTCTACAAACAACCAGGCATCCTGTTTATTTTAGTAAAATATATCCCAGTGAAGAAAGAAAGCTCAGTAATTTCCCACATCTTCACAAGTAAAATAATCCATGGATCAGCTGTACCTCTAGATACCAGCTTATACTGTATTTAAAATCAACTTCTCATCCATGAGCAGGAGTTTGGGTGGATTAGAGGTTGAAGTGCACACACCTGTCCTCTTTACAGCTGTGTTTTGGAGTGACACGGTGCATTCTTTGCATAGAGGGACTTTAGAACAATGGGTGCAGTGGAGCTGTGGAGGACAGATGGGTGATATCGCTCTAGGGGGGTGTAAGCCAGGGGAAACACTTGCGACACATACTCAATATATCTGATTGGGTGAGAGCTGCAGCGGCTGGGCCACAGATGTGGATCCGATTGGATTAGGCAGGGAAGAGTGCTGGGTGCTGGAGCCCACTGATATAAATCACATGGAGGCATAATTAATGCCTGAGGGAAGTCAGCTCTGTCAGGAAGCCAAAACTAGATTAGAGACAGATCAATGGAGCACGTCAGGAAAAGAGGTGGAGCATCAGTGGCCCATGCCACAGACAAATATACACCCATCCAAACACAAACACACCATAATGAGCAAAAAAACAAATGGAAACAACAACCTAGTCACTGCAGTGGTAGGTAAATCAAATACAATGCTGAACGCTGGCTTGGGGCTAATTGAAAATTCTCAGAATAGAGCTGCTTTAACCTTTTGTCTCGCTCTTTTGTGATTGGAGCAATCAGAGCGAAGAGGTTCAGCCAGAAAGGAGAGAGATGAGCGGTTTCATCTACTTGTCTGTCTCCTCCTATTCTTCCTTCCCTCACTTTGTGTTCTCTGTCTTTTTCATTTGCTCGTTTGTCAATGACCTCTTCTCTCTCTAGCAACCCACGACCATCTCCCTCCCACACACTGGAGTCTCATGTGTCTTCCTCATTTTCTCCCTGCCTGTCTTCCGGTGGATCAGGCTGCAGGAGGATGTGTGGATGTTGGAACAACTCAGGCCTCAGGCCCGGACTGCCTGGAAGCTGCGCTGCTCTCCGCTTCAGTGCTGGATGACCACAGGATTAGATTCGCCTGGCGTGACACTGATAACAACTTGCAGGTACACATAGAACAAGGTAGAGGGAAAGCAGAATGTGAAAACTGTACTCTGCTCACAGGAGAGCAGGCTTGACGGGCTTAAAAAAATTATAAGAACGAGCCAAAAAGAAAACCTCATCACACTGCCATGTTTCTCTGTCACTTGCTTCTCCAGATGCTTGACATTGGCCCTCTAAAAAACCCACTCGCCTATCATACTACTGGAGTGCACATCCATTATCGAAAGAAGCTGGTTCCCACGCAGCAAATGGCTGCTTTGCCATTGGGACATCATGAGAGGAACAACCACAGGGGAATAAAAAACAGACAGAGACTGATTTGGAATAGAACAAGTTAATCCATGAGAAAGGAAGTAGAGAGAGTAAAGAGATAAATGGCTAATAATAAACATAAATTACAATTATAGTCTCTAAAATGACAAAATTCAGTTACTAGTGCCTAAAAGTTTGTCTGATATTTATCTGAAACAGAGAAAAGCAAGCTAATAAGTAGCATTTGTGAAGCAACAACTAGTAAATGTTAATATTTTAAATGATCAATAATAAGAAGATTTTTAAAAAAATATTTAAATTAAAATAATTTTCCTCAATCAATTTATTATTTCAGTACTCACCTATCACCTATTTGATAATCTCTTAATACAAACATGTGATTGGTAGATATTTATGTACAATGACAATGAAAAGCAAGCAAAAAGAAAAGAAATGCTGTCTGGTTTCTGTGAATCCAGTCTGAAATGATGGAGGCAACAATCAGTGTTCAGCTGCTGGACGCTGACAAAGAGCAGAAAGGGTGAGGATGGTTCATGGTGATGAGAGGTGAGAGTGTGTTTGAAGAAGCTCTAGCAAACAGATGTCATTCAGGTAATTCTGGCAGTTAACACTGTACAAACATGACCCGTACCCATTTACTGTGAGACATCGCTGCTTCAAATCAAACTCAGACCGCCACAGTTAAACCAAGGCTACCAGCATTTCCAATTCATGTTCATAGATGAGATTTTGCCACGCTGCACAGGTAATATCAGCAGTTTGTTTACACAAAGAGCCTTTCACAGCAGATTAACTACAGATACACTCAAAGAACAACCATACTGTATGAGTGTATGTATACAACAGCTCTCTGCTGTCTTTAAATCTCCCCTCTCTCTACTCAGCTAATGATGCAGCATATGCTGCCTTCAAGTGCTCATCATAAATTATGACTTGTGATTTTTTTGGAAGTCCTCAGTTTTCACTTTTGGGACATTCAAGGACTTCTGTAAAAAACATTTCTAAGTAATTAATTTGAAAAATGTTGCAAGTGTTACATCTCTGCAACTTCAGTATTATACAAAACCCTCCCCTGTCATATTTGTGTACTACATCGTTGGCTTATTTATGTGGGCTCAATTTGTAATTACGATATCTCTGAACCCAGACAGCGATTCAACAGCTGTGGGGGTTTCTGTGATCCAGGCTAAGTCCTTTGAAATAAAGCAGAGTTTGCTGTGGACAGCTGTGGAGACAGATTAATTTGAGGTGTTTGGAGAGCGAGCTACCGTTTGAAGTGGAGAGCCAGGTAGCCCTCAATGACTCTCACTTGCCCTGCGATAAAATGACAGAGAGAAAGGGAGAGACTGTTGTGCTCATCACGACCACATACAGTACAAAGATATAGTATTTACAGCTCTGCTGGGACTGGGTGCCATACAACAATTCAGCAACTCAACTGTTAAAGGTTTTGTTTGTTGTATATCTCTTCAGGATGATGAGAGAGGGCATGCAACAAAGGTCCCAGACTGGAATCAGACAGGCCATGTTGAGGTCATATGGTACGCATCTCAACCACCAGGCCTCAAGGACTGTAGAGATTTTTGATAGAGAAATACACCCTCCATTGACTCTAGAATATGCAGCTCAAGAGACAGAACAATATTTATTTAAAGGGGTTGGGAGGGTGTTATTATTACTATTATAAAAAGTATTTGATGATGATTTCAGATGAGCGATAATGTTATAATCTGATTAGTTATGTGATAGTTTAATGTTGCACATGATAAGATAAAAGAAACACACCTTCCCTCATGTACATCATGTTTGATCCTGTGGTAAAATCATTTTATAACAAGAAAGCATCACAATAATATAAAGAGTACAGAAAATATCTATTCTAACATCTGGCAGTTATAATGACTCATTACATCATTAACAATATCAAATTACCCTGAGTCACATTATTTGGCTATTCTCCGGTTATGTCTATTTATTCCTCAGCTCCTCTCCGGTTCTGATCCTGAAACAGCAACACAGACAGTACCTGTAATATGATTTTAACCAGGATACAAAAATGGCCCAAATCATATAACCTGATCAAAATCATTTCATGTCAGGCAAAACCTATCCTTTCATGTCAGCTGGTGACTCACCCTTACCTCACTAGCACTGGTTTGCTCATCTCACTGACTGTAATATAACCTGATATCTGTGGTCCAATTTTAGACATGGTCCTTCAATTCTCATTTTTTTGCCATTGTGTTGCGTTTTTGTAAACAAAATACTAGCACTACATAATAAATATACAGCGAATTGTTGTGAAACAGTAGATCACAAATATATTACAAGATAGAAAATCACATATCAAGCCTGTTCTACTAATGAAGCTTCTCTACAGTATTACATTATTTTAAAGAACATTTTTGAGAGAAACTTTAAAATGAATACCTTTCTGTGGGTGCCTTTATTGTAGCAAAAGCAATACCAAAGTAATGGTCTACAGTGGAAATAAGAATCTTTAAATCATTTATAGAAAGGAAATTTTCTGTGAGGACTTGACACATGGGTAAATTTAGATGCGGTGTGGATAGTGCAGATCCAATAATTGAAAAGAGTTCTTTTCCAATTTGATTTCAAAGCACTGCTGCACGGACTTGTTCTGCTACAGGTAAGGTCTGTTTTAATCGAAACGGAATAATAAGTAGTGAGGAGAAAATCATTCATCCTGAGAAAGGAAAGAAAAAGAAAGGAAAGAGACTGATATACAACATCCAACACTACTGATACTGAACATGAGTTTTAGTTTTAACTTCTGTGTCATTCAATTGTATGAACTTGAGATTCAATAGCAAGATTTAGGTCAATATTGTTTTCCTTCACTGAAGTGTTGGGAAAAAAAGAACATTTCTGTCTTTTTGAAAGGGAGGAACATTTTACTGAGCAGTTCTTGGAAAGCCATTGCCAAGACAACAAATCAATTTCATTACTCTCAAACTAAGACTCGACTAACTGAATTCTTCAAAACTGTGAAACTTTCAAATATTCTATACATGGTCAATTCAACAAACATCCGATGTGAAATCCTGCAGCTTGCCAATGAAAAAAGAAATGTGTTGGTTTAAAATATCACAAGCGACACAGAGCTCCAATTAGTTGCTTCCCAGCTGTGTGGAGGAAAGTCGACTCTCATGTGCCTCTGTCGGTGCTTTACGCATGGCTACACATACACACATACAGTGCATGTACTGTATTTACACACTCACATGCACATACCCACACAGCTCCATCACCTTGTGCCACCACAGTCCAACCAGCAGGTCACTTACTAAGGACTGCAAACGGTGCTGGAAATACATATTCTGAACCTCTTTTTTCCACAAGTACATTCAAAAAATCTCACATTTCCAAAACCTATTTATCTCAAATGAATAGTAACTCATACACACACATAAAAGATTATGTTTTTTGCTCATAAACAGAATATTGTTGTGTTGAGAACATCATACAAGGATGGAAATGTATCAACACTCTCTGTTAGTTACCTCACAAGCTTTAGTTTAACAGAATAGGCTACTCTGGATCTTTTATACATGGATCCTCTATCAGGTTCACCATTAGATATACACAGCAGTTATATATTATTTTTGTGCTATAGGCAAATGCATCATCTCAATGCATTATATCCATTACTGGCCCCTTCCACCCCTCACCCCTTTAGGTAAAATACAAGCACTCTACTTCAGTGTTCTATCAGCCTCCACATCCCCCCCAACACACACACACACACACACACACACACACACACACACACACACACACACACACACACACACACACACAAACATTCGTTGCTAAGCAGCACACTGCTTTTTGTTCATGTGAATGTGGCCTTGGCACACACACTGCAGGGATCACAGATTACATACGTAGCTAGAGTATAATCAGTAGGACTGATGCTGCAATTATTGGTGAGCCAGTTGACAGTGGAAGTTGTAAGTATCACAAGTGTGATGACAAATAGTGGGGGGGGGAGTGCGTCAAAGTGTGACAAAAGACAAACGGAAGGAACCCGAGGCCCACGGATGGTTTAAAGGTCAAAAAATGGGCTAGTGGCCAGAAGTGTTTCTCATTTAGCTAAAACACAAAAGGTTGGAAGAGCAAGAAGCAAGAGCAAGAAACTTTGTCCACTCACGAGCTACTATCGTGGTGCCTTTCAGCAAGGATAGAGGCACTAGATAATAGTTAAAGTTGTGCTGTTCAGCTGCTGGCTGACAATAGAAGAAAGCAGCCAATCCAGGAGTCTCGAGGGACCAAAAGCAGATGACTGTACTTGCTTGGGCAGCGCTCATATGTTAATGTTATGTTATACGTTAGTGCCTGAAGGCCTTTGAATGCGTGTTGTTGAAGTCAGAATATTTGGAGTTCAAAGTTCAGTATAGTCGCACTTTGGCGCCAAAACCTGGCAGAAAATCAGAGGAGAGTGCAGCTGCTCTCTCTATTTAAAATTATGGTCTTACTAATGGTGTAATGTTGCTCTTCCACATCTGGAGAGCAGAGAAATAGTCTAAAGACCCGCTAGCAACCTCTAGAGGCTGTACAGCTCAAAATGATCCATAACGCAAAAGTGTTGGATCCAACAAACTACATACTGAAATCTTACAGCCTGACTAGAAACCGAGTCCAATTTTCAAAGTTTGTTCTGAGGGTGGTGCTAGAGGAAAGGGCATGGGTTCAGTAAAATCCAGAGGTTTCATACACTAAGGAGCATGCATGTGCATAGAAAATTTCATGGCAATTTGCACTTTATATTATGGGATGCTACGGTGCAAAGCTGACATACTCATAGCCCTGAGGAAAGCATGGGGTGTCCAAAATGAAAAGACTTTATCCTTTAGGGAGCCTGAATGTTTTCAGTAAATTTCATGACAGTCTGTCCATTAGGTTTGAATATTCCTTGCAGACCAGTGGACATTTTGGCCCGATGGTGGCACATAAGGAAAAAGTCAGTGGGTCACCAAAAACATTAGGATTATTCCCATTGAATATCCACAGCAGATTTCATGGTAATCACACCAGAAGTTTATTTCAGTGTGAAATTCTGATCTGATGGTGGTGCTAAATGGGAGGTCAAGGAGTCGGCTAAATATCTGCATTCAATTTCAAGAAAATTTGTCCAGGGCCATCATCAGCAGCCTGAGGCCCTGCCACTAGCAGGGCAAAAGTCTGATTAAGTGGATTCATTTTTCAGTCCTATATTCAGCCACATCTGTATTTGTATCCCCCAGGCAATACACATCTCACTCTCTTGAAGATGAGTCCAAACAGCAACATTGTGGGAAAAATGAGTATCCATAGGCAATGGAGGAAAGCTCTCTGTCCTGTCAGTATAGTATATTCGCAGTCAGGCTCATCTATCAGATGACTCCAGCGGGAGAATCTGCTTGTGAGAGCAGTGTCTGCAGTGTCAAAACTTGGCTGTGCTGAAGGCAGATGACTTAAAAGATGTCAGTGAAGAAAACCAGTGTTCTGGGACAGAATGACTGAGATAGGCGAGTCTGCTGTTGCTTAATGAGTTGAGATAGAGTGAGCTTCTGAGTTCCCCTGTGCGTGGGCAGGGTCAAAATGCAAGATTTGGCTTTCTAGGCAGCAAGGTCTGCATACCTCCCTGCTCATTCTCCCTTCCAAATGAGGCAGAAAAGATGCAATCGAGCAAAGTCAACTAATTTACCTAAAGTCAAATCACTAAGACATACGTCAACAGCACTATTAATCAACAGGTGAATTGAAGTACCACTTCTTGCTGCAGCACTACCTAAACTGTCCATTTTGACTGTATAGAGCAACACCTCCCATGTAAAAACTATCAAAGGCTGTGTTGGTGTTTGAGTTCAGCAGTAGTGTCTTTCACACAGATCTGTCATGAAACTGTATTCTCTACCTGTTTTGTCAACCCAAAGTGAATCAGTAAAGCATGCACAGCAGTGGACCTACCTTGTCTTTCAGCATTTTAGCTTTCCGGCTGTTCTGTACAAGTCGTCTCCCTAGCTTCTTGGCATACCAAATAGAGGCAAACATAGCGACAGGTGAAATAATAATGTTCTGTGGTCTGCGGTGACAGCCCAAACGGCTCTAGCTGCTGCCCATCTGGACTGAGTGCTCCTTTTCAGCAGACTGTAGTGCAAAGCGAGAGCAAAAAAGAGAGGGAGGGAGAAAAGACGGGATGATGCTGAGAGAGGGAGAGTGTCTGCACAGCAAAGTCAGGTCTCCGTCAGCCACAAAAGCAAGGGGAGGGAGGGAGAAAGAGAGAGACGGAGGGAGAGAGAGGCTAAGGGAGAGAAAGGGAGGAGGGACCACTGCTTTCCACGTGGAAACAGCATCTTCAGCACCAATTGAAACCTGCTGAGAGGCTGTCAGCAGCTCCCTCTTTCCAGAGGTGGAGGGGGGAGGAGGATGTGGGTGATGCTCTGCTCTCACTATACCAACACCACTCATCATTCTAAAGCCAATCATAAACAGCAAAAAAGAAACACTAAATGCAACATCACATGTTTAGCGGGCGAAATGATGTGTTTCACTAGTGAAAATATCTTTTTTCAAAATCCAACTGAAATCCCTTTTACTCATCCCTTTTACAGTAAAAAATGTCAACATGTTTAAATGTATTTTTTAATAGTTTTTATTATTAAAAGGAAGAAAAAAAATATTTGGGGAAATATCAGAAATGCTCTGTTTTGTCTCAGGCGTGTGTGTTTGATTGAGAGCAGCTGGCAGGTTTGCAGCATGCTGGTACACCGAAGGGAAAAAGAGACAAAGTAAACAAACTTGTGCTACATCTAATGTGCAGACTGTGCGTTGTCAGTAGAGGTATTGAGGAATAAGAACCACGCCAGCATCTGACAGCACCGAAGTGACATTTGCAGGTATGTTTACTTGCTATTTAATGTGCTGTAGCTGAGCAGCTAATTACTGTAGCTATCTAGCATGCAAACTGACGTTAGCGGTGCCCTTTTCCCTGGTGAATGTTTGTTTGGTGGCTCGTACAACAAGCTAAGCTGCAGGACAAGATGTGTGTTCATGTTTGTAAGTTGGATAAGAAGGAGACTACAGCAGGAAAACTAATGTGGGTTGTTGTTCAGAGTCTGTGGCTCTTGTGTTGTGTAGCAGGATGCTATCAGGCTCAGTGTGACCGTCTGATCTGCTGATAACAGAACACTGACAATACTGCTTTATGCAAAGATCTGATTGGCTGTATCAAAACATCTATGTAGTGGTATTCCATGACATTAATACAAAACTAGGTGGCACCATCATGAAACCAAAAAATATAAAATTGGTTTCAGATTTTTTCTCAAAGGAGACCACTAGAAAAGTGATTTACAGAGCACATATGTATGCTGTAGCAGATCAAGAAAATGCAGTTACATTTCTGTGGGTAGTAGTATGCCAGTAGTTCTCACTGGCATATGGTTCACCTGTCTTTCTTGGGATCAAATGCATGGGAAATGTCTTCTAAAACATGATGTGATGATTTCTTAGGCCATTGTTTGTTTGGCTACACTCTAAACTGATAGACCAGTTGCTCATCTGTTGCATTTCGAATGAATTGGAATAAAACTTAAGATGTAGAAACTGTAATACTTCCTAGAAGCCATTTAAGGCATTTAAAGTGTAAGTGATATGAGTAAAAGACAGCGAACAAATTGCTGTAGTCTTATAGTAATACAATACAACAGAGAGAGAGGATCTGAGCATTAGTCAGTTGCCAATATCAGGAGTTAAAGATGTGTTTCATTAATGTGCCAGGCACTGACATCACACCTCATAAATGAGCCATATTAACACTGCTGTCCCATGCATCAACTTCCCCTTCCTCCCTCCCATCTATCAATTCTGAACCCACGCAATTCTGCATTTTACCTCTGGGCTGCAATTCATACCTCTCAAATCAATTGGTCGACTTGCTTTGCATTCAAATAATTCTGCAAAAGAAACTCGAGGAAGACCACAAAGAGGTCTGTTCCTCCCACATCAGGATGTGTGTTTTGACAGCGTATTCTGGATCAACCTCCCATAATAACACGTCTGCCCTTCTATCACTAAAGAGTAGGAGCGCTGCAGGCTAATTGCCAGGAAAGATGACACCACACAGCTGAACAATGATAAACTACAGGGTGGGGAGGATGACGTGGCTGTGTTTTTCTCTGTTCCAAGAGCCTCAGCCTGGCTCGTCTTGTCCTGCTTTGTCCTAAAACAGAGATTTCTCTTTGTAATCACTGCAGATGGGTGTGATCGATAACATTTTACAATACACACATCTTTTGCATATCTTCTTCTGTCTGAATCTCACAGTATGAGTTAACTTTTTGGTCTGCATACTATATTGTATTTAATTGAAAATTTAAATAAAATGAGTAGAGAGAAAGTGCTCAATCAGCACTTGTCTCAGCTTTTTCTACCTGCAACAGAATACACACACAGAACCGAGTTATTGTTTCTCCCTACAAATAAGGGTGGGGTTCACCAGGACAGAAATATCACAAAGCCAAGGCCTAGATTCAATTATATTGCAATTCTCAGTTTGTGATACATTAAACTGGTGGTTGTTGTGAGAAAATCCAAACCTTTTGTAATTGCAAGGACAAACAGTATTAGATCAACAATTATGCCTCTTACTAATACTGTGCCTCTCTGGATATCACAGCATATTAATGTCCGTCAGTCCCCTTGATATTACTAACAGCAAAATCCTCAAAGTTGCCATGGGGACATCCATTGATCACTGTTACTGTCTCCACTATCTTCCAGACTGTTTAATGAGAATCAACATGCTCCCCGAAAAATGGCATTCATGCAACACCTGGTGGTAAAGGAAATAAATACCGCAAATTATCTTATGATGAATGGTAATTTCAGACTTCAGCATATATGTTGCCTGATATAAGGGCAGATTTCCAATCAGAAGATTGTGCTAATTATTGAAATGTAAAATGGGACTAATAGCTTTAGAACATGCTGAGGAAAGGCTGTTATATTTGACATTTACGCAGCAAAGCGGAACATTTTAGGTGGCATTAGTGATTACATTTCCTCTGCTTCATTGATTATTTATGATGTGTCTCAAACCTGAGTCTGAGGCCACACTTCTTATCGGCCACACTCAAAACCACCACCGTGTGTTTTTTCATAGCTTCACAGATGACTCAGTTATACATGATGTTGGTAAAGTCCACCAACCATAGACAGCTGGCCTAGGAGGGCAGAAACATTTTGCTGATGTCTGCTGAATCGACATTTCTTGCCATGGGTTCCAACGATAATATTCTCTCTTAGTCGTCTTAAGTAAAATATTAAAATGAGGCTGGCAATTTATTATATTCTTCTTATTGTCTACAAATCTCATGTGCAGAGCCAAACCAACAACATTCTACTTACAAGTAATGTGTGTGTATCCAAAACCTGATATATCTCACAAGTAGTACTGAAGTTCTTTGAGAAATTAACAATGTAGTACAAAGTCAAGAGGTTGTTACATGTGGCACAACAAGCTAGTAAAGCTCTGTAAACGGAGCTGTGTTCCCTCTAAGTGGCGTCTGCCTTACACAGAACTACTCTCCGGAGACTGAAAATGTGATCGCTGTCATTAGTCTTTGGAGCTGTTTCTAAACAAGCTAATGTGACCAAACTCTTTGCTGAGATGAAACATGTCACCCAGTGCAGCGGTGTGGCTCATTGACATGTTTTTAATAGTTTTTGGACAACAATGGAGGTATGGCACAGAGGTATAAGATATATCAGGCTTTGGATACATTTACAAATCTTGTAAGTAGATCAGCAAATCAAGTGACAACCGAACAGTTGAACAATGAGCTGAAACTTGCTATAAATCTCAGTTTAGCTGATACTATCACTGACAATTCTGTAGGTTCATCACTACGAGCCACGCCCAACACATTACACACTGTAGTCACATACATCGTTATTATAAAAACACTGATTTTAGCTGATTTAAAGAAACGATATTTGTGAGTCTACAAATACATACTAATGATAGTACCAGCCTTTGTTGCACTATAGGAAACACATGCAATGATATGGTGGAATCACAGAAGGAACTTTTGTATTCTTTTATATTTGGTTTGGTATAGTGTTGTATTTTTATGTGTCTGCTACTGAGAGCTTGGCATGTCAAGGTTGGTTAGTCCAGGGTGGCTGGATCCACACTAAGTGCAGCTGATTGTGATAGGCTGTCAGGCAGGGCTGGAGGAGGCCTTGGCCATCTGGAGCGAAGGGTCCTGATGTCCCCAGGGTCGCACTCAAGTTATGTGCATGTGCAGGAGGATACACAACTTTCTGCCTGGTGTGTATGTGTGTGTGAGAGGTCTGTTTGGTTGGGAGGGGAACTCAGCAGGGATGAGGCAGATCTCGTCAAGCCATCCTTGGCCTTGTAAAGGAGGTCAGCCGCCTGCATTTGCATTCTCTTATTCTCTAAAAACACTTGCAAAAGGTTGAAATTTCCAGGGACTAATGGGGAATATTATGGCGAGGGATTGGTTATGTAGGTTAGTAGAAAACTGAGAATTGTCATTTCATATTTTATACACAGCATTATCTGGATTTTAGATATCATGAATGTTTGCAAAAGAGCAGCAAGAGGGAGCGAAATAAATCAATGCTGATAGAAGGTTGCACACAAAAACAGTATTTGCATCTGTACCAACACATTATTTTGACAAAGGTAAATTTAAAAACTATCTTTTCACATTCTTCAGAAAAGGATATCCTCCAATATATGCATGTCTTTACAATTATAGTGAGGATAAGATTGACAGTCACCATAATCAGATCCTAAAAAGACTTGCAATATAGTTACTCTTCTAATGTAACTCATGGAAATGTTACAGCTGAACTATTCAAAGTGACAAATAACTCCATTGTTCAAAGCAGGTACGAGTGGGTATATTTATATTCATGAGTGGCTTATTCTTACTTTTCCCATTGTATGGCTATAATAGGACAAAATGGTGAGGAGGGGGACAAAAACACAGATTTTTTGTACGAGAGAGGCAGATATAATAGTAACAAAGACAGAGAAAAACAATAAAACTAAGCAAAGTGAGACAGAATGCAAAAAGTTGTCCGAAATCTATTTTTACACCAACAAACTACCTTTCAAATAGCCACTGTCTAGTCATAACAACATGTAAATAGAAAGATTTATCAAGTATTTCAATCAAAAACATTTGATATACTGTATGCTGCATGTCTAATTCTCCCAAAATGTGATTCCAAACAGACAAACGCTTAATTAAATACACACATACAATGTTGAACTTTCAGAGCTGCCTGACACTGACATATTGAACCGTTGAACCGGGCCATTGACCTTGACTGGCTGGATGATGATGCGCCATAGGCCAGTGCACATTGAAACACACACACACACACACAGATCAATAACTACCAAATACATATTCTTTGGTACTATGCAGTACAGTTCTAGATTACAGTATCTATCATTTCCAAAAAGTAATCAAAGGAAAACCTTTCAAGAGTGGCAGCAAAATGTCAAAAACAGTAGCATATCTACATTTATATAGTGAAGATTTCTCAGTCATTAATGTATGTTTAAGAAAAGGATTTTCATATTTTGATTGTACTTTTAGCCAAGATCAATGTATTTACATTTTCATATCAGCACATTCCTTGTTTGCATATTGTTCCAGATACTTATTCCATAGAAAGTGTTCATTAAAGATCAGCCCTTTGTACAGCCATGCATAAATCATAAACAAAGCAGCTGAACACTAGATCATGACACACCCTGAGAGACTGCTTCTGCATGTAGATATGATACATGTGGTATATCATTTTTATTTGGAGTTTGTGTAGTGACACACAGTGGTTTATAGATACACCTGCATACCAATTTGCATACTATAAATGCTATCCTGAATCTTTAGTGTGTATCTGTGATGTGGAGTGGATCGTGTCTGATGGGGCTGTTTGATGATGTATAGGGTCAGAGGGGTTTCAGAGGGGGGTAATTATGGGGCAGCTTCTTAATAGTCACCTCTTTTATCTGCAGCACCCTCAGCTGTGATGTAAAGCAAAGCACGAGCAATGCAGCCTTTCAAGTTATTGTATATAACACAATGCCTTCCCAGAAATAGAGCTGTCACAGTCCTTTAATCCAACCATTTCTTTGTTTACCAAATATGCCTGTATCCCTATACCTATTCTTATATATCTATGACATGATATATTTATATACTGCCAAATGAATCATGAAATTGACTTGGTTATTACATAGATAAGAGTGGTGTAACCCACTCCACAGGCACTCAGTTTTGTACTTTCATAATGTTGGGACTACTTGTGAGACACAATGTAGCACAGGCTGAGATATCCTGACCAGAAGTCTCTATTACTAGTATAGATGATCCAATAACCGTAGGTCCTACACTTCCCACTACGCCACTCAATAGCATCTTTCATGAGACTCTCCCTGCCTGGTAAACACCCACCGTTTGTAACACAGCCCTCTACGCCCGAGTTATTACTCTGAAGTGATGTCATATGACTAACTGAGCCACAGAGGACATTATGAAACTATATTCACCGGCTGTGTAGTAAATGGACTTGGATATTAAATTGGTGGAGTAGCCGATTTCACGTGTCACCACAAGTGCTTCATAGTAAATAGGGTGGCACATTTGGCCAGCCTCTCTGCACAGTTTTCATCACAATCATATGTGATCTGTTATGACTGTATCCTCTAGTTTAATTAGGATGATAATTAGTTAAAGATAATTTAAGTGTTACTAGACTGAAATTTTAATTCTTGCAAAAAATTGGGATGAGCTATCAAAGATATTGTTGTGTAAGGTGTTTCTTTCCAGATGTTCAACATCTCAATATTTGGAACAGTTATCAGATAAAATGTGTGTGTTTGCTTTGACTCCATTAACATTACGTATGATTTAAAGACATCTTATTCAACTTTGTACGTACAGCAACAACATGTTGGATGTACAAGCATTTACCATTAAGTGCTTTTATTTACAGTGATTTTAATTCCAAATCTGACAATGTGGAATTCAGCTGAAACAAGCACTCCTCAAATCTAATGAGCAGCCCTGTAACGCTTTCACAAAATATATTCCTGAAATTTGCATAAGATGCTTTAACCAGTGAAAACACAGGCTGAATTTTGACAGTTCAACATTAAAATTAGAGCGGCCATGTATTCAAGCTGTCGCAGTCAAAAGGAGCAACTGTTATCTGGCTGATGTTTCTTGGTGAAAATAAAAACATCTACATTTTCATTTTTAATACAAATGTGAAAAATGCAACTGTTAAGGGAATTAAATATTCATGGAGGTCATTGTTGATTATTTTGAGGCCATACCTGGATGTCAGATTTGTAAAATGCAACTGCTTAAACAAAAAATTGTCTTCTTTGAAAGTCTGAATGAATAAAATAGGTCTGCACACATCCAGCATGTCCCACATGATGCTAAGAACCAGCCTTCAGCTACAGTCAGGCTCCATCTCATGATTTGAGAAGCTACAACAGCACTCTGTAAATTCTAATGGCTGTTTCTGTTTAATGGCTTTCCATTTCCCGTTTCCTCTGTTTAAGAGCTGACCTCTTTTAAATTCTGCCCTATTTTTTTTTTTTTTAAGATGTTCTCTTATGACAATATTAAACGAACTGTTCAATATATCCTACTTCTTATTCTTCGGGTGTTGTCACCACCTTTAATTCATGTTCACCGATGCTTTTTCTATCAGCAAAGGAAAAAAAATAAAATGATTTTAAGATAAAATGGCTAAAGTGCACAAAATTGACCTCTTACAGAAAACCACTAAGAGCAAATCAATTTTGGAGGATTCCACAGTGTGTCTGAGTGTAGACAACAAGCACCGAATCTTTCACAGAGATGGCGAGATGGGTTTTGGGGTTATTTGCAGTGCATCATTATGTTCAATCTAGGTCTGATAGTAACTCCTTGTGAACAGACCATCAGCAGAAGAGGTCAGTCGCACTTATTGTGACATTTTGACTCCTTGTGTTTCCTCTCTCCCTTTCTTTTCTTACTTGTTAGTTTGCTGTCTTGAAATGATCTTTACTCCGACAGCATAGAGAGATAAGAGAAAGGCATCTGAAGTACTCACAGAGGGTCATGAAGCGCACACACGCAATTACATAGGCCATCTGTGAATGAACACAGAAGAAGCCGAGACACCGTGTCAAGTGTGTATGAAAAACCTCATCCAACAGAAATAAAGCCTTACCAAGCCTTGCACTGCATACAACTATATGGTTCCAGCATCACATTATTTAGTCCCCCCAAAACCTTTCATTGCCCATCCCAGGTTGCCACTGAGAGAGAAATCTGTGGTAGACAAGACTATGAAATGGTTCTGAAGGCATTTGTTAGTATTTGATAGTAATATTATAAAGAAGAAACTCAAGTTTCAACCTTTATCCCCTCTGTCCAATAAAAGACAAAGAGACAACAAGCCCAGGCAGATTTTCAAGAATTGTCCAAATGTGACTGAAGCAGATGGGCACTTTGCTAACAGTCTATCCACAGAAGAAGAGAAGACATTTTAAAGAATCTCTTTGATGACTACAAGTCTAGACGGTTCCTTCGACCCAATTAAAGAGACAGAAAAGTGCTGTTTTATCAACTGTGTAATAAATATTCATGCATTTGCTATGGTGAATGGAATTTTCTGTGTAACCTATAGATTACAATGTAGCCTGAGTGAAGCTTTTTCATCCAAATCTTGCCCATGTCAGCCATGTTTGGGTCTGTAAAACCCTGAGCAAGTTTGTCTAATGGAAAGTGCCTTGCCCCTTAATATTACAGCACTATAAATGAAACTGGTAGGGCCAAAAGAAAATTTTATTATGAGACTTAAAAAATATGATCTCAGCTCAGCTAATGCAAGGTAATCTGAAGAACTGATAATTGAAAGCAAAGGACTTAATGCTAGCTCAGTTTAAAATAAGCTGTACTGTTTAACTGGTAGCTACGTGCCACGGCTAGTTGCATTTTCATCAAAGGTCAATTCTGCAGAATCAGGTTTTAAGAAGCAAAATGTTGACTACTGATAGGAGGCAGGATGTGGACTATGTTATGGTTCTGCAACAAAGTTACCATGGCTACTTGAAAAAAGACCCTGATGTTTGCATTTCAACCCTCACTTCAACATACAGTAATTTTTTCTGTTGAGCAGCCCCACACAAATTGGACAACAAGGCAAAAAGTTCTTTCAAGGTTAAGACTTTAGTCATCTGTAAAGTGATTGGATTAGAGGAAATGTAGTTTTTGCTATTAAATCTTACACTAACTCATCATATTGTTAAATGTTAAAATCCAAGAAGATATAATCCAGAACACATTTTGTAGTGTAGTCTGTCACTGAAAATTACACATCATCTTGAGGCAGACTGTGTGTCCTTACTTCATTCCACCCATGGGGAAATAATTACATAACATACTTCTGTGTAAACTTTGTTTTGCCTTTGAGATGCAGCTGCTCACACATCATAAAACAAATCAATTACAGATCAATATCAACGCAGGAAATATATACAGTATATGGTATACTGTATATAATCTTTCAAAAGAGTTACTTCAGCAAACCTAGAAATACAGTAAATCTACTCAAAACTAGTAAAATCTCTTCTCAGATTACTGAATCAGACAAAAGGTGAGGGTGTATCATAAACAATAAAGCTGCAAATCATGTCTGAGCTGACAGCTTGTATGTTCACTGTTGTTACAGTGCTGTTATACTGCACTGTGTGCTCCCCTGGGTCTGGACTCAGAGTAGCAGTGAGCTCAGGGCAAATATTTGAATTAACATCTGCCTGTGCCATGCAGTGCTGTCTTTTATACAGGTACAGATACTAAACCTGATTTTTGGGAAGAAGAAGAAGAAGAAGAAGAAAAAAACAAAATAACAAAGGCATCTCCCAAAAAGCCAACCTGCAGTGCAGCGTCTTTTATTGACTTAGTGCCAGGAACACTGTTTCAATGTCAACAAACAAGAAATAAATCCATAAAGAAGCAGGAAGATAAAACACTATCTATCCCCCTCATATAGAAAATGTCTTCCATATATTCCTAGAGCTGGAATCCTTCTGAGAATAGATTCAGAGTGATGGAACTGTTGCTTTATTGTCACATCATTCTGTCCTCATAATAATCAGCCAGTTTCAAGGACACTGTCACTTATCAATTTGTTTTCCCCATGCAGCCCAACAAAAACATTCACCACCTAGATACCTTCTTTTTCACTCTGATATGATTTTCAACTGGGAGGAAATACATGTCTTGTCATTCTGACAAAATAAAGTGTCCTGCCATCAAAATCTGCTGAACCTCCATAGGCTTTATTCCAAAAAAGAAAGTCCAGGTGAATTAGTGTAGTATAACTTTAAATTTGACATCTGTTTACTGCGTTTAAATTACAGTCCACAATACAGAGTAATAGATGCACATATATTTTGTTTCAGTGTAGCCTTACATCATTTATAAAGTTTGTACTAATAGTTTCACTGTTTCAGGGTGCTCCTAACCTGTTTGGTGTGTTTGCCTGTGTAGTGCAGTTACTTTGGACTGGTGTGAAAGCTGTCAATCAAACTCCAGTATGGACTAAACAAGCAGAGTTTGACTGAACTCTGGTGCTTTGTGGAGTGAAAACAAACAGACCACAGCATGATAGTAGATATGTGATGAATTCAAGACTACTATTACATCTGCTGGTCCTGAAGTGTGCAAATAATTTGGTAACCATGGTAACATGTATGTTACAGGGGATCGTTCCTGATCCATCAGAAAGTGAAGAGTTTAAACACAGGTGTGTTGTGCTTGTGCCCTACTCTTTGTATTTTGGTAGATCCTCATTAAAAAACGAGGGAAACATAGTGAGCACCTCCACTCCTAAGTCATCTAATAGAAAAGACTCGTCACTATATAAAATGAGGTCTAGTTACAGTTGTGACAAACGATGCTCATAATCAGTTATTTCTTTGTGAGCTCTTTGTGATTCAGTGCTGCACTATTAATAATACTACTAATGAACTACTAACTCTTACTCTAGTATATGATGAAGCACTTTGAATGTCTTCTGTGTTTTAAAGGTATACACATACATATAAACGTGCCTTGAGTGCAGAAAAAAAACAGTCCAAAAAAGTGGATGTGATTCTCAATTTAAAGTCTTTAGTTTAAACAACTCCACAGAATCCCATCATGAGGTGCATTTGTGCAGGGTTTGCCTGGAAATGATTCTCCCATCCTCTTTATTACACTGTTGGTGGCACTGTTGTTTTACACGGCTGCACCAACACACAGTGGCTTGAAAAGCCAATCTGAGAGTTTTCACCAGGCAATCAGGGCCTCCCATTGAGTGGATGAGAAGAGAGAGAAGGAATTATGACAACAGGGAGTGGATCACAGGAAGCCATCTTTTCCCCATGGGATAAAAGTTTGCACTAAGAAAGTGCATCGTTGATCCTCCCCTCTCCCCCTCGCCGAGCATAAACCAATGACTGCTGCTGCAACTTTCATTAAACTGCTGTTTATTACTCACAAACTTCACCCTGCCTGAGAGAAGTAATTGCTGCCAAAAAATGCATGTGTTTTTACAAGCTGATATTACCATGGAAAGAGAGTGGCGATCGATAAACAACGCAGCAGTTAGAATCAATAATGTCTTCCCTGAGTCACTTTCCAATCTGTGGTGCTTGATTTGACCAGCAAGGGAGGGGTTACACTTCCTCTGCTCATAGACAAACCATAATTCTTACCTCCCTGCTACCTTTACAATTACACTGGCTGTATTAAAGCAATTTTTCATTCAAAAGTCCCAAGGCTGAGAGGAAACAAATAGGCTGAGCACAGAATTCACAGTCCTGTTCACGACTCCTGTACACACTGGTCCCTCTCACTCTGCCTCTCCCACACTCACATTAAGGGTTGAGTCAGGTCCTCCTCTACACCACCAGAGAACCAACTCATCAGGGAATTACACCCAGAGAGAGTTTAGAGTTATCTAAGCAGATGTTGAGGTGTGACAATGTTGATGTAAAACCGCAGAGAAGAAGTGAAATGATGTATTTTACATTTATTTTCATAAGTGATTTATCATTTCATTATTCAGCTGATGTTAAGCATAACAACAAATGTGTATCAAAAGTTAAAAGAGCACAAACTGATTTGTTAAAATTACTAAAACCAAAAGCCAAAGAGTGCATTTTTATGAATCTTGTACATTGTTTTAGCTCTATATGTTTTAATCTTCCTTTCCACACAACCAGAACCTGCGACTTTTATTCTCACACTGTTGGAATTAGCTGACTAGCCACAACATGGAGCTTACACTGAACATAATAACTAAATCCCCATCCATTTGTCCAGTGACAATTCCAGTTAAGTTTATTCAGACGAGACAACTGCATCCTCAACAATATTGACAAAAGAGAGAGCAGGCAGCGTTACTTTATGCAGTTCTACTGTGAACAGAAAGAAAAATCTGGAACTACAGACGGCTAGAAGATGCAGAAAATATCATCTGTCTGCTCTGCTGTGAAGTTCAGGTTTATATGACAGCAGGTCTCAGTCAGACTACAGTTTTAACCACAACATGTCAGATATACTCCAATAATATTAAATCAAGCTCACTACAGTTTAAATGGATCTTTTGACAGCAGCCAAGTGGAAAATTGGACCGTGGAATTGCTTGAACTGCAGACACCTGACCAAAATTTCTGACCTGCGAGAAATCCAAACGACCGTCTGACAGCTAGATTGTTGATCCATCAGGTGATTAATCAGGTGTCATGAGCTCAAACGACGACTGACTGAGCAGAAATTCACCCAGATCCTAAAACTAGTCATTACCAACCATTTTGGGTTTAAAATCAGGATAATCTGCCTGGTTTTAAATGGATCATTTTTATCTTAAACAAATCCAGGTGACTTTTGGAAACAATGAGCCTCATTTATAAAACTAAACTGCAGTCCTGTCTGGCTCACACATTTGTCCTCTAAAGGCTCCTCTTCAAAGGTTTTCCTGTAAAGTTCTTTTAAAACTGATCAAAAAATCCGAGCATGTCCGAGCATTATCAACTGAATAAATATGGGTTATGGAGCATTGAATTAAGTGTTTATGTTCTGGGGAATAAAATGATCTCTTCCTCATTAAATATAACCAAGTGATCAGATATTTCACTTTGCACAGTGTGGGTGTTTCTGATGGACAGTTTCCTTTGGCTTTTGCAAGAGGGACAGGGATCAGACACACACACTTAAGTGTCATCATTATTACTTAAACCACAGTAGGAAAAGACAATCAGTCAGTGCATCTTCTATCTCATGTAGGTTTTTGGCCAATTTCTCCACTTACTATTACAGTGATGACTTCAGTCCTTTACTCAACACAGTCTGTGCTTTTACAATTCTTTAAATCCAATAACTGATGAGCCTCACTTTTCTTTCAGAGCCAAAAGCTCACAGTTAGTGACCGACCTTGAGATTCCTTGACAAAATAAAAGCACCAGATTCATCATGCTCTCCTTTAAAAAATGACATTTTACACCTACAATATATTCAATTAAACATTTTTCTGATTTATTATTAAAAACCACATTTAGTCAATCAAAACATACCATCAGAGAAGACAGTACACAGAAGAGCATGATGTTGGTAACAGGAACCTTTTCTTCTGAATATAATCTTATATGTTTCATTATTCCAGTGTAGCTTATATCAGATGAGGGGATACTAATCACATGACCTGGGTACAGTAAACCCTTCAACAAATAAATATATGATTATTAACAGAGACAGATTAACACCAGATCACAGTAACACCACAACAAGCACATGGGATTCGCTGGCAAGCAAAATGGGTCACAAACACACATGGGGTTACTCTAAACAAAGTGCAGGTATGACAAAAAAAGGGCAGCGACCAACAAGAAACAGAAAGACTGCTTCTTCAGGCAATGGATTGAAGACAACACCAAAACAAAAGTCCATGCAGCACCGAGGGGACATCGATCTTCTAGGTACAAGGACTCAGAAATTAGGGGAGAGTTTAAAAATCAGACCAAAAATACAGGGGGTTAAGTTTCCCCCCCAGAGGTAAAATCAAAATAAAAGAAAATAAAACTTGCCATGTAGTTTGCTGTGGTCACACCCGGGTATGCAAGATCAAAACGGGTAACCAGTGCAGGCTGCAGGTAAGAAACGAAAGACAAGATCACTAGCCAGTATACTTGAGTAAAGAGAGAGAAAGAGAGAGAGAAAGAGAGAGAGAGAGAGAGAGAGAGAGAGAGAGAGAGAGAGAGAGAGGGAGAAAGGGAGCCTAATGCATCAGGATAAAAAAAGCATTAGTAATGGTTTACCCAGTCATGTGTTGAGTGGAGAGAGGAGGGAAAAAATGTTCAAAGGAGTAAAGATTGGATGAGGATGAGGGGGGAGTGGATCACTCTGGCTTCCTGCATTAATTCTTTCAATGAGGAAGAGCCTCTTACCCAGTGGGAGCTATTCCCATCACAGACCGGCTGTACATGTGCAAAATCAAAACCATTTACGTGCACTAATCAGAGACTCACACTGATTTCTACAGCGAAAGGAAGAAGAAAATAGAACATTTGAAACGACAGTTTTATTTGTGTTCACAGCTTGTCAATAAAGTGACAGCAACATTTGCTGAATCACTCCCGACTGTCAACACTCCAGCAACTTTGCAATCTTACTTGAAAATATCCCTGCTGACAATCAACAGTCATACAGGTGCAGAGACAGCATATCTGTCCCCACCTGCTCGTTCCCATTTTTCTCACTGGAACCTAAAGATGAAAAACTACAGTGCAACACAACTGACCCAAAGGTTGGTTGGAGGTTGTTTGAGCCATATCTCTGCTGTGTGTTACATTTACATAAATAATAAG
This sequence comes from Thunnus albacares, assembly GCF_914725855.1. Taxonomy (NCBI): domain Eukaryota; kingdom Metazoa; phylum Chordata; class Actinopteri; order Scombriformes; family Scombridae; genus Thunnus; species Thunnus albacares. The sequence goes on along the minus strand of NC_058118.1, from coordinate 1,716,837 downwards.
CACATTAACTTTGAGATGTTAGTATGAAGATCATACACAAAGGAGGACATCAGTGAGACGTTTGGCATGCCTCTGCTGGTTTATTACCTCCATTTTATTATGTGTGACAGTGGGTCACATGTCATGGACAGTCTGGAGGATTACGTCATGGTGCCAACAGATACTGTATCGCTTTATGACACAAAACAGAAAGAGCAGCAGAGTAAACAGCTCCTGACAGTAGAGAGTGAATATATAATATCCAATATGTCAAAAGGAAACAGTGTGAACTTATATTCAGAAGACATATCTAAAAAAATGAACATCATCATCACACAACAGCACTACAACATTAAGGGAAATACTGTGTCCAATCACATTGGTTCATATTGGGATTGTGCTGTTCATATGCAGCAGGCCATGCCAAATGTCCTCACTAAATCACCTGTCATTTACCACACAACAACTTCATTTGATATCACATGTAGTATTTAGAGATGATTTTTAGATGCCTTGCAGCCATAGATTAAAGCCAATAAAAGTAAAAAGATTTTTTTCCAATATCTAGCCTAAAGCCATAGAGAAAATAACCCTTTAATGAGGGTTCTGAGATAATGGTGAGTCTCCCTATTTAGCATTTATAAGCAGTATCTTAGCAGTTATAACACTCTATAATGGTGTTACAAGCAGATTTAAGGATATTTTTTAGTGTTTATTAATGTACAGTACTTGTCAACATTTATGACTTCTCTTATGTTTTATATTATTACAACTGTGTTTTTGCTGTGTTGTTTATAATGTCATTTATTTATAGTTATAGTTGTTGACAAACACATTAATGAAACACATATATCTGCTTACAGCTACGGTGTGTTATAAACCATTTATTAACTGTTTATATATTGCTTAAAAATGTTCAATAGGGGGACTTTGAGTAAAGTCTTACTGAGATCATTTCTCCATTTTCTTTATTTAAGGAGAAAGAGTTTCAACCATAACAGGTGCATTAAACCCTTAAGTTAGTTCCTCTCTACAATATCTTATGGTATTCCAGAATATATATCTTAAATATGATATACCTTTACTTTTTAAACTCATCACTGAATTTGATATCAAATAATGTCATGAGTGCAAAAAATGTCAAACTAAAAAGGTTTACTGGATTAATAAAACTTGCATTTATTAATGGAACAGCACATACCTGCAATAACTATGACCAACAATACTGAGACTGAAATCATTCTTTAAATGCTCTGTTCAGTTAGACAGTGAGTGGTTTACCAAGGCTCTTAAACACTGCCTGAAGTAAACTGCTGTTACACTAAAGTTTCTCTTCATCTCCAACACTGCCCTCTGCTGGCTCAAACCTGAAAACACTCGCTTTACAACCAACTTGATCTGCCAGCTGAAACGCCGTCTGATCTTTCACGCGAATGTATTTTTGACTTGGGTTATTTCACCATGTGAAAATGAATTCCAAGTAGCCTGTACTATGTACCCGAGACCTCTTAGCACAGATAAAATGTGTTGTTCTCAAAGTTTGCAGTCTACATGGAGGCATGTTCTTTAGTGGGCAGAGAGAGGGCACTGAGATGTTAGAGGCTTTAGTCCAGGTCAGGAAACACACTGGCACTGCATGAATCAGGACGATGCAGGGGGGGGAAATGTGTGTAAGGAATGGTAAAGGCAGAGAGAGGGAGGGATGTGAAGAAGGTATTTAAACATTTCCTTCTCTAATCACACACAAGTACAAAGTGACAGCCAGATTATTGCCACCAATTTGTGCTTCTGTGGTTCAGCACATTAGAGTAAATCACATGAGGGGAAACAAAGTAGAAAAGGAGGAAACTGCTTTGTATAATTCAGATCTAACAGCAGCAGAATTCACATGTTGTTGTATCAAGAAAGTCTGAATTCAACCTGAATCTACTGCCTACCTGTTTGTGTTACATACACAGAGTGAATGATATATTGTCTGGGTGTTGCTTCTGGTTCTCTGTATTACCCAATCATCAATCATGTTCCAACCACTACAAGTCACTGTAGTACTTTCCTAATATCTATCATAAAATGTACTATAAGACTGAGTAGTAATGTCTGCGATCAGATTTGAGCTACAAAGACAAACAAAGAAGGGAGACGGGCTGAGAGGAGGCCATGATGGCAGTCATTGATGGTGCTGAATTGGGATGAAGATCATGGTTTCTATGCCACACTAGGAATGAGGGAGAGAGGTTGTGGTGCTGACCTTGAGAGGAGAGATGTGGGAATGGGACACATAGCCGTGCACATTCTCGATCTCAGACAGGTTCTTCTCAGATACGTGCACCAGCTCGGGGGCACGCACCTCGTTGGTGAGACGCGGGAATCCCTGGTCAAGAGGTGGCGAGTCATCCTCTTGGTAGTGGTACTGCTGAGAGTGGAGAGAGAAACGGAGAGGGACAAAGAGAAAAGGGAAGAGATTGACAGAAGAGATGAGATCAAGTAAAAAAAAACAAAAAACAAGTAAGTATATACCCTTATATTACCTTTGGTAGACACCAACTCGGTTCTTTTAAAGATACTGTATTTGTAACAAGATGCTGGCCTGTATTTTCTACATGACAATAAATACTAAAAGTTCTACTAGCTTAGTTTTTATTGTTTTTTATTTTAAATCAGCATTTCAGACTTTAAAGGAAATGGGGTTTATTGTTTTGTTTGTTTGCGTGTTGGGTCAAATGTAATGTAACATCACAAACTGTGGCCTGAAGGAACACTGACACAGTATCAACAAAGTCTTCAATGATAAACTTTTATGTTTAAATCAGATTGTAAGTAGTCTCTAATGTTGTGTCTATCCCTGCACACTGGGTTGGTAAATTTACATTTAATATAATATGCACAAGCAGTACAGTACATATGAAAAAATATGTATTACTCATTATGAACTGTCATTTAAAAGTTCATATAAAGAGGAAATTTCACTTCATAATAGAAGGATCAAACCTGACTTCTGTCTTCCACTACATTTGACAGATGTTACAGGACATTGTTGTTCAGTTTGGGTTTGAGGGACACTTTTAATTCAAACAGATGATTAAGTGCTTCCTGCTGAGTTGTACCTTATAACTGTCCCAACTAATTTCTCCAGTACAAGAAACTGACAATTTAATCATAGTAACAATGAGATTGTAAGTTTTCTTGAATATGTGCAGTGAAATTCCTGCCAATGCCCAACTTCACAGTTAACAACAAATTATTTTTGGCAAGTAAACCCACTGTTGACATGGATTATGTAAAAATTGTACTATTTTATTGATAATGATCTTCAGAGAACAATATAAGTACAGTGGTAGAGATGGTCAGTAATGGCTCTAAACACTGTTGTAACCTGCTGAAACAGGATGGAGTCAAAACAGGGTGAATCAGAAGTCAAATTCCTCATTACAGTGTATCACAATGGTGAATTCTTCTTTTATCTTCTAACTGCATGAGTGGTGAAAACTGAGAAATGAATCACAACTTCACCTTTCATGTCATTAATACTGTGTTGACATAAATACAATGAGCTTTGAGAATATTGTCATGTGGTTGATCGACAGGATGGTTCTGCAACTGGGATGGGGTGAAAAAAAAAAAAAAAACGAGCCCCCTCCTCCCCTCTCTCACCCAGGGAGCGTTCATCAAGGCAGGGGTCATGCAGGATGGGGGCTGGCCGTTGTGGGGTGACCCCTGTACTGCTGGTGGCCTGTTCTGGAGAGAACAACAGGACCATATGTAACCACCAAGAGCAAACAGAGCAGGTGTGACTCAGAAATGAAAGTCCATAAACAATCAGTCCTGTCCAAGATCACAAGCACACAACCAGCACATCCATACAGAAGCAAAACACAGCAGGAGGCTGAGAAGCTCATTCACAGGTACTGCTACATTCTGTGTAAGTCTATATTATTCTGTATTAACACAGATGTCGGGACATGCAGTGGTGGTGACTACAAACTGAAACACACACAAACACAGCAGTAGTAACAGATGGATAGAGATGAGGACAGAAAGAGAAACTATCATCATGTGATCTCATGGCATGGTTAAACACCTAAGACAAATAGAACTGTTGGCTAATAAACCTGCAATATAGAGTGAACTGAAGCATCACATGATTCTTAGTAAAAAAAAGAAATGGATCTATTATTTCTCTATAGGAAGACAACAGAGAAATAGTCATATCTGCATTTACAATTTGACCATGAAGGCAGCACTCACAGCCTTAACTTGCTAGTGTCAGCAATGTTCATTTGTAGATGGACCCTGGTGTCAAAGCTACATTCGACCAAAACATCAAACAAAAGAGGTCAATCTCTCTACACTGAAAACGATGGAACAGTAATTAATAGATACAACAGACTCAGAGAACAAGGCTTACACAAACAGAAGTGAGCTAGCTGCATAACATCGCTGAGAAGCAAACCAATTGCAACGCTCCAGTGATCACAGTTATTTTTGATCATGCCTGAAGGCAGCAATGTAAAGAGATGCATTCTAATGTTTTGAGGACACAGCTCTGGGCCAGTGATATATCACCTATCAGGGCAACTAAAAATAGAAGTGCACTCTGTAATTTTGCCTGAGCTCTATTCTCATGCATGACTTTCCTCATGTATAATCCTGTAGATGTGAGGGGAATAAAACAGTGAGATGACTAAAGCGCTAGATTCTCAGGAGAAAGTTGTCATCATTTGGTCAATATATTACTTTTTTATTTCAAACACAACAAGTAAACATTCTAAATGAAATGAGACCCTGCACAAAACAAGCAGGTATAGACATGAAATAAAACCTCCTCCAGGCAGCTATGTGGCTGACACTTGTGGTGTGTTCAAGTGCTGATGGGTAGCTCTGCCATCCAATACTTCACAATCAGCTGTTTAACAGAGTACTGAGTTACAGTATGCTGTCAAAATATCAAACCCAGAAGACAAATAATAAACAGATTTCCCATTTAAAAACAATCAAGGATGAGTGCACAAATGGGGGATTGAAAACACGTTGCCACAACGTCATTTACACATTTACACTGGTTAGAAATAGAGCAACTGACTTTTTAGAGGTTAATTTGTATGTGGCACTTTTTGGCATCTCACACCTCATCTCACAGACATCTTTTCACTCTAACTAGCTAACATGATACATGAAATTCCCAGGAGACATGGCAGCTGGTAGCAGTAACAATGCTAATCTATACTATACAAGAAATGAACTGTGTCCCAAACCATCAACAGGCAGCACACAAGTAATGTTAGCATGTACTGTATGCATTTCCTGCTGCTTACCATCAAAATATACTAGGCACTATGTAAATGTCAGTGGTTTTACGGTCATGCAGAAACACAAAACAGATGCCTAGAGAGGCAAAACTTCATTCACAACAAACTGCATCAATATATGATTGAATAAGTAGCCAATTACATATCAGCAACAGGTGTTTATTTTTTAATCTTTCTTTAAACACATATGAAACTGATCACCACAACATTGATCAGAGACTTTGAAAAATTTCTCCATTAAACATCGATAAACACACAGTAACAGTGGGAGCTGTTCCTCACCAGTTTCTGTGATGAAAATCAATCAATCAAAATGAAGGGCTCTGATGCTAACAGCTATTTCTGTACTCTCACCTTGTGATTTATGCAGTTTATGGTACAAAAATAACACCTTGTGATGCTTTCCTCATTAGATGTCATTTATGCTGGTTTGCTTTCTAAAACCTGTGTGTACACACATCTCGTGATGACATCACCCACAAAAACCTGCCTATAAAACATCAAACATATACAGTGTGAAAATGTTGATAGATTTGGTTGTTTGGAGGGCAACTGTCACATCTCAGATGTCAAAGCATAGTACCTCACATACAGACAAACCTTTCAAGTCAAATGCATTAAATTGACTAACATGTGAAAACACAAGAGTGCTCATTCAAACATTGTAAAATATGCAAAAATAAAGAAAAAGAAAGAATGAACACTCTGCTTCTAGTGTTGACACCTCCATTCAGTGTTTGTCAAGATGAATGGATGAAACTGACACATGTGTCGTTGTTTGTATGCAGTACACATGCACTCAATGTCTTTGTGCTGCTGCTATTTTGGGGGTCTAATAAGCTAAAGGTAGGAGTTTCATTCAAGCTCAAGTTATTCAATGCACTCTGTAATTACTGCTTTCCCAAAGCATTCATCAGTAGAAAGCAAGAGATGGAGTGTTGCACGGTGTTTCAGCCTGACAATGTAAGGTTGTATTGGATGCAGCAGGCAAGATGAGTTCCCTTTTCTTTTATCAATAAATCCATCTCCATCTCCTTCAGCTGTTACCTTCTGACTGCCAATATGTACAGTATGAGTTTGTTTAGAAACACCTCATTTCAAGTAGTATGTTTCCTGTGGTTTAATGTTGCAGTGATGTACTTCAGATTAGTATTACCATGGTTATTTTTTTATGATGTAGAAGGAAAGTTTGCAATGCTGCTCTCCTCTTATGACTTACATCTATAAACACATTAGGGCTGCAACTAAGGATTATTTTCATTATTGATTAATCTGTTGAATATTTTCTCGATTATTCGTTTGATCACATTACCTACAGCCCAAGATGCAACCTAAAATGTCTTCTGTCCCGACCAACAGTCCACAACCCAAAGATATTTATGTTACTATCACAGAAGGCTAAAGAAACTAGAAAATATTCATATTTAAGAAGCTAGAATCAGAGAATTTGGGCATTTTTTCTTAAAAAGTTACTCAAAACAATTAATCACTTATCAAGACAGTTGGCAATTTTCTGTCAATTGACTAATTGTTGCAGTCCTGATTCCAACCTTCATCTGCAACATAATTCTAAAGCAACATCTCACAATGTGAGATGCAGCAAATTAAGAAAGAACGTCTCAAAAAAGAAAAATGTCTCAAGTCTGAACATCTATGAGTCAAACATACCTACAACCACACACTCAGACAGTACATTGCGAACTCACTTGTTCTGAGCCGCCCTCTCAGACGAGGACATGAGGAGACCAGCAGCGATATCTGTCTGCTTTGGGGCTGTATAGGCAGTTCCCAAACACAGATGCTGTTTCCACTGCGGGGTTGCTAGAGGGGGAAGGAGGCAGGTGTCCACAGCTACTACTGCTGTTTGGCTTACCATAGCAAAATTAATGTGAGAGAGTAGAGGATCTAAATATAGAAACTACAAGCACACCATGGCTGAAATGATAGTCTTCTTACATAGTCACAAGTCCAAGAAATATGACTCATCCTGTCATTACTCTCCTCATTACACCATATACTGTATATGTTCCCACGGACTGTATACTATAGTTAGCTGAATTACTTTAGTCCATGCATTGTGATTGGCTGTCTGCATTGGCATCTAACGAGAAGCATTATCCCCCAACACTGCACTGTGGATTAATAAGAGGGTCCGTCTGACTATTTACCTTTTATACCCGTAACCTAGCAACGACTGCCAGAGAGGATACACACATGAGCACATACAGTTACCAGTTCTTACCTCATGGCTTTGAAAACCTGTGAAGTTTAATCAAAGCCCAGAGTTTTTAATCAGTGGTTTAATGCAGTGCTTTCTTTTTTTAGTGCGTTTTATTTGATGCTTTGTATGAATTTCCTGTTATCCTTTTTCTTCATGAATAAACTTTCTCAATCACATTTTAGGTGTCAAAGTTGTCTCAAGATGTAATGATAAACGTCAAAAATGAAGCTGTGGCGTACTGGTAATAATACGCTTACGGCATATTAGACCAAACTAAACCAATAAGCAGCCAGCAGTGGAGTTGCTATAATGAGGTAAAAGGTTTGTGCTAAGCAGGTGGATACAGCGAGGCTCCAAGTCAAAGAGCGTATCAACTGTACCAGTCCAAGGCCATTTGACCTGAAGCCTGAGAGAAGCCCAGTGACCTACAATATATGAGAAGCACTACTGTGCTGGGTGAAATCACTCATGCTGTGCTTACACAACCATATTAGATGAGTGTAGAGCACCACTAGAGCATTGTTTGGTGAGTATGAAGCCTGAAATAAAAAATGAAAGGATTTTCTTTTCACCAGCAGTTACTACGGTCACTGTGAACTATTTGTGTTACTTAAATAACATTATTTACTGACATTTACTGGATAGAAGTGAGATCAGGGGGATAATCTATATGACAAGAGGAGTCATGGAAACTATAGAGAGAGCATAATAACTGGAGCATAAACAACTTCCAGTACAAACATAACTGGTTAAACTGGTAGCATTGTCATAAAGGCAGGCTAAATGAGGCAGTAAGCAGAATTACTGGGTAAGACTAACGTACATTAGCTCCTTAGTAGAATTAGCATTAAAAGGAATGCCAAGTCAAGGGGAAAGCACCAACTTTGAGATAAGTTGTTTTAACACTCAAAACTTTCAACCTCATTTGTTATTTTATCAAATTTCCCTCACGTCCATGATTCTTCTATTGAAGTTGGTAAATAGTATATGCATATATGTATATATATGATTCTGAAACCCTGTTTTGATAGAGCCTGTGCTGTGTAGCTGAAGTAAGATCAGTTACTCTGCATACAAAAACACTTTTATTGGTCTGGATTTCAGAGTCCCAACACCGCGTGTTCACCACAGTTAGCAAACTGACAGCAAATGTCAAATGCAAATTTTAGCATTTTTATCCTCTTTCTAAAGCTAGAATTACTGTATAAACAAGTGTAACTGACAGTGCAAAACAAGAGTGCATCACACTGCCTCCCCCAAGCTACTTTCACAGTTTGTTGTATACAGCAGTAAAACTAAGTCATGGCACTGAGGCATGATGAATCCCATGTGAATGTAGTGGAGCACAGCTTCGAGAACTGATGTATACTTTAACGATGAGTGACTAATGCTACAGGGAGAGATGGAGGAGGAGGGCATCTGACCACTGGATGAAGGCTTTGAAAATGTGCATGTGAAACTAAGCAGAAGCAGGGCGGGTGCAACAATGAGACTTATCAGAGCAATGCAGAGACATGCAGAGACTTCCATTTATTTACAGTTCCACCGAACAAGTTTAGGTTAGTTCTAAACATTCAAACTATCTCATACAGCAGTAGAAATCAATCCTTGGGTCAAACTACAAACTTTATCACTCAGTTATCATGGCTGCCAGTTGCATGAATCAGCTACCAACTCAGAGGGAGTGTAGTTATATATATGCATCATGCATGTAGCGAGGCTATCAATGACAAGAGTAACACCTCCATACTGACTCCAAACATTTCGCTCCCAGTCGCATCTTCATCAGGTTAAAACTTTTAAAATGGTCACAACACCCATATAAATACCAATGAGTAACATAGCATAAAACATTAAAAATTGAAAAAGTAAACGACAAAAACTCAATCAAAAGTACATCAAGAAGCTAAAATATACTACACATCTTCTTGGGGACAGTGGTCCATAGCTGTATGATATCATATTTATGTTACTGTATGTTAAGGGAAAAATATTACATGGAGATTTTCTGTTTTTTGTCTAATGTTTCCTTTCATCTAACTTAGACCATTTTGGGATATTTATGGTATACTTGATATATTTGATGTATTATTGTCTCTGTATGCCTGCTCTTTGGGATTGATGTGCTTTTGATTGAGTTTTTGTTGGGTACTTATTGAATTATTAATGTTTTTGAGGTGTTTATGATCCTGGGCTGGTTAGATGGGTTAACCACACCTGTCATCATAGTGTCTATCAGGTGTTCCTCTTCTCATTGTGTTTCATGAACACTTCTCATGTGTTTATTCAATTGCAACCACTCCAAACAATGCGTTATTGTAAAATAGAAACTATTATTCATATTTCACACAGTTGGACCACACCAAGCTGTTCTGTTCTGTGCCAAGCTGAACTGAACACTTGAAAATACTGCTTGAGGAAATCTGACATTAGTCACTCTTCACAGAGTTTGCTTTTGTTCTTTTGGGAAAAAAAGCTGATTTACATTCAAGAAATATTCATCATGTTTTCTGCATCGAGTTGCAATGATGAGTGTTCAATTAAACATTGCTATTTTTGTACTTCACTGCACATTCTCCTCCTGCAGCAGCACCCTCAACGTGAGGGTTTATAATATGCTGTGGCTGTCAGGCTGGCTGGCTGAGCTGTGTGCAAAGCGTAACCGCTCACGTGTGGTGTTGTCATGCTCCACTGAGAGGATCCCTCCTCTCTGACGTTCACTACAGCCCTATCCAGCAGAATCAAGATGAGATGGAAATGTGGGGTGGCATGGCCGAGGGCAGATTCAGAGCCTCTGTGCAGATTTAGTGTGGAATCTCCTAGCGGTTGTGTGCACTGACCTCTTTCTACGGCTTTATATACCTACAGTTAGACTCTCTTCCCCCGTTATCTGCTACAGCCCTAATTCCTACAGACAGTAGGAGGGAGAGCTGAGCTATGGGAAAAAGAAAGAGCACCTGCCCTCTGCTTTTCTTGCTTTTACAGTCAAACATACACTTTTCTGCTGTCATCTAGTTTTTCAGGGGTTATTTTTAGGTTCACTGTGTCATGCTTCTTTTAGGTGAGCAAAAGATTTTGGACCCACACTGTCTGGGTGTTCTTCCAGCCACTGTTGAATATGTTTCAATCTTATTTGTGGGATTTTATAGAATAATCTTATGGTACCAAAAATCAAAGTGAATATACACCTACAAACTGAGGAACAGTTGAGGGCTTTCTCTGCTTTTTCACTCACACACACATTTACCAACAGACTGTTAACATCAGTGATGTACAGTTATGTGCCGTACATCAGTCATTCTGTTGAGAAAGCAAGATAACAGCTTCCACTGGTTGCATTTAGCGTGTTCCAAATTAATATCTAATTTTATTGGACACTGTCCAAAAGAGAATGTGTGTGTATGTACATTCCATAAGTGTCTGCATGCGGTGAAGAGCTTAGAGAAGTAAATGAGAGAGAAATGACCCAAAAACCAATCCCAGCACAGATCCACATCAGAACCAAAAACAGAAACAATGACACAAAAACCTTCCGATCACCTCCCTCAAACTGGGTGATGCAGAAAAACACGTCCATTCATTAATTTTAAAACCAGAAGAGGGAAGTTGGGGGGAAGATGCTGATGATACATAGATCCTCTTAGCCTTGCATTTTATTTTGACACTGCTAAGTAATTCTCCAGTGACAGAGAAGATGAGGGATGAGGACATAGTTGAGGTCAGAGTGACCTCAGTGAACAATTTGACTGTTTAAGCTGTTTTACAGTCAGAGGAACGTGCACACACATTTCAAGTGAGTCTAAGGAATATGCAGGTAATTGTAAAATGTACATGAAGCTCTAACAGGAACTACATGTAGTCATTTATCTAATTATTGTTAAATATCACCTGTTGTTTGTCTGAAAACCTAAAAGCTGAGGATTTTAAACCAAAGCTAAATATCTCTCTTAAATACATCATCATGCAAGATCGCTGCACAAAAACATATTAAAAGAAAAGAAACTGTGTGGAACTGATTATTTCTTGTATAACTACACATCAGTTGTACACTATAAGTGAGGACGTTTATACACAGACATCATCTTTAGGCTTGTGCAAATTTTAATTATATTGTTTAGAAGGTTTATGATAATTGCATTGTTCATGTATCAATCTCATAATGACAGACAAACACCACTTCAATTCTAATACACACACACACACACACACACACACACACACACACACACACAGTTCCAGCTATAGGTTTACTGCTGTTGTGTATAGATACAGACCTGACAGGTCAAAGAAAAGGCATCACTCACCTGTTCATGCCTCTATATTTTTTCTCAAACCAAAACTGAGCTGCTAAACAACCTGACTTCTTCAGTAGTGTTTTTAACTCCAGCTGCTAAAAGTTCATCTTTAATAACTGTGCATCAGTCCACATTTTCTGAGCCATTCTTCCTTATAAAGTTTCATTAAATGTGATGAAATATATTTTGTCCATGCAATGTTTCATGCATTTTTTTTGCAGAATGTGTCTAAATATACTGTACTTATACATTTTTGGTAACATCAGCTAAATGACTGATGAACCAGTCACTGATGCTTCCAGTTTCACAATTCAGGTCTACAAGTGCCTACACATCATTGTGAAGCACATGCAGGAAGTGGCGTAACATCAGCAGTAGATTAATGCACCAATGTTCACTCACCACAACAAATAAACAAAGAACAGAAAATTCAAGTAGATTTGCATTTGCCTCTTGACCTGTGAGTTGTCCGGACAGTTTCCGAATCTAAACTGGCTTCTCTGAAAGGGCTAGATAAATAATTCACTTTCTGATAAATCTGAATCATTTTACAACCAACACCTTCATCACTGACACTGGGAAAGATACTTCCCTGTGTGAGGAAAGACCTGAAATTTAAGTAGAATAACAGGTAAAATCCAGAAAATGTTACTCAGAAAAATGGAATTAAAAATCAGAGCGAATGAAAAGACAGAAGAGAAGAAAGGAGCGTTTAACTTGCATTTACAGCACATTAAGAGTAAAGGAGTAATTCTGACTTGTCACTACGCTAAATGAAGGGTGACAGTACAAGAATGCAAAAATATTATAGTAGCTGTAAATATGCCCTCATTAAGCACCACTAAGCATTAATACAGCTTCAAGGACTGCAGATGGAAAAACTGTGCTAGCACTGCTTGTCGGGAAAAAAAAGAGTTTTCTCACTAATCTGTTTATAGAAGAGTTAACCAACACACTGATCTGTACTAGACTTCCATCAGGTATATCACACAACAATACAGGACAATACTCTGAAGTCAGCCACTGATAGAAAGATCTCTACTATCACTGTCAACATCAACCCCCCCTCCACCTCCCGTACCTCTGAAGCAAAGAGAGTGGTCTGTAACCTACCTTGCATCCAAACATCAACGACAAAGTGTTGTTGGTGCAGGCAACTTTGCAGTGGCACAGCACCGGGGTGCAATCTGGGCTTTTGACAATGGGAGACATTCCTAGAAGAAAGCTGCTGGGACACACTCTGCTGTAGCAACGGGCTGCGAGGCAGAGAGACGAGAGGAGATAAGCTACAGTAGGACCAAACTAGAAAGCTAGAAAGAGGGTTCACGCTTCATGAGAGCGAGGTTTTGCATACGGGCTCTTGCTCACACACACATACACACACGCGCACACACACACACCACTGTGTCTCCACCATTTACTCTTGTTCCCTCTCTCTCTCTCTCTCTCTGCCACCAATGTCCACTGTCTCTATCTCTCTTTCCCTCTCTTACCACTCTACCTTCCATCTTAACCATCCTCCTCCTCCTCCTATTAGCCTCATTACTGAAGAAGGATTAACTCATTAGCAGAATAATCTGCCTTAACATTTGCCCTTAACTGCTGCAAAATTGAACTTGGAAAAAAAAATGATTGTCAGTGATTTAGTTGAATGTACTGTATACTATACTATATATATGTAGCAGCCAGTCAACCAAGCAGCCTCTTTAAGTCAGGATGTTTTATGGTGCCCCCAGCTGGCCAAAGAGTCATCTGGCAGCTGGTCAAATTCAAACTACAGTGCCACATTTAGTTTCCCCTACAGAATGTATTTGAGTGGTTCATCTAAACAGATTTATCACCACGCAGAAAGATCTTATTTGATTTTTGTATTTAGGTATTGTTATTTCATGTGTTCAAATGCATGTGTGTGAAGTGTCACTTTCTGCATGTGTGATTGTATCAATAGTCTAACAAGAAATCAAATCATGAATGGAACATTCTTTTCAAGGAAACAGTTCATTGGATTTCCTTAAAGGATATGTCTGGTGACATTTTATATTTTTCATATGTGGACAAATCTCATGTACAGACCCAAACCAATGATGAACTGATCTGACAAGCACTGTGTTTGTATTCAAACTCTGATATATCTTATTCATTTGAGCTCCATTATAGTCCAAAAGCTATTAAAAACACATCAGTGAGCCTTCATTACCATAAACACACACACACACACACACACTGTTGTTTATTTTTTCACTCAACCCCACACACACCATCCTGCTGCCAGAAATACTCATGTGAGAACCAAATAGATATTAATCCGCTGCAGAATATAGTTCCCAACAAATGCACTATTTCCTCATGTTTGAATGACGTTTTCTTTATATGTTTTAATTGGAAGGGACTGCAGATGAAAATTAGCTTGAAGCTAAATCTGGTACAGTACATCATTTATGTTAAAATGTCCTGATAAATAAATACAGTACAATAAAAACTACCGTGACCTGCTGTTCTAGCAAATGACTGAACCTTTTTTAAAAATTGCTACAGATGTACGTCTTCAGTAGGAAGCAATGGACTTGGTGCTAAGCACCACAGACAGGGATGGACTAACACATTGTTGGTTTTGGTGTTTACATGGGATTTGTTGACAATAGGACACATAAATTAACGCCATAAATTAACCTAACCAGCATTTGTGATGCTTCATCACTCCAACTAACCATACCACAACTGTGGTGTTAATGAGCCATTCATACAAATAAATGTCTCTTTATTATCCTCACAACTATAGCTGTTTGATTCATAGTGTTGCCACACTGAACAGTTCTAACAACATACACATAATATCCAAATGTTACACTAATAACATGATTCCAGTAGTTGCAAGCTTCATGTACTGTTTGCAGACTATAGCCATGTAGTGCTCTAGAATTAACACTTTGGTGTTAATAAGTAATAAGTAAGTACTATTTATGCACTGGACAAAAACAGAGGAAACACTGGTCAATACCAAGAGGGAAAGGCCAGAGTTTAACAAGGACTTCAGTTCATGTGGGACTGCTATAACCTGAGGTTATTTTTAGCAGGCATTTACTCTGAGGTAAAAGATGCTGAAATCTTCACTAGGGTACACAGCCAATTAAATTACTGCCATGGCTGATTTGGAAAGGATTATTGTATATATATTTCAATCATGCAATCTCCTCCTGGAAGTTGTATTTTGATCAAATATAGTGTAATGATGTCATTTAAGAAAGAGTCATTCTACTATTTCAGTTTGTTTCTTTAACACTGCTCTTATGAAATAAACTTTTTATTATTGTATAATCTCTATATGTAGGATATCCATGTTATAACTTGCTTGTCTAATTTCTATAAACTAAAATGACTTATTTTCTTCCACACAGTACAATACAATTAAACCTTTTAATCATAACTAATGATGAACTAATGATGATTATCATATGCACCCCCTCACTGGCAAAACTAGCCTGGGAGCCTCTCTGACAAACCCAAAACAGTATGCGGAGGTGAACACTGCACACGTCGTCATCTGGCACTGCGCCCAGATAAGAGATGAGAGCCCTGGATGAAGCGCTGATGTGTGCATACCAGGTGAAAATTACAACACCCCAGTAGGTTAATATCTTCAACAGTCACACCCTGCAGGGGCTACCCTCATCTCTCTGTCAAAATATAAAGCTATATGATTATTACACAGTGACCTCTATGTTTGCATGTGTGTGATTTAAGCATACGGAATACTTGGCAACTAAAAACTGTTATTTTTCAATTCTGACCAACCTTCTCTGATGAAAATTATTTAGAAAATACTTTCTTTAAAAGTCTGGGAGGGGTAATATTCACTCCCAATACATAAAATAGACTGACATGATCATCTGTGCAAATAAAATTTCAGTGTAACAGTGAAATCTGTGTCCCATACAAAGTTTGTCCAAACTGTGGAACCTCTGTGTTTCCATACTTACAGTGTCAGTAACATATCAGTGGTTTTTAATGTTTCAGCCCATCAGCTACAAATCATGTATTCCCACTTGCCACAAAAATGTAGATTTGTGGGCCTGCAGCTTAAAACATGTGATAGTTGATACTGCTGTTTGGCTTCTGCTCTACTGTTTGCTGCATGAGCGTTGACTGAATTTCCCATTTTCTCTGCAGCCAAGGTACAGTGCTATACAGAACTACTGTGTCTCATGCTGGCTCAATACATAAAACAAAATGTAAGCAGTTTCTACCCCTGTCTTTTCTTTTCACTGCCTGTCTCGCATGACTATTCATTAGTCTTCAGTCTGCAGGGGAGTGCAGAAGATGAGATCATTAAAAGTTTTGTGAGTTGTTGAGTCCTTGTGCAGTAGATGAGGACTGACACGGCTGCAGTAGTTGCATCAAGTCCTTTACAAACACCTTGGCAGGCACTGTGTGAATGATGCATCCTGATTCACCAGGATACATCTACAGTGTACAGTACAGTGTTATTTGAACTGAACCACTAGATGGAACTGTAACACTGAGGATAATACAATGCTCCACTGCTAAAGTATCAGTTCAAGTCTGGAACAGGAAAAGCCAACAGTAACTAAAAACTCCATTTCAGCCCACTCTAATAAACAGAGACTGAGGTCAATGAGAATTAATTAATCAGGCAGCCTCTGGGAAACTATTCCACACATTTCTTCAAAATTTGTGAGAAGCTTTGAGAAGATTGCTTTGTTCTTTTTTTACACACAGTCATTCACATGTGGAACTGGGGCAACCATGCTGGCTACCTCATCGCCAGCATGACCGCAGGCAATGAGATTTCACCCATTTCTTGGGTAAAGTTACAAGACTTGGAAAAAACCCCATGAAGGAATCAGCAACTGGGCACTTCTTGAGAGAAGGTCTCCCCTCACAGGGACAAAAGCAGAGCAAATTTCATTCTCCATCCTTAAGGCTGTCAACTCCAATTCAGGTCTCTCTGTCTGCACTTTCCTCCACACAGTGTGACTGATGACTCTGTGGCTTTTTGCTGAAGGTAAGCATTTTAATCTGCAACTCTTCTTCACATGTTTGCCGCTGAGCTGATTTGCAGGTTGATGTCTTGGCTGTATCTCAAGCAATGTGAAAGTAAGACTTTAGAAGATCTGATTACCCAGGACACTAAGATTCTTATCACTAATTTGGCCACTATACACCTTATAATACACCTGTGTGTCCTGGGAACAGAGAGCTTTAATGCCAACACTGCAATGATTAGACTGTCACTGAGCTGCTTCAGCCATCAGCTACACATTCACCACTACAGCAGTGATGTTTCTGCACAAACATAACACACTAGCAAAAGAAGGTCCAAAGCCAGCATGATGTGTCTAGATCACAAATGTATATGCATAGTATTTAACATATAACATTTTTTATTTATTCGTCCCTATTTGAATATCAAGAACTCTATCACATTTTACATTTTCATATTGAAAAGAATCTTGGATGCAAATTTCCAGATGAAACCACCATCACCACAGAGCCCATGACTCAGTGACAAATAGCATGTGCAATCCAAACAGTACACTGAACCCACACTGAAGCTGATGGATGATGTTTACACACAGCACTTCCCCCACACTAGGTTAATGATCCAATTACAAATATGTCCATTCAAGAGGAATATAAACACTGTCTCATAAGTGGCTGTGCTTACACTGCAACAGAAGGCAGCCATGTTCTGTCACACTGTGCGTCACGTTGATGAAATATGTGCCTATACATACTATACAAAGGGAATCAAGGCAATCCTAATGTATAACGAATCCTAATAATTTACATTATAACAGCATTACAAAGGCAATTAAGCTATTAGTCAGTTGTTACCTAAGTTGATTTGCTCTCTACACTCCATGGTTGTTATGCAGAATATTTTACATTTTACATTTTAAAACACAATGAATGAATGTTGCAAAGGTCAGGAAAGAAAAGTTGAGCCTCTACATTGAACATGCTATGAAATTACAACAATTAAATTCAAGTGGATTGACTGTAATGATCACAGGTTCACATGGGATGGATGAGACAGAATCCCATGTTTACAACTTGCCAGCTTTCACATCACCTGACAGCTGAAGAAGGTTGTATGATAACTGGGTTGGTTGTGCGAAGGTTTAAAATACAATGCATTGACAAAATGATATTATATCCATTAAATATGGGTTTAATTAGTTGTAGACTGAACAATGGACTTTGGCTTAAGTTAGGCGCCCATGTTTGCTTGATTATCAGGTCCTTCTGTATTATTAAGTGCCAAGTCGGATACAACCAAGCTTTCAGAAAAATATGAGTTTTCCGGTTGTAATTACAACTTGGATGTTAATGTAAACACCAATTACAAGTCAACATGATAACATACACAAGGCAATGCTCACTGCTTTGTTTTTGTTGTAAATCAGAACACATCAGGAATGTGTTCAGCTTTTGTTGTCCACCGTTACAATTACTTGCAAGAGTTTGTTAAACTTAATACATATACAGTATGTAGGACCTGTTGTCTGTCTGATATGAAGGCACACACTGCTTAATAGTGTCATTTCAACAGCAGTATTTAAGAACAGGCAGAATGCAGCAATTTCTGGGGACCCTCAAAATTATCACTGCATATTAACTGGTGTCACACTTTTAACCATGACCCAATAGTATTAGTATTGCCATTACTGTATAGTCATGGTCATTGTCAGAATCATACTCTTAAAACCACTCTATTTCTTTAGACCTCTGCATGTAAATCCATTGAAATTACACATTGTAGGACTGTGTTACAACATTTAAATATAGTAATAAGTTGGAGCAAATTTGAAGGATATAAATAGATAAACTAACTGTGTGGAAAAAAACACCTGCAATATCTGCAACAATTAATTTGCCTGTATCTTGAATGAATGATCACAAAAAGTTAAGATTAAAGGACAATGTAACATTTACATTTATCTATTTAGCAGATACTACAGAGACACACAACTCAAGCCTCAGTAGATCAAATTTGAAATTCTATCTGAAGCAACAAACACACAAATTGCAGGTGCATGAAGTAAGACATAAGTAGGAAATGAGAAGGAACATTCAGAGAGAGAAAGAGAGAGGAAGAGAGAGAGTTAGATGAGTGAGTAGATGCTTTCTGAAGAGCTACATTAGTCATTTCTGAAGACAGAGAGGGATTCTGTTGAATGATTTGAGATAGGTAACTCAGGAGAAGAGTTTTCCTGCAGCACAGTGATGGCAGGACAAGTCATAGTTCATTGGCTGATTGTAGTGAATGAGAATATCTGAATGAGGGTGAGGTGGGCGCTGTGCTAGTGGCTAGTGACTTGAACTTAATGCGAACAGTGATGGGAAGCCAGTGGAGAGTAATGAAAAGCAGAGTGACCCTTGAAAATAAGGTTGCTAACCTAAATAGGATTTTCAGAGGTTTTACTGTTCATGTTTGCAGCCCTGCCAGAGGGGCATTATAGTACTCAAAGTATGACATGACCGGTGCCTGTACAAGGAGCTGAGTGGCATACTCAGGTGAGACCTGATATGACCCAGTGGCAGAGGCTACTAATATTCTCACTGAAAGTTAGTTGGTCATCGATCATGATGCCCAGATTTTTTTGCAGACTTTGTTTAAGGAAGAGCAAGCAAGACAAAATATTTGAGACTTTTGTAAATTACTTTTAATACCTTCTAAGGCTTTTATTTTGGAGCAAATTGAATTAAATGAGGTAGGCCGAGATCTGTGCTGAGACAGTAGCAGGAAGGAAAGATAAAGCGGAGTATCATCAACATAGCAATGGTAAAGTCTGTTTTTCTTATTGTCAACTAATGTCATTAAAAATGATTTGTTAGTCTGTCTCTCAGTATTCACCTACCCTGTCTGTGGCAATCAGCCCCCAAACCATTCATGAATACTGAAGAAACATACATTCGCTTTTTAAAAAGGCTATATATTGTTCTCTCTTATGTCACTGTGCTGGATGGGAGATGTGGGAGGTGTGAAAATATGGTGGGATTCATTATATTTGCAATATAACAAAACTACACACAATATTATAAAATGAACTCCAATTACTAAAATCAACACGAGGAAAAAAGGCTTGGGTCTCTTTAAATACCAACTCAAGATTAGTTAGTTAATCCAAAGGGTATAAAGCCACATTGATTCCATCTACACTTGATTCCTCCTTATGTTAACTGAGTGAGCCGGTTAAAAGGTTGAGGAATGGTTTCTTTCTCCTTCCCTTCAATTTGGAACTGTCTTATCTTTCTCCTCTCTTACAGTTCCACTTCTTATATTCCCCTAGGTCCAGTCCAAAAAAACAAGGGGGCTTTCCCCTCTGAACAATACCTGCATTCTGACAAAAAGGACAGAGTGGAGAGAGAGAGAGAGAGAGAGAGGGAAGACAGAGAGGCAGCCAGAGAGGAGGACAGTGAGAGAGAGCATGAATGGTGTAGAGGCCACTTTATTGGCTCTCACAAAGGGAGGCTGTGGGACAAAAACAAGTGGAGTCAACATACTTTTCACTTATTATCACAAACAGTTCCCGAGCACAAACTAGACAGGTCCAGATAACATGTAAACAGACTAAATGATTCTGATTCTGATAAAAACATGTCTCTAGCCAGTGTTTTGTTATATAACTACAATGACTGCTTATTGATGGTGTTTCAGTGAAGAGTGCATATACAGTAAAAGGCAGGATAGCATTCATAATGGACCAAGTCTAAAGGAATAGAAAAAAAACAACAAAAAAGCTTCTGCTGTTACACAACAATGTAAATAAAGCCACTGAACAAGGAGACTACCAGCAGGATAAAACACACACCTGTCCGTGTGGAAACTGACCCCACACAGCACATCCTAATCTTCCTTTGAGTGACAGCTCATGAGGCTGTCAAAGGCTTCAGTGGAGGATTTATGATGAACAAAAATGTGTGTTATTCTGCTGAGCTGAGATTTTATGCAGTGATGTAAAATCTGAGCAAGAACAAAAGTGCAGGATGCTGCTCATCAACATCAAACACTAATGAGGGATTGCCTCAGTGCTTTTCAGGAAAAGAGAACTTTATAGTGTTTTATACCATATATATAACTACACACATCATCAACATATCTAGACATTACACACAAGCAAAGAAAAGCATGAAATAATAAAACTACCATGCAAAAATAAAATCCAACTTCACCATTAAATTCACCAGCTTGCCTCCAACTTATCTTCATAAAGTAGTTTTGGCCATCATTTCCATCTGATAACACAGTGCACTTCAAAATAATTGCTGTGATCTGGCAACATCGCTCCAACAAAGCCTGATGGTGAAAGACACATGAGCAGTTAGACGATCAGACAGGTTGTAAACAAGCCAACAGATTAACCGGATGATCTAAACCTTCTCTTTACTGGGAGATAATACTGAAAGTAAGCGAGCCAAAAATGACTCACTTGTACAGGAAAATAGTGTGCGCACAAATACAGCAAGCACGTTAGGTCAAAGCTGAAGCAGGCAGTTATTCTGTAAACTCTGATAGGTGTTCACAATGGACAGTTTGGGTAATAATTTTAACATTCACCTTTATTTTCTCCTCTGGCTAACCAACTTGTCTAATCGCCTGTCTGTTTGTTGACCTGTCTGACTTCTTTTTAGTGATGTCACCATGTTCAAGATATCAGCTATAAACTTGGTAATAAACCAAAAGATTCCTTTTACAGCTGGCCTGTCATGCTTTACTTTTAGGTGTGGACCTGCCATACAACTCCATTCAGTATGAGTTGGAAAATTTCTCTCCATCAAAGTAATCACATGTGACAACAATATAGAAACTGCAGCCATTACTTCATCTGACAGAAAGTCTCCCACCAAAAACATAGAACATTACCACAGAGCAGCAACTAATGATTATTTTCATAATTGATTAACAGCCTATTATTGGCTCAAATAATCACTTGATCATTCTTTGTCATGTCTATTTGTTCATTTTTTGTTTGTAAAAAGGTTGAAAAGGTTCATCATAAACAATCATAAATAAAATATATTTAAAAAATGAATCACTTGATCATTTGTCTTCTCAAAAATACAAACATTTCTAATTACTAAAGCATATACTATGTGACGCCTATACACTATAGTACTCTATTGGATTTACAATGGTATGAAACGAAGGAAAGCAAACATATACTCATATTTGAGAAGCCACCTAATTTTTATTTATTTTTTCTGTTTTGGTCATTGATTAATTTTCTGTCAATCAACTAAGAAATGAATTGTTTCTGCACAACACTCCTTATCACGATGTCAGCACAATCTCAATATCAACATCAGCTGTTTTTTGTGTGTTCAGAGGATGACAATCTCTTGCTTCTACTGAGCTGCATCAATAAAATGCACATTTTAGCACACAAACAAACCTACAGTACCTCACCACTAAGATTTACATATATGAGTGATTTCATGGCCTGTATAGTTGAACCTCACTGTGGTAAGACGTCAGTGAGAGAGAGCAGGAAACTACAGCAGAGAGGGAGGCTGCTGAGGTTAAGAAGGAACTGGAAGAAAAAGAGACTTTGCTGCAATTTTCTGCTATAGAGTTCAGGCTCCTTACCACCCCAGACTGCAGGGTGAGTCGGCAGCAAATGCACACACACACACACACACACACACACATATACACAGCTAGAGTTTCTCCCTCTCACTTACGTATCACCTGTAAATTCTACTGTGAACTGTGAATGTCCTTAAAGTCTTTCTTACCTCCTCGCTCTTTTCCTTCTCCTCCTGCATGCCTGTGTGTATGTGACTGTATATTTGTGTGTGTGTGTGTTTGGAGATTCAACCTGCTATCTCCCTAGCTGGGAAGTGCTCTCTTCAAACTAATGCCTGCTCTCTGGCAGCACTCAGACCGGCTGCTCATTGTGCCGGTATGTGTGTGTGTGTGTGTGTGTGTGTGTGTGTGTGTGTGTGTGTGTGTGTGTGTGTGTGCCAGTGCTGTCAGTGTTGTGGGACAGCAATGAATTGCTTCCCCATCGCTGCATCGGCAACTGCGGCAAACAAGTTCCCTCCCACACCCCGCCCCACTGTAGGGAGCTCAGCCAAGAGGGAACCATAGGCTGGACAGGCTTTGCTGCAGCACGGACACTGAAAGAGGTAACACACACACACCAGAGCACACGTTTGACCACAACTTGAAAGAAGTATTTTGACCAATTAAATCAGGGACTGTGAGCATAAGTTTGGAGAGCTATGTTTTTCTATGGGAACAAAGCATGCATATATTGTGTTTCTGAATGGAAGCAGGAGTAACAACTTGCCAACTGGCCGAGGTAAATCTTATACAAAGTCATGTCAGTGCAGTGGCTGTATTGTCTGCTTAATGGCATCAGTCTGGTAAAAATTGTTGTTCATTGTTCAAATAATGTTCACTGTTTTCAGTGGGAGAATGGTAAACTCTGTCAACTGTCATATAAATCCCAGCTGTGCTGCTTGCAGATGAAACCTGACAGCAAAAGTTGAAATTTCTTACCTTTTGCATTTCTGTGCAGTGAAGACAAACTTTATACTCAAAGAACAGAAGGTGATTCTTCTTTTTTCCTGCTGCAAAAATCTAGACACCCATCCTTTTCCTTTCTTCCCTTTGCTATTTGAAGTATATTTTATCTCTGCATTGATGTCATGAGTTTATTGTCATTTTTTTATTTTAAGAAAACTGTTTTCTTATTTTTGATCCTGTGAAGCATTTTGTTGCTATACAAATAAAGGTATTATAATTACTATTAATGATGTATTTTAATTTCTAGGGTCTCTAGTACATTACAACAATTTCAGCAATTTCAAAGTATTAAACAATTAATAAATAGGTAAAACGGGCATGCAAACACAACACTGGTGTTACAACACAAGATTATTGTTCAGCGTCTCAAATGAGTATTTGAAGCCATCACAAAGAGAATTCTACAAAAGTGAGAATTGTGAAACATTAACTCCATATATTCAAGCAGCAAGTGAACATTCTGTTCCAGCTGAGCCCGAAATATTTCTCTGTTCTTTTTAACTTTGTATCACATTGTTCATGCAGAGAACATCGACCGTACCGTAGGCAACATTCTTCAGCAAACACACAGTTTTTGACAACGCAGTAAGTATAGAGGAAAACAGCCAAGGACATGTTGTTTTAACTTTTGAAGCAGGTGAGAGCCAGACCACATTTCACACTGCAAGAAAGCACAAACACTGCCAAAGCTGCACAACTGAGCAGCACTTTGTAAGAAAGATACAAACTGTGTGCACATACACATACATGCACACACAACTCAAATTGATATTTGGTTGAAAACAGTAAATACAGTGAATGTCGAGTAAAATAACACGATCAGTAGTATTTTCTAGGCTCTTTTCACAAAATAACCATAACAACAGTAACTCCTGTTTTACCTCAAGGGCTAAAGATACACAGAGCTTTCTGAACATGAAGAGCCTTTGTGTATTTGCTGGGAGTGCTCTAAACTCCCAGGCCCCTAAACTACCCACAGTGCACTAACACCAGTGCAGTGTTTGTGCAGCAGTGTGGTAAGTTCAGGAATAAAAAACACAGTGGAGATGTGAGGCATGCTAACTTTTTACAGCAATATCTCTATTACTATCTTCAAAAAACACCCAACACTGAGAGAATGTAATTAAAATAAATTCACATCCAATATAAGAGATGATATCAAAGGTAGGTAAATTATAGTCCAACATGAAAATTAGGCCTTCCATAATATGTCAAAACATAAAAAATAATACATATAATTTTTTTCAGAAGGCTCCCCATACTGCCATGTTCATATCATATTTTCATTTTTTTCGATGTCAAATTAAAAGACATCTCTCACGGGAAAAAGATCAGCAAATAACAATAAGAGTTCCGCAACTGCAGAGGACCATAACATTGTCCACCACATTCATCATCAATCCACATTCTCCGGATACTGTATGAAAAGTATTTTTTCAAAGAGTAAAGGTGACCTTTAATAATGTAATTATGAATTATCATTTGCTTTGAATAAAAGCATCTGCTAAATGAACTGTAATACATTTTTTTTCTAGAGATTGTGGACAATTCTTTAATCTAAAAATCAACTTTGGTTTTACAATAGCACCACATGTCTGTACAGACGTGTGAAGTCTTGTGTTTTAACTGTGAAGAACTACCTAACAGTTGATAAGCCTGGAATTTATCACAATATAAAATAAAGCATTTAGGAGTGTTTTCCATTGCTGTGTAGTTTCCTGCTGCTGTCACTACTGTAGATGCTACTGAACAGCCATGTTTACTGACAGCTAGAGACATTTATGGAGGTGGAGATGGTAATGGTAAAGGTTGACTGGTTTGGGGTGGCGGACTTGGTGGACGGGGTGGGGGTGGGGGAGTATACACTTAGCTGAAAAAGTAGAATTCCTTTTAGTTCTATTACATTATATTACAAAGATGATTTCATACGCTGCATATCTGGAAAAAAAAGAACTAGACTGGAATGAAAGTAAGTAAATCAATAATATCTGAATACTCTTCTGTCTTAGCTATGTTGAGAATGTTGAATACAGGACAAGAATGGAATACTCAAATGAACACGATAAAAGGAAATGAGATTATACTTTGCTTATTAAATGTTGGCCAAATCAGATTGTGTATATGGGTAAATCACAGCCTTAGCTTTGTCAGAAGGGGGCCTCGGCAGGGTGTTGTAGCATTTTGGGGTCCCTGGCATAAAACAAAACCATGGGAATCCCTAGCAGAGTAACAGTAACAGTTAGTCACTTCCTAATGAACCTCATATTGTGAGGAAAACCCCACAATGGTAGACTCTCCAAGACAGCAGCTTGTGTTTCTCTTCTCTCTGCCTCTTTTAACAACAGAGGACACAGATCCTCAGAGAGATGGAGTTACTGTCCTGCCACAGCCTGAGAAACCACACTCCTTCCCAGGTCTGCTGTGGCAAGATAAGAGTGTGGGTGAAAAGGTTTGGTGAAAACCAACAAATAGTGAAACACATGTTTGCATATATGGATTGTGATTCTGAAACCTGCACATTTATTAAAAGGCCTTTTCCTACTTTCGTACAGTAATGCTGCGGGATCAAACTGCTACCAAGCCAGTCAAACCTATCAAGTAGCAACTAAAAATTAAAAGCAATACAATTAAATGTAAAACACCATTTAGAATGAGTTCTTATCAAGAGAATAGAAAAGAATTTAGGCCTCTGTTAACTGAGAGGGTGTTGCTATTACATATTTCAACTCAACAATCCTGTGTCAGTGCACAGATTCAGCGAACAAAGTTCTGTTGCTTTGGCTGAACCATACCTTAATACTACTGTACAATGTTCATAATGATTCCTAACCTCAACACAGTGCTGCATATTGCCTGAACATAACCATGAGTATCTTAATTGTGATTCAGTTTCCACAAGTAGAGAGTTTCCCTACTGTATAGAAAACAAAACACTGAGTTGGCACTGAACTTTTTGAAAACATGTTTAGCATCAACTTATCTTTAAAGAACATCACTCAGATACACTTAGTCGATATATGTTGATTAATGTAACCTGAGCAGTATTATGTTTCCCTTCAAATACATTTAGCTATATATTCATTTACTGAATATTCAGATTGTGTGGTTCAGTCTTTTATTTGTGGCACGGTTTGAATATGAATGCTGCAGTGTTTATTTTTTATCTATTAAAATGGAATGAAAAGCAGACTGGTGAAACTGGTGACATACAGTATTTATATGCTAGATCAAAGTACTCCTGCCTGCAATGACTCTGACATGTGTATTATAGTGAGGAATAATTCCTCCTAAAGATTACTGTGATGTTAGGTATGGAGCTGCGTTTTGCTACTTATGCATTACTTGACTAGGGTATTTGCATCACTATGTTGACTCTGAGCCCTGCAGTCTGGCCATAGAAGAGTTGAGATACATGTACCGCTGATCCATCCAGCTGTGCAGCAATCCCTCTGCACTAAATCTCTCTAAAGAGTAAGAATTAGATTCTTTGGTGGTTGAAACTCTGTCAAGTGCTAAGTAATGTTTGAAGTGGACTTAAAAAAAACATTGCTACTATAAGAGATGAAATGGTATGAAAATTTCATATCACAATTATAGTGACCAAAATTATAACCGTTTTATATATAAAAATCAAAAATAAGACTAGCAGCGCTATGCAATTTTTGTTTGCATAAACATTAAAATAATAACATAGCCAACACCTTATGTAAACATATGAAAACCATATCAAATGTGCATTAACATTAAATATGGCACCATGTGGCCATTAGAAGTAACTGCACTTTGCACTGCAACAAACAGGAACACCTGTCTCATCTTCTGTATGTATGTACTGTATTCCTATTCTCATTAAACTGTTGCTTTTCTTTTTTTGACTTTTTCTTGTTGTTATGCAACATACAGGAACTCCTCAGCTGTATTCAGACTGAAAACAGCCCTGTGTAAAACAATACAAGGGGCTGCGTTGGTGTGGTTGTGTTGTCTAAAGTACCAGTGAGACAATAAAATACAATCCAGCAAGTCTGGTTGGAATAACAGAATATTGCATTTAAAGGTTGACACTGCGATTTGTAAGACTCACAGAGTGGATTTTAAGACTCTGGAAAGTTACCACGCTGCAACCCTGTTAACTAGTGGGCACATGTGGAACATGGCCCTCTGAAAAAAAGTATGAATGTGCGCATTCGCAAGACCTCAGCTGTCCACAGATGCGGAACGCAGAAAGCATGAAATGACCTTTACTCCTCCTAGGCTGAAAAATCTCTGGAGCGCTGTCACTGCCTTCCTCCATGTTTTCACTGATGCAAAACAAACCCACTTTGCATGCTGCACCTGCGTGCCTGTGTCTGGGAGACTGTTGTTAACTTTGGTTGATGCCGGACAGTATTTACCATCGGTTTTTCAAAGAGCAGTAATTAGGGATGTTGACAGTTAATCATTAATCAGTTAACCACCAAGAATATTTTTGACCGCTTACACATGCCAGTTTATAGGCTAATTTGCATACACACTCCGGTAACGGCTAGGCAATTATGTGTTCATAACATCAGATATTCTTTTTGAATGGATAAAGTATTGGTGTAAAAGCGTGTGGTAAAGGGTGAGGGATTGAAAGAGCTAGTTCGGTACCTCAAGCTCGAGTATGTTATGCCATCAAGAGCTACTGTGATTAATGCACTTTGAGGAGAAGAAGGATGAGCTAACCATGCTAACCAGGGTAGACAAGCTAGCTCTGACCACCTACTGCTGGACAGCTCTCACAAACCAAAGCTACATCACAACTTTTCTTAAAAATTAACCGGTTAGTTACAGGTTAATGGGTGATATCAAAAGCAAAATTAACCGAAACTGACATCCCTAGTGGTAATCAAACACGGTTTTGATGATAATTAAAATTTGAAACAGTAATATTAACCATCAGGAATTTTACCATGGTTTATTATGAAATCAGTAACCTGATTTTATTTCAGCACAGAGCAAGTAGTAAATGTTTTATGAGACTGCATGCTAGCTAGTGATACGTTAACCTTAATGCATCCGGGCACTCAATTTCCTTTTTTTATGTATGGATGTGAAATGTTTTTAATATACAAATACTACAGTGTTTACTTTAGACGTGTATCAGATGTTAGGGTCTCTGAATAAAGCTCTGTTAAAGTGACTGATAGGGCCTTTAGCCGCAGGTCAGATACCACATTCAACTGAGAGGAAAAAACAGAATTATAGTAAGATAACTAGCCCAGCAAATGAATCACATCTGTATCTTGAATGACATTACTGTTTTATGTGGTTCTAAGCATATATCGCTGCAAAACAGTGCCAAAGGATCAATCAATTATTGATCACAGAGAACGCTCATGGAGGGACAGTTTAGGAGCTGAAGAGGGAGGCAGGGAATAGGAATGGGAACATTGCTGAGTCTAGCCCCTCTGCTGTGAAGGGAGGGAGACAACAAAGGAAAAGGAAGGGAGAACTTGTTAAATGTGATGATTCATCACCCACCATTGCAGCATTAAACCAAATTAGGTTCAAGGTCTACACTGATACTTGCATTTGTCAGGTCTTGCCGGGCTGCCAGGAAGGTAGCTATTTCCTGTCTGCACACCACAACCAAACCAGTCTGCTTCACATAACACAAGTACACCATATAAATGTGGGGATGAGGTTTGATAGCATTTTATCAAATTCAAATGCAGTATCAAATTTATGTATCAAATTCAAATCCTTTGAAATTCCTTATCGAATTTTATTACGTTTACCTTTCTATTTTAGCCGTTACACAATTAGCTTTAATTACCTAATCTGCTGCCGCATGTCATTTTAACAGTGATGGTCAGAGCCAGCTAAAAATGAGGACACTGCTTACTGAATATTTTGTACATTGCTCTTTGCTAATAAAAAGAACGGGTGGAGCTGAAAGGTTTGATAAGACATCCATTAGCATCCAAGCTTAATGAATCCAGGTAGGTAGGTTGGAACCAAATCTAAAATAGAGAGCAGCTATTGGAACCTATCCCTATATAAATGTCATTACCGCTTCTCTACAGGTTGTCATTTTTTAAAAACATATCATATATTTAAGTACTGTATATAATAACTTCTTTCAGTCATAAAGTCAGGCTGCTACACTTATCCAAGATCCTATTTCAAATGCATATGTACCTTGCTACAAATCATAAAACTACACAACAGCACTCAAACACCAAACCATGTCCTGTGTTTATCAAGCATCTCTTGCAAGTAGGAAATCAGTCTTTACTGACTGATGTATATTTGGTCCTACTTTTTTTTGGTAATTATGTTTTATTTTATTATGATTTTCAATATGTATTCAATACAAGAATGCACTGCCCAACAAATATATTAACAAGTTATTTGGTCCTACTTTTAGGACAAGGAGTAAAAGTGTTTCCTCAACTTTCTTAAATTGCTCTTATCTCTATATCTACCTCTATATTTAGGAGAGCTCCAGAGGTGTCAGGAGCTGCCAAGAAATGCTGTTCAGGCAGAACCAATTGCTAGGAGGGAATATCATTTGGAAGGCGTGATGACAATGAGCTTATTAAAAGATATTCTTACAAGATATTGTAACAAAAATGACATAACTGACATGTAACAGTTTCTACAGTATTAAATCCAGTTTCACTAATACTCATGGCCTGTGCATCCTCAACGAGTGGACTAAACACAGTCACATCCCCCCTGATGTCACCTATTTCATGGTAATGAAGGATATCTGCAAAGCCATGGCTGATGACCCCTCTTCCCAGGTCAAATGCCGTACTTCCCAACACTGATGACTGATTGTAAGGGCACATACTGTATGTAAACAGTGTAGATGAAAGGGGAATTTAACTGTAGAAGACAAGTTGTCCATGGAGAGGTGTGTCACAGTGCAACATCATTTCTTTGTATGCAAAATTTGGCATCATTGTAGGTATTATACAACAATGTGATTGGAAAGGACTGACTATTATTTTGCTCAACTGAGTTTAAGGTCCTACCATTTCAATTTGTATATACATTTCTTTTTTAAGCCATATGAGTGCTTGCCAGTGTTTACTTACTGCCTACTATGCAAATGGAAAATTGGAAATTATTATGAGATTTAAGCTATGAATCATATTTTTGCAAGTATATGGGTTCAATTTGTTACCTATGTTGTTTTTCTATTGACAGTGCTATTTTCCGCATTTTTAATTTTACCCTTGTATAAAACTCCAACCTGCAGCTGTCAGAAAACCTAATTCTAATCAATTCAAGGTTAATTTTCAGTGTAACTCTGAGACGTTTGATAAATACCCGCTCACAACATGTAAAGCTACATATTGGCATATATGTAAAGACTGTGGGAGAGGTGGGCAATTTCAGATCATGTTTATGTGATGCTATAATTTTACTTTCTTGGTTTTTAGTATATTCTACAAGTTGGTCTGTGTTTGTTCACATCCTCTAAGTGTCATTAAACTCTGAGCATTAAAGTCAGAAGAGGATTATTTTCCCACTGTAACATGTGCAGATGTTTTGATTCAGAATACAAAATCAGGAAATATCATCCATATAATTTATGACATAAAGTCTGTTTGTTCATTTTCCATAAAGAAGTCCTTGGTTAATCAGTGTGCAGTGCCAGAGGATAAAAATCTGATTAATTGTGATGGTGTCTTGAGGGCTGGATAAGCAGAGATATGAGTCATGCCAGTGCTGATATGAAATACACCATGAATGCAAATATATATAAACATGCTGTGTACTACTATGCACTCTTATTCAATGCATTTCTGACTACATTCATTCATTTCACTCTGATGAAGAAGTATTTGTTTTATGATAGCAACTGTGCACCGCTACCATGGTATAATGTAATGCATTAGCCGTTGTTAGGCTTGCAGCTAATTCCATTGAGCTTTTGCAGTGGTGAGTGATCAAAGCGTACACTGAGCCTACTTAGCAGGCTGCATTAACTCCTGTATCAGCCAAGGTTGAAGGTGGAGGTGACCACAGGACAGAGCTTTGTGCTGATGGCTTTGAAGAATGACTGTTGTAACTTGAATAAAAATGATCACATTAACATTGGTAGTAAACACAGCAGTTTGGAGAGATGATTAAAAAATGACTTGGATAGTCATTGTACGAGCTCTGCTGTTAGGTATTTGTACTCACACAGCCTTCATATATAGAAATAATTATAGCTGATAAAAGCACAAAGAAATAAAGAAATAGATAAAACACCACCTGTACACCTGTGCCACAGCCCCACATTGAGCTCCCTCATTGGGCTTCACCTGGAATTACATGCTCCCCACCACACTACCCTGCTTCATACACACTTACACACACACACACTCATGGAAGTCCCTTACCTGCATGTCTGATCTCAGAGCACAGTAGCATGCAAAAAACATGGCAGTGTTGTAATACCATGAGGAGCTGGAGGATAGTTGCTAAAATCTTCTTCAAGGATTAGAAACAAAAAGCAAAGAAAAGAGCTGTGGCATCAGATGAGATGGAGGTGGTACAGTAGCATCCCTGAGTGAGAGAAATACTCCTCTGATTGTACCACACTGAGGCAGCAAGACCACTTTTTCTGTGGTGAAATTTAAAACACCAAAGACCCTTCACTTGGAGCAAAGCTCCATCGCAGCTCACAGGCAAGCAGGCGGGACTGAACTGTCAAGGGGGGGGGGGGTGGGGGGGGGGGGGGGGTTGGGGGGGGGCGTGAAAATGTCTATCTCATACGAAGAAGAAAGCAAACAGAGGAGAGTGTGCTGGCTGAATGAGATCAACATGTGCAGGAGTCGCTGGGAATTAAAAGATCAGAAAAAAATAGGACAAACGTGTAGCGTGTATACACAAAGATGTGCAAATGTGAATTGAATGACGCTTGGCATTCTGTATCAGTAGAAGTGTGTGTGTGTGTGTGAGCAAGAGAGACAGAGAGACAGAGAGAGAGAGAGAGAGAGAGAGAGAGAGAGAGAGCGAGAAAGAGAGAAATGTGCACTTTAAGTACTATTTTTATTTCCAGCATGTTGCACACCATCTTGGATAAAATGTTTCTTCTCTCACCGTATACATACTCAACGTCTCTTTCTCACTAACACACACACAGCAATACTTAACAAGCGGTACTCCACACTGTCCACAGTGTGCTCTGAAGAAAAAAAAAAGAACAATCAAAAGAGCAGCACCTCACCAGTTCACCAGTGAAGGTTTCAACAGAGGGAGAGTGCTTCTTACAACAACTAGAAAACATAAAACTCAAAACTCTGAACTGAAAGATAAGACTGTGCATGAAAGAAGAGAAACAGAAACATCTTGTTTATCTACATACTGTACTGTTGCCCCATTTGGAAAAATACACAAAGTATTAATTATATGCTAAAACTTTATGCAATACTGAGCTGACACACACTAACAGGAGCTATGTCCTTGAAAGATGGACTGGCATCAGGAATACTGCCTTTGACTGGTTTTGTCCTCTGTTGTCCAGTAGGTCATATTATCCACAAATACATGCTCCAATCCCACTGAGATGTGGATGGTCCTCAGATTTGTGTTACATTCAAAACTAATGTAGAAGCCAACTTACATCACCTAATATCTTGTTTCTCAAAAATCAAGTGCTGGATGTCCCGAAACTTTCTCCGGCTGAATGAAAATAATTTGGTAATCACCTCTTTATAGAACAGTCTTAGCTCTCTGTCTGCAAATGTCAAACCTGCAGCCAGAAACAATAGTGTAGAGAATTTAATATGCTCAATATGTGCACGAATACAGGCACTAAATGGCATGAAGAACAGGAAAGACTGGGATCAGCAGCTACTCTGAAAATTTCACTGATCACATGGATTCAGTTTAAAAAACACGCCCCCAACAATGCAGCCGCCCGCACTGTTTTTAGTGCACAGCTGTTTTCAGTCTGAATCCCTGCTAAAGTTGACCAGATGCAGTCAGAGTTCCTCAGCTCTGGAACTCTGCCTGAGGATATGAGGCTTGTACAAACTTTTAATTCACTTCTCAAAATCGTTTTTTTAAAAACAGCCTTTTATGAATGTTAGCTCAGAGTTTGATTTTTCCAGTTCCAATATGTTTCACCTATTCTGTGGATTTCACTGTTTTTATCTTCTTTTATTGTATTTGGGGTATTTTCTTGTATTTCATTCTATGTCTTTTATTTGCTGGATTTAATTCAGTTGTACTGATGAATTGTTTCAATTTTCTTTTACCTATGTAACATTTTGATTTTGATGGTTTGGAAAGGCGCTATGTAAATAAAGTTTATTATTATTAAGTTAATATGCATTTTGTCCCAGTGTGAGTACTGTAGATCTAGATATCCAATTATTACAGTATCATGTAGCAGCTGCGGCACGATGCTGCATTAGCTTTGCAGCTAGTTCACACCTGAGGTTACCTCAGATACCTTTAGGCAACAAAGTCAGTTGGCTATACTGTGTACTGTACTGTATGTTTAAAGAAACTGCGCAAAAAAGGTTCAGTACAAGCAACAGTAACAACCTGATCAAAGTCATGAGAAGAGAGCTTTTTGTTACAGCAGGAGTGAACAAGACACTCCTGAATAATGTTCCTGCTCATACTATATATAAGATTCAGGTTTGACACATTTAGACAAAGTGTAGTGTTTTTAGTTATTTTTTTCTTTCTTTTTATTTTTTAATTTCTCATTAGCAGTCACAAGGTTTACAGCAGACAGCACCAACATGCCACCTGCTTTGGGAAGTGAGTTTAATAGTGGTGTATGTGGGAAGATGCACCAGTCAGCAAGCTGAATGTAGGGGGAGGTATTAAAGATGTTGTATAGAATATTTTTGGTGCAAGCCTTCCTGTTACCGTGGTAACTGTCCATCGATTCAGCAGCATTACTGAACGGAGAAGCAAATGGATCCCCCGCCCCCTACACTCCTTATTTATTTATTTCTTCCTCAGAGAGAGTGAAGTTGAGCTGAGGGAGGAAGAGGAGGAGAGTGGGGGTTCGAATAAGGAGTGAGGAAGAAAGGTGGAGGAGGAAATCTGGGGGTGGATGAGTTGGAATGAAGATAAAACTATTCAGAAATGACTGAAGTTGGCATCCTGAATACAGCCAGTTACTTGGCACTGCTGAATGTATGAGATACCTGGCAGCACGCTGTATTTGATAAGATGTCAGACCTTCTGATGTATGGAGGGACAACTCACTAGAACTATTGATCAAAGCCACTAAATCCCTCAGAGCTCCAGCGGTACTCTTCAGATGATTTACATAATACTATAGAATGATCCTTATGAGGCTATCATTATTCCTTTATCACTGAAAGTCAGTCATTATCCTATTATCCATTTTTTACATGTATTCTCAAATTTGTACATTAAATATTCTGTGCATGTTTCAACAAAACAGATCAACAACAGAGCAGGTTTGTACTGCTGTCTGCATCATCATAAATAAGACAAGTAGACTTATGGAAAAAACTCTAAAATGATTCTACATTTTCAGCATGCACTCCACCATAATTTGCTCTGCTTTCCCACATAATACATTTGAAATAAAATTCCCTTTTGACACCTGGAATAAAGACTCATCTGTGCATCTCAGACAAAAGACTGAGGAAGATATCTACTAAGCTTGTTGTAAATTACCATCAAGTGCGCAAAATTTTTCTGCACCTCATTTTTTCAAATTAGTGTTTTTATAAGACTACAGATGTAGATGAGAGCAGAAACAGAACAGTTCATTTGATTTGCATGAAGTGCTGGTAATTAAGATCTGAGGCTGGACTATTTTGACGTGTTGCATGTGTCTGGAAAGCAATGGAGCACAAAAGAAAGTGTTTTCTGCTGCTGAACTTGGAATATGAGTTGAAGAGGCACTTTTGGAACTGCAAGTGCATATTCATCCAGCAAGGGAAAAGCTATAGGCCTATGTGAGGAAATATGAAATAGCCTGATGTTATCAGCTCATTTCTTTAAGCAATAGTAATAATAATAATAATAATAATAATAATAATAATAATAATAATAATAATAATAATAATAATAATAAAAACAACAGTGATAACAATATAATATAACAGCTTTATAAGTGTTACTGGCTGTGTCAATCATATGGCACTGGACTGGAGCTGCTATGCGCAATTAAATGTCAAGAAAAGTAAGAAGGAAGCCACTGTGGGAAACGGAGACGTAGCACTGTGTGAAGAATAACAAGATTGCACTGCTGCTTTCTTGTCTTATGTTTCTCTCCATTGCTTGCCACAGATTTTACACCTGCTTTCCCAGATGTTCAATTTCAGACACAGTGTCCTCTTCTGCAGTGGTCAGTCCACAATGATAAATCAGGTGCAACAGCTACTTGTATAAATCTTAATTCCCCCCTCCCATATTTCACACCTCTAAACAGGTAGGAAAGGCAGAGGACAGCAAGAGGTGCTACCGAAGAGACAGTACAGGAGTCAGATATTAAGTTAACTATCACTGACTATCATCTTTGAACTACTCCACAGCAAAATATCCAAGCTGGGTCATACGGATGGCTGTGAAACTACAAGTCAAAACCTCTCAGAGTGAGCTCAGGTCCACCACTCTGCACACTCTGTTTTCATCCATTTGGGGCGAACTACAATGATTCTGACTCAAAGTTTCACATCAAGTACTATATTTTTTTCCAACTCTATCATTATTGAGTATCAATCCTTTTAAAACTTGATGCAGATATTTAAATTCAATCTCAGTAAACCTTGTAGTTCAAGACAGGGGAAAAACATGATTTTTCTGTCAGGTTGTCTTCGTGATTTGTTTTTCAAACCACACAGCTTGTGAATATCATGTAGCAGCTGGAGTTGGATACAGCAGAGCACTGGGTCACTTTACTGACCTCAACTGACAGGCTGAAGTAGAGACGAGGTACACAAAACTCCATTTAATGTTTTTTTTTGATCATCACATAACAACGTTTTATTCTTTGTCAGATAAAACACTTATCCACGTTCATATTGTATATTAGTTGAACAGCAAACTATATGACCTGATATTGGTCGACTGATATTGTTGTCATATACATAACACATACAGGTGTGACACGGGTGACAAATTAAAAGAAAAACCAACATTAAGTGTCTTAGTAAGGTGTTAGGCCACCACGTGCTGCCAGAACAGCTTTAATGTACTAATGTGTTGATTCTACAAGTCTCTGAACTCTACTGGAAGGATGAACACCATCCTTCCAAAAGATATTCCCTCCTTTAGTGTTTTGACGATGTTGGTGGAGAACGCTGTCTAACATGTCGGTCCAAAGTCTCCTATAGGTGTTCAATTGGGTTGAGATCTGGTGACTGTGAAGGCCGTAGCATATGATTCACATCATTTTCATACTCATTGAACCATTCAGTGATCCTTCGTGGCCTATGGATGGGGGCATTGTCATCCTGGAAGAGACCACCCCCATCAGGATAGAAATGTTTCATCATAGGATAAAAGTGATGACTCAGAACAACTTTGTATCGATTTGCAGTGATCCTTCCCTCTAAGGGGACAAGTGGACCCAAACCATGCCAGCAAAATGCCCCCCACAGCATAACAGAGCCCCCAGATCCCCTCATTATAGGGGTCAAGCATTCAGACCTGGACCAGTATTTCCTTTATTTTGTCACCTGTCTGTAGTTCATGTGTAGTAGTGTGCATGTTGTTGGGCTGAATTATGAACAGGACATCATACATTCCTGTAAAATGATGTTTGTTACTAAGGGGAAGCTTTGATTTTGAAGGTTACAGATTAAAACTTTCTTTCTATATTTCAATTTTTAATTCTCAAATGTTGCTAACAATTCTTTATGGGGTAAATATGTGTATCTGTATAATTTGTACACTATAAAGGGGAATAGTCTGCATTTTAATAGTTTTACTTTTCAAACTGTACTTAATGTTTTACTTCCTCTTTTTGTTAAGGGCTTTTCCCCATGGAGGGCATGCACTTGCTTTGCTCCATTTATTTTCAGTATTTTTGCTGTATATGTTATGTTCAGTTACTTTAAACAAGTATAACATTAATGTATTGTTATTTTCAATTAAGTTTTATTTATTATCATGCATTATTCTGTTAATAAGATAAGAGGTTTCTCGAGGCAAGGCTGTAGCAGGGCTGCCATGTAGCTTGAAATGCTAGAGAGAATGATTGTGACCATGTCTGCGACAGTGGAGCATTTTTTGACTTTTATTTGTGGTGTTGCAGAGGCACAGTGAGCATGTATACAAGAGAAACCCTGTGAAGAGTTTATTTCTCTGCAGTTGCAGGAAGGTTCCTCAATAAATTGCTGAAATATAATCCTGGGAAGTATAATTCTTTTCTGTTATACAACACGATGTAGACTTTGACCTACTGCATCTAATCTTAGTCTCCCATCTATAGAAAATTTATAGACCTCCATGTTTCCCTTCATAAGCCACTGACATTTGTTCAGACAGATTGCAGTCTTTTGTGTGCATGTGATTATTCTTTTCATTTTCAAGGGTTTTCCTGCATGTGGTAGGCATAATTTTATCACCATTTGTCATACTGTATATTCCTTTCTTTGCTTATGGAGAATTATTACATAGATAGCACTTAATGTAAGGAAGTTTTACTCGGGGCATATTTCTCATTTCTACATCTCTTTGTAATTTACCACATGTATTAAACTCAGAGTCCTCACTCTCAGTGCTACAGTAATCTAAGCTTCCCATCCACATGCAGACATGGCAGACTCTGTTTATCCTCTGGTGATGGAGGAGGAATGGCTGGTTGAAGATCTTGGCAGACTGACCTCTGGGACTGAGACGAAAAGATCCCTCCAGTGCACACGCTACTAACATAATCTTCCTTAACATAAGCCTGACAATGGGGGGAGAGCAAAAAGCACTTCTCAGAGCACTTATAATGTCAAGAGCATGGTGCTTCTTCTTAATTTCACATCAGTGTTTGTACAATTCCTAATGAGTCTGAATAATTAACCATCTGACAACTTATCCACTTCATTGATCTCACTCATGACAATGATCTGACTTGTAACTAAAGACACTGAACTGGGTGCAAACAGAATCATTAGACATCTGAGTATTTGCCCTTTCGAGAAAGTCAGTCCTCCTCACCCCTATAGAGAAGCAGTGCTGTTTCCAGGCAACACAACCGATCACAAATCTACCCAGCAGGCTGCCCTGTAGTGGGAGGAAAGTTTTATCATTGTTGCAGGGGATTTGGTTTCTATCATGGCCAGTTTCTAACACAAATCATTAGCTTAAACTGTGTAATTCACAGGCAGACAGATAGACAGAGATAGACACACTAATAGAGTGATGCATCTCTATATTTTCTGGGTAATTCTGAGAAACTAGTACATGAATCTGGTGTGTGCGTGTATAAAAACGGTCTTTAACGTTATAATAATCTCAAATTGTATCAACAATTTCTTTCCTTGCAGGCTTCAACATATCTTTGAGGGCAGAAATACAATGACCATACAACACAGAGATGGTCTGTCAAGTGTGGTAAAAAATAAAGATAGTGAAGGTGCCAGAGATCAGTGGTGTTTCCAAATGTTCTGGGAGGACGTGCTCCTCTGTTGTTGAAAAGAAGCGTTAGGTTGAGCAGTCTGTCAGAGCTTCACTTGCTATTTCTTGTGTCCCTGACTACAGAGGCTGTAAAAGTTAATTTGCAGGTCATAACGGAGAAGTCAGACCTCTAGATACATCAGGAGGCTGTTATATGGAACAGAATGCCGTAAGATGTGAGGGAAATGGCTTGGAGTGAAACACAAAGGCTGTTTTGCCTTTCAAACTTTGCAATCCATGAAAAAGATAAGGACTTCCTCCATCTGTTTGTTTGTTTGTTTGTTTGTTGACAGTAGAATAGCCTTTGGGTCGATATGAAATGTAGCCATTTTTATAAAATGTGTAACTATATTAATTATGAACAATTTGGCATGCCAGTTTTTTACTTTGACCAAAATTAAACTTATCCTAACATAAGGCTGTACAGCGAAAGAGAAAAAAGCATTAATTACTTTTACCAAATACCCATTCATTCGGAAATGAATAGTGTTTGGGAGTCTGTGCAGTGCTGTACGTTTAACGTGAGTTAACCTCTGTGTCGTTGCCTGGCAAACTCTTGGTAGCATAGCTCCTTTTAAGGAATAGGACAGTTCATACTGTGTGTGCGTAGCAAGTGAGTGGTTGAGTGAGAGAGTGAGAAGCAGACAAATGAAAAACAAGACCAAGAAAAATCATGTCTGTTTTTTCCCCAAATGCTGGAAAAGTGAAGGGGCTTAGCTCCAAAGTTAGCAACAATGGGTTAGCCTAACCTGCAGACACTAAACAGAGAAATACAGAACAGAGAAATGTGTGGCTGCTGAGTTCATTCTGTTCCATATTATCCAACAACCCCCAAATGTTTGTTTCTTCACAAACACAAACAGGTAGCAGTTGAACAGAAATGTTGTTGTGTGTTGATGCCATTTTTTAACCAATAATGTGCGTCTCTAGTCTCCAAGTGCAACATAGAACATCTATTCACATAAGGGCCACTTTTAGCCAAATGAGTATTAAAGTAAGCCCTCACTTACTAATGGGAAAAATAAAAATAAATGAACAGAACATATCGTCCTGTGTTTCCTCTGCACTGGTTAATGGCCCTCCAACAAAAAATCCTGAAAAAACTGGCCCATGGTTGAACCTTATTTCTGATCCTTGCACTAATGGGTTGTATTTTATCCAACTGAAAGGTGTGGCTGAATGAGAATACAGACTGTATAAACAATGCCACCTTACAGATCCATAGAAACGAGTCCCCACTGTTCTTATTGGCACACATTTCAGTTCCTGAAAAATAAAAATAAATAAATCAGTTTTATGAACGTTATGATTAAGGTTTGATTAGGTTTAGGGAAATATCATGTGTTGTGTTTAAATAGGTGATTTGTTAAGATTAGGAGAACACTGTGGTTTGGGTTAAAATTACTCCTAGGTTATTTGTTCTCAT
This sequence comes from Thunnus albacares, assembly GCF_914725855.1. NCBI lineage: Eukaryota > Metazoa > Chordata > Actinopteri > Scombriformes > Scombridae > Thunnus > Thunnus albacares. The sequence goes on along the minus strand of NC_058118.1, from coordinate 1,676,474 downwards.
GGTTACAATAATAACCATGGTCATGGTTTTAAAAAATCAGTGTTGACTCACAGTTGGAAATGAGAAATGAACATCAATCTGCAGAGTTAAATTCTGATGTTTCATTGACCCAGCCATCTACCCCTACCTGCTCCCTACATGGACTTTGTTGCTCTATAATAACATCGCACTGCTTCCTCCTTTGCTCCCGTCATACTACAGCCACAAGAGGGCTGTCATTTAACCTGCAAGGTGAAATAGTTTTCTACCGATCATACAATCTAAAGGTGCATCCTGCCAGACTTCATTCGTAACACCCAGGTTTAAGGGGACTCGGCTGTAGGCCAACATTGTTTCCTGACACAACACGTTTTAAAGTGTTATCACACTTTAAAACATTATTCCATAGAATGTGTGGAATGTGTCGGCTCCATTCGGCTGACACATAATCAGACTAACATACTTTGATTTTCACTAAAAAAAAAAAAGGCGCTAACACCACATACCGTGCTGTTGGGCCACTCTACATCACCGCAGGAGAAATTCCCTCACCGTGACAGCCCTATATGGAATCATTAAAATATTGCCACATATAAATTCATCTTGAGATGACTACTTCCAACTGCAAGAGCAGTTTATTAGCTACATGATTTTAATTCAATTGCCAGTCTGCCACCACCACCCACACATCATCTCCATCCAGCCCACTGATGTGTCGCTATCTGCCACAGCAACAAGTGTCATCAAGTCCTCCAGCAAGAATCTATGGAAGAAGGGCTCTTATTTCCTATCTATTCATTATGCTATGGGCCATAAGTATTCAAACCCAGCAAGACTTGTCTAAGTGGGCTAATTGCATATTAGACACACAGCATTGTAGGCTACAATGACTTTGACCAGCAGTTCAGCTTTTACGTTTTTCTTTTCTTTTTTAAACACAAATACAGCCGTGTACCCTGGTGAAATGTCAGGAGGGTATAAAGGTATGAAAAAATAGATACCACCCAAGCCAAATTCATATCAGTCTTACATCACTGTATACTATTCTATTCTACTAACATATACATTATATAACCATAATCTGCAATATACAACAATATGTTTTCCAAGTCTATTTATCAGTCTATTAATTGACAAAAATTCTGACAACGTTGTTCCATTAAATGGTGAAATGAATTACTTTACTAGCTGCTTCAAAAATAAGATCACAATTTTAGCCATTTGCCTTGAAAGACAATGTCTATTTTGAGATAAAGGGGAGGCAACAGTGGGATGCTTTGTTCTCTATAGGGTGCTAGCGGTCAGTGTTTTCAACAGAGGTCACACCGCTGACCGGTCCAGTGTCCTACATAGTGTGAGGAGGTTTAGATCAGCATAGCACTTCAAAACAACTTGAAGTCTTGAGGATTAAACCCAAACTGTGATATTTTTAAACAGTAAACCGAGAAACAGTCGGGAATGTGTTTTTCAAGCTTGTGGGGTGTAAATAAAATGTGTTGTTCACACCCAGAGGGGCTTACTGACAGTCAACTATCTGCAATAGCAAAGAATGCAAGAAAAAATAGAAAAGGTGAAGAAAGTGGAGAGCAGGCAGACTGAGCCAATGGGCTGAAGCACAAGACTCTCCACTTCTCCTGATAACTACTCCTCATGTAACGTGGAATCTCCTGTGTGGCTCCTGACTAAAATACCTCTGTAAGCCCACTCCAATTTTAGACCTTCATTGTGAGATTATTTATTGTCAAGTTGTTAGTATAGAAGGGAATGTGTGCATACCTGCTATTCATGCATCCATGAGTACATAAAGGACAACAAAGACTTCTTGTTCCAACCTTAGTTCACTCATTCTGTCTGTTTCCTGAGTTGTAATTGGTGAATCAATGTTATTGACTCGCCACAAAGTCCACTCATCAGGTTTCTAGGGGCTGATTAAATGGGTGAAGGCTAAAAGTGAGTGCTAACAGAGGACTCTGGTGAGGTCAAGGGCATTTCACACAGCCAAACTACACTTGTGCTGATCTGACTAAATTTAATGGAGATGTAAAGCATGTCAGCTGTGTTTATATATATATTGCTACGTTTAAAATGACATAATTTGATAGTTGCCAAGCTCCAAACATCAGTAAGATGGAATACGTTCAATTATAAATCAGCAGTGACTGTGGCTCAGGAGGTAGAGCGGGTCGTCCACTAATCAGATGATCGCTGGTTCGATTCCCGACTCCTCCAGTCCACATGTCGAAGTGTCCTTGGGCAAGATACTGAACCCCAAAGTGCTCCCAAAGGCTGTGCCATATGTGTGTGAGTGTGTGTGCTGTGCCATACGTGTGTGAGTGTGTGTGTGAATGATTAAAACTCCTCCTAATGAGCAGGTTGGCACCTTGTATGGCTGTCTCTGCCATGAGTGTGAGTGTGAATGAGTCGATGTGACATGTAGTGTAGAGCGCTTTGAGTGGTCGGTGGTTATACAGAAAGGCACTATATAAATGCAGCCCATTACCATTTACCAACAAATTCACAAAGGTACTCCTACACTTCCCATTATACTAGGGCTACTGGGACAACTTTTTATTAAGTTATTTTCATTATTGATTGATCTGACGATTATTTCCTTGATTAATCAATTAGTTGTTTGGTCTATAAAATGTCAGAAAATTGAAAAATATCGATCACTGTTTCCGAAAGCCCAAGATACAACCTCAAACGTCTTCTTTTGTCCCAACCAACAGTCCACAACTCAAAGATATTCAGTTTACTATCATAGAAGACTAAATAAACCAGAACATTTTTACATTTGAGAAGCTGACATCAGAAAATTTTGACTCTTTTTTTCTTAAAAAAAAGACTCAAATGATTAATTGATATAACAAATAACAAGCTCTTGCTTCTACCACATCAACCATTAACCCATGCAGTGGTCTGTCACATATACTGAACCTGTCTACTGTGTGTTAGTTTTCAACAAAAGCATGAAAGAGAAGCCTCTGCTGCATTACCTCACCAAAAGGGTGTCAGAATCCAGATGAGAGAACTAAAAACAGCAACAATGGCAGAGTATCAACACACTCATGTAGGAGTGGTTTCTTCCTGTGGTTTTTTTTTTTTTCGCCCCTCTATTTTCCTCTCATGCTGAACTGCAGCACAGTACTCATCATGCCCCCGAAGCATTACATAACATGGCTATGGAGTGAAAACTGCATATCATTATGCTGTGCACATTCATTATAGAGAGCTGAATACTTGAGGTAGTAGAGCTGAATATAATATTCATAGTGTCATACGGGATCTCATGACATGAGCAATAAAGGGGGGGGAGCTTTTTAAGAGCTCAGTATGACTGCTGTACAGTGTTTTCATTATGAATCAAGGTACTTACAGAGAGCATAACTGGCCACAGTATATACAGCAGAGCTGATATCAACACTGTCAGGTCATTATGGCAAATACTCACAACAGTCCTTTACAGATCTGCTTTTCTGTGTGACACACAGCAGTCCTGTCCCATGATACCTGTATCAATAAGGAGTGGATGTTTCAAAGGCAGGAGGAAATCTAATCTTTGGTTTAGCATTGTGTGGGCTGATAATAATGTAAACCTTATATAAATCATGCTAACAGTGCATTCATACACACCTCCTGGTCCACCCCACAGTACAATATGCAATATGAACCAATCACAGTTTGGAGAAGCTGCTTAGTAAAATGTGATGTATCTCAGTTGGCACAAATCAGACCACATCATTATTTTTTGATGGATGAACTTTTTGCATTTGATTTTTCTTTTTGCAGGTACAGTAGCAACTTTCACATGGCACTATAGTCCCCCTCAAAACCATCAGAAGGTCAGAAATTAAGTGAATTAAAGAAAATATTGTCATTCCCAAAATGAATGACTGCTACTATAATGTGCAGTGTTTTTAATGTGCATTTCCACTATATCTGCATCCTTGACATCTCATTGCCTCAACATATTATATGACCGCAATTTATTTATTAGATATTTGATCCAAGTGTCAGTCACATGCACTGTATCACTGAACGAGATAAAGAATACATCAGTTTTGGTCTCTATGAGGAGGAAGCATGATTTTAGCCTGGCCCTTAGATCCACATAAGGACCCACCTACAGGGGCCATGTCCTTCCAGATCCAGTATATGGACTGGGACACAGTTCTTATGTGTCAGCCCTGCGGCAGACCAGTAACCTGTACTCTGCCTCTCCCCACTGCATGTTAGGAAAGGCTTTAGCACCTTGTGACTCACACGGAACAACCAGTATAGAAAACAAATGGATGGATGTGAAACCAGTGAAATGTCCTGTTTTCCAGTTTGTTGTGGAATATCTATCTGTAGGTCAATATCCTCAAGACAAATGATACAAGCGGGGATGAGCTACCATTTCCTTCAGGACCTCAAAGGATACCACACTCACAGGATGACAATACAAGGCAAAAAGAACTCAGAATAACATTTACTAAACTGTAACCAATGTTCAATAATACTAACACTCAGAGTGGTAAAATTGGGTTCTTTGGATAAAGTAGTCCCTCAAGGAAATCATGATCTTCTTGTCATGAGCTTTAAAAAAAAACAAAACACTTTTTTTTTCCTCGACTTGCAATTTTACCAGAAAAAAAACAACACACACACACACACATGCCTTTTATGCTCTATGTAAAGCACTTTGAATTGCCTTGTTGTTGAAATATACTATACAAATGAACTAACCTTGCCTTGCAAAATCAAGCATATTTGATCACAATAATCACAAAAAAACCTCTTGGAGGGACTAATAAAGGCTTACTTTATCAGCCATGCTGGCAGGTAGACAATTATTATTTAGACTTCCAGGCCGTTTCTTAATATCTAACTGAGCTGCACAATGGAGACACTGGACACCTGACCCACTCCAACACTACAGACTGAACCATCCAGGGAAACTCAGCTGATGTGTTCACCAATGTTAGTTGGAAATGTTGTTAAAAGATTGATTATTAATTTGATTGAAAGTCATGTGGATGCTCTTGTTTAGCTATTCCTGTGATTTTTCTTTCATGAACACTAGTTCCACCTGACTGTGTAAGCAACATGTTGATTACAGCTATTCAAAACTCCGTAGTTCTCTTTGAAAGCATAGTAATGTTCAAAAGCTTTATTTATTCTAATTGCTTTCAAAGTTAGCTGCCAAGTTACCTTCCTGTGAAAGAGCCTACTGTCAGAAGTCAGCACAGAGCTACTCATCAAGCTACTGTGAATGTTTCTGGAGAGTTAACAGCAACTGCCTTCTCATCTGTTTTTGTATGTGCATGTATGCCACAGTTGACCACAAAATGTGTTGAAAGCTGTCAGATAAACCAGAAAAACATTGGCAGCCATGAAGGGTTTGTATCTTATGTTGTAGTGATGTAGAGCAAAACAACCCCTGTCCAACCCCTGCTGTCCATCTAAGACAGACAAACTCACACACATGCAGACATAACTGCTGCCATAACACAAACAGTCATCCATTCATCCTGCACTGAAAAAGTAATGATTGTCCAAACAAACTGCAACTTCTCGCCATTTTGTTTAGTTCCCACAGCTACTATTTTTGAAAAAGAAAATCACGACCTCCATCAACAAAATGCATTTCATGTTACACTTTCTTCCCAGAGAAGGGGATCACTCCGTATGAAGCACTCTGAGTGAAGGCCAGCACACTAAGGCTGACTCCATAATGGCTTTCATGCAAAAGCAAGCGTGAATATTTCACCACGGCTTTCAGGGAATCGGCATCCTAATTGACGACAGAAGTCTCTGCTCCTTCCACGTGTGCTCTACAACATGCAAGGAAGAGAGAGGTAGATGGTCCATCTTTAGCATTTCCAGCCAGGACGGGCTGTAAATGTCTTGTTGGATGTAGACTGCAAGAGTCAGACTGTGACCTTTCTGTGATGTAAGTGGTAGGAAAGTTGTTTCTTAACGAGCAACCAGGTCACCGTTGCTTTCACTGTTGCTACCTGCATTCTGACAGCAAAAATATTTGATAAAGCTGTTATTATAACTTCAGCAGGTATAATGTTTACTTGTTAAATTTGAGATGTGTGAGATATTTTTGGAACATGCTCACTGGATTTCGGGTTTAGCACTCCACCAAGAATCCCACTGTTGAAGCACAACCTCCTTCTCCAATAATATTTACCATGTTCACCATCTCAGTTTAGCTAATTATTTGCTAATTAACACTAATTAGTGTTAGTGTTAAGTACAGCTGTGGCTGGTGGGAATGTCATTAGTTATGGAGGTATGTGGTCATAAAGTGAACAGATTTTGAACTGATGATGGTGCTAGATAGCAATTACAAATTTATCCTCTGGACACCATTGATATCTGTACCAGATTTCATAGCAATCCATCAATAAGGCTGAGAAATTTCAGTCTCCACCAAAGTGGTGGACCATCTGAGCGACCAACACACCCAGAGGTGAAGAGCCAAAAGACTAGCATGGAACACCCAGCTGAGATTAAAAAAATTACACCGAAACTACAGTTAGTTTGGTGCAACTGGCCATTTGCTATATGTCATGTCATATCGCTGTATGGGCCAGTAACTAGCGCTTTAATAAGTGTTCAAAGGAAAGTTGCCACTGAAATACCTAAAGGAAAACTATCACAACTAAAACATAATCAGCTTCCAACAACACTACTACTGCACTCAAGTACAATGGATGCATCATGTTGCTTGCTGGTATAGTTAAATGTGGATGATGTACAAATAAAAAATGCTTATGCAAAGCTCATAGCATATATATTATATGTAATAGCCTAACTACCATATATAATCCTACATTATATAGAATAATGTAAGAAATTAAAGTACAATATGTATAAAAGGAACCATAATCATTTAAGACAAAATGTTAAAACATCATATTCTCATGCACAAAAACCCTATGTTATTTTTTCATATTAGTTAAGTGGAGAAAGATAGTGTCCCTGTACAAGAACATATTTGTTACCTCGGGTAAAGAATTGCCATGAGAGATGTTTTTACAGAACGACTCCTCTCCCCAGTGATGCTATGTTGATTTTGCACAGTGAAGAGCATATAGTAAGCTGAGTGACTCTACTGTAATTTTCTCATATGAAACAATGCAGTTGAGCATCCGGATTTGTGTGTTGTATTATAATAATGCACTAATAAGCCTCTGCCACGTGGACTCCACAGCTTTTAGAAGTACTGGTTTGCTGTGTGAGAGAGTGCTGCAGCAAAACTGCGAGCCGGCTGACAGAAGTTTAACCCAACTTCTGCTGCCATATCTCAACAGACAGGCAGGTGGGATCTTTCTAGTGATGCTGACCATCAAGAAGTGAATCATACTGTCACACAAACACACTCAGACCAAACATGACAAGTCACTCTGTCAGAAGATAATAACCTAGAGTATATATAAAGTGAAAGCATCCTATGGCAACAGGGAAAAAAATATCTATTCCACTCTTTACTTCAAAGCTCAAAGCAACAAGGTGATGATGAAGTCAAAAACATGCATGCACATGGAAACATTCAGAAATAACCAACACGTAGACAGAGCTTCTTTCCTCCTGATTCACTGCATGCCTCATTCTCCCACAGTGCTCACTCTCTCTGTCTCAGTCCATGTCATCCCCTCTCTGGTCCAGTGAATCATTCATTCGTGCTGTGTCTCTTACCTTGGTGGTGACAATGCAAAGACAATCCATGCTGGCCAGACAAAAAAGGAGCTCTCAGCCTATGCTCAAATTCATCACCACTAATATCACCACTGGAGTAAAAAAAAAGCAGAAAGATGGAGAAAAAGATACCAGTGTGAAGAAGCCAAGAGGAAAGATTAAAAAAGGTAGGGTTTGCTGAAGAAGAAGAAGAAGAAAAAGAGGGGGAGGAGAAGAGGAAGAGAACACGCACGCACGCATGCACGCGCACACACACACACACACACACTCACACACGCTGGCGAGGGAGAGAAGCCACGGCGGACAGACGTTACTGCATGTGGGCCCCTTGTGAAGACTGGGAAGCCTCCTCCACAGCACTGAAGGCAATCAGGATTCCTAACGCCATCTCAGAGCGGAGCGCACGTCATCACCCAACACACATACACACTGAAGATGCTAAGCAGCTGGCCTGGCTTCCTCCAACAACCCGAAATCAATCCTTAGCTTTTCTCCCTTTCATTCATCTTCTGTCTCTTGTTTTCTTGTTCATCATCTCCTCCTCTCCTTTTCTCTCTCTCCTGTCTCCGGGCTGAGCGACTAAGCAGCGTTATGGGATGAGAGAGAGAGAGAGAGAGAGAGAGAGAGCGAGGGAAGAGAGTGAAGGACGAGCGCGTCAGCTCGGTGGAATGAATTAGATTCTCATGCTCTCTGTCTCGCTGGCTATTAGTCGCTGTGGCAGACTGCTGGAACTTAATAATAACACACTGGCTTTAATTTCATCTGCAGAGCAGTGGTGGCACTGCCCTCTGTGTGTGCGTGTGTGTGAATGTGTGTGTGTGTGTGTGTGTGTGTGTGTGTGAGGTTTGACCAGTATGGCAATTCAAGGATGCAGAACGTTTTTTAGATTCCAAACAACAACAGTGATTATGTTGTCCCCATAACAACATCATTTGCAAATGAATAAACATCTCTAGCATAAATGAACTGCATAAATGAACTGCTGAACTACCTATTGGCCAAATTATTTTCTGAATAAAAGGCCAATATTGCCTGAGCTCTCTAACAGTAATGACCCACTGAAGTTCACTCTTATTCAGTTTCAATGAGAAGCGAGCAATTTGCTTTAAAAGGTATTGTGGAATTCCAGGCAACACAGGACTGACCAGCTAGAGATCCCTCTTTTATAAGTCCCTCACATCCACATTACAGATACAATCAAAAACAAAGTGCTGCTTGGCACAAAGCCACATACATTTCTGGACAATCTTCTAGGTTGCTTTTTGCACTTGTTTGCAAACAATCAGGGTACTTGCTAGCTTGCAAGCACTGACAAACACAGTGACGAGCAAGAAGTGGACTGTTTGACAGCTGGACCATTTGTGCAGTCCATGTTTATTCGCCACAAACAGCCATATGGAAGGTTTAAAATGGCTAAATACAATAAAATGAACGAACAAACGAAAGAAAGAAAGAAAGAAAGAAAGAAAGAAAGAAACATATTTATGTATGCATTAACTATTATATTTTTTTATAGAGGGCAGCTGAGACCAGCCAATCGAAATACAAAGCACTTTAGCATGTTAGTTCCCTTTCAGTCGATGCACTTGGTACAACACATATAGTATGGGATATCACGCCCCCACGTGACCTGACTGAAGACACCTCTATTCACGCCTTTAAGACAGATGATCTGTGGTGACGTATGTGAGGCCCCACCTGCACATACATGTGGGGCCAAAAAATCTGTGGGGTCAAAAAGTTTTGGACACTACTGTATATACATCTGTCACCACAGTAATCCATCAGTTCTTACACTCTTCGCCTCGCTAAGAACACCTCTGCTGAGTCAGGCAAGCTAGCTACAGCTAGTTAGTTTCTTTAGTAGGCTACTGCCAGTTTGAAGTTAGCTTAACAGCCCATGTTGATGTTAGTCACTGGCTATCTGGTATGGGCACCAAGCCTAAACAGGTGAAGACAAAGTCTTCTGTCCACCCCTGTCCTCAGGGGTGTGGCTTCTCTTTGCACAAAAAAGACAGCACAAGGAATGTCCCGTCTGTCTGGGTATTGTCCATGCCTGGAGAGCATTGACTGAGCCCGAGGGGGGGACCTCCCCATGTCCCAGAGCATGTCCCATGCTCCTGTTACATGAGGGGGACCTCTTGTGAGAGAGAGGAGGTTGCACCCATTGGTGGTGGATCAAATATGGATTTGTTTCAGCAGGGTGGAAGTGGACCTGTTTGCCTCCAGAGCAAATACCCACTGCCTCCTGTTCTTTTCCATTATGGACCACAATGAGCCTCTGGAAATGGATGCACTAGCGCACCCATGGCCCAACATTCTCCTCTATGCATTTCCCCCAGTGGAAATGATATTGCCTGTTCTGGAGAGGGTGCGCCAGCAGGGTCTGTCCCTGATCTCGGTAGCCCCTCAGTGGCTGGAGAAGCTGTGGTATGCTTGAGGTAATCAGTCTGCTGGCGACGAGGCCCTGTCAGCTTCCTCTCCACGGGGACCTCCTCTCCCAAGCAGGAAGAGAGGTGATTCATCTGTACCCAGAACTGTGGTGTCTGCATGCCTACCTGTTGAGATGTCCAACTTAATAGCTGTCCTCGAGTGTGGTGGTAACAATCCAACGTGCAAGGGCATCATCTACTAGAAGCCTATATGCCTATAAATGGCAGGTGTTTGAGCAGTGGTGTCAGGGCCGAAATTTACTCCCACTTCGGTGCTCTCTGTTGTGGATGTTTCGACATTCCTTCTGGAGCTACTAGATAAGAGTCTCTCTTTTTCCACAATTAAGGTCTATTTGGCAACTATATCTGTCTGTTGGCACATTGGCTTTGATGGACACCAGGTGTTCATCCTCATGCCATGCGTTTCTTAAGAGGAGTCCGCTGGCTGAGGCCTGCGGTTAAATCCAGCGTCTCCTCATGGGATTTGGCTTTATTGCTTGAGGCTCTTTGTGGGCCTCCATTTGAGACCATTGACTCTGCAGATATGTTAAATTTCTTTCATACAAAATTGCACTGCTTCTTGATTTGACCTTCACAAAGCATGCTTTGTCTGTGAATCTCACTTGTACCCACTTCACTTCAGATGGTTCCAAGGTTACATTGTGGCCGAATGCGGTCTATTTACCTAGGAGTATCCCTACAGCCTATAGCTCTATGGCTTTTGAGCTCTCGAGCTTTTGTCACCCTCATTTTGCATCCAAGGAGCAGAGTAGGTTGCATCCCCTGTGTTCTGTGCATGTGCTACGTGCCTACATAGACCGCACCCAGGGTGTGTATTTATGTAACCAACTGTTTTCTGTTTTGCTAATCCGGCCAAGGGCAAGGGCCTGGCTAAACAGCGGTTTTCTCACTGGATTGTGGAGGCTATCTCCTTAACTTACAACAGCAAAGGTCTTCCGTTGCCTCATGGTGTGAGGGCACATTCGACCAGGGGCTTTGTTTAAAGGGGTATCTGCGAGTGATATCTGTGCTGTAGCCAGTTGATCATCACCACACACTTTTGTTCGGTTTTATAGTCTGGATGTAACAGCCCCTTCAGTGGCTCACCCTGTCCTTTCTGCTGGGTTTATGATGCACTAGAGGGCTGGAGGTTTGACTCTGGTTCGGTGGCTGCTCTGTGGGGTGTGAATACATGACGGATGTATATATGTGCAGGCAGGGCCTCACGTACATCACCACCGATCATCTGCCTTAAAGGCATGAACAGAGGCGTCTTCAGTCAGGTCATGCGGGGACGTGATATCTCATACTATATGTGTTGTACCTCATTCTTCTCCTTCAGGGAACAGAAGTTATAGTCATAACATTCAGTTTTTATGAGGAGGTGGATGGCTCTTTTTCTTTTTTGAGATGGAGCCACCTAGTCCATGCCAAAATCAACTGTCCAATCACAGCTTGGGGGTGTAACAATGGGCAGGGCTTATCGTCACTGATGGCAGCCATGACACACAGCCTTTCACATTACAAAAGTTTGCTGTGGCTTAAACTTGTTCTTATTATCTGTTCTATGGGTTCTCATGTTTTCAGAAGACTAGAAAGGCGCTATATAAGTGCAGTCCACTTACCCTTTACCATTTAGCTAGCGTTAGCTTCCAGTAAATACCTACTGGTTTAATGGAGAATGATAAGCCCATACTAATGCATGTCCCCAAGGTAGATATCTAGAAATGCCTGAAGGGCTGCATGTGAGACTACAGAATGGATGAATTTTGCAGTGCACAATGTTACTATTACATGAGCAGAAAGTCAAGAGGGCAAAGTTTTCTTCCAATTAAATTAATAACATACAGGGACAAAAGGACACTTACAGAAAGTCTCTTCTTACATTTTCTAATATTTAGCATTCTGTTGTGCTGCCAAAATTAAAGTTACAATAATACTTGCCACAAATCTTTAGACTTAAAGGTGGCTGTAAATAGTTAGCAGTTTGTTTTTTTCTCAAAGGAAAGCATTAATTAATAATGGATTCCAATAATGACCAGTTTTACGGTGGAGCAAAAAAAGCATAAATTTCACAAGTAAACAGTGTTTATATGTTGATATTCTGCAGCTTTATTTAGATAAACTTTTATGATAAACACTCATGTACAATTAGTCCAACCCTGTCTACATAAAAGTTCATTCAATTTTGGAAAAATGAGCAACGGTGACCACTGTGTTTGATAAAAAGTGTTTGATAAAAATTGTTCTTGCACTCACTGCAGTCAAATTGCATCTCTTCTTCTCTGCTACTGGTATTTGCCTGTGCAGTTATAAATCAAGAATATAAACAACAAACAACATTTCCTGGTTGAGCGGTCAATCCCACCCCCTCCCTCAAACCAGCTGGAAAGCCCTGCAATCACTCATGTCAAAGTTCAATCAGATTGAATTCTGTATGAAGCAAGGGCAGTGGGTCAATTCACTCCATTCCACATAGGGAAGTGAGATCTGGTCTGACTGTGCCACCACTCTACTAGTGGCTCTTTTTGACAATGCTGCATCATCATATCCCTCTTATCAAATTGATGCACCAAATATGAGTCAGATATACACAAAGACTGCAATGCACTACTGGTGATAGTAGTAATGACAGAATGAAACTAAAATCATTTGATGGTTTTCTTAACAGCTACTTATAAAACAGTGAAAGGCTGCTGTGGTGATAGTGATTGTTGCAAATGAACAACAATGACAGCAAAGTTAATTTTGGTTCAGAACGGTTGGTTGGACGTGTGGGTGCATATAAAGTGTACTATTTCAATGAGCCTTTAAGCTTGCTGTAATTTGACAATTGATGGATAACTGGATATGATCTGACAATTTATAGCTTTAGCCACAAGTGTATTACTTGAAAGTGCAATTCACCAAAAAAGACACAACACATCAGTGCTGTGTAACCCTGTGAGAGCTGCGGATTTCACTGCTGTCCAAAGCCACAGCTTCAACTACTTGCCTCCAGATGTTTATTGTCATCACACAGTGACAGAACTACTTCAAGTCCACAAGACTTGCTCACCGCTTTCATTACCAATCATTTTATGAGACACTAGAATATAACAGCAAAATACCACATAAACACCACATGGAATTGGTGTCAGAAGTCTCCAAAAACAAATGCAGCACAATCTAGAGTAATGCTCACAGACACATGATAACAGTAGCAAGAATGATTATTTCAAAGCAGGAGAAATGATCTGTGCTGTTAAAAGATGATCCAACATTTGCAATATTATAAGTAATAATAAATTATACATAAAGTAATTATAAATAATATTATTATAAGAATGTGAAAAGGGTGCATTCCCAACACAGTCCCACAAAAATTAAACCTGATTCAAGGTCTAATCAAATCAGAGCGATTGCAAACACCTGTGTGGATGTGCAGAGCCTTTAATTGGACATCAAAACATTTATATACAGCTGAGCAGGACTAATCTGGCAATTTATTTCTTCCTTTCTGAGTTGAAAAAAAGCGACTTGATAACAAAACTGATTGTAACTTATTAGAAGCCCTTTCAAAAGTGAGGGTTAATTAAACAGTACAGCAGTTTCACACATCCACTCTTAAGTAAATTAGTAAATCTAACCTTCAAGGCCTAGTTTTACTATCCATTAGAAATCAAGCCGCATATTTTGTTAAGTTTGTCATAATGAGCAGTGTAAAAGCACAGATGCATTTAACAGTCTAATGTCTCATGTCGTTACTAATGTCTGTCCTTATATTACCTTACAAAACAACCAACAGATTTCTTTTTGTAGCCACCTAGATGCATTTTAACAACCATGTATCCATCCTGCACACATAGTATAGTGTGAGACTACATTTATGTGCTAAAGTAAATACAGTAGATACAACATACAGCATGACAAGCATTTTGAAAAGGTCTGGCTCAGTCTATTAGTGCAGTATATTAAGATTCAATAACCTGTCAGGTCAGCCAGTGAGATTCCAACTTCCAGGTAACGTTAGCCACTTCAAAGTTAAAACCTTGTGTCTCTGGAGACTATAAGCCTCTGAACTTCAGCATATTTCCCCTGCTTAAACCATTCTCGTACCTGTTTGCTGCGGCAATCCTGGTGAAGAGGTGTGTTGCAGAACTTGACCTTGATAACCGCTTTCATTTGTGGACGAAGCAGCGCCCCTACACTCCCAATCTCCCGTCGTTCTTACTGAACACATTCACTCTCTCACACTCCTCCTGCCAGAGCAACAGAGCTAATCTTTTCAGGTGATGCGGCTCAGGCAGCTTCGACTTATTGCATTAGAGAGAAGGAATGCTTTAACTTCCTTTGTAAGAGCAGCTGCTCATATTTACAGACTAGGTGTGACAAATTTGGATTCGCCTGTATATATGAACAACGGTGCAGATTTCAGACAGCCTGCTGGGGGGATTTACTCAAGAGCCTGGTGTAATCTTTCACCTTGAGGCTGACCTGTACCTGACCCCAACACACTCCTCTGTTATTTTTTCACAATGAGACCAAAAATCATCAGATCTGATTTTACTCCAGCCATCTGTTTGTACTGGCTCCTTTACATTTTAATGCTATGTTGTTTGTTTACTTGGATAATAAAAAATGCAACAGATCGTCATCTTTTCAACAGATCCATCACTCACTCTCTGCTTTTCTGAACCGCACACAGACCAACAGGAAACATACATACGCTAATTACATGAACATATTGACTGACAGGAATGTTAAGTACTTGTAGATCTAATCAGTGAATCAATGAAAATTCTGCGTATTATTAACAGAAAACACAGGTGAAGGTTTATAAATATCTGTTTTCTAACAAAAAAAACTATGAAGAGGATTAGGTCCACGTGAAAAATTTGAGTTCTGAGTTTTCTGACTTTAATCTCAGAATTCTGACTTTATTCCCAGAACTCAAATACATTTTTCAAATTCTGTAAAAAAAAAAACTGAATGTATTTTTGAAGTTTGCACATTTCAAATCCTCCTGTATAGAAAAAAGAAACTGCACTAAGAAAACACATTCTGGCTCATGTTACTTTGCAATCAATTCACGTAAGATTCCCAATGTCAGCAAACCTAATTTGCACAGAAAATATTTAATTTAAATGTTAAATAAAGTAGTTCTGCACTTCCTAAATACTTTATATCATTTACTGCTCCCAAGCAAATAGGAGCAAAGATTAAACTGTCGTCTTTACTGAGACTGGTCATTCCCTGCTCTCAAGCACTTGAACTGACAGAAATTGTTTAGCTTATGTCATATCAATGATGGCCACAGGGCAGAGATATTATTGGTACTACAATATTTATTCTAGTCCCAAGCCCTAAAATCAAAGATCCTTGCTTGAACATAATATTATTTACTTTTGTGGGTTCATAGTTGTTGGGATTATGGATATAAAAGTTGCTTCTTTGAGGTGTTACAGTATAACACTGGGAAAAGATGTGTTGGGCTGACTTACACTGCAGTGTTCTATCCTGCCATGACTGATGATGAAAAGAACAGATTGTAGAATGAAGTGGACCAAAAATGATGATGAAAACACAATGGGTGGCTTGGTGTGACTTATTGCCCCAAATTAGGAGAAATATCCCAAAAACCTAATACAACTGTGCACACACCACCACACACACACACACACAGAGTGTAGAGCTTCCAGAGAGAACTCACCTCAGAGGTCTTGGCACTGCTCTCTCCCTGTTCCATCCCACTGGGCTCTGAGCTGCTCTGCTCCCTCTGCTGGGAACAACAGACAGGTGCACAAGTTACTCAACACAACCAAACTAAAAATGTAACACAAGGACCTCAAGGTACCTGCAGATACAACCAGCTTATAGTTTGAATGCCAGACCATCCAGCTAAAGTTGGCGTACTGTATGAGAGGTTTAACACTTCATTTTGAGTTGGGACAGTGAGCATTTTAATGTGGGCATTCTTACAAATGCCCACATTAAATACAAAAAGACACTATTCTCTGACATGTCAAAGGCTCTGATTGTACGTTGGTTAAATAAATCTAATGTTACTTTTGGAATTTTAAATTTTAACCAGCAAATAAAAATGTATGTAACATTTATTTTAAATGCAGTAACAGGACGCAATTGTAAGGGTTATGCAAGACCTGGCAATAACACATAGAGTCATCATTGGCTGGTCAGTCTGTCTGTTGCTTTGGTAAGTCTTTAATTAGAAGCTCGGTATCGTAAGCCTACATGTGCCGGTGGCAACAAAAATAAATCCCTGGCACACTAAGACATATTACAAACCCTTAGTACACGCAGGCTTGCTTTATCCCTCCTTCTGTTTACAGCAAGCCCTTCTGACTTAAAATACTATTTTATGTTGATTTAATCCATTCAAGAAATATAGAATTTATAATATTAAGATAAAAACTAGGCCCTAGTGCATGCCTGGAGTGAAATAATGACATGATGTGCATCAATCTTGTTCATATTGTATACTGTGTGTGTTGTAGCCATTAATGTGTTCTAACATGTCTACTGCTGTTTAAGTGCTGATAAACCTAAAACACTGCCATGATCTGCTGACAAGATAAAAAAAAGCCAAACTAAACTGGTAGAATATCTAATATACACATTAACATTACATAAAACTACATTTTTAGATAAAAAGCACTACACAAATCCAGAAAATAACTCCTTCACATTTATTCACCCATTCAGTTTTACACACTCATTCACTGCCTCTCTTATATAGTGATTGTGGAGTGATAGTGAACCCCTAAGCCACGGGGCACCCCCTCCAGTTCATTAATGGCTAGCCTATCTGCCCCCACGTGGCCATTAGAAGGCATAATAGTGTCCACAAACATGTTCACCTCAGATCATGCTGTTGCTTCCTCAGCGTACAGCGCCTCACGTGTATGATACTACTGAAAAAGTTGGGCGAATTTACTATTATAAATAAGATTTTAGAGGAGAAAAGAGGAATAACGCCATGCAGAGGTATACATTTTTACAGTTCATGAAATACTGTAGTGTTTTAAATTAAATGTACTGCTGATTCACAAGTACGACTGTGCTTAAAATCATCATAATCTGCAGATTTCACAGAATGAGATAGCACGTAATTCAGATTATTTGTTGTCTTTTTTTTTTATAAAAGGTACTAATTATCTAATCTAATTATCTTTAAACTTATCTTATTAAATAACCTCACCTCATCACCTGCTGTTTTAGTAACACTACTTACTATAAAATACTGTGTTACAAGCACCTGTGGAGCACATGCTGTTTGTCACTGTAACATAGAATATATTTAGGAACTGACTTTAACTTACAATTAGATTATCTATGATCTTATTATGTGTTACAGTATATTACTGTACATGCTTATGCAATGACTGTCAATTGTAGCAGAAAGGGTAAAATAATTATTGCACTGGTTAAAGGTACAGTGTGTAGAATTTAGTGGTATCTAGCAGAACGGACTTGGCAGAAATGGAATATAATATTCCATATTTCAAGTAGTGTCTAATAGAATTGAATAGAATCTAGAAATGTGTTAGAAGTGTTTTCGTTATCTTAGAATGAGCCCTTTATATCTACACAGGGGGTGGGTCCTCTTCCACAGAAGAAAAAACTTTAATTTGTAAAATACTAAGCATCTTATCAATACTTAGTCGGACGACAGACACTACATGTATAAACTGAAAGTGTCTACTCCGTGACGGCAGCAGCAGCAGGGTTACAGCATAGTGTAGCGGGGTGAGATGTCTGTCCTTCCTCCTGCTCTCTGCTGTAAACACACGTAGCTGTTAGCAAGCAGCTGCTGTCATGTCTCTGCGAGTCTCGGTCCTTGTTTCGGCAGAAACCCTCCCGCTCTCTGTCTGCTCAGCCTGCTCGCAATGTGTCATTATCCGGATGGCAGGTGGGTTGCTGTGTTTTTTGTTCTAAGCATAGGTCATCCTCTGGCTTGGCCCCACATCTATGTGCACCACAGATAGGCTGTATATGGAGGAGGACCCACTGGCAGCAGCCTGAAGCCCGCCGGCACTTACTTATAAGTAAGGGGAAGATCTAAAGAGCTAATGTTAAAGATCAAAGTAAGCGCTCTACAATTATTGAGCATCATCGACGAATATCTCATCTTGTAAAATGTCCAGTGTAACCAGTAACACTGGTGTTGTCATGAGTTTATTAATCGGAGGGAAAATTTTCTCACCGTGGCATCCCTACTCACTGCTAGATGCCACTAAATCTTACATACTGGTCCTTTAACAAAAGCTATCAAACTTCATGTCTCTGCAAAGTCCTGACAATATTCATGTAATTTTTCTTAACTGAACGCAGCTAATGTGATTACTTCAGTGCTTTTGTTTTCACCTTTCATGTATAACAAGACTAGGTCACAACCTAGTATGTGGCTGGACCGCATATGAAACACTAGAAAACTTTGAAACGATGGATACAGGAAGTGGCGACACATTGCGACCAAGCCCCCAGGAAGTGTGCCTGGCTTTGACTGAAGACAATTTGACATAGGGCCTTTTCAATACCATGTATGGTTAGTTTGGACTTGTATATGCGCTAGTTCAAATTTCGACTCAGGAGTACAAACTTCTGAGGACAGTATGATCATTCTGCAACTGGAACAGCAGCAGCTCAGCTTCAGCACAACTACCTGAATGTACTGTGACAAAATAATCTCAACTAAAAGCTTCACTAACACTTTTTTCTCACAAAAAAATAACCTTACTGACAGAGAGATGCAGTAAATTATGTGGTTCAGTCTGTAATGTAGCTATAATAAAATTCCAAACTGTTAGCTTAATAAAATAAAACAAAATTTAATATAAACTGATTTGTTTATTGTAATACATTTATATTAATTGAAATGTGATATCTGCACATGTAGAGCCCCAGAGGCAGCGCTGTTGTTCCGTCCAGTAATAACATGAAGCTTCACTTTACATTCAGACAAACTAATGCGGCAGCTAGATTTCTTCTGTGAGACCAACAATTATCTTCCAAAAGGAATTATATCATATATAAAAATGCTACAATGAGATATTAGAGCCAACAGTGAATCACTAAAGAGCTTCAGATCAGTTCATCGGATCATGTTCTTCCTGGGATGATGACGGACGCTGACCGGCCGATCATCTCAGGAGTACAGCGGATGAATAGTGCCACTTTAAGGATTGATAAGAGAAGGAGAAGGAGCAGTCTACCCTTCTGTCACCGCCAGACTGTGTGAAGTTTTGAATGAGATTGATTGGAACTGCAGACGAGAGACTGGCAGCAACGTTAAGGTGAGTGCGTGGAAGGAACGTTTACTGGTGGTGACGTGACAGCCGCGTATATCATAATTTGCTGTATAAAAATACGTCTACTAAGTGCGTTCGAACTTGATATGTCAGTTTGAAACCATGTGATACACATGTCATCTCCATGTACATCGCCTGAATGAAGGCGATGAAGGATTTTAGTCATTGGATATCTGGATCTTAAGTTACCAAAGAAACAAGCTGAGCAAACTTTAGCAGCAGCTCAGCTAACAGCCCCTCCCAGACATCCTCTTTCTGCCAAACAGTGTTGGAGAAACACTGATTTTTTAAGTGAAACTGCTTTATTTAGTGTTTTCACTGGTTTTAATCCCTGTGTGCCTTTGTTTTGGAGAGGAGGAGACCTCTGCGGATAATTCAGCTTCTGGTAAAGACCTGCTGAGCATCTGTATCTTAAGTTGTCAGGGAAACAAGCTGAGCAAACGTTTACAACAGCTCGGCTCGCAACCCCTACCAAACGTCCTGTGTCCACCGGACGGCGTTGGAGAAACACTGAATTTTTACGTGAAACTGCTTTATTCAGTGTTTTTACCTGTTTTAAATCACCAGATCTGATTGTTTTGGGAGGGGGAGACAGATAATTCGGCTCCTGGTAAAAACATCCTGAACGATGACCACTGAAGTAATCCTACCCCAGAGAAGCTGGTTGTTTAACAATGAAGACAAAAACTCCCATGATCCCACACTACTTCACAATGTCATCACACTCCATCTTTTGTTATTGTTTTGACTGAGAGACCCCTAGCAGCAGAAATTACATATTGTGCATTTAACTATTTCATTTGTGCCTTTCATTTGTTTCATTTGTGAAAAGCAAACAATAAAGAAAGAAAGAAAGACAGAAAGAAAGAAAGAAAGAACTCCACTCGGCCCCCTGCTTGTATATCACGGCTCCCGTAGCATCTCTTCTTCTTCTTTGTTCCTGTAGCAGCTCGACTTCCTCTCCTCACCTCTTGCTGTCAGTCTCTCGTGTGTGTAGAAAAATGGATTAGGAGAGATTAGTTGTTGAGGTTGACAAACATCCGGAGCTATACAGCCCGCAATCGCATCAGACAACTACAACAGGCAACTCACCCACAGTATTTTGTTGTCCCGCACTGTGTGGGGTCTATGTGGTGCTGTTGTAAGAGGTGAGTTAAGATTAAGGATACTTTTGGTATGTTTTATATATTTTTTCACTTACCTACCACAACTCTCAAATACTTTTAATGCAGTTAATATCAAGTTAATCATTAAAGCTAAGTGTAAATGACCCCAATACAGTGTGTTTTATGTGTATGATGGATCCTCTTTTTTCACGTATATGTCACACGATAGTCTCCTTCGATAGGTAATCGTGGCACTATCCACTCGCTAGCAGCCCAACTCCTGGGCTGCTAGCTGCTGAAATGAGAGATACAGTATGTCCCGGATTGCACCATCTGGAGTTAACAAGCACGACAAGTCCCCCTCCTTTCTTCTTACAGCTCGTGGTGGTGTCTCTATCCACACAAACCGTGTGGAATCCGGGGATAGTCACATTTAAGTCAGGTATCCGTTTGCGTAGCCACATCTCTTTGTACTACTACTCTTTGTACTCCCTCTGAATTGGTGTGAAACGCATTCTGGGATATATAGCTTCGGCCACCTTTGGCCAGTCAATGATGTAACTTCATCACTCAGTTAGTCAGTGATGGACAGACATTCAAGTTTGTAGGGCTGGCTTTGCTGTTGTGGTCCAGTGAAAAATCAACCAAAAACCCTTCAAACTGCCAACACGTCCCTGTGAATTAATTTTGATGGGGGCATCTGCCATCTCATTATTTGACAGGACATTTGCCTAATCTTCAGAGGACTGATTGTGGTAAGACAACAGGGGATATAACAGCAGTGTACTGATGACCTCATGGCGGGGTCTTCAGTCTCTGAGGACTCTTCTAATCCCCTTCACTTATCCCTATCCTGGTACTACTGGATGACCTCAGCAAAGTGGTTTAGCAGCTCCTGCTGTTACAGAAGGGTTATTTGGAAAGCTTTTAAGACCTTGTACACATTATATGTTAGGAAATACATATTCATGTCCCTTATAATCAATTCTTTACTGTTACTGCAGAAAGGGACAGGTATGACGCACAAGGTTTGACTGCGTAGACAAATAGGATTACAAGTGGATTACCAAACTGGTTGGTTCAATTCCAAGTCAAACATGCTATTAGCAACACGCCTGGTGTGCACAGACCCACAGGTCTATACTCACACTGACCGAGGGTTTCCTTCATCCAACAAGCAAAAACAAACACTGTATCATACAAGGAATTACATCTTATTACAACTGCAGACCTCACAAGGTACCGACCTACATTTCAACTGACATGTTTTTATGTCATGATTTTTCTTTGACCTACTGTTGCAGTGATTGGTGTGTTAGAATAATCAGACACAGCCTTCACCCTAACCAGAGTCTGTAACAAAATTTAGTGTAGTATGATGAAAAGGCACATGCCAAACAGATAGAGAGAAACATATTCGACATGCTGTAAATTTGATGGTTGTCATATTGAGGACGCTTCTACACCTTTCATCTTTTTGCTGATGGATATTTTGAAGGGTCGACCCCTTGAGGAGATCACACAGGCACAGAAAAATTACTGCAATAGAGTGGGAAAAATATGAGGTGGCTGACAGCCATCAGTCAACCATATCTATTTGTTCTTGTATTTTATTTTGGCTATTTTAGTGCTTTCTCATTTTGTAGGGACTGACACCAAAGCATGACTTGCTGATAATGGCTCAGAAAGATGAAGAATATTTCTAAAATGGTGATCTGTTGACTTTTACTTCAGAAACTACAAACAATAAGTAACAGCAACACTAACCGACTATCATCCTTAATGCCAATAGCTTACTGTAGTGTATGATATAGAGGTGCAACGGATCACAAAACTCACGGTTCGGATCATATCATGATCGGATCATTGTTCGGATCAGCCGAAAAAAAAGAGGGAGACAAATAAAACTTTGTTTTCCATATATTCTGTAAAACACGTACAGCATGGAACTTTTGCCCATGGCCTTAAATGAAAACAACATTCAAGATGTCCAATGTTTAAATAAAATCTTAAATATATAAAATAGTCAAGGCTCAATTGTTAAATGAAATTGCAATATGAAGCATGATACCTTCTTCCTTTAAACATGGTAGTGAATGGAACAACAGCCTCTGTCCACATCATCAAAACTTGATGATAACTTACAAACATGAACACACGTCTTGTCCTGCAGTTTAGTTTAGCAGTTTAGCTACAAAACAAACATTCACATGGGAAAAGTGCACCGCTAGCATCAGTTAGCAGCTAGATAGTTAATTAGCTGCTCAGCTGCAGCACATTAAACAGCATGTAAACATACCTGCAGATATCACTACGGACCTGTTAAATGCTGGTTTGGTCCCTGTTAGCGATGTGCTGTCTGTCCATGACTTGTATTTATAGCAGTTTGTTTACTTTGTCTTAAATGAGACATTACATTTTGTAATTAATCCGCGGTTCACTTGCGATCCATACAGATCATGGATCAACTACGATCCATTGCACCCCTAGTATGATACTAACAATTTTATTTTAACTTCAAGACCAAAATAAAGACCAATTCATCATCATATTGTAAGAGGCATAAAGAACTACATTATAGACAGAGCAAAGTTTTTCTTGGTAATTCTTGGTCATTTTTTCTTGGTAAAGTAGCCAAAGCTACTGTACATTTTGATTCAACTTCATGCTTTTTTAGTCCTTCATGGCCCTTAACCATTCAGCACCCTCTATTCATTCCCCTTAATTAGAATGTCACAGTGTGAGCATGTTCGCATGCATCAAGTCTCTCCCTCTCTCACTCACACAAACACACACACACACACACAAACACACACACATGCTGTCTCTCTCAATTTAGCCACTTCAACAAAAAGCACCTTTGTTCTTTCCAACTGTAAATACATTGAGCTGATACATGACAGGACCTGCACAGTTAGTCACAGTCCTCCCTCCTGGTCTACCCTGCATTACAACTGCAAATATGATGAAAGCCATGTGAATTTGGGATCTCTCATGTTTATATTTAGTTGATGAAGGTTCTTGGGGTGTAATGTTTAAAAGAGTCAAATGAACACTGAGAATGTCCTATGCCAACCATGATCTGTGTAGATAACGACATCATATGAGCCAACCCACCCTCCTTTGTTTGATCTAACCCACTGTGCTCTGTGTATGTCAGGTGTCACAAACCCCTCACTGGGCTCCCTTAAAATACACCAGAGCCATTCCCTAACACACAGCAAATGAGTGAACTGCAAAAGGGCACAAACAAATAAACAACATGGACTGTAAATGTCAGCGAGTGATAAGAGCAAAGCCAGTTTTGGTAAAAGAACACCTGTTTTATTTCTATTTTTGTAATACTTTGCAGGTCAACTTCACCTCTAAACTGCTGCTCTTGGACTGAATTTTACCTCAGGATTTTTTTTATCCTGAAGATAAAGCTAATCTTCTGGCCACAGCAGATCCACACTACTCCTCTCCCCATAGATATATTACACTATATATAGTAAACCATGAAAGAAAAGCTCTATTCACTTGTCAAACATATCTTAACTGCTTTATTATTTTTAATGTAGGCCCATTTTAAGGCAACGTGTAAACTGCTGTGAAAAAATATAATTATTCAGACTTGGTATGAGCAGATAATCAATATCAATCAATATCGATTAGATCGAGATCTGAGGGGGAAAGAAACAATATAGCAGGTGCACTTATTTCTCTTATTAGAAATAGCTTATAATGCCTAGAAATCTCCTATTGGCAATATGGCCACAATATTGTGTGAGGGTGAGTATCATACGGAAACACTTTCTTGATAACACCCTATTTATCAAATCCTTGTTCATGACTTCAGTTTGGCTTTCTTAGAACTCTTGTACCATGATTCAACAAACCTCAGTGGGTTTTTCATCAACCTGGAAGAGATGAGGCTGGTTTGTTTACAGGCTTTGGCCCTATAGGGAGCCAATTATTGCTTCTCAACTAAAACTGCACCCTTTGAAACAAATGTTTCCAAGCACAACTAGTAGACTTTTGAAGTTCTTCACTGTACTAAGCTGACACAGGATCGAGCAATACTTACTTGGGTTTAAATGTTATGTTAGATTAAGTAACCGTGGTGTTTGAGATTTCCTAATGAAATGGTAAAATCACTCTATGTACACATAAACATATTATTTATGTATTAATAATATATAATGTACAATTTAATAGTATTAATGATATACAGTAAAACAAATATCAATAAAGTATTATCACATCAAACCAAAGGTAATTTAAGACAATTCAAATACCAGTTAGCACACAGGTCAATTAAACAATAAGAATGGCACAGACAGAGGTATTGTGACTTTTAGTCTCTAATATGGGTTAAGCTCAAAAAACACTGGCTCCTACATTTCCCATGATGCAACTCAATGATGTCTTCTATAGAATTGCAAAGTGGAAGGAGCTATTTCAGGTGCCACTGGTTCCAAAAGTATAAATCCCAGTCCCAAAAGGTACAAGACTGTGCATATATGAACTTCATGGTAGGAGAAAATTTGGTCACGCGCACCACCAGCTGAAGATTACACTGTTAAGAAAACAGATTTTATAATCTGAAGATTAAATCTGTTAAAATATGTGAACTTTTGATAAATTCAGCAACTATGGCACCGCTTTTTGTTTACAACTGCAACAACAAAGCTTTTGAAATCACTACTGCTCTGATTTGTGCCTTATTGTAGTAGTAATTTAGCATGATTTCTTAGATATGAAGTTGAAATAATTGAAACTGGTAGTCAGAACATAAACCTGAAGGACTGCAATATTATGCAGGAGAGTTCTATCTTCCTATGTTAAGTAATATTGACTTCTTTAAACAATATGAATAAAAGAAATATTGGAATACAGAACACTTCCGGAAGCAGCAGCCCCTACTTCACATCTCTATTTGACCCTCCTTGCCTCCTAAATACCTACTTCGTTTAAAGCCCACACCTTCAGTTTGTAACCTCAACTTCCTGTTGAAAAGTTTCAAGCCCAATCCACCCTCATGACGTTACACAACTATTTTCACAGGCTGTAGTTTTGGTTGTGTAAATTGAATTTCATGTGCAACATCAGTGGAGTGCCTCTTTAAAGTAATGAAGAACTGCAATAGTTTCAGAATTAGTTTGACTTATTAATATGCCAATGCACATCTTCATGTATCTTCCTGACTGACGGAACTTTACTTCTGTCATTTCATTAGAAAGTGTAACACTTGTTAATACATGTCATAAACTAAATGTAAACTGTAAACCAGGACATCTCCATGCAGTGATGTGGTGGTTTATTTAAAGACTTTGACCCTCAACCTGTCTGCTGTCTGTATGAAATGTCTCCACCTGCTTTGCGTCTGCACTTTTTGAATGGCTTCAGCAGACAGCCTAGTCATATAGAGAGTCCAGTTTTTGCTGGGCTGATAGACTGTGTCAGAGACTCACCTCCTCCACTGGACAGGCAGAGTGTGCAAGCTCAGAGTTTGGTACAGAAACACTCTTCTCCCACTTGTCTGCCATGTGGTTGACCTCCTCCAGCTTTTGCTCGCAGCTCTTTTGTGTGTTAAGCAGTGTCACTTCATAGAACTCCTGGATATCTGTGGAAATATAGATATTACATGACTCAGGTTAACTTCTCCACAGACTGAAGAGTCTGAGTGAAACAAGTGATGTGGATACCAGTTTAACCTAACTCTGTGCTGCAGCAATTACAATGTCCTTTAGAAACAGTGAAACTGATTCTCACTGTTCAGTACCACTATCACTGCCCAAGGTTAAATTCTTTATTTGCATTCATCAGTTCACATACCATAAAAAAAATGTGCATTTTCAAGTTTGCTTATCACAATAAAGCAAACTTGAATATGTGGTTGAGGTTCTTACATACACATAATACAAATACACTGCTATTTTAAACAAAAAACATCAGGGTTATTTTTAGAAGTTATGTTACACCTGGTGTTACAACTGGTGATGCTGTTACGCAATTGTTTTTTTAACCAGGACTAAGAAAAATGAACACATCAAACCTGTTCTTAAATCCTTGCATTGGCTTCCAGTAAATGCTAGAATTGATTTTACAGTCTCTTACTCGTCTACAAGGCACTGAATGGCCCTGCTCCCAGTTATATTAAGGAACTGCTTGTGCCTTATGAACCAACAAGAAGCCTCAGATCATCAGCCAGTGGTCTCCTTGTTGTCTCCCGTGTGCGCTCTAAGGCAGGAGAAGCTGTATTCAGCTATTATGTTCCATACAGATGGAATGCCCTTCCAAGTGATATTAGAGATGCCCCAACACTTGGCTCCTTTAAAAGTAGACTTCAAACATTTCTGTGTACTCTTGTGTTGAAATAGGTTGAACAACTGTTCACTCCTATTTCAGCTGCATTTTTAGCTGAATAATTTATATACACTGTCTGCTCCGGTTTTAACTCAATTATTATGTATTATTATGCATATCCATTTATGCAAGCATATGTTTACTTGCTTTTAAATGGTGAAATGTATGCTTTTTTAAATGTCTTTATAATTGTATTACTCTTGCCTTTGTGAAGCACATTGTGTTGCTTTCTGTATGAACTGTGCTATATAAATAAATTTGACTTGACTTGACTTGACATACTTCCAGTAGAGTGTGTGGAAGTTCATCAGAGCTCAATGGGCTATTCTTGATTAATAGGATCTCCCACCACTCATGCAAATACCAATACTGTCCATGGCACTGTCCAGCTCCTGTGATTGTTGAGGTAAAAGTAGAAAAGGTTCAACCGAACAGTATTCCAGTTACAGTCAGATGACAGTAAAAAAACACACATTCAGGAGTTGAGAAGAGAAATAAAAAGCAATTAAATCCAGTTATCTAGAATC
This sequence comes from Thunnus albacares, assembly GCF_914725855.1. NCBI lineage: Eukaryota > Metazoa > Chordata > Actinopteri > Scombriformes > Scombridae > Thunnus > Thunnus albacares. Next base: position 1,649,079 of record NC_058118.1, on the reverse strand, counting down.
ACCTAGGTTTAATTTAGGCTATTTAAAAGAGAAACAATATGATATTTTAAATGGTTTCTAACTTTTTTTAAGAATGGAACATATTTCTCAAAATCTTTGATAATGAATATGATATTATTCATCGTGACAGTGACAGATATGCGATATTATTCATATCAGTCACATGAAGAAGAACAGATTAATTGTTACTTGATAACCATATAAGAAGGTTCTGACACTGCCATAAGTTAGTGTTTGGATATTAATAATGATATAGAAACTGAACTTTCTTTATTGTCAGTCTTAAAACCAGCCAATACGCGCACTACCGCCTACAACTGGACTGGTGTTGTGCAATACTGTGGTGAATTGTGGGATACACTTGGCTCTGAATATCTCTTGGAAGTGGTATTAGGAGAAGTGTGCATCAAGTGTGAGTTAAGTGTCTGTGTGTTGGTATATTTTGGATGTGGGACACACTTGCCTACTACCTGGCAGTGCATGAACATGCACTTAAATGTTTAAGACTGCAAGTGTGGGTGTTGGGACGCACCCACTATTCTTGCTGTGAGGCAGCAGTGATGTTTTCAAGACTTGGGTTAATAGTCACTTTTAAAGGGTAAGCATTTTTGACTAGACATCTAAGCAGTCATGTCCATCCAGCTGTAATAAAGGTCTCAAAAGCATACACTAACAATATTTTCTCCATCACTGTCCAGCTTATCCAATCCTTGTCATGGTGATGATGACCCTTGAGGACAAACATGCATCAAATTTTAAGAAGAGAAATATTACACAAATAGTTGACTGATACTAGGGGATCTTCTGTCAGTGTCTCTCTTATATTTTGTTGAAAAATGTCTTTTATTTTTGGCAAGCTTTTTGGATCTAGTGTGCAGAAACAATGCCACACAAATAGAAAGACAGGAAACACTGACAGTCCCACACCTATAAAAGTTCTTGTGCTGCATTTAATTAGAAACCCTCCACTCATGCATTCCATGACATCATATGATGTCACACTGTTTGGGGAAATCTTGAAATTGACAAAGAAATTGGCAGGTCAATGGTTATATTAACAATCATTCAGTGAGCACTAACTAGATTAACTAATTGCTCATGTAGCATAGCAACAATAAGCCTGCTGGCTCACAGTGTTTCAAAATAGTGAAGAAAAATATCCATGACATGTTGAAGGAATTTCTAGTAAATAACAAGTTGGGATTGTTGTGCTCCAATTATTAGTCACACCCCAAGTACATTTTCTGTTTTCTTATTTCTTGAAGTGAAAACAAACTTCAAACTTAATATTGCACTGACACACCTTCTTGTTACATACTATAACAAAAGACTGAATTACCTCTGCCTCAGCAGGTAGAGGGAACTGGGTCCAAATTTGAAAAAGCTGGTTAAAATTGACATTTTTAGTTACTGTATCAAAAATGAATTAATTGAATATTGCATTATAATTTTATAACATAAGATGTATAATGGGACCTGTGTTGACTATATACTGTATGATGTAAATATGAAGTTATTTCAGGTGCTGAGGCAGACATTAATGCATTACTAGTATGCTGACACGGAACAAATGGATAACCAGTGAATAAAAGAATAAAATAATGTAAGGTACTGAACACAGTGATTAGTCATTCAAAAGAGTCATAACATAATTTATTCTCATAACTATGCAAAAATCTGAAAATGTATTCTATACAGAGTTTCATAATGATGTTCATATTATGTATTATTCATACTGTAGTCACACATATGCATCTGCGCACACACCAACACAGATACTTAGACACTACCATGACTGAAGCTTCACAGCACATCATCATGACTGGGTAAGAAGCATGCTCAATGCATCTTCTCCAAATGTTTGTAACATCAGTATAAAACTGGTTAAACAGACTGAAAATGACTATCTTTAAATCAGTCAAGACTAGTGACTGTGTTGGTGCAAACATTTCCATATAGTCTGTTTGACTGAGTGTCAGTCTGAGACATCAGCCTCATTGCATTAGAATCTTCTGGAGCGATGGACCCAACATCTGTTGATGCATCATTACAACATCTACCACAAAGCATCTGCATTGTTCGACTCAAGTGAGCTTTTTGTTTGGCATTCAATACAAGTGCTATTGTTTTTGAAATGCAGACACATTTTTTGAAAGGCTAGCCATGTTTTACCAAAGAACCAGACTCATAACAAGTGATCTGCCACGCCAGTCCAATGCCTTGGCTCTGCACATAAAAGACACATTTACATTTAAATGGATCTCAATAAAAACAAGCTATTAACATTCACCACCAGACACAGGGTCATGTTTCTGTCCCCATCGTACACCAATGATCCCATACGTTTCTGTTTTTAGAAACAGTGAGTAAACTTTGGTGCAAGATTTATTGATGTCGTTTTTTATAACACAAACACCAAAAACCAGTCACAATTCTATCTTTTTGTAATTCAAATTAAAACAGGCTATTTGGGGATGCAAATGAATGCAGCAAAATGTATGCAAATCCCCAAAAGCTCTTGAATGGCTGGTGTATAACAGGGTGAGTATATGTGTAAGACTCTACATGATACAAAACAAGTTGTTGTCGGTTGTCACTCATTTGATTATTAAGACAGGATGAAGTTATGCAGTAGAATTATACATAAACTTTGTGTACAGCACATGATGTTAATGCTTTGCAATTAAGCTTGTCTCTATTTCAGTTGCTCTGAAATAAACCACTCCACACCCCCACCTCCTCACTGCATTACACTCCAAAGCCACCATAACTAACAATAGCTATCCATAAACAGAGTTCTATGGAAAAAAAGTTTCAGTTTCTCTAACATAATGTCAGATAGTTGTCATGCATAACTCACAGTGCAGTAAAACCTCCCTGCTCTCTCCGGTCATGTTGCAGCGCTGATATCCTGTGAAACAGTGTGCTGTGAGAGGACCAGATGCCCAGTGGCAAGCTAACAGCGAGCCTAATCCTCAGACATAGAGGCCGCCTGTTCCCTTCAATGCAGACAATGACCTTACACCCCACATAGCTGATTTCTAATTCAGCTCTCCCTTGGGTAATGTGCTTAAAACCGCCAGCAGTCCTTTCCAACTCTCCCCTTAATGAGCAAAACCCCAATTCAAAACAGATGAAGTGCTTCAACAACTCATCAACAACCACATATCCAATTCTGCACCCTCTGCAATTTAATATCTACATAGCCTTTCTCTTACACCCGAGAAGTGTTTTCATCATGTTGTACATGTTTAGTGTCAGGCATTAAGAGCGACATAAAGATAGTAACTAGCAGCACTGGAATGGCCCATTCTGGTCTCCTTGTCATTCACTCTTTGTGCCGCTGAGCTGCTTTAAAGATGGCAGCTGGTACTGTATTTAAGACACATGCTTGCGTGTGAAAGCTATCACGAGCCCAGCAGAGAAGAACTTTAACTGTAAATCTAGTGCAACATGTGCTGTATGCTGTATTCACATTGTAGCGAACATGAGAAGGCCATCAACAGGACTGCAACTAACAATTATTTTCATTATCTATTTCATCTGTGGATTTTTTTTAAATTCTCTGTTTAATTGTTTTGTCTATAAAACGTAAACAAAATAGTGAACACCCACAATCCCCTGTGATTTCCTCAAAAATCCCAAAATATTAAATTCACAATTAATAAAAACAAAGCGAATCAGCAAATTTCTCCCACTAATCAATTAATCAATTAATTGTTTTACAACTATTCATCAACTTCAACAAGACAGCAACATTAATCTAATTATTAATATGATAAATAAAGAAAAGAAAAAAAAAACATTCTGTGTGTCTTGATTCGTACTGAGTGACTAAACAGCTGTTTAGATTTGTGTTTTGCAGAAAATATGACATTTGACTCCCACTGTAAAATGAAAGGAAATCAAGGCAGGAATTGGAATATTCTAGCCCAACCACAATGGGACATTGTTTTTCCCAAGACTCTGAGACAACCATTAGGAAAAATGAAAAAAACAAACATTATTTTATCTCCAATATATATGTATATATTTTTTATCCTGGCTAGTTACAGTGGTGATTGAGATACAAATAAGGAAATTCAACTTTTGTAGATAAGATGTAATACTGTAAGTGACAGTTGATGCCTGTGCACATAAGATTGCTGTCCTCTTACTGAGACTATCTTCCACCACAAAGACAGCATTATAACTGAGCTACAACAAACACTCAGCATCCAGTTTTGCCAATAGCCATCAAGTGAAGTCAATAGTTAACACTGCTCACATTCTAATTTCTCTATGTGCAATGTTGGGCTTTGTCAGGTAAACACTGGCATGTAAGTATATTCCTCCAAACTTTTGGTTCAAATGTTCACAGATGCTACAGACATGTTTTTTGTCCAGCAGGTAAAATTCAAACACAAGTCAAAATGCAACCAATCACTGGATCCCACTGATGGATGTATAGACAGGAAATCCAACAGCTTATATAACAGGATAAATTGTGCTAAAATTTTTAATCATGTAATTATACTTTAACAGTTTATATATTAAACCCTTGGCATTAACTGTTAATCCATAGGCTTTATCAGAAAAAAACAATGACAAAATCCCAATCTGGTGAGTATTTTTTTTTTTTTTAGCAGGGCCACATGTATTGTGATGACATGAATTCTGCTCTCAGACATGCACTAGTGCTCAGCTGCAGAACAGAGTTATTACTATTTGTGCATCTGACAGCTGTACCAGGATTAAATTCAATGACAGGTGGAAAATCAGGGTGACATGGAGTTTAAACAAGTGAAAAAGATTTTTTAAGACTAAATCCTATTTAGAAACAACCTAAACATAAAGTAGCACGAAAACAGTCAAACATGTGACACATATATGATTTCCTAAAAATCATGCCAAACAGCTAAAAGCATGTAGCCTGCTCGCTAAACTATAAAGACATACAAATGTCATACAAAAATGAGAACTGAACTGCAAATTAATTTATCATGAGTCACTGCAGACAGTTTGGCAGAATCTGAGGCAGTGGTATGAGCTGTCGTTGTTAGAGTGGGTTAAGTTTTTGTCAGTAGGAAAATAAAAGGTGATTTTCTCAGTAATTACTTCAGTATTGTTGCATATATTGTTAAAATTGTTGAAAGATTTATTCAAATCTTTTACTTAAAGGTACCATGTGGAGTTTTCTTGTAAACAAACAAAAATAATACTTTAGGAAAAGTACCCAAGAAGTAGCAGCAAAAAGTAAATATGTATCAAAAGTAAAAATAGTCATGTAGAAAGGCATCAAGTAGCTGGTCAAGGTGGTGTTACTATACTACAAACAACTTTTCTAGTACTGCTGCATTCTTAGTTGTATACTTTCCACTACTGTCTGTAGTTAAGCGATAAAGCTCAATATACAACACCTTCTTCTGAGAACCTTCATCGTGCACCGCATAGCAAATTTCCTGCCATTATCATTTTAAGGTACTTTTATTTTCTCTGGTCACATCCATTCTTTTGGTTTTCAAGTGCAGTGACTGTTTGCATGCTGCTCTCACCACTTTTGGGTTTCCTAGGCAACCCTGCAGTGGATCTGAGAAGATTTGCATCCTCATTGACACATACTGTATGTTCCACATGCGACTTTCCTGGTAGCTCCCTATAATGAGCATGAAATCCCACTTACACAAAGCATTTTTACAGTGAACACACACACACACATACACTGTCACAATGCAGATCTGCTTTCTTCATGCTTACATAACGGGTGGGTGGAGTGGGCTGGGGCTTGCAGTGATGGCTCCTGTATAGCTGTGCTTCGTTGGGGAGCGTTTATTCCAGCTGCATCCCCTCCCGTCAGTGAGGCTTCCTCCACAGTGACTAAGGTGCTCATTCTATCATCAATCAATCATTCTATCTCCCAACACACACAGGCTACCAATTATTGGTAATACATAACTGCTCACTCCTCTGGCTCTCACCTCCCTCAACAAAATAACATAGTCAGACTGGCAGTGCTAAAATGGGAAGAATTCATGCAGGAATGCAGTTTTCTAATATTCATGTCTAGCTCATTTTTTTTGGCACCTTTCTGCCTTTATTGGTCAGTCATTGGAGAAAAGTCCAACAGGAAACAAGGGGAGAGATTTTCGTTTGCCAGACTTGAACCAGGGACGGATATGTGACATGTGCAGTAAACATTCAGCTACCACGGTGAATCAAATCATCATTTACCCAGTAAAAACCCCAAACATCAGCTGATTAGAGCTCCTCAGATGTGAGGTGTTGACTGTTTTCTTCATTTTAAGTCATACAACGAGACATTACATTAACCTACAGTGACTAGTGACAGCAATTTGTGATTGCTTTTGGCATTTTCTAACTACAATGATTAATTAATTAATTTAAAAAATGAAAATAAAATGAATTATGCACCCATAGACTCAGACTGTATCAATAATGATTGTTAATGTTTCCTGGCTCAGAGAAGAGTTTACAGTTAGCGGTGACAGACATGGCAGCAAGAGGTAATAGCAAAATAGTCATTTTAAAATCTATTCTTAAGTATTTAAGTATTATGACATTTTATAAAATGTATTATATTCCATATAACATCTATATAACTATAGTACTGCAGTGTACATTTTAAGATGGTTTAGGCAACTCAAAGCAGCAGTTTAATAACTGTAGAGCGCTCCTGTCTACTGGATGTTGTTGGAGATGTGAGTAATGTGGTGGTTGGGTTCCACCTCCCACTAACCTATGTGTCCTTTATTTCGCAAACCATCAAGCGTAGAGTTCATGTCCTCTTTGCTTCACTTGCAGAGCAGCAGCATCACCACTGGAGACAAAAATGTGAATGTTGAAAAGGAAGGAGTTTCTGAATTTAGCAGAGGAACAGTGCAGAGTGGGTGGTTAACTCCACTTAGGTTTACCACCAAACTGAGCGAACAGTGAGAGGAGGATTAAAATGAATGACTGTATTAATTTGAGTTCTGATTCACCCTTTTTTCTTCATTTTATTTTAAAATATAACCCAGCACTGATTTCTGTGAAAGTCAGTTTGGGTGGAGTCACAAACATTTTGGGTGAATATGACTGAACTTTTTCTAAGTCACATTCAGGTACCTTACTCATGGCATCTCCATGGAAACAAGTGCAGTGGAGTTTTTTTTTAACATGTAAACTTTGAGATAACTGTGAGACTCTGGACGCTGACACATCGCAGGAGTGAGACGACACTGAAATCCAATTCTCTCCTGACAATGCAGAATAACACAGACCTTAAGATTTCAGCTTAAAATGTAATTTCTTGAAATTACGTTTGAAAAAGCAGGGTTTGTATTATATTTGAGAACTAGAGAATAAGGTATTATTCACAGCATCAGATATGCTTTCTTTTTAAATGGAGTGTCTCTTACAGAGTGATGCATTATGGGTTGTTTGTAGCCTTGTATGTAGCACTGAGTTTCTTCAAGCCTGTTTATTGCATGTCTTTCAGAGTGATTCAGCCCTAGAACTGTTAAGGAAGCCCAGTTCCACCTACGGGACTTTCTGGTGGCTCTGGGGGCTTTATCAAGTCGAAAGCATCTCCCAACGTCAACCCCAAAAACACACTGACGCCAAGTCAAGTCAAGTCAAATTATTTATACAGCACATTTCATACGACAGGTGTAAACTCAATGTGCTTCAGACTGAATCATCGGTCAAGCAGCCAAGAATTGCTGGTGTCACAGAAGATGGGGAGCACAGAAAGACAGCTGAAACAAGAAACACAGCCTTGCTGCTGAATGCCTCCACCAACCAGTCAAGTTGCAGTTTACAAATGTGTCTGTCCTGACTCATATAATATTCATTGTCAAGACTTTGAAGGAATTTAATAAAAGGTTTTGAGTGTATTTTCCTTGTATGTGTTCATATGCTTGGCCAAGAAAGCTGATTCTGACAGAGGAACAAGTTGTAGCCATGACAGTAGACGATGCTTCAGATACGGAAGTTGCTGCGAAGAAGCTACAAATTCTAAAACATGGATGCTTCACACACATCTTAAACCCGGCAGCACAGAATATCTATACAATCACCACAGTTTCAAGGTGGGAACCAAGATTAGTGTCACCAATTCAGTATCCGACCAAATGTGAAATATGGTCACAATCTCCCCTTCTGTTCCTGAGTTATGGTGTTGAAAAATGGTCAGAAAAGTGTTTTTGCAGAACATTATGATGTCACAGTGAAGTTGACCCTTGACCTTTTGGATATAAAATGTCATCACTTCATCATTTTATCCTATTAGACATTTGTGTGAAACTATCTCATAATTAGCGCATGGATTCTTGAGTTATGGCCAAAAACGTGTTTTGTGAGGTCACAGTAAATTCTAATCAGTTCATCTTTGAGTCTAAGTAGACGTTTGTGCCAGATGTAATGAATTTCTTTCCAGGTGTTCCTGAGATATTACATTCACGAGAATGGGACAGACATGAGGTCACAGTGACCTTTGACCACCAAAATCTAATCAGTCCATCCTTGAGTCCAAGTGGACATTTGTGCCAAATTTGAGGAAAATCCCTCAAGGCATTCGTGAGATATCACGTTAATGAGAATAGGATGGACGGACGGACAGACAACCCAAAAACATAAAGCTGCTGGAGACAACTGTTGCCAGTGCAGAGGCATAAAAATGTGGCTGGTGAAATAACTGGGAGGTTTCTTTCTTGAGATAATGAATGTATTCCATCCATTCCTTCAGCAATTTGTTCAATTGAAGGCACAAAACAACTTAACATGCCGATCTTCTCATAAATTCTCAGTCATGGTGCTTAGCTTTCTGCCACCCCCACCTGCACACTCATCTCACTGACATTGCTTGGAAACTCTGTCTAGGTTATATGCTACCAATAAAAATGGGAGTGTCCAGGGCGCAGACAGCTGCGTCCTGTGGGGAAATCTGAAGCACCTAATTAGAGAGCCGCCTCATGTCCAGGACATACATACACACTGATTTGCCCAGCACCCCTCACATAGAAAGTGAAATTTGGGGACACAGCGACATTGCTACAGGGCAAGAAACCAGTGGTAACAGCTGTAAACAAGCCAATAGTTTCTCCAGATTATCTGAAACACTTTATTTATAAAGCATGAGCACACAAATAATGTCTGTGATAAAACCAGGGCTTCCACTGCGCATGTGTTTGTCCTGTCTGACGTCTTTTTAATGATGCTGCCACATCCCCAGATGAGTACAATGTTGTAAATTTCTGATAGGGATGATTGCCAAAACTAAAAAAAATAAGATCCAAGTTGTAATAAAAAAATACCCTTCAACAGCATGTTAGTCTTCCTGCAATCTGGTACTAGTATCATGCAACACTTCCCAGTGCTCCCCAGACCCAAAAGACACCCAGTGACATCTGCATCTGAAGGCCACTGATCTGAGACTAGCATATTAAATACCAAGACAAAAAAAACAGAATCCACTTAAAGCTGAGTGACATTAATACAAAAAAAGAGGGAATGTAATAGGAATACGGAGTGGCTGACAATACAGGCAAAACACAAAAGCTGACATGACATTATTTCATGAGAACAACAGATGAAATATAACTGTCACCAACTGTGTTATAAATTACTGGGATCATTGTGCCTTTCTTGAAAATCCTGGTACTGTATGAATACACCATTATTAACACAGTGTGATTAATAAAAATGGAGAATAATGACTTCCAGTACTGAGTCCAAATTTCTAATTAGCATAATTATTAATTTCTTTTGGCCTGTATCACCTCCTTGGAATGTGATGCGGTATTGTTAGAAAACTGTTCACAAAATCTGAATTGTTGGATGATCTGGGACAGAGTGAATCACACATTTCTCCATTCTCTATTTCTCTGTTTAGCATCTGCAGGTTAGGCTAAGACTACAGGTTTGAGATTGAAAAAAGTCTGGGGATGTGGAGTTAGAAAGAAGAGAGGTTTCCAGACATCTGTAGCCTGCTCCCCATCTCTGCTGGAGGCTAGCAGCTGCCAGCTACATTAGCGACTACTAAGATGCACCTGAATCTCCAACCCAACTGTCCACAGTCATGCTGCTTGGTGGGTAATGTAGGCACCGGGTTCTGACAAGGAGGAAGAATATATGGAACCTTTTTAAAAAACTGTATTTCTGGTTCTGCTGCATCAACTTTGATCCTTCATGCTGAGTGATAAATCAGTGGTGTACTCTTTTAGATGTCACTGCAGCAACTGTGTTGCAGATATTTTACTATGTTTCAAAACTCTATGATGTAAGATTAAGTTTGCCATAGGCTGTAATATATTGATTACAGATATCATTTTCATCAAAGTGATGATTGACCAAGAACATTTGATACCACTCCACCCTATAGCCTAAACAATAATGGATTTTTGAGGTAAATACTATATTTGAATTTTAAAAACTTGTGTCACATAAAATACAGAAAGATTTGTGACCAATGCTCTGAGCCGAACATTTCACAGGTGAAAAATAAGCTTGTCAGTACTCTGGTAGACATACAGTGACACTGTTCCAAAAAACATATCTTTGCCATTTCTGTTATGCAATTTATTTTTATTTATTTTCCAACATATGCACCAGTACCAATATCTTCAGCAATCTGCTAATTTATGGGTCTACCCTATATCTAGTCCGTGTTTAGTTCTTCACAACCTAATTTCTATCATGCACTGACTTTGATGTTACTTGCATACATCTAGTAATGACAAATGCACTGCAGTTACACACAGATATCCCTGACTGAGAAACAACCCCAAACATCATGGCATAATTTGGTACAAAATTAAATTAGGAGAATACGGTAATTGATTAATTATAACCCACAGCTTCATGTTAATTCCATGCCTACACACCGCCCCAAGCATGATGGGAGTCTGAAAACAGTAACATACAGCTCTTACGCGTGTGCTGCTGCAATTTCCTGTGAGGTCAGCCACAAGGCTGAGGAAAGGCACAGTCCATTGCAGCAGGGTCCGCTAAGTGTGTGGGTGTGTTAATGACCTCACAAGTGTGGGAGGAATAACTTAGCTGACAGTGTGCTATAATAAAGTACTGAGATCTGCATCAGTTCTTGCTATGACGATCATGCAGTGCACCAGATGCACACCAGTCAGTATTATGTAACACATTATTCAGCTACACAGGTAAATCACATTTATGCCTTGCACTATCATGATTAAAACTGCTGTGGAGTTCACTGAGGTTTAATCTGGACACTGCTCAAAGCTAAAACAATTCAAAAACTGTCTTTACGTGGTGGTACTTGTCACTACTCCTGACAAAAGGAAAAAAGACTAAGCAATGAAGCTGGAGGTAAACAACAGTAAACCCAGTCTTTTGGCTCCCTCTACTGGAGCTCTGACACCACCTTACCTTAGGGCTGCACATAAAACTCAGGTGCAGATGTTTTATAGTAGATTAGCGTTTAAATCTGTCTGCAGCCTGAAACTTCACTGAGATATTGAGTTGTGTGGGCACAAGTAGGAATGCTTGACATTTCAACACCTGTCTTCATCATTAGCATGTTACTTGTTTCTGCAGCAATATATGACCTCATACAGTAGTCACCATGGCAATTCTGCCACATTTAATGAATAGATGCAACATTTCTTTGATGGCAGGGTGACATTATTGTTGTACACATAAGCTCTAAGCTTTTAGAGCTGAGTGGTATGGTTCAAAGCAATACTGTGATATTACATTGAGTTACACATGTCACAACAGTTAACTCACATCCAAAATGCTCCATCGATAAAACATTTCATACACATTTCAGGATCAACTCCTGTACCAGAACACTGACAACATTAAACTCCCAACAAAAAAATTTGTCAGTCATAATACAATGACCTAAAAACACTGACAACTTACAGCATTACAATATGTATCACTCTTGTCTTTTTTTGCATAAACCACAATGCCATCACAACAAAAAGAATGGCATCTCTTTACTGCATGTGTTGGCTACAGATATAGATATGTAGCACTAGTCAACCCTGTCTTCTGCATTTGGCCATGAGTTCTCATCCACATTTACACATTATGTCCTTCATATGTCCTCTCTCGCTCTCTTTCCTCACCCTGCACAAGTCTTTAACAGAGGTCATCCAGGAGAGAAATGAGACACTCAGTGTTGTATGGCCCAATGAGCATGTTTTTAATAAATAGGTGCAGTAGATAGGAGCAAAGTGCAGTCCATTTACAGTAACTTTTTGAACATAAATGTAATAGTTTTTAAATCAGTATGTAAACACGCAAAATGGACTGTAAATACACAGAAACAGAGTTTTAGTGATGGATAAGTGTGAGTGAGAAAACAATTCAGGTAATTTGAAAGATGTGGTAATTGAATGCATTTTGTGGCAAAGCAATTAAAGGTTATCCATAGTTTGATCCATATTGAATGCTGTTGTAATCATTGTGTGAGGAGTTAACTCAGTATTGAAAAATACATGTAACTGAGACATCGCAACATTGCACAAATATGCACAGAATCACATATAAAATAGTCAAACTGCTGTTCAATGGAACACACATGTAACACAAAAGCTTCATAAAGTCAACAAATTCCACTACAAGTCTATAAATAGTAATATTTAAGTATGACCCAGTCCTTGTATGTGTACCCCAACAATTATCCTGCGTATTATTTAATCAACACAAAGTTAATTGATTCTCGCAAGGTGGGAAAATACTTGAAATTTTGGTGACAGCATCCAACATCGAAATCTTAAAATGTGTGTCTTTACGTCATTTTTAATTGTTTCACATTGGTAAATCTTCAGTGGAGATTTTAACATTAATATGCTCCAGAATGCTTGATTAAATTCTGAATAGTGTTAGAATTGTGATGATTTATGACACCTGCAATGATTTATGTAGTGTTCGGGTGTTGAGATGCTTGTTGTTAAGATTTCAAAGCAAATGTGTTCTAAGCGTACATAAAAGCCTTTCTACTATCAGTGTATGAACAGGATGAAATACAAAATGTTTCATTCACTGTACAGTCAGCCATGTTCACTGGTGGTAGGACATAAATACTAGATGCATTAACATAATTCAGTCAAAGTCTCTCTCCCTCCACTAGATGGCAGACTTTTCTACATCAATTCTTGACAGAGCAAGGATATTTCTTTGTGTATCTATGTATCTCAATGTATTTCTCTATGTATCAGCAACAACCTGTGTTTCATTCATGGCCACTGAGTAACTGAACAACACAGCTGCTACAGGAAAATCGAGAATTGTTGATATAACACAAATGCTCAAGTAAAAATCCAACTGAGCCATATTAAAAAGGGTGTTTAAAATATATTTATACTGGATAACATTAGTACAGGCAATATAAAAGTGATCTTGTTAAAAATGACACTAACACAGAAGCCTGCATTGATAGAATGAGGGAATAAATATAAACTGAAGTAAATTATTTTTATGTGCCCTGACTCATCTCAAACAGATGATCTATCTGATCTAAAGCTCTAGAGAAGTCCTGTAATCCGTTAAGTACACATGAAACCCTTAAAACCTACCAGTGATTCTTGTAACCTTTGACATGGCATAGAACAGTAAGAGTCACACTAAATCATACATATAATGTGCCAATTAAGCAGCCATAGCAGAGTTCACCTCATTATGATTATAAGGTATGACTGGAGGGTTGGCATGAGTTTAGCCTCAGCGTGTCCAGTTACACTATTTACTATAGGTAACTGTTGGTCACAGTTTGGTACAGAAGGAGGTCTTAAACTTCCAAATCTTGAACTGTATTTGAATATGTCAGTGTTATAGAAATACAAAAGAAAGATTAAGAATGTGATACTGATATTGATACTTGTAAGTGTGAATGTACATTTATGTTTTATGTATGTGAATGTATGTAATGTTCATGTTAGCCTGACATCAAGCTATGATATGTATATATTATCTATATATGATAGTAATATGAAATTGTTTTGGTTAGTAAGAGATTGTAAGCAAAACCCAGTGCTATAAGGCATGAAATTTAACAAAAATATTTATACAAAAAAGAGATAAATCTAATGTTATTATAGTGTGTATTTGTTGAAATTATTTTATCAGTATGATATAGGATTTATTGATTTGGACATTCTTTAGACATTATTAGGACAATAATGACAATATGGTGACTATGTAAATCTTGGCTGATACCAATAACAGTTGCAGTCATTCATCACTTACAACCATGTAACGTCTGCTCAAAGCGTGTGTCCAATTGTGGAGGAAATACTAAGTTTTCTTGCAGTTAAATACAAGTCAATACAATGGTTCATACCACAGGAGGTTTTGTGTATAGCATTGCACCACCACAGACAAAACTGAAAACAAATGTATAATAATTATGTTATAAGAAAAATGTTTTTTTACTAATTTTACACACTGGTTTTGTCCATAAAAGAGATTTAATGTAGACAAATCTATGCACAGTGAACGTGCACTGTTGCTGTAAATGGCCATCTCAGCCATTTGCTAGGCTCATAATTAAAGAGGAGTTAGAGTCTACAGCAATGCTATCTGCTCTGTACTTAGGCATACTGATGCTTTGAGATAAATGTCAGCATGCAAATATGCTCACAACAATAGTGCTAACATGCTGAGGGAAGGGATAATATTTACCATGTTCACCATCTTAGTTTAGCATGTTAACATTTGCCAACTGGCAATAAACACAAAGTACAGCTGAGGCTGATGAGAATGTTTGTAGTTTTGCTTCTATTTAGTCATAAACAAAAGTAATGGACAAAGTGAAAGTGGAACCATGGATATGTGTACTACATTTCATGGCAATCCATCCAATATTGGTGAGATGTTCAACTAAAGGCCAAAAACTTCAAACAGCTGGATATATGTAAAATTTCCTCAAAGATATCCATCAAACAGTTGTTGAGATATTTCAGTCTAGACCAAAGTGGTGGACAGACCGTCAGACTGATATTATCATTCCTAGAGACTGTAGAACTGTAAAAACTGTATGTCCAGACTGTTACTAATCTTGTTACATAATGGTCACAGTTGGCAAAACTGTGAGCTGGGAGTTGAGGAAATCAACACAAACTGGTGCAATAAAGGGGTGTAAGTGGATGAAGAAAAAAAAACCATATATATATATATATATATATATATATATATATATATATATATATATATATATATATATATATATATATATATATATATATATATATATATTATATCACATAAATATATATATATATTATATCACATAAACCTGGAAATAATCAGAAAGTTGGAGGATTCAGAAACATTTAAAAACACAAGAAGTTGACATGTAAAATGAAGAAGAAGTATTTAAGATTCTGCACTATTTCTAGGTCAGCAATCACATTTAAGCAAATTTGTGGCATTGACCAGCTTAACTCCTTTGTTCAAAATGTCAGATTTCCTTAAGTTGTATCCCTTCCATTGAAGCATGCGTTCAGATGATACTCAGGTGGGTTTGATCTACTCATCAGAGGCTTGTTCAAGTAACTAAACTTGCAGCCAGTGTTCAACTGATATAAATATGGTGTACAGAATGTAGAATAGAAATATAGAAAATAAAAGAGTGGTAAACAGAGCCTCAGAAGTGGAACTGAATCTTTTGGTGTGTGCGTCATTTATCCGTTTTTAGCCTCCTGCAGCTTATTTGGTTTTTTTGTTTGCCAGTCAGCCCCAACAATTCGTCAACAGAAAAGTATCAGAAGTGTTGATCCACAGAAAAGTTTAATTGATGCTGGATTCCTGGGATCATTTTGAAATGCTTCAAACAAGGAAATTGGAGCACGCAGATTGACACTGTTGGGGTGCAACAGTTCATTCATCGCCAGTCTATGACATTCATTCATTCCCAGCTTGCAACTATGGTTCATTCATAACAGCCACTGGAACTGAGGTTGGCTACACACACAACAGGTCTTTTTTTGAATTGATCTATTCCCCTGTTAGGCTTTAGCAGTATATTCATGTTTGGTGGTTGTATTTTTTGTTTTAAGCTATTTGTTGTTTTCCTGTCATCAAGTGGGTGGAGCCATTGGCTCAAGAGTACTGCTGTAATTCTTGTTTTAAGACAAACTGTCTGGTTCAAGACTAATGGTATACAGGTACATAAGTACCCACCACTAGTATACAAAGAAGACCAGGGTAAGTTGGATAGTTTAGTTTTCCATAGGTAGTTTAGAGGGAATAAATTTGACCTATTTGCCTGTTGGTTGATCATTTTTATTAAACTTGTTGAAGTGAACACAATTTTTCTTGTCAAGTGATGCTGTTAAAAAGGCTGTGTGAACTAATTATGGTACCTGCGTGTGGATGGATTTTGCTTGATTTCTGATCATTCACAAATGGAAAATGGAGCTAAGTGGATCAAAGTCATGTTTTGATGTCAATGCAAGAGGTGAGGCCTCAGAGCAGGCCTTTTTTTCAAGTGAATGCATTACACTTCTGTAGTATCATTATATTGCTGTGTTTCATTTTACAGGTACAATTTCCTTACTGTGATTTTTAATAACAGTATCAATAAATCACTGTGTTTCATTTGACAGTTACAATATTGCTACTGTAAATATTAACACAGTAAACTTACTGTAATGTATTTTACAGAAAGTTTACTTTATTTATATTTTACAGTAACTAACGGGCAGGAATTGACAAGTAACTTACTGTAAAATAAATTATAGTAAGTTACTGTAAAATAAAAGTTACTGTAAAATAAGTTACTTGTCAATTGCTGCCAGTTAGTTACTGTAAAAATACACACAGTAAGTTTCAATAGGATTTAGTGAAAGTCTGTTTCTATTTTTCTGTTGTTCAGCGCTACGTTACATGTTTCATTGCTCTGATTAGTTGTAGGTCTATCCAATTGCGTCCGGAGGCATTTTGGTCAGTGACTGTTAATAACACCCCTGGGAAATCAAAAATGATGAATGATATTGTCATCTGTAATGAAAAAAATAGCATTACATTCGAAACAAATGCAAATTAGAAGTATCTTGACTAGTAGACTCAGACTTTTGGACCTAACATATATAGACTATGTAAATACAGTATATACCAGGAGACACCAAACTTAAGGGCTACACACAAGCACACACTGTCATTTTTTCAGACGCATTACTGTAGCCCGATGTAAACTCCCACTAGTATTATCAGTCTGCCTGGGAAAGATTCAATTAACACTGAGAGTAGATTAAAGAAAATGAAGCCTCCTAGGAAGGTTCCCTCTAAGACAGCAGAGAGAGAATCATGTCCTATTAAAAGGACGGGCCAGCCTTGCTCATCAGACAATGACAGAGAGAGCTCATTAAAAATCTTTGTGGGGCATATTGACAGACAACAGTTCTGAGATCAGTACCCTCTCAGTCCCACCTGAGCCTTCAATTCAGGTGAGCACATGCCATTGGAGTGTGTTACAGGTTGACTATGATGCAGATTAGATATTAATTTATACTGCAGGAAAATAACAAACTTAGTGCAGTTCAGACAAAATATAGTCATTCTGCTTAAGTACATAGCAATTGTCAGGAGAATGTTACAGTAAAAAATATATTTGAAAGTACTATATGCATGGGATGGAGATCTTTTGAGGGACACAGCAAGTAACAACATTGTTTCACACATAATTCCCAACAATGCAACGCCAAGGGGAAGTAATTCAGACATGCGGGCCACAGTGTGAACAAATGCAAAGCAACCATATTATAAAATATATAATTTCCTAAAAATGTATTGCAAAATTCTACAAAAGCAGACCAGGTTGCACACAGAGTGTTCATCATTAAACACAGCTTTCAGCACAGCTTTGAGAACATATGCTTCACTGTGAGGTCAATATACTGCTAAATATTTACTGCCAAAATAAGCACAGCCAATTTTCTGTGCATGCAAAAGAAGAGAAAAAGGAATTTCTCCATAGCAGCCCAGTAAAATGTGAATAAAATAAATAATAACAGCTACAGGTATAAGCATTGATGTCCAGTGGTAGACGAAGTACTCAGATCCTTATTTAAGTACAAGTACCAATACAGCAATGTAAAAATACTCCATTACAAGTAAAAGTAAATGAAAAATCCTCCTACAATAAAAAAACATAAGTATTATCAGCTTGATGTAGTTAGTCAGTTAGTATTGCAGTAAAAGTAGTGGTTTGGTCCCTCTGACTGAATATACATATATCATTAAATTATTAATACTAAGCATTAGTGTTAGAGCAGCATGTTACTATTGAAGCTGCTGGAGGTGGAGCTAGTTTGAACTACTTTATATACAGTTAGCTAGTTTAGTCCAGTGGTTCCCAATCTAGGGGTCGGGCCCCTCCAAAGGGTCACCAGATAAATCTCCCATTAATCATGAGATTTCAGAGATTAATTAATCATGAGATTAATGGGAGAGAAAAGAAGAAAAAACAAAGTTCTGATACACGAACCTGTTTTCAGTTTTTTTCTAATCTTTGATTGTTGGTGAAATATTGGATCATTTGAACATTTATTGAAATGAAACCATGTGAGAAGTTTAGAGGGAAAAATCACTTTTTGGTGGAGCTGTTAACAACTCATAGACATCTGAAATGTGACCCCGACTACACACTGCTTTTTGTAAGACGTCAAAGCCAAAAAAACACTGTTTTAATCAGAGCAAGCCCAAAGCGTAAGCAAACTAAGCGCCTGTGTAGGGCCCCCAGCTAAGGGGCCCCCTGAGGGCTGACTCCCACTGTCTCAAAATGTGGGAATCCCCCTTAACTGCGGTACCATTACAGTGACAACCAGTGCTAGGAACCCCCCCCACCACCACCACTCCCCTAGGGGCCCCATCTCATTGGTGTCTCTGTGAGTCATGGAGCTGGTCACAGATGCTCAAGTTTGTTTGCATTGACTATGCAAAATAGAAAGGAATTATCCGTCTGGGAGTGAAAAAAGAAAGAGAAAGAAAGGGGAGGAATAGAAAAGAAAGCAGGTCAGTGGTAAGTGGAGCAGACAATGATGAATGATGATAAATAATGATTGATGATAGCGAATGGTAAGCCAAAAAGTTAGTTAGCAAAGATACATGATATCATGTAACATGCAGCCTAGCTTACATTTTAGTAGTTGGCAAGAACTTGACTAATGCTATCTATGCATATTTAAACAATATCTCATCTCTTTCCTCAGTGATTATATGTCTCATCTCCTCCCCTCCCTGTGACGTTCACCTTTGAGTGAAGCCATTCACAACAACTATAACCACATTTGATTTCCGATGTGCTCAGACAGCATGTTGTAAGAACCAGTTCTGAGGGACCGTAAATCAGCTGTCAAGCAGGTGTCCTGACTCCTTGCAAGAAACAGAAAAGGTTTTAGTAGCAGTTTCCACTGCAGCAACTAAACTGTTCCAGTAATAGTTTTGGCCAATGACCCATTGTTGGATGTTTACATTGTCAAATTTAAAGCCCAACATGTTATTTTCTAGCTTTCTTTTTTCTCTGCTGTATCAACGTACTGAACCGTGAATTTTGTGTACCATTACACCCCTAGTACTTGAGTAAATGTACTCAATAACTTCCCACAGCTGGTGATATTATAATTACTGCCTCATTGTCTTGACTGAATAGGATTGTTGAGTGATTATATGGAAATCAACAGCACAGTAAGAGTCAGCTGATACTGATCAAAATCAATGCAATGTTTCAGTAACACTGTAGTTCAGCGTGTACCAAGTTTGGATTCAGTATAACATTATCTAGTTAAAGCTGCCAAAAGTTTGATTCTGACCTTTCAGGACAGCATCTACATCAATATGAGTTGAGAAGTAGCACAGTCAACTGTGAAAGAATTAAGGTCTCTACAATGCTCCATCTCATGATGAATCAAACCGTGGAAGAACAATAATAAAGTTTCATGACTGCAGTATGTTCTTGAACGCTCTGTATTGCTATCCCTGTCCTTTGCTTAACCCCTAAAACTCCATAGTACCTCCAACAGATGCAATCTTTTTACATCACATATTACACTAGCACTGTCAAATGTATCTGCAACAATCAACAGGGATTAAATCCAATCAAAGCAGATCAATGTATGATGAATTTGTTTGTATTTTAATCTCACTATTGAGCAATGCTCAAGCATAGCTTTCTATTCCCAAACTAAGACTTTATTTACTTTCCACTGTTTTCTCCATACATCACTGTTCTGTCATTTTAATTGAGTCAGTGTTAACTGTCCATGATATAAACATCACATGAACTTATGACATTTCTTAATTGCAAAATAATAGCAAAATGATGCTTTAAAAAATCCTTATTGGAATCAAGAATTAAGCTACCAGAAGAAAGCACTAGAGCAGATATACTGTACTAAGCTCAAGTATGAATGCTAGAAAAGCACAATACATCTCAGACAAATGTTACAACCATCATGACATCTCATTCAATATGTGGCTGTAATTCAGTTCATGTATTGCTTTGCGCTAACTGCTAACATCAGCAAGCCAACATGCTCACAATGACAATGCTGACATGCTGATGTTTAGCATGTACTGGGGACTTGTATGTGCATGACACAATAACTAACTAACTAACTAACCAACTATAATGTTTACTATGTTCATCATCTTAGTTTAGCATGTTAGCATGCTAACAGCTGATTAGAACTAAACAGAAAGTGCAGCTGAAGCTGTTGGGAATGTCATTAGGTCTGCAGGTCTTCTCTTATAAAAAAAATACATTTGAAAGTATTCTGATGAAATGTATGGCTCAGCTGTAGTAACAGTTATTTCCCTCTGAATCAGAGGAGGTATGAAGCTGGAAGCAGATCAGTAAGTCCTTCAACTGTGCAGATGAGCGACTGAGGAGTAGTGGGGATGATGAATGGGTTAATCCACACATGGATCCACTCTGCAGTGATGGGGTTTAGCTGGGGCGCCCATGCCACTGGCCAGATTAGACAGCACCTAATGCTTTGTAAGATGATTACATCTATTTCAGGAGGCATTTATTCCATCGCAGAGTTGTAACTGTGTTTGATTACATTGCATAGACCTATTGTTCCTCATCACTGCCAAAGGAACTGGTAAGACGTTCAGTGTCCATCTTTGCCTAGTGAGTGGCAACGAGTGTGTATAACACTCCATTCTCACTAAAGCTTTGTAATGTTTAACAACACTCTAACTGACTGACAACTAGTTAACCAAATTGCTCACTCTGTTTTGGTCAGACATGAAAACTGATCAATATTACTTTACTAATGACAGCTTGTGCTCTATAGCTTTATGAGTGCAACATATGAGCGTGTTCAGGGAGAACATCTGTTGCAGGATATTATGTAAGCATTCAAAGTGCACGTAGAGAAAGATTAGACATTACAATGCAATCCACACATTAAATTAAAAACATGTCCTAATGGAGTTTGTCCACATGGTTAATATTTACTATCGAGAAAATGTTTATTTTGGATTATTACCTAATTTGAAACAATTTGTTAATATATGCAGGTCCTTGTTTATTTGGGGTTTGATTAGTGTTAATGTAAGCTGTGTGCCAATATCTTTCCTTGTGCAGATATATAAGTTTCCCATCAGAGATGATACAGCCTATCAGATAAAAACAGATCAAAGAGGAATGCATGGTGGGGAACTACTTATACAAGAATACAATTACACTGTTAAGCTAAAACAACTGTAGAACTAAAACAGAACAACTTAATGCAAAACAAATCAACATACAAAATAAAATATTACATCTACTGATAATTGCCACCCAAGTGTTGCATTACATATTACAGAACATTTGACCAACATAGATGAGCTGAGGTAAAGAAAAGGTCCTATACAGCACAGTGCATATCAAAGCCTGCACAAATGTTCAAAATATCCTGAAATAAAAACAAAATCAATGCAAAAAACCCAAGATGCCAACTTCTGTTATTGTAGATCATTTTGTTAGTGTGCTACTGCACAGCTGGTGACTGAGTTCAAATTAATAGTGTGCAAAAGCACAATCATATTTTCCCTCACCTGAAATCCACTGAAGTGTGCATTATGCTGAGTGTAAGATGGTGAAAAAATAAATGAAACTAAAAATACTTCTCAAGCATCAACGTAGTAAGCAGTCAGATAACTGGGAGTGCTAAAAAAAGCAATAAGTGTAGAAACGAAAACTAAAAATGTCCCTCCCATCAGGAGATGACTAGTGCAGGTGTTAAGGATACACAAACCCTGGTTATGTAAAAGAGATCAAGTCAGAGGTTTGAAGTGCAGGATTCAGTTTTTATTCACATTAGGGTTGGGTCAAGAGAAATCAGGGGGTACAGGCAGAGTCAGGACACGGTTTTTCAGAAAACAAGCATAGCCAGCAGTTCTGACTGAGGTGTGAGGATCATTTCACCACTGGGACACCAGAAGGGAGGGGAGTCAGGCTGAACTAGAGTCTGGTTGTTGCAGGAAAATTATAAATACAGGAACCAGATTCCAGTATTGGATCATGGTCTGTTCAGCACTAGTGTTTTGAATTTTATTTGACCAGCCTGGTAAGCTAGTGGAGAGCAGAAGTAATGAGTTACATGAAAGAATTTAAAGAGGTTGCAGAAGAGTTGGGCTGTCGGCTTCTGAATGAGTTATTAGGGTCTAAGGATTTGTTTGAGAATGCAGGAAAGCCAGCAAGCATGGAGGTACTGGTCTAGTCTTAGCCCAGAACCATGAAGGTCTGCAATTTCTACAGAGATAGATCAAGTATAGTTCAACATGGCTGCTTCAGAAGGCAGTTAGTTGACTGTCACAAATCACACAAATTGAGAAAGCATTACAGGGAAGGGAGAGACTCATGCAAATGGTTTCTCACAGATATGCAACAGTGTGCAAGGATGCCAAAGATAAACAGATGGTTTAAAGCCAAACGCAGCTGAGAGGTTCAACTTCAACTTCTGTCTTAATTAGAAATCATTTTGTAATCCCATGTGGAGAAAATTCTCCAGGTCTGCTGAAAGCAGGGCACAAGAGTGGTTCTTAACTGCTGCTAAGTCCAGAAATATACTCTGCACAGTGCATCAACCAGTAAAACAGACGAAACAAGTGAAAAACATACAGCTAACTGGAGGTTTCTGCTTGTGGGCTGATATACATTGGTGGTACTTACATGCAAGACAAAAACATCATGCAAACTTAATTATTAAAGACATGAAACAATTCAAGCAGACAGTTCCTATCCTTTACATTTACTGTTATCAATAGTATTTTGTGACACCGACCTAGTGCTACAGAATTATAAGGAATAATTCCTACTCATAGATACATAACAGTATCTACTCTGGTGTACTGGTTGACTGCTTTCGCTCTTACAGTGTATGGATAGTTTCCCTGGTCTAAACCAAAAGCAGAAAATGATTGCCTCCCTGCATTTACTTTGTAGTCAATTCATAGCTCACACTGCTTCATCACATACACCATAATACGTGAACTTAAAGTCACAGGAAATGATGTCACTCTGCAACATAATGCTACATGGACCAGCATGACAAGATCTAAATAAGGTTTATTGTCTCACAGCAAGTCTCGCTGCATTTAACTAGTGGAAAACAACTCCGTACTTCATCTGTGTTTTTCTGCACTACAGAGCAGCCCTTAATAGAGCCAGTGGCAATATTATAGTCATATGAAAATCAAGTCAAAGTGAACAAGAATTTTTCAAAATCAAACAACACGTGCCATATATGATTATGTAATGATAAAACAAACAATGCAGTTAGAGTAATATAAATGATAGAAAGCTGTGGGTTATGTAAGGGCAGGGCTATGGAGAACTGTTACTGAGGTGAGCCCAGGACTATGGTAGAGGAACATCAGCCTCTCCACAGTGTAGAGTCACCCAGTCAGGGTGGAGCTCAGCTATCTGAATGATCCTTGCAGCGCCCTGTGACAGATGTGCCAGATGTGCCAGATGTGGCAGCTGGTGTGGCCAGTATGGCTCATTTATAATTCACGACTTGTTTGAGTTCACAGTCTTTTTGACAAGTAAATTAGAATGTTGCTTGTCACTATTTGGTGCATGTTACAACCTCATCATCTCCAGTCATCCTCAGTCTAACCACAGCGCACAGTCCGGCAGAGAACAAAGAGACTTCCTCACTGAAACAGTACTGAAACAGTGACACAGTCTACATCTTAGGTTACACAGACAGACCACTGCTGGACTGTACTGTACGTCTCACTCCTGCCAAATATTTCAGCTGCTACTTCAGTCCCAGCTGCAATATTTGCTGCAGTGTGTCAATCCTAAAATCACTCTTAGGCTGAGTGGTCAGCCTCTGATAACGTGACAGTGCCTCAGACATACAGATCCATGCAACTGCTGTTTGACTGATAGTAATGCTGATTGTGGTTCCTGACAGACAATGTAGGGATTGCTTCAGACAAACATACTGAAGGGTGGAGTACAAAGTGGGTCTTCAATGTTGTAGTTGTTGTGGAGAACTGATGCTGTTGAACAATGGACAGTAGTCTCATTTTGTCCTGCAAACTGGTGGAAAAACCAGGGCAGATGCAGATTTGCATGTTACTTTATTTCTCATTTGAAAGGCTGATAAACAAATGGTTTGTGTGTCGAGACAGAACCCAGAGACCAACTCATATCTGGCCAATGTTTACAACAGTTTTAGTAGCCTTTTAAAATAGGAGTCAAACATTTTTAAATTGGACTTTCAGTCATTCTAACTGCTTTCTTCCACACAGAATGAATCTGAAAACCTTCTTTAGCACAGGGACAAGGTCAATGGACACAGTGTTTCTGTAGTGTAATCCAAGCTTGGCTGTATATTAAAATTATTTCAACTTGAAGCAGCTTGACTACAGTAGCCTTGCAAAGATCTGATGTACAGTAATGTATGGTTTGTCTACATGCTTTGATACCAGGTTGGACTGTTTTATGACTTCCCTTTAATCTCTGTCACCAGTGCACATGATGGGATCTGTCCGTGGCCTGATTGTTGGTTTAGGTTTCGGAAATGACGATTCCAGACCCTCGCAGAGGAAGGTGGTCAAAGCCTTTAAGTGGCATGGAGGTCATGAGGTCGACCCACAGTGCTTGAACAGAAGCCTAAAGCTTGACCGCTGTCTGCTACACAAGTGCAATCTACAGTCAGGCCTGCAATATAGCACATTATGGACTAACATCCAGAATGCTTTTGTGCAGCCTATACATACTGTTTCTAATGTAGGATCATAAAAATGTAGAGAGTTACAGTACAGTAGGCTCATGCGATTAGGCTCACATTATCAATTTCCTTCTCTTTCTTTTTTTAAGCAGCACTGGGCTGACTTTGCTGATCTGCTGCTAACTGTTAAGCCATCTACCTCCCGATTTGTTTCCTTTTTGGACCAAACACAAACAACAAAACTTGAAGAAACAAACTCTGATTGGGCTGGGCATTTGTGGGGCACACACAACCTACCATAACCTGCAGCAGGGGGCGCAAAATGCACAATTGCTCTGTTACCCTACTGTTGTTCACTTCATTCATGTAAAACAAAGGACACTAGTGAGTCTTGCTAACTGGATCATCATGACACCAAATCACTGGAAAAGCACTATGTGGAAGCATACTGGATTCAGCACCATAGAGGGAGAAACTGTGGATATGGGTGAGTCTGTTCATTGACAGTAAAAATGCAACTGACTCAGCTTTGAATTTTTTTTTTTTTTTCTAAAAACCACAAACTTGACAGAAAATACCAATTGCTTGATGGATTATTGTGCTTCACGGACTCACCAAGAAGAGCTTCAAACAGGTTGCTTTTGAAAATCCCCATCACTCTCTGAATGGCAGTCTTGAGCTGCTGCTCCTCTGGTGTCCTCAGTTTAGTGCAGTACTCCTCCAAAAGCCCCAAGGCTCGAGCTGTGTCTGCAGAGGAGGGGGCAGATAAGACAGGCTTTGGTGTTTCCTTGGTTATTTTTTCATATCATAATATATGTATGCTTCACAAACAGTACCAGTCAAATGTTATTTTCATTCACTTGCATGAGAAAGTGTGTCCAAACTTTTGATTGGTTCTGTATCTATTTGACAATATTCACTATGATGTGTAACAAAAAGTGCATCAGCCCTAAGAACATACAAGTATTTAACTATAGACATGAGTAAAATGAGTAGCTCCTCTACAGCTGTGCCCGCTCACAGCTTATCAGGAAGGGCAGGATAATATACAAAATATGGCCAAAAGTATGCAGACACCAAAGCATTACACTCATATTGTTGAACATCACATCTCAAAACCATGGGCATTAATCTGCTTCCATAACACCACACCTGGTTTTAGGTGTAGGAACCTGGCTCCAACACTGATGTTGGGTGATAAGGTCTGGCTCACAGTCTGTGTTCCAGTTCATCCCAAAGGTATTGGATGGAGTGTGTGTGTGGGTCAGTCAAGTTCTTCCACAACAAACTGGGAAAACTATTTCTTTATGGAGCTGGCTTTGTGCACAACACATTGTCATGTTGAAACAGGTAAAGGTAACAAACACAAACAGTTGCCACAAAGTTGGAGGACCATTATTGATTTTTTTTCTATTCAGTGGAACTGAGGGGCCTAGCACTATGAATAACCTCACCAGACCAAAAGTACACTATCACTTATGATAACTTTTATATACAACTTTTGACCATATGGTGAATGTATATATTCTGAGGCTGAAGGAAACCCAAAGGCTTTACAGCCAAGCCTTGAGTTTAAACTGTTATGAACAGTAGACACACAAATTGTTGGTGATGTTACAGCATCCTTATCATGCACATGAAGTATTCACATGCTTTGAAAGCTGGAGGAATTCTCGTTACGTATGGCACATACAGTCACTCACCTTTTTTTCTGACAGGCATGGCTGAGTCCATGTAAACTTGACTCTCACTAAGGCTTCCGGTTCAGTCTTCAGTGCATGGTCGAAAAGTTCTCTCTTAGAGGAAAACAGGAAGGGTTTTAATCAACTTTGCTCTGCTTCAAGAACTCTAAGAAGAGAACTTTAACTTGTGGCTCCCAAGGTGGAGTCCGGGGAGGGGGGCGGGGGTGGAGAGGTGGGGAGGGGGGGGTCCAGGGGGATCTGTGACCAGAAAAATGTGTAAATGATTGATTTCACTGACTAGATTTTAGTACAGTTGAACAATGTGATCACAGGTGTCTCTGTCCCAGATGACAGCACCGACAGTAATCCACAAGAAGCTCAGATGAGGTCCCCTGTTGCAATGTCTCATCAAATCCTGTCTGCTGAGTGTGTAGAGTAATTCAGGGGTTATTGGTGTGAAAACGTGTGGGAACCCCTGGTTTTAACACATCCTGCACATGGGACTGTGCATTACTTCTGTCTGTGTCCATCCTCTGTCTGAAAGGCTGGCAGACCGGAGAACTGCCTTGTCATGACTGCTTCACTGCTGCTTCAAAAAGCCTCCACAGACAGACAGACAGACAGGCGGCTTACACTACACAGCTGGAGACAAAAAGATGGACAGCGAAGTCCTCATAGTCAGAGGAAGGGTGTGTGGAGGCTGCTTTAATGCCCCGTGGTGGAGAGCAGCGGACAGGTCTGAGGACTGGCCTGGGTTAACACGAAGCCGGTGTGCTGTGGCAGTCCTGAAGAGCTGCTCCACATTATTTATCCTACCTGACAGTCCATACCTGAAGTTTCTTTTACCTGCCTACAAGCCAAAACGCGGGACAAAACCTGCACCACACTTCAAAGACGCCAAATGAATCTGTAGTTTCTCAGAATGTCAGCTGTCCTCGCGGCTTCTTTCCACAACGGTTTAGGAAATGTAAGCTAACAAGAAACAATCACTTCAGAGTTTCTGTCTGGAGGTTGTGACTTATGCAGGGATGTGTGTGTGCCCCCCATGAGGCGGGTAATGACAATTCATGACATTAAAAAAAAACCTCTAACGTTGCCGGTTAACGTTGCTTCAACGCATAAAAATAAACATGCATGTTGTCTATTAGTTAGCTAGCATTCATGCTAAATCAGCAGCCAGCGGCAGTGCCAAATGAAATGATGCTTTCCCAGTACGACGCCTGGCTGTAGGAAAATACCTGCCTGCCAACAGTGGGAGAAAACGCATGGCTTTCAAATGACTCCATCTATTGTCATATTCCGTAACATGGTGACTGTGCATTCGTCAGAAATGCCTCCTGATAAAAAGCAGCACTGTCGTGAATCCTCGAGCTGCCACATCTCTTTATGCTTTAAGCAGGTGCTGTGCAGCAGTGTGAGCCATATGAAGTGACAGCATCAGCAGCAGCTATAGAGCCAGCAGCAAGCTAGCTGCAACACACGGCGCCACTTCCGTCTCTAGCTTTCAATATAATACGCTCACTGGCAATACTTTAATGTAACTTCTGTCGAACAGAAGTGCAGCCCTGAACACTTGTTTCTATTATAGGCAATTTAACACAATGAAGAAACAAATTGGTCAATTATTAACAGGTAAGGTTAATTATGGAAGTGGTTTAATCGCTAGTAAATCCAACATTTTTAAACAACCTAAAAAAATCCTATCCACAGGACATCCAGGTAGACGGCTCTTTATGTTTATAACTCTCTTTGTGCACATTTCATTTTCCTTAAGACTGTTTCTGTTTTCTGGACCAGTCATCACTAACACAATAAATCTTTTAAGATATAGGACAGTCAAAACAAATTTAAAAAAGTCAAACAAAAAAGTCAAATGTTCGGGAATGTAATTTTAATAGCCTAATTGTACAAATAAAACCCAAAGCGCAGTCAAATCCTCCAGGATGCTGACTTCCAATTTCCAATTATGAAAAAATCTTTCCTTTAATTAACATGGTTCAGCATATGACTTCTAACCAGGGAATAACACCGCCGCATCTACACTTCTGTTTTGAAGGCAATGAGGCCTGATTTCAGGCTCAGATGCTTTGAGCTTGACGCAGCTGTTTAACTTACCTTAGCAACGCAGAGGCTGCTCGCTGGTTAGCTGGTTCCAGGCTCGATTGATAGGTCACGACAACCAATCATATAGTGGGATTTCTTGTCGCATCAGGGCGGATCAACCAATAAAAATGCTTTAGACCTGTGCGAAGGTAAGTGTTGAAATATTGCTGCATTAAATGTATATTATTGTCATTATCATTATCATTATTATTATTGCTGAAACAAGTAACAACAAACCTGAAAACCATCTAATGAAGATTAAAATTTCAAATATAAATATAGTTTGCATACGTTTTATCCTGTTCTATTGAAGTTAGATTTTCAGATTTTACTAAGACTTCTCAGAAAAGTTGAACAGAGTTAGAGCCATATTTTCCTTTAAAATAGGGCAAGACAGTGATGAGTCTCAGGTCTCAACCCTGTACGGTTGTAACTGGTAGTAAATGGCAGAGTCGCAGCAATGTGTAGAAATATTTCTCTCAAGAGTTGTTGTCATTTATGACTCAACAGCGGTCTCTGGCGGTCAACAGACATAGTGCATCTTCTATCAGTGCAGCAGCTGCTGGAGAAGACCATAAATTAAGAAGTGAATATAACAGAACTTAGATAAATACATTTTAGAATAAATAATAAAACACAGCATAAAGAAATAAAAACACGCTGAGCCAGCCTTGTATACTGCATTCACTGTGCTTCCTGGCTCTTGCAGCCGTGGTCGGTTTCTCTCACTGACTGTTGTCTTTCCACAAGCCTGAAAGTTTGTGTTAAGAACTTACGAGCCACTACGGCCTCTTGATGAATAATGCTTATAATTTGCAGTTATTGCTGAAGAGAATCCCAAATGAACACGTCCAGGCAGGATGACTGTAGAAGACTTCACAGCAGAACTGTAGGCTTGTTTAAAATTTAAAATCTCATATCAAAGCCTGCTGTAGTAAAGTAATAATCTGACTCTGTGGCTTCTGTACACAACTCTGAATGTCTTGGAAAACTACCGGAAACCTGATAAGATGACTGCTGCTTCATGGGTGAATGTGGTAGATATAATAACAATTGATGATAGTTATTATCATATCTGCTGCCAATATGCCCCCATCTATAACTCAGCTATACTGTCTCTAGTAATACCTCTAAGTGTTGACTTTTCTAATATGAATCTGAACCTCTAATGACGCCATTATTTTTGCCAAAACAAACAAACAAACAAAAAACAAGCGGCATTAATATCCTGTTTATTGAGACAAAATTGCTTATTGCAGTAATTACATTATAGAACAACAGGACTATATACAAATCATCAGTGCTCAGATCAAACTTATTTTCAGATCAAAACAATTTGTATGTTTTATAACTTAGATTTGATCTTCTGTCCTAGTTTGTTTCATATTCATAAATAATTAACTTTTTTTGATGTAGTCTGGACTATACACACTAAAGTAGTTTGAGTGAGTAACTTACACAATGATTATCAATTATACATACACATTGCTCATTAAGGCATTGATATTGTAGTGTATAGTATGTTGATCCAATCAGCTTGTTCTCATAATGTTTATCAGTACATTTTATACACTCTCACTTTGACATGCTTTTTGCCATCACCAACATTCTCAGAGGTAAGACATCCTCCACCCATTCACCATCAGACTGCAACATCCTCTGCCATAAATTTGCTTCATCTGTCGTCGAATCCATCCAAGCCACTTCCACCCCATAACTCCTCCCTGCACAGAAAGCACAGAAGTCATTTTATTGATATGAAGGTAACATTAGAAACTCATATATTTAAATGTAAGGCAGAAATAAAGACTCCATTTGCATGTCATGTGGCATTAGATGCTGTCTGAGTTTGCATGTCTTATGCAGCTGTTATATATACTGTATAAAATCAAGGCATAAATGCAAACAACCCTCACTGTGATGAGAACGTTAATCTCCAGAGGACACAAGTGCATAAACAGTGGTGTTAATGTGAGAAGATGACACATTTGTTCTTTATCTGGACAGCATATCCACATCCAGATCTCATATTATACCACAGTTCCAGTGACTGAATGAATGTATGCCACTTATGCCATCACTGATTGTAATTAGTATATCCAAATTCCCACATTAATACCTGCTGTAAATTACTTCTCATATATCTACAGCATCCAGACTGCAGGTGTAAACATGTTGAAGTGACAGTGAAGTGGAATCTCACCTGTCCCTAGCCCAAGTCTAAGACCACCGATGTAACGGTTGTTCAGTCGGTCGTGATCCCACACTGTGATCTCTACACAGGCCTCTCTGAGGTCCTCCGGCCGGAAGCCATCGTACACCATGGTGTGGTTGAACATGGGGTTGGCCGTCCTCTTCACCACCCGGGTCTTTTGTCGGCTTTTCCGGCTCGTGTCAGGAAGTACGCCACTGCGGTGGAGGGAAGGAAATAAAGATCATTTATTAATTTAAAAATACAGGGAAAATTATTGTCAGATGAGTCGCTAATAAAAATAATCATTAGTTGCAGCCCTATAAGTAATCATATGAATAAATAATAACCATAAAAGTCTGAATTTATTTTAAAAAAAAAAAAACTCAGGTCATTATTATGAAATGCCATTTCATCCTGCTTTTTCTCACACTATTTTTTCATATAATTATTTATTTCATATTGTTTGATTTATTTATTTAAATGTGGCTGAAAGTTTACAGGACATCCTACCATTTCACAAATGGATCAATGATCACTCCTCTGACTGGTGAGAGATTCTTGCAGTCTTTCACCCAAATCTGCACCTCACCAGTCTCCATCCTAGATGTTGTCTTGCCTGTGGATGCAGTCAGACCACAATAAGTGATCATAATGATGAAACTGAAAGGAAAGAATTTATAAAAACGGAGTCATTAGCTTACTGTGAGACGTCTGTGGCAGGAATCTCAGGGCTACTCTCATCTGTCCTCTGCTGTCCATCAGACAGGAAGGAGAAGGTGTTGAAATCTGTGCTGACACCTAAAGGATCGAGCTGAGGTAAGGAACTGTCCAATCAAATCACTTCTAAAATACACACAGACTAAATACAGAAAAGAATCATTTACCCTGGGTTTTAATGCAAATTCATTTATCTGTGTGTTGCTGAAGTCCCATTCTGACAGATCCAGGTCCACCTCACCCAGGAAGCTGTTTCGTCCAAAAGTGTCGTTGTGCCACACAGAAATGTTCAAACTCTGAGTTTTCAACACCTCCATTATGATTTTAAACTATGAAAAGACAAATAGGCAACAAAAATGTTTGTAAAATATGTAATACAAGTGGTAAGAAATTAGTAAAAGACTAAATATGTCATTCTTACCCTGAGGATTTCATTGTAATTGGGGTTTAAAGACTTCTTTCTCACGGTGGTTTTTCTCTTTCCTAGCTTTGTTTTGTCAGGAAGAAGGTAACATTTCACATACCTGCAAAAAAAGCATAGCTATGTTCCTATTCCAGACTAGAACACAGAGTAAAATATTAGAAACTTCAAATAACAGATAGATATTTGTAGTCTAACCTCTGAAGTACAAATATCACTGGATAATGATGTGACAGTTGTTCCACCTTTGCCTTTTTGATAATAAAACAGTACGTTGCAAGCACTTACGGGTCAGAGCGGTTCTTCTTGGTGTCGGCTACAGCCAGATCCCTGCAGTGCACCACAAAGATGTGAAACTCTCCAAGCTTCTGGATGTAGTTCACAGCAAACTGGATGCTTCCCTGGACTTCAATGTCACCAAAGTCAACAGGGTAAATGCTGCTGATGCTGCCGCTGACCTGCTCATTCACAACACAACAGAAGAGAGAAAACACCATCCTCTTTGGTTTGAACTCACTGTTTATGAAAAGTGAACATGATGACATGTAGCAAAAAAAAAACCTTGACCATCTTTTTCTTGCTTTAGCAAACTTTACAGCACCCATCAATAACTACAATGACTATGTCACATTTTGCTCTACTACTTTTTACAACTATTTTCTATAATCGAAGGAGAGGAAAAATGTTTTGCCTACTGATGTTTGAAAAGTGAAAATGCTAAAAGAGCTAAGTTAAAAAATAAATCTTGTTAAAAATTTGAACAATAATCAATATAATCACTGATATACAAATATATAAAATAGATACATAAAGGTAGAGAAAATCCATAAAAATCAATTAAAGACTGAGATTAAATTTACCAAACTAAAAAGATAAAAAAACAATCTTGAAGTTAACATCTTTACTCTGATGGGGCTCACAAGCTGCAATGTGCCTGTGCATATTTATCAGAAACATGTATTATCTAATGAACTGCATGTGTACGTACAGACGACATGGAGGCCATCCCAGAGGAGAGACTTATGTTAGATGTGGAGCTGCCTGTGTTTCTTCTCCAGCCTGAGGTATTCTCAAAAGTGCTGTCACTGTCCGTCTGATAATATCAGAGAGAAACAGATAAAAGACAAACGGAAACATAAAAAATTAGTCACAGAAAGATTATAAAAAGTTCATAAGAACATTTAGCTCTTTTGTATGAAGTAAAAAGGATTAATGTATCAGTTCACCAACTGAACAGTTAATTATTACCTCATCCTGCTGAAGAACAGGAACCGACACGCTGCTTTTCATCTGCTTTGAGTTGAAGAGTGAAGAGGCTGAGGGTGGATGTGAAGAAAATGGAAGAAAGATATGACTTTAAATCTCCTCCAGTGACATATATTAACTTTTTCTGTATCTCAGAAGTGTACTCATTGCATGTTTATATCTGTACTCAGCCTGTGTATGTCCTGATATACTGTATGTGTATATAGAGAGGACCACATATTTACCATCATCCACACTTAGATTCATTTGTTCTCTGGAGGCATTGTTGTTTCTCTCTTCTCCTAAGAAGAAATAAAGCCAGGAGACTGTTTGTATACATACTACTCCCATAAAAAGTTATATACCATGTAAAGTATTAAAAAAAAATCCAGATTTTTGCAGAAATAATGTACTGCTAATACACCAGAGTTTTATCAGCTGTCTGAAGGTGCAGTATCTGAAGAAGAAAAGCTCTGTTACTTGTTTGTGAAATGAGGTTTTCCAGACTTTTGGATGAGGATGTGGTCCTTGAAGATAATCTTTTCAGAGCTGACATAGCAGGGCTAGAATTATCATCATAACCTGCCACAAACGAGACAAAATCAACTCTGGAAAATACTCTCAACACAGAGTTTCTGATTTACTAAGCATATGTAGTAGAAACTATATTGCTTCAGTAAGTAGAAACCAAGTATAATATTGCTTTTATATTTTTGGTCAGACACTTAACAGAAGCATCATGCCCAGTAAATCAGATTAGGATGTTGAAAAGATGGAAAAGAACATCAGAGTACACACTATAGGAACATGATTTTACAGAGTTTTTATTTTATTGTGAGTGGTGAATTAAGAGGAATACTGATGACAACTATGACCAGTTTGAAACAAACTACTGCATCAGCAGCTTGTCAATCACAAAAGGTGGAGTTATTTACTCTGGTTAAAAAGACAGCTAAAGATACACTTGAAGAGGAAAAAGAATGGCAAAGAGTTTGAAATTTGAAGGATTTGTCAGGGCGAGCATTTCCAAGTACAAATTCTCAATTAAATCAGACTCACTGTAATGTTAATGTGTTAATTTGACATGATTTGTAATGCAATGTTAATGTGATAATTTCACATGATTTGTTCAGAAACACATCACTGTGGATTCCATTTTTCAATCATCATCTTGAAGAAATGTAAGTAGAGAGAGAATTCAAAAGCTCACTGCCTGAACTTGCCCGAGACAAAGACCAGGCCCCAGTTGTTGTGTCTTGGCTGAAGTTTCCGTCTTTATTTTGCACAATCCAAGAACTGGTTCTAGACAAATTCCCCTCTGTGGGAATGTCGCTCTGGTTTCCCACATAGTCTTTGAGAGCGCTCTGTGGTCTGTGCACTCCATCACTCTCAGCAGTTGAAGGGTTTACATGAGACTCTTGAGCAGCTTTGTCTTGGTGAAAAGAAGGGACGTGGGCTTTCTCGTGAGGCCCAAGGTAGTGCTGAAAATCTTGAGGGATGAAAGATCTAGCAAGATGTGTAAAGGTTCCCAACTTCTTCTCTGAAGCTTTTCTGGATTGTGAAGCCATGGAGGAGCCTAAACTACTTTCTTGTGTTTTAAAGTTACCAAAATAAACTTCTTTGCATTCTCGATCTAAAGGTAGAGGATGAGAGGTGAGCTCTGTGTTAGGTTTAGTGTCTGTCTGCTTCGCTTCATGTGAGGGACTCTTCCTCTGTCTTGGTGCTGGAGTTGGCTTTCCTAGTTGTTCTTCAATTTCCTTGGTTTGGGGGTTAATGTCTATTGGAAAAGTTTTCAAGGGAGAGCTTTCCAGCCTGGATCTCTTGGGACTTGAGGATTCTCTTGGTAGGACCCTCGGGTGGCAGGTTTTAGACGGACTCCTCCTGACTTCATCCTCTTGCTCCTTGGATCTTGGAGTTTGGGATTTGCTAGGACTGAGGGGCCTTTCTTGAGACTCAGCCATGACTTGATGTGGGTGACATGTTGACTGTACATCCCCAGCACTAACAGAACTCCTCAGCTGTGATCTATCTGGACTCTGACTGACAAAGCCCTTGTCGGTCACTTTCAGTGATTTAGAGACATTGGACTTGGTTGTGTATGGAGAAGTTTGTGCGTCTTCCTCAGACTTCTCTCTGCTATCTAAGGACAGGTCAGACTGAGGGGGAGCCACTTTGTTATTGAGTATTGTACTACTTGAGGTTTCCTTGACTCTTGCAGCAATTATCCTGGGTCCTGTATACTCCTTCTCCCAAAAATTCTTAAGCTCACTGATGTTGGCTGGCCCTTCCTCTTGAGGACTGGACATTGACTGCCTGTGAAGGGGAACTGGTATGTCCCTCTCTTGCTTTTGACTGTTGCAAGCTAGAGAAGGTACAGGAGTGGTGACGTTTTCCTGTGGTTCAAGAATTGGTGACTCCGTTATTGAACCCGTTAAAGAATCATCTGTCTCCTCATAGATGAGGACAGGATTGGCCCTGTATGTACCGTCTTCTTTTGATAAATTTACTAACATGCTACATTCAGTCTGAACATCAGAGTTAGTCTGAACATTTTGAGGGCCATGTGAAGCTTCTATTCCTGTTTTGGTGATGTCTTCATGTCTCACCTGCTCTCTGGTAAATATTATTTTGGGACTGCTGTTTTCTCTCTCCCAGAAAGCTTTCAAATTGGATAGTCCTTCTGGAAACTTAACAACTTTATCCTCTTGTGTCTCCTGCTGAGTGTCTGAATCTACTGAAGTCATTATTTCTTTAAATGGAGTATTCTGCAGCGCTGTAAGTTGTAGTGTTCTGACCTCTGTCATCTCAGGAGGTTTATCTTCTTGTTTGACACTTGCAAGTTTGTGCATGGTCATATCTGCAGCATCTTTGGAGAGATTTTCTGGTTCTTTCTTCTTAAATATGTTCACCTGTTCCTTCTGTGGACTCTGTACTTGAGCAGTTTTCTCTTTCTCTCTTCTAAAAATTCCAAGCAGTCTTTGTTTAGGCTTTGGTGAAACAGCATGAGATGAACTCTTTGAGCTGCCATTAGTTGACGGCTTGGTCTCTGAAGTGGCCCCGGCAGAAATGTCAGTGCTTTGTTCAGGCAGCTTTTGTTGATGAATGCTGTGTCCAGTGGGCCAGTCTGTAACCTCAGCCTGAGAGTGACGGTCTTCTTCAGGCTGTGTATCCAGGTGAACAGTCTTACCTGACTCCTGCTCAGCTGAAACAAGGCTGGACACTGGAGGGCTCAGGAGCTCTGTAAGCTCAAGGTGCTCAGAGAGATCTGCAAAGACAGCAACCACCCGTTGGAACATTCATGGATATTACATCTGCTAAACACCACACAGTGTCATTAAGGTTACATGTACAGTATGTCTTGGTATATCAGTGTCAAATGAAGTGGGACATTCAGTATCATAATTACATTCTACATGCCATATGTTATTTCTGAGAGCATTTCAAAGGCCATTATGCAAAAGATTTGAAAATGTGCCACTTTGGTGGGCCCTACTAGTACAGTGGTATAAAACACACTGTGGCAGAAAGCAATACTAAACTAGTTTTCCAGTTGTATTGCAAATCTATATGCCTTCAGAATAAATTTACACATGCTGTACAAACATAGAAAATCTACACATAGTGGCTTCAAGAATTCCCCCTTGACCTAAATGTACAATTTAATAATGTCAGGGGTTGCATTATACTGTAATATGAGTATAACAATGTATAACATATGATACTGAAATAACCAATGAACTCCAATTGTGGATCAAATTCAATTAGTAGATTATTAAAGCAACACTTTGGCCTCTCTCATATCTCAGGGATCAGCAATGTCACACTTAGTTTCACAGTAATATACTGAGGCAAAAAAAAGTCCAACACATTACATGAGATATTAATGGAAAAATTGTAGATAAATGTTGACATAAATAATATAAATAATATTACTCATAATGCCAAAGCAAGGTGCAGTAAAGCCAAATAAAAATAGATGTTTCCTAGCTGTCCACCAAGCTCCATAAGCAGTCATATATAATTACACAAAATTTTACTGCATGCAAGAATATGCATAAGAAGGATGAATGTGAAAATATTTTTTTGCATATGCTTGTCTGATGTCTATGAAGTAATTGGTTGTTAGTTTGACTTGACATATTGATTAGCAGTTTAGTTCAAATACTGGTTTTAAATAAAACTCTTACCACCAAAGACCTGGTGTTGGCCAGGATCTTGCTTTTGGAGGTTTTTGCAACTGAGCTCACCTTCCTGTAAATCCGCTTGACTCTGTGTGAGTAAAGGCCTATGTGTGCCAGTAGTAGTAGTTCTGCCATCATTCTCAAGGTTACTGTTGCTTTCCGTCTCAGAAGAAACGATCAAGTCGACGTCCAGCAAACTATGCTCACCTAGCTCCTTCCCATCCTGCCACTCCACTCCACTCCGACTCACTGTGGAGCTGAACCTCACCTGCTTCCTGTCTATCCAGGTCTCAGTGGGAGAATCCAGACTAACTGGACTCTGCAGATCCAGGCGAGAGAGCAGGGAGTCTGTGGAGCTAGAGGTGGACAAGCGCTTGAGGATGCCCCGTGGAGCAGCAGATATAATCTGTCTGCCCGCTGACCTATCTACCTCAAGGAAACAGTCCTGAGAACTGGTACAGACTGCTTGGTTTTCAGGCATTGGCATGGAAACAGATGCATTCTGGGTGTCAGGGCTATCATTAGGGTCTGGTTTTAGGTTAGTTGCATGAGAAACGCAGCTGTCAGATGATGGTAAAGGCTCTGAAAGAAACGAAAACAGAATGAACACTATATTAACCAACAGCACTTCAGCTGTGTGTTTTTTGTTATTCTCTTGAGGATAAGTGTTTTTAAAAAATACTGACAATTTGATCACTGCTGTCCTTCAGCGACACCACCAGTTCACATCAAACATCAAACACAGAATCATCTTCAAAACCATCCAAGTCTCTCCTTATTCATGCACCACCTCATGCCTAAAGAGTTGAGTGTTTTGGGATATACTTTACCTATAAATCTCATTACTGTTTATTTGAAAATCAAGCTGTCAAATTATTGCTACACAATTTCCAGAAACAGTCTACTGTGCTGATTGGAATGTCTTGCATCAATGATCGAGGAACAAAATCTGCCCCAGTTATGCAAATACCAAACTTACATTAATTGATGTTTTTTGGCCATTAGGGGGCAGTGGTGGCAAGCTGACAACACAACACTGACTGATCAACTTGTAAGTTTACATGGGGAACTGTTAGCAAACAGCTGTCTGTAACATCCAGCAGATACATTAGCTTTCATTTAGAGTTGTGTTTGTGTCCACCTGGTGCACAATAGTCACTCTACCTAGTTCTGATTTGGTCTCTGCCAACTCCTGAGGGAAATATCTGGCTCTTTAGCTGCTAAATGCTATGTTCATATACTATGTTCACCAGCTAGTTGCTACATGTGTCTGTCAGCTTTTGGTGCTGGTAGTAGTGGTAGTAGTAATGGTGCTGACAGGTTTATCTGAGCTTTTTACTGAAAACAGCTGCCTGCTGCTGAAAACAACACTGATAAGAATACTGAGAGTCAATCAAGACAATTAAGTTGAAGAAAAAAACAAAACAAGGGGCTGAAAGACAATAAAATGCTCCATAAAGCTGAGGGGAACTGCAAAGGTGGTAATAATTGTTTGTGGGTTCGTCTCTACCAGTGATACCTTTCACATAACTTATATCATTTCATCCATTGTTAAACACACAATGTGCAATTTCTGCCACTAGGGGTCTCTCAATCAAAACAATAACAAAAGATGGAGTGGGATGTTGTGAAGCAGCGTAGGATCATGGGAGTTGTCCAGCTTGTTTCTCTGATAACTTAAGATCTAGACGTCCGACGACTAAAATCCTTCATCTGATTGAAAGATACAGTTAAAAACGACCAAGATCTAAAACGTTTATTACAAAAATGTGGCTTAAAAATGAATAAAAGTCAATTTATGACAGTTTCTGGCGGGCAACCACAACAGCAACATATGATCTCGTATGTGTATACTCTTTGGTATACTCTGTGGAAAACCACAACGCTGATGCATACATCTTGCGCACATATACTCTTTGGTAGAGGGAGTATGACACCATTGACAGGTGACCAAATGAAACAGACTGTTATAGATTAAAATTACTGATTTCTCTGTGTTTGAAAATTGTTGCAAACATTTGAGATAATGTAAGTACACAACTCAACAAAATATATAACATAGGTCTAGTTGTTTTCAATGCAGAATAGTTACATATTATAGCCTTAATATGAATCATGATCATAGCAGCTTTAAGTTTACCCAGTATTGCAAGATCTCATTGTGTACAGCAGGCACATAGATGCATGTGCATACATGAATACAGTGGTACACTTTTCAGTATAGATAGGTGTTAGCTAACCAGTTGATTTATTTTGCCTTGTCTTAACTGCCATAGTTTGTGTCTGCTTTTTCCTTGTTATGGTATAATATCACTCTCATAAACATTGTTTTCATAGTTCCTGTGAAATATTTCCAGCAGCCACAAGTCATGCAGTGCAGATTAAAGCCTTGGAATGTATTTCTGTGTAATCCCCTGGCTAGTCTGGCAGCCTCGTGTATTTGGACTTGCCTTCACTTTGACAACCCTTGGGAAAATCTCTGGACCCGGATCACTGGCTCATTTCACAGTAATTGTGAGAAAACACACTGACAAATATTGGAAGAAATACAAAGACTTCAGTGAGTCATCACTGTAATATATACTCCCTGGCTGTGGTTCTTGAGCTATTTGTATTTTTGTTTTTCCTGCCTTTTCAAAATAATGCAGCAAAAACAGGATGAAATTAATTCTGATGATCAAATTGTTAGAAATGATAAGCCAGTACATGCTTTTGACTGCCATGCAACACCTGCTCATGCCAACATGCTGTTTACAGGAAAGTTTGAAACAGGTGAAGCGCAGAGAACCCACACACCTGGATCACTAGAACCAGACTTACATTGGTTTCATGATTTGTCCATCGAACAGGCCACTCAATTCAAAACATAACACAGGATTTGTCATTAGAACACGATGGATGAAGTAATCCACTCATACCCATATGTATGAAATAGCACAAACTAATGTTTATATTATATCATATACTCACCCTCATTTGGTGTCTGGGTTTGATCCACTGCTCCGTCCAATAACTGATTGTCCTTTTCTTCAAAATTGTGAGGTGTAACAAGTTCACTGTTGAATGGATTTTTTCGCTGCTTCAATAAAAGAGGAAGATTGAAACATTTAATACCTGCAACACACTGAGGCATGGACATTTTTTCAATGTTTTGGTTTCTCTAGACAGGCTCCTACCTTTGTGGGCGACAGTAAAACTGGTTTAGGTGTCTCTTGAGGCGTTTCATAAGGGTTCTGGTTCTGATTCCTGGTAGAACAAACAGATATTTCACTACGATGTGTTGACAGTTTCTGAAGATAGGATGTGCAATCTCAAACTTTCTGAGTATTTCATGATTTCATTGATTAATTCAATCTTGATTTGGAAAATCTGCATGCTCATTTTAGGTGTATTACACTCCTTTCTATATAACGGACACGTTTTGGTCAATGGTCAGTGGAATTATAATCTCATTACCTACACAATTCCTGTGGTCTGGTTATTTTCACTGCAAATGCCTACGCAAGCTGCAGCAAAACCTTTCAGTAAACGTGTAACAGGCAAACAGACAAACATAAGATGAGGCAGGTCCTCACATAATCTAACATGGAGTTTGAAACTAAAGACAGTACAGAATGTATATAATATTTATAAATATGTGTGCTGCTCAGAAGCAGTGGAAAATATGAACATGTGAGACCTGACCTTATAAGAAGATTACTGAGAACTATGGGGGCCAATTACTAAGTATCTATTTACTGTGTGCACGGCTCCACTCGCCAGCGATCACACCCAAATACTCGACACTACTAGCTCAGCATGTGATGCCGCTCATAACAGACAACACAGATCATATGTTTTGTTTATGCTGTGTGGACATTTTGAGGTCTAGATGTGTACATGCTTTCACATTTCTATTTTGGGGGTTATTTAAAACTACAGCAAGCAGGAGAATTTAAAAAAATAATGCACAAAAATGAAGCCATCTCAATTGCTAATAATGCTGAAGTGCTACAATAAAAGGCATTGTTTGTAAAGCATATACTGTGTAAAATCTCCTTTCCTCTTAAAATTCCTCTGTTATTGCACTTTTCTTTTTAAAGCATAAGTCTGTTGATATTCTATATTTTTCTTATTATCAACACATTCCATGTGCAGAGCCAAACCAACAATGAACTGATCTAACAAGTATTGTGTGGCTATCAAAAGCCTGATATATCTTATTCCTGTGTGCCACAGAGCTGTCACTGTGTGACGTGTTCCTTCATTACACTGTCGTTTCTTTTCTCTCAGTCCCACACACACCTTCCTGCTGTCAGAAATACTGATGAGAGAACCAAATGTGGATTCATCCACCACTGAAAATAGTCGCCAACAGACACACTACTTCCTATTGTTCAAACGTACAGTGTCAAAAGTACAGTGACCATCTGTTCATCATCTCAGGAAATTACTGAGCTATTTATGAAGGAGACAGAAATTATACATTTGTGATTCACACAGCATTAAGAGATTGTGGCTTTGGGTCTGCACATGTGATTTGTTGACAATAACAACAATATAGAATATTATCAGCCTTATCCTTTAAAACAACATGATGAGTGAGACACTAAAACGATGAGCTGAAAGACACTAAAAGCTCCATCTGGCTGAGGGAAACTGCAGAGTTGGTGATAATTCTCTGTGGATTAATCACTACACATGGACAAAGTAAAGATGAGTGATGCTTAATAGTGAAAGACACAGTGAAACCTGACTTCAGCAGAATTAATACTATTGGGGGGGGACATTAAATTAAAACATCAAAACTCATAAACACTCCTAATATGTGTAAAGTGTTTTCTTGCAGAATTCATGGCTGAAAAATCTGCAGACTTGAATGACTTCCTGCTTTGGTTCTCTTTACTCACCTTTCATGGCCCAGCTGCATGTGAGGCTCCTGAAGGAGTCCACAGAGAACAGGTGGGACGAACACCTCCTTATTTTCACTGCTGACAAAACTGGGCTTCTCAGGCAGTATCTGGGAGAGCTCCACTGCAGTACACAACACACAACTACTTTTAAAGAAAGTCCACCATTCATTGTAACACATACTATCTCTACCCATTAAGACATAACTTAAGAATTACCTTACAGATTCATGTAAACACAACTCAGTAATTATACATCATCATCCTCCTGACTTGTAGACATATACAGCTAACATGGAGGTTACAGAGGTGCATAAACACTATGAGTTTGTGTGATCTAATTTTCTGTTTTAGTTTGTGTACCGACACCATGCAACCGCTCACTAAAGGCTCTTCCAAAGGAGAAGCTTTAGAACAATTTTCAACATGTTTTTGCCTGTTTGAGTGAATCACTCAATGTGAGGAAATAAGATTCTAAGCCTTATCTTCACATCACTTCATTTATCCTGCATGAGTAAATTAAGCTACTTACGTAGGGTGCTCACAGAGAGAACACATGTTACTGTACAGGTAGGCAAGGCAAGGCAAGTTTATTTACAAAGCACAAATCATACATATTGGTAATTCAAAGTGCTTTACAAATGAGCAGATAAAAGAAAAAAAGGTGAAGTGCATTAAAACTGTTAAAAGAACACATGAAAGATTAAAAAGGAAAGAGTGCATTCGATCTCTTCACCTCTATCCAGTGATCTGAGAAGTCTAGCAGGTATGTACTGCTAAAACATATCTGAAAGATATTTTGGTCCTGCTCCATTAAGTGATTTATAAACAAACAGCAATGCTTTAAAGTCAATTCTGTGACTTACCAGAAGCAATAGTAAGGACTTAAGTATCAGAGTAATGTTGTTGGTTCTTTTGGTTTTTGTAAGAACTCTCGCAGCTGCATTTTGTACAAGCTTTTTGAATTTAT
Organism: Thunnus albacares; assembly: GCF_914725855.1. Classification (NCBI taxonomy): domain Eukaryota; kingdom Metazoa; phylum Chordata; class Actinopteri; order Scombriformes; family Scombridae; genus Thunnus; species Thunnus albacares. The sequence goes on along the minus strand of NC_058118.1, from coordinate 1,605,532 downwards.
AGGAAGGCCTGTGAAAAGACCATTGCAGTGGTCAACCCTGCTGGACATAAAAGCATGAATGAGTTTTTCTAAATCATGTGTTGACATAAGGCCTCTAAGTTTGGCTATGCTTTTGAGGTGGTAAAAGCTGATTTAGTTATTGCTTTCACATGCTTTTTAAAACTGAGATTGTAATCAATTAAAGGTCCAGTGTGTAGAATTTAGTGGCATCAAGCAGTGAGGTTGCAGATTGGATCAAGGTGAATATCCCTCCCCCTCCCCCTCCCCTTCCAAACGTGTAGGAGAACCTACGGTGGCCACAAAACTTGTGAAAAACGTGAAAGGTCCTCTCTAGAGCCAGTGTTTGGTTTGTCCATTCTGTATTACTGAAGAAACACGGCGGTGCGACATGAAAAGTGGAAGTGGAACTCGCTTTAAGTTCTTTTGTGTCAAGATGAGTGGCAATGAGCTTCTCCTTATTTTTCCCAAATAAGATTCTTTGAGACATCCAGCTGTTAAGCAAAGAGACCAAAGTCATTAGGTGAGAGGGCTAAGTAAATTTGGGTGTCATCAGCGTAGCTATGATAAGAAATCTTATTGTCTTTAATGATTTGTCCAAGCAGGCGCATATAAAGGTTGAATAATAAAAGGCCCTATGATCAACCCCTGGGGGACACCACTGGTCAAAGATGTTGGTGTTGAGGCATAGTTTCCAATGGAAACAAAAAAGTTCCTATTTTGTAAGTATGATCTAGCCACTTGATAACCGTAACTGAAAATCCAACCCAATGTTCCAGTCTGTGTATTATTATGTTATGATCAACAGCTTCAAAGGCTGCACTAAGGCCCAATAACACTGGGGCTGATGTTTTGTGTGTATCGGTATTAAGGCGTATGTCATTTAAAACCTTAATGAGAACTGTGTCAGTGCTGTGATTAGCACAGAAGCCTGACTGAAAGTCATTGACGGTGCACAATTGCCCCAAAGGATTACATTGCAGCCTGTTTCATGGCTGCAGGCTGAAGCGCTCTCGCTCAATACTGGACCAATTTCAAAAATTGTTGTCCTCATTAGTCACTTGGACAGAAAAAGATGGGAAAATAGGGTCCAGATTGAAAGATAACAAAGTTTCCCATTGAATTAAAAATGTCAGTGTTCTCTGAAAAATGGGTGCTTACTTGCTTCTATCACTGTAATATTTCATCATGCAACAAATACGGCAAAAAGATGTTATTTTGTCATTTCAGTTCCACAGTGCATATGATTTTTTTTTTTATTACAAAGTACGTTTGACTGCCAAACCTTTGCAGAGCCTAGGTTCATTCATGTGTAATGATTTAAGAAGTCTTTGTAACGCCATTTTTTCTTTGCTCCGACCTTTTGTTTAAAATGCCCTGTGTTGATCTTGAGGATTATCACAGCCTCATGAACCCCAATGACTTGAGAAAAAAAAGAGATTTCAAGGATTCCACTCAGTTTGACACGTTTTGTTGCGTTAAAAAGAAGAGGGTCTTTTGGGGTCACATGAGACAAGAACTATGATGTGATTTTTTTTTTTTTTAAAAAAAGCTGTTTAAAAAGCTAGCCATAGTGGGATGAGTTCCACCTGTGAGTAAAGGAAAATCACATGGAGGATCCTGGGTTTTAAAGAGCCAGTGATATGAAAAGTCATGACAGCTGACCCACAGCATCACTGTACAATAGAGCTATCTCTACTAGGATACTAAAGAGCCCACTCACTTGAAAGTTTCCCAATAGTAATCCAAAGCATATGACTGACCAATGTAAACACTGGTTTCTGTAACATTTACTGAAGTGAGCACAATATAGGAACACAGAGACAAGACTACATCTAAAGCTGCGGTATCCAATTTGTCAGCCTATAATGTTCATTACACACCAGAAAAGCAGGATGGATGGAAAATGGAGACACAACTTTGGTGTTCTTACTGTTCCTCCTTATGATTAGTGGGCTAAAAATGTAAAGTTAAAAGCCCATGTTATTAACTAATTAAAATTAAAATTAAAAGGGAGAAAAAATAATTTTGGGAAACACAGTTCTCTCAAAGACAGCTTCCTTTTAAAGACATTATGTTCATTTGAAAAGTGGTTTCCATGCTCATGAAAGAGAGAAATAATGCAAGACACAGTGGACTCACATATAGTCAGCGGTTTATATGTGTGCTTCATGGAGGCCCTGATGATGTCGGAGCCATGGATGCGATCCTGATGGCGAAGCTGCTTGGTCTCGTAGAACCATTCTCCAGTCAGGTACCTCAGCTGGCCCCTATCACTCACTGTCCTCTGTAGGTTCCTGCATGCACACATCAGAGGAAGATGTATAGACACTACTTCACTATTCAGAACATTAATTTCTAAATTCTCTGTTTTAACATGGCAGCAGGAACTCACTGGACACGCTGCTCCTCAGACTTCTTCAGCTCAGCATCTCTTCTTAGCACAGCCCGGATGGTCTCCTGCTCCTCCTCGGTTAGGAAACTCAGGTCAATCATGGTGACTACTGCTGCTTCCTGCCTCTTTGAATATGTGTCTAGTGGTAGAACATCACTAGTTCATATGGTTCTTCTTGAAGCTCCCAAAGGTCTTGTTTTGTTCTGTCAGTGGTTTACACAAGCTGGGTGATCTGTGCTTTATCCACACCAAATGATCATGTTGAGACTGTGATTAAGGTGCTCTTTCTCTCATTTACTCCCCTGGAGCTTTGCTGGTTTTAGATATATTTTCCTTCAGCTGACGATGTTTTCTGCAGCCATGTTTGACCCTTTGTAGACAACTTTGAACCTGAAAGAAAATAGCACAAATTGAGGGTGAATTCTGTTAAAAGTTATTTTTTTAAGCAAAAATGCCCTAAAGTTCACTGGTTCCATCTTCTCCAATGTGAATATTTGTTGGCCTTCTATGATAGTAAATGTAATAACTTTCTTTTTGACTGTTGGCTGGACAAAAAAAGGTATTTGAACATGTCACCTGGGGACAATGTTAAGGTCATTTTTCACTTTGGGCTGACATATTATAGACCAAACAATTAATTAGGAAAATAATTGGTAATGAAAAATATTTAATTGCAGCACTTGATGGTTGCTGTAAACCTGGAAAAAACATAACCTACAACTATATGCCTTTCATTATCAGACATTAGAAGATGATAATGCAAGGTTGACAGCATTCACAGATGTAGCAATTCTCCAAGGTAACATATTATCTTAATGTTGTATTGTCACAGTGCTAACTCGTGCCCTCTGCAGAGTAGGTTGCACATTGGCCACAACACACCAGGATCTCCAGTTCTATAATTCTACTCCATCAAACTGGCAAAAAAAGAGTTTGTTGTTCTAGTTGTGTGGTTAAGCCATGACCATTGCATTGTGCGACCTAAGCCTCTGAGGCTAAGTTATGTTAACATAGTGAATAGTAGAGTACAGTTTAATGATTTCTGGTTGTTACCAAATGTTGCAAGTGCTCCACCTCCATGTTACCTCTAGGTTAAAGGTCCAGACTGTCTAACAGGAAGTGGGTGAGTGCAATAGATTTATAATCCAGAATTATTTATGTAGTAATTGCATTATATTGCATTATTGATAATGTAACTTGGGTTGACATGAGGAACTTCCTGTTTAAAAGCCACTTGTAAAAGAAGTTTTGAATTTAGTTTTTCAGAACCTCACCAAGCCTGAACCATTTTGTTTTCTCTGGTAAAGAGAGCAAATAATCCATACACAACAGGTTGAGATTATTCCTGGCTGCATATGCACTTCCTCCACCACTTTGTCAATCCTTACATACATCTTGATAGTCATTGGTACAGTTGTTGTGCTCACATTCAGGGGGGAATTTATTTTCATTCACATTCCTTAAAAATCACATTGCCCTATTCACATTCAAAGTAAAAACCTGAATGTGAAGGTGCATCTCATTAGAGTTCAGAGTAACAGTTTATGGCTCGATATTCAAGCCACCACAGCAGCTTGATAGAACATGAACACTCCTTTGCCTTGACATGTTATGCTGACGCATTGCTGACTATTCTCACAAAAAAACACTCCTCCCCCTGACTACATCTGCTAGTCATTCTTCTGTCTGCCACACTACCACAACCAGTGTGGGAAAAAGATGGCATGGTTATGATACATGTCTACATGATAAACCTTAGAGAAGGCAGTAATGCTGTGGACACAGATCAACAGCTGCAGTTTGAAAGTATAGACTACAGTCAGTCCTTCAGTGGAACAAGAAAAATGAAAGAATGCATGATGCACAAATGGACATGCAATAGACATTACAACTTCAGGTTTTTATCTCTGCCGAGCTGCCGCTTTCCCTTTAAGAGAAGTCAAAATCTTTCTGAGGAATGTCTGCATGTTCCAACAATAGTCCATGTCCGTCTACATCAAAGAGTACTGTGGAAATTTGACTCGCAATTTTTTATGTTCAGTTTCAAAAAGTGCTTCATTGAGAGCACACATGAGACACAGGAAATGCCATCCAGATTGCCATGGAGACAATCAGTAGACTGGTACTTATGCTTGTCCTGTTGTTGGCTCCCATTGCTAATTCATTATACAAGTCAGCAAAGATATAATCACCTCTTATACTATAATACAAGGCTGCATTAAAACTAGAGCTGTAAGAATCAGAGTAATATTGTTTGTGTTATGTCTGCCAGGTTTGTGGAAACAATAAAGTACTCACTTTCTTTACAAAGAAGAATGTTGCATGTCCTGTTTTCTATAAAGTCTACCTGAAGGATATAGAACGTATTTCCTTGTTATGGTAGCTGTGACTTGACTCATTTCCTCATCACTGTCAGACTTTGAACATCTTTTTAAAATAGAATAGAAAGACTTAAAGCTCTGAGAGTTTAAAGATTCAAAGCTGGAGTGATAACACAGATCCTTCACACTGACTGAATACTAAGTGGAAATTAAGTATTAAAAAGCAAACAGTAACAGTGACCTAAAGATTAGAGAAGTGACCACAAGATTACTTGTTTGAAACACTCTACCAAACCTTAACCACTTCTAAACAAACCAGTTAATCTCCAGCAGCTTCAGCAGAGCTGCTCTGTGGTCTCTGAAGAGGACTGTGAAATTGTTATTTTACTGTGCATTTGTTAAGTATGAATATGCATGATTTTAATGTAAAGAATTGTTGAAAATAACAGTAAATAACAGTGTCTGGTTCGTATTTTTCCACTGAAGACTTTTAGAAGTAATGTCTCTTAAAGGGTTTTTTCTACAGTAGAAAAATGATTTTGTTGTATTATATACTCAACACCTGACTATCTACATATTTAGATACTAGTAGAGCCAAAACATCAAACAGCATGTTTCTATCCAAGCAGTCCAGTGCAGCCCAGCGAGGCTGGCTGGGGATCAGAGTTAAACAGGATTAAAATGGATAACATGGATTTGGATTTGATAATTAGTTGTTAAGTAATTATTTGAATTCTTACGCAGAAAATAGAAAACTGGGGGTTACAGAGTATGTTCCAACTGTTGGAGTAGATGGATCAGAGACTACACAACTTCCTGTTTAAAATCCACATCAATTTTCCCATAGAAGGTTTTAATGTGACTTTGGTAACTGAATGTATAGCTTGTGACCTACCTGGAATCTGCTATAGTATCTGTATAATATGAAAATAACATGAACTTATAGTTTTGTAGTAAACTGAAACATTTGGCTGCTCTGATCACAATCACTGCACATTTGGATCAGAGAGTAATGGTGTCTCCTTTTGCTGTAACTTTTACTGAGTGTCACTTTCAAACAACTACAATGACATCGAAGATCATTACAACAACACACAGAGGAAAGTGGTGTATATCATTCACAGAAAAGTCAGTATTGTAGTGTAAAGTCAAAAAGCAGTCAGCTCACCTCTCACTGTTGCTCCTTCTGGAATGAAAACTGATTTACAACTGGATCCTGAGCTGCTGCAGGTGGGAGGAGCTGCAGACACACAGGCAGCAGGAGGCAGCAGCACAGCTCAGACCTGGGAGGTCTGCTTCCAGCCTGCTTACTGTCTTTTTTTCTACCGTCTTTATTGGAAAGGAACACACCTGTCTATATAACCAGCCTGCTCTACTGAATATTACGGCAGTCTGGAAAAAAAATCCCACAGCATAACATAACTGTAGCAGTCCATGACCTCTCTGCTTTATTGAGACTTGTTGAATACACTGTTACACTGTGCTGTCATTTGACCTTCTCTGTCTTACAGGCCTTGTGTTTTATTTTGATGCGTTTTAGGCAGTTTTCTGCTTGAATACAGTTCCTGAAACTCTACAAGAAACTGCGCTGAAAATGAAAAACGTTATTCCATTATCCTCATCATCAGATATTACATTAGATGGACAATCAAGACTAAAATAAATAAAGTCCCTAGCATCAGTCTAGTAAAATGGCCAGTAGATACCTCATGATAAAATATTGTTTCATTAAAACAAACTGTAACCAGAGAAAACACTGAAAGGCATGAAAATGGTCAGCTATTGAATCACTGAATCAAACACCTGAACACAACCACTGCAGGCCTCTTTCACCACATTTCCACCATGTCAGGCAACTACTAACAACTACTAAAATAAAATTAGGGATGCACGATATTATCAGCATGTCATCGGTATCGGCCGATAAAAGCTTTAAAATGAAATATCGGCATCGGCAAATTCTGCCGATTATGAGAGGCCGATATGTCGCCTTCTCCCCCGCCGACTTCTTCTTTTTGGTTTAGAATGACTGGCAACAAGCGTATTAGGCGCATTACCGCCACCTTCTGCATCGGTATCGGCATTGGTAATCGGCCACGATGAGTTGGAAATATTGGCATATCGGATATTGGCAAAAAATCCAATATCGTGCATCCCTAATATATATATATATATATATATATATATATATATATATATATATATATATATATATATATATGTGTGTGTGTGTGTGTGTGTGTATATATGTATGTTGCTAATATTTTGCTCCCCTCATGTATGTTGATGGACTGGATTTTTTTCCCTATGTAATGTAATATTCTCAATAAATTATCTTCATTCAATTCTTCATATCCATCAGTAAATGTGAATATTGAAAAACATGACTCTTATTTTTACCAGTTTATTACTGCTTTTTATTTATTTATCTCCATTGCACGTGTAATAATTGTAATTATGTGAGTTCAGTTTTGGCAAGTTTATACTGCAGGTACAAAGTAGGACCAAACTAATTTTGTTATAGACCATCACTGGACCCACAGCATCACTTGTATTAAACTTAAGGGCCCACTGGGAAACTGTAGAGCACAGTGTGCACTCCACTCTGTGCCCACATTGGCTCTAGAACATTGCCCACTGGGGACAATGTCCAATGTGTGTCCAGAGCACACCCACAGTATGCCCACTGTGGACCTACACTATTGTTACCATGCCCCCCAAGAAGTGGACATGCAGGGTTGCTGGGTTAAACATAAATACAATGTGTATAATGAAATTATGACTCCCAATTTCCCATGGATAATTTCACCATGACTTTCTGACTATAGCTTTTATACAGTCTATGGACTATACACATATGTATGTACATAATAAGACTAAATCCAGTTTTATCACACTCAAATTCTCAAAGATCAAAGGCTGAATGACCAAATGACAATACAGTTTTAAATAACTGAACAGAAGTCCACATAGGGTGAGTCTATAAGATAATAATGGTGAGGTTATTGAAAAAAGACCTGGTCAGTTGTGGTTAAAAGGAATTGATGAGGAAAACTAGACAACAGTGCCATCACATGACAGTGTAAGAAAAGTGCAATACTTACTAAAAACCATAAATTAAGACTCAAGACCAAGGAGGAATACATAAGTGAAATAAACTAATATAATTGAATTCAAAGAAAACATAACAAATACAGTAATAAATACATTTAAAAAGGTGAAAAATGAGTGTGACTGTAAAGGTGTGATATATAGTGGCAATATATAATGTTCCATTTACTTCAGATACATGACAAAAAACGTTCTTTTTATCAGTAAACTTATATTTTGTGAATAAGACATTTTGATAAAATAAGAATTAAATATAGAAGCAAAAAGTCCTAAATGTTTTGTATTATCTTCAAAGGAAAGGAAAATGTTTCTTGTATCAAAAAAGCAAATCCTGCCAATCAGAGAGTCAGTAAGATGAGAACGGCAAGATGAATCTTCTTTATACAGCTGGCTGGGAAAGGTTGTTCAGTGAAGAATTCATTTTAAGAAGTCACTGTATTAGAAGTGTAGTAGAGGCTCAATGGGGTCCACTGAAGCACAGTTACTTCTGACAGGTAGTTTGTCCTCTGCTGGGTTCTGTATCGAGGGACTCAGAATGCAGGTATCTCAAGAGTCAAAACTCAGATCAGCCAAAAGAATATGCTTCTAACAATTTCCTCTGAAAAATGGGCTAAGAAGCAGCACTTCCTTCAGCTGCACCTTTATACCACAAGGTGGCAGTAGAACTCCATTCTGCAAACTGGCCAAATCCAGCCAGCACAGATTTCTGAAACTCAGTTATTCATTGTGGTTCATATATATTGTAATTTCAAGAATTTCACATAAACATAAGCAATCCATCAACCTATATCCAAAAATACTCTCTATATATACTGAATACATACATACGTTCATACAGATAGAGACAAAGAATCATATGTTAGACAACGACCTCATGTTAACATATCTCAAGATGTTTTACTGACACTGCAGCAGGCACATTAACACATATGTTAAAGACACATCTGTTTGTGCTGTGTTAACATTTTTTAAGAAAGACAAATAATTTCTCAACATCATTTTGCAATCAACTCTGTGTCAAGTTCCTTGTTTTCCAACAAGTGTGGTGTTGACAGACTTGGGCACAGGAAGTGAACTCAGTCACAGCTTCCTTTTTTAACAAAGTGGTTAGCGCCATCCCACCATGACTGTATCCAGTGTCTAACTACCTCCTGATGAAAGCCAGAACAGTTGGTCGGGCCTCAGGCTGCATCATGATGACGTACATTCTTCCCTCAGGTGGTGACTGTGTTAGGGTTTTATAAATGACACCAAAGCAAACTCTCCAACACCTTCATCTTCAGGAATCATTTTCCATGTAGTGTCCATGTTTCACAGTGACAGAGAGCATCTGGAGTGGGCTGAACCAGACTGAAAATATATCTCTGTACCTCAGGACCTTTGAGCACTGCTTAACACAAGTCAGGGTCGACCATAAGGGAAGGAAGAACTGCACAGCATATTAATCCACCTCCTGTTCAGCAGAATAAAGAGATTTCCTTCACAATTTAAAAACTGTAAATGTCTTGCTTTCATTTTTTCATGATAAACATAGAACATTTAGCATGTTCAGATTGTTGAATGCCTCTACACCTGGTCTGGATTTACAGTGCAAATATCTTATGTTGAAGTCTGAGACTATTCCTGCTAATGACTGAAATGCTGTTTTTTCCCATCCAACTCATTTATGGAAGGGAAGGAATCGTCAAACAAGGTTAACTGTCCAGAGACCACAGTGAAAGGGAAGGCCTCACTTCAACAGTAAGGCTTTTATTAACTCGCCAATTAATTCTATCATGAAAGTCAGTGTCTCACACAAACACACACTTGCATCTTCTAAACTGAGGGGAAGTGGCAGCACAACAAAGAATCTTCCTATTGCTGTTGGAGCAGCTTTGCCAAGCAGGATGTAGCTTTTATATCAAGGGCCCTCTGTGTGTGTTAGTGTGTGTGTTGCACGTGGATGAGCTGCTGCACCTGCAGGTTCAGCACCAGAAGACTCCATAATGATGATGGTGAGACTCCAGCCTCCCCAGGGGCTAAGAACCCTGGATAACCCAGGGAGACTCAGTTTTCAAAAAATCATCAGCAGTGTGTCCTGAATGTTGTCAGTAAACTGAAACTCCTCCAACTTTACACATACAGGTCCGTGTACTCATCATGGGTAGTAGTGCTCTACAGCTACTCCTTAAATAACTGTTGCATAATGTCTTCTGTGGCACTAAAAGAGCTTTGTCAAGTCTGTGAAAAAACAAATGGATGATGTCATAGTGATGTCATCAGCATGATCTCAGCTTGGGCTTGCAGAGTAGAAACTTAAAAGAGAAAGTCTGTTGCAAACTAGGGGTGTCAAGTTCGAAAGACATTTACCAGGCAGTTAGAGTGTGGTGTGATTAGTTGCATTATGGGAAAGCATTTCTGGAACTTGGCCCATAGTGGGGACTGAAAGTCAGGATATCTCAGCCTCTGCTACTTTAATTTTGACTGTTGTTTTTTCTGTGCCTCTTATAAGTCCTCCAACTTTATGGAATTGCAACACTAAATCACTGGAATAACCCTTTTAAAAAACAACACATAGTAAAGATCACATTATATTACAGATAACAGTATGTATGGTAATGTAGTGCAAAGTAAACACAGAAGTTAAATTATTCTGTCTCCAAATAAAGATCTGATGCTCTTGACATGTATCAGTTGTTTCACTATAGCAGAGACTAGGTTTGGTTTTACTCTAAAGTGGCAGTCTACATTCCTACTTATATATAGACACAGATATATATATATAGATCCAATCATCACCATGACCTCCAGAGTGATTCATATTAGTTTCCATCAACCACCTGCTGGCTTTGCTCCACCACCAGTTTCTTAGGATCCTGTCCTATCTCCTGAGATCACAGGCCTGCACTTACAGAGTGACTTAACGCCCCCCTGAAAATCAAGTCTTGGCTGATCTCCAGTGGTGTAACTTCTCACCTTGCTGAAGTAATGTACACGTGTAGTCCAAGACCCCATGACATCACTATTGGCTGTAGTTACAGGTGCAACAGACTTTAAACTTTCAGTGCTGCTTTTCAGTGTTGCGCTAGATTAAAGGACAGGTTCACAATTTTTGAAGTGTGCCTTAAAACAGCAAGATCTCCTTCAAATGTGCTTTCAGTGGAAGTGATGAGTGCATCCACAGTGGCCAAAATCCACAGTGTGTCCACAAAAATGCATTTAAAAGTTGATGTGAAGCTTATATGAGTCTTCAGCAGCCTGAGTTAGTCATATCAAGTGGAGATCTGCCACATTTACAGTCTTTTTAGCATCAAATTCACTCTTTGTGTTTCCTCGGACAGTGTTTCCCTGTTGAGCTGTGGTGGAAGTATAGTAACAAAAAGAGGAACTTTGGCACTAAAAAGACGGTAACATTGAAAGATATCTACTTGATTTAAAGGGATCTTCTAATGGTCAGTATGAACAGGAGGAATGATTACAAGAAAAACATGTTCCAATGTTCATTTGGGCTCCTGACTGTTGTTTTAAAGACAGACTTGAAAAATAGTTAAACCATCCTTTAATCTTTAATTAAGATGCTCTACATCGGTGGAATCTTTCTCTGATCTCATTACACAACCACTGACATAAAGTCAGTGCACAGAACATTTGGTTTTGATGAATAAATACAGAGCCAAAGAACTGTGGAAGCTTGCACTTTATTGGAAAAATCAAACAAACAAAAATATAATCTGCAGGGACAATGCAGCAAATATGCTCAGTTAATGGATTTAAGGGCCACTTTCATGTTCAGGTCATCTTTCATACCTGCACCCGTCCATTCCTGTGACTGGCAGGATCAGTTTTATATACACAAAGCACCGATCAACAGCGCTCTATTCTCCTGCACAACTGGACCTCTCTGCTCCTGCCCCCCACCCCACACCCACACCCACCCCACCCCTCTGTTACCAGTTTGACCCAAACCTACACCCGATGCCTCACCATGCCCCCACATTGTCCTAAACGCTCCAGTGCTCGCCTATGGAAACATGATCTGAGCATGAAAGAGACCCTGCACATTCAGGTTGAAAAAGGGCAGCCAGGAGCTTTGTTAAATGTAAGAATAAACGGCATGCCAAAAGCATCAAAAGCATAAATGCAGATTCCTTTCCAATGCAATGCTGCCTCGATCACAAAATGTAGTGCTTTTGCTGATGTGAAAAATGTTCCCTCGCCAAATTCATAGAAATCGACCCCACTGAATTGACGGCGTTAATGAATTTTGACGTCCATACACACCCTTAGTGTGACCCCTCGAGTCACAGATAACTGTACAAGGCATCATGCGAGTACAGAGAATATTTAGTGCCCCAACAGCAAAATGTGTCATCTCTTTAAACTTTATATTAACTTCTTTTTTTTTTTAAAAATCATCTCAATCACTCAAAATCCAATTCTACAATCAATCATACCTATGTATAAACCTGAAGACCTTCCACAAGGAGAAGGTCAATGACTAGTTACATTTCCTTTTTTTTTTTTTGTTTTTTTTTGTTTTTTTAAATGTCATCCTCTCTTTAGGTAATCATAAATAAATACAAACAATACACAAGGAATGTCTACTGCAAACAATACATAAAAAAAGAAAGAAAACAAAAAATGTGTGGTATAAACAGTTGGAGTTTGAAATCTGTTTCCTAATCTGAGGATGCTTTAAGAAGGTAATCATGATTGATAATCAAAAGAAGTGACTCCCAGCCTCACCTGGACAAAGAGGAACAAAAAAAGACAACTCAAGCAGTGTGCATGTGAGACAACAACCCAACTCTCGTTTTTTTTTTTTTCCAGGTTCATAAACAGTGATGTGAAAAAGTTCTCCCTTTGGGTGTTCTGTTTCTCTCTTCGTCCAGGATACAGTAGGGGCTGAGTGATCCCTGTCCACATGGTTTTGAATGGCAGCACGTACTCTTCTTCTCCTTCCATGACTTAGACATGACTAGATGGGCACAATGTCCACTGTGATGCCTCTCTGAGATGGCCGGAGCCGCTCTGAGTCACCGTGATTTTATTCAACAAGTCTTTATTTGGGCCTTTCATTCTCAGAGAGAGGTGAGTTCATTAGAAGCAAACTGCAGGTTTGCTTGGATAGTTGACTTTGTCGTGTATCATCTTCAGACGGGAAACAATGCTCCCCCTCAGGTTACATAAACTGCATCTGGGAACATGAAGAACAATGGAGTCAGTGCTTTATTTTTGGAACAAGGGAACAAGTTGTAGATGCAGTTTTGCAACCCCAGTATCCAGACTTCTGATGTCTCTCCATTCTAACTATGTACATAAATACATTCGCAACAAGGCAAAATAAAGAGGTGTGTGAAGCTGGCATCACACAATAAGAGCTGAGGTCCTATTCACAAGAGACCAGTATCATTGCTCATTTAAATTCAATTATTCTGTGATCTCATCTGATGAGTCACATCAATGCCTTTTTTTTTTTGTTTAAGACAATGGATCAGATATTCAGATTTTGTCCAATTGCTATGTATTGATTTCAACAAGGCATGTTAGAGCTACTTTAACCTACATGGACGGGTCAAAATTCAGGCCCGTGTGAAACTACAAGTTTAATTATCAGCATGAGACTAGTCCTGTGCAAATAGGGGTTTCAGTCTCCTGCAGAGCAAAGAAACCTCGACTAAATCAATCCTTATTCAACAAGAGGCAAGACGTGTGTGTGCAGAGTGCAAAGTGTGCAAAGCAGCCAGCTGGGGAGTGGAGCGCAGTGGCATCTCACAGGGGAGTGTTGTGACTGGCACCAGAATCAGTCATTTAACGGCCAACTGCGCTCAAACAAAGGAGAGTTAAACATGCAGTTTGTTGACTCAATCGGGATCCTTAGTTGTAATTAAGCACACACAGAAGACGAGCGGTACCTAAAGATGCTTTATAAGAAATTCTGCAGAAAGAGCTGTGCAAAGGGGTCCTTCCCTGGTGCTCTGAGGGGGCTGAGACTGGAGGGACTACAAGTTGTGGGTGACTGAGTCACAGAGGATGAAAACAGACCAGGAGAGAAATAGAAGAAGAAGAAATAGAGAGCCAATGATAAGAAAGGAAACTCCATAAGAAGGGCTAGGCTACAAGTGAAAATAAAACGTAGACATCACTATTTTCAGCAATGCACATAATGATAGCATGTCAGAAAACAGCATCAAAACCTTCATATTAGAGTGTGATTTACAGTGACTGAGAGGTAGAAGCAGATTTAGCAACACAGCAACGCATTCATAGATGATTAAAGAGAAAGAAAGTACATTATGAAATCTATATACAAAGACTGGAAATAAGAATTCACTAATTAGATCTTGGCTTGTGAATGTAATGTTTTTCAGCTGCTTCCAGAGTCGGATTTGAGAGTTTTCACCACCACAAATACATTAACAACCTGTGGGAAACGCTCGACTGGCTGTGGAGAGAAACAACTGAGAACCATCAGCCAGTGAAACAAGTCAGAACTGTACTGGAAAGACATTTCCTGACTCAGTATTTTGGAAGAATTGAACACAAAGTCTATCTGTTTCAGGCTGACAGGTTATTACACACAGACGTGAAAGGAGTGGGATGCTGTAGATGTAGACATCTGTTACCTGTGCGCCTGGATTGGGGCCGAAGGGGTTGGGTGGTCTCATCACCGGTTGGGTGTACATCATAGTGGGCTGTGTCATCATCATGGAGCCCATGTTAGGGGGCTGATGGGAGAGAGAGAAACAGCAGGCAATAGATGAATAATAATACTGCCTAAACTAAACATACATCTCTCAAAATGAGGTTCTGGGGTTAGTTGGCTACAAAGTCATGTGTGTTCAGCCGTTTCCATGTGCTCTAAAAAGAGCTCTGTGGCGGTAGAGGGAAAACCAGCCTGTCCAATGAGAGAAGTGTGAAACGACTGAGCATCGTCACTCAACACCCAAATATGACCATGCCGCTGTCGTCTTCAAAGGACTCGATTCAGCTGGTTGGAGTGGGTGCAGAAAAGAAACCAGGGCCAAACATTCATGCTGACTGAAGGTGACACATTTACTGACCTCCAGTTCTTGGAACAGACTCCTTTTCTATTTGAGAAACTGATTTATTTACTCTAGATGCAAATAATAATCACAAGACTGGCTGTAAACCACTGAACACCACATGAAAAATGATGAGCTCATCTTCAGTGAGATGATAAAATAATTCCTCTTACATTGATGAATACCATCTGTAGTCTAAAGGAGGTTACTGCACTCTGAACTAAATAAAATAAGAAGACTCTCTCCTCGCATGCATGCAGAATCTGAGTGTGTGACAGGAAGTGAAACCCTGCTGGAAAGGCAGTCCCAGCTGACTTACCATTGCATATGCCATCATGCCTGTTGGTGTGGTTGCAGGGAAGGCCATGACAGATGGTGCCTGAGGTGACACAAAAAAACAAGATGATCACTTCTACAGAATCAGGGCACAGTGTTACCCAACTCTACAAACACTAAACTGTTTATTCAATTCATGAGACTTGAAGTTAGACTCCAGTATTTACTGCATGAAGTAAAATGAACCTTTAGAATCCTATTATATGAAGAAAGAAGACAGAATTCAGTTGACACCAATTTGAATTAATCTCAAATTCAACTCTGTCGACACTCAAAAGGGTGTTTAGCAGGAGAATGTCTTCTCTTAAGAGAGCTGTCACATGATAAAGCTGACCTTGTTCTGACTTGCTAAGCTCGCTGGTGCTTTTCTCTGCTTCATTCAAACCTCAGTGCACTGTGTGTCTGCACAGTTTTCATAGTAAATCAAGAATGCAGCTTGAATGGAAGCGTGAAGATTGCAGGACACCGCAGACTGTGAGAAAATGACTGCAGGATTCAGACAATATGAAGATATTTGAAGGTTACTAACAGCTGATATTCAGTGTTAATGACTAGTCGTGAAAGTGGCTGAAAAAACAGCATTTAGGGCCACCAGATAGTGAAACCTTCCACAGAGAATCAATGCGTGAAATGTTGCTTTCAAAACTTTGTATCTTATCAGAGATGGATTTTTTTCAAACATGCCATTGACAGACAGAGGTAAAGGAAAGCAAAAAAAAAAAAGAAGAGTGTGTGGAGTCCTGGAAGTAGAAGCTGGTTACTGGCAGGTGCAGAGCTCCTTGTGGAAAGAGATTAGAGAGAGTCTGTTTCTCTGAGCGCTCCTTGCTTCTCCAACAGCCCCTGCAGTGATAACAAACCCAGATTTGTCTAATGCCCAGCCCTCTCGGGAAGGATACGTTTCATTAACTATTCAGTCGTTGGCGAGGGAGGCGCAAGTGAGTCAGACGTGACGCTGCTGCCAAAATTGGTTCTTTCATCACAGACTGTGCTTGTTTCATTGCACCGAGATCTCTCCTTCAGAATTCCTCCTCGCTTACAATGTTTGGTTTGTGTCAGGGACACCTCACTCAGCGTCTCTTAGATCGTCAATTATTACATGATAAGACTTGTTTTTTTTTGCATCACGTTATTGATCATCCTTCAATAAGGAGTGGTGAGAGCTGTGTGAAGCTTCTTGGTGTCTTCTTGGCTTTCAACATAATCACAAGCACTGAGTGTTTAGTAGGAGCTTAGACTATTCAAGTATTGTCAGAGGCTTCTTATGAACATTTTTAACCAAAGTCAGACGACAGATTGGATATTTGAAACCAAAACATTGAATCCAAAAATCACAAAAACACAAATCAGATGCATGGAAGGTACAGAGAGTAACATGAGAAAAGGTTCTCAGTAAGAATCAGATGACCTAACCCTTCTTATTTCACCCTTAAACTAATCCAAACCTGCATGACAATACTATAACCCAACACGGCCAGACAAGACAAACCAGACAAACAATGGCTACACATGTTGAGCTCTAAAGAGTTTTTACAGCTCCACATTGGTTGGTAAAAGGTGTCACTAAAGTCCTTTTCATTCTCCTCCATTAACAATCCTGGTTGAATCATCAGTACACTAAACCAGTGATGGTACTCTGGATTACTGACAGAAACAACTACTACAGGAGACTGATCAACTAGTGTATGAGCCCTGAGAATGCAGTCTGCAGACCTGTAACAGTCAGGTAATGAAGGAAACACTACAACTGTCCTCCCAACAACTGTTCAATAGGACAACATAGACAGACACAAGAGCCTATGACTGGTAGCACACCAGTTGAAGAGAGTAAAGGACAATCAGGAACAGTAAATACACAATTCAGGAAAACCTGAAAGTCATCCAGAAAAGCCTTTAGTCCCACAGTCAGTCAATACCTTACACTGGTGAGTCAGCCAGAACAGACCTGGCAGGGAAGGCTTGACTGGACATTTCTTGGCAGACAGAAAACAGACTCATTTTTAAATAACAGTAACTTGATATTGGTTAAAAAAGCTGTAATAAAGTAGTTCCAAACAAGCCTGTACTGAGCCGCTCTGCTCATGTCTAGGCTGTCCACACAGGAGCAGGGCTGATAATGGGGCTGAGCCCAGGCTGCTGCATGCTGTGGCTGCAGTGTTAAAGAGTCCTGACAGTGTGTGCTGTGGCTGTTAGCTGTGGCATGGCCTCTGGACAGAGTGGTGCAGAGTTAATATCAACCAGTGCATGCCAGCGTTGGTCAGAGAGCGGAGGGAGATATTAAACCATATGTACAGTAGGGATGGACTTACGTATTGTGGGAAATGCATGCCGTTCTGTATGTTTGGCCCCGGAGAACAATTACACATTGTAACAGACACAGACATTAGAAGAATCATTTGGAGCAAACATTGGTACGTTAACATTAACAGACAAGACATAAGACACATAGAATAGTAGTATAGTATACTGCTGAGCTTTAAGATCCCCTCCAGACATGTTTGAAGATATATTCAAATATTCTGCTTTAAATAAATAAGCAAATATCTTTCATTTTACACTTGTGTTAGTTGCATATCGGACCGTCTCCAGACTAGTTGTGATGTCATAAATCATGCTCAGAAGTACATGTCTTCAGCTCAGATTTCATGTGAGCACAGAGACCAACACACTTTGAGTGGAGGGGAACTTTAAGCTCTATCATCAGTTGGCTCAAGGTAATATATTCTAGCTCTTTACTGACAGTCTTGCTGAATGTAAAAATCAGCTGGTCAAGTTTAAATTGGATGGAAATCAAAGGCTGGAAGATATATAACCTAAAATCTCTCAGCGCACGTGTTCCCATTATCATGTTGTAATTACAGCAGAATCTGTTAAAGATACTGGACATTTGTCTAATTGGTTGGTTTAACGTTTGGTTACAGGTCACTGGCTGTTGTAGTTATTGTCATTTTATAGACATTTATTGACAACTGGGACATAAGTAACAGTTAGCAACAGATTCTGAAGCCCTCATATTCTGAGGATGTGTGAGAATCTGGAGGAGAAGCAGTGCTAGTGCAGTCACGTCCAGCTGATCTGTTTTCTGGCTGTTTTCACTGGTTGGGGGGGGATAAAAGCAGCAAACAGATCCTACCATGGTGGCAGGGTTCCAGGTGGTGGAAGGAGTGGTCTTGGGTTGCCAGTTGTTTCCACCTGTCAGCTTCTTCTCACCTGGCTGACTCCAGTGAAGATCACTGCAGAGATCCAGTAAACATGTTAGCTGTGTTTAGTATGCTGTATCAGAGACGCTGAGTTAAATATTAGCTGAGTGCACTTACTTCTTTGCTGTGCCGTTGCCAATCCCCAGATCTAGAATGGACAGAAGCAAAGTAACACAAAGTCAGTTTTTTTCATTTACTCTATATTTTATCTTCTCAGATTTTACACATTTGATGTTTGTATTTTTTTCTTATTTACATGCTTTAATTTAGTAAACTATACCATTTTCCTTTGCTGCCACTGTTTGGCACAATTATCACCTTGTATAATAATCTGCTTCTAAAACAATGAGTACTTTTAACTGTTATGGTCACAGTATCTTTAAGTGCACTTACTGCCAACAAGGTTGGCCAGTGAGGAGTCCAGGTCGCTGGACACCAGTTTGTGAGACTGTTGGCCGTTGGGAGTCATGCTCTGATTGGGTGAGGATGCCACTGTAGGTTTGAGGATGTCACCTAAAACATCTTAATCAAAGGGGGCAGGACAAAGGGACAGGAAGGGGAGGGAGGGGAGGGGAGGGTGAGAGGTTTGGGGGTCCCAGAACAGGTGAAGACACAATATACAACAGATACACAAGACGACAAATCCACACACACACATAAGACAAATACACACAATGCACACACATGGACAAAGAGAGGATGTTCAGCGTGGATGAGGCAGAAAGCAGTGATCACAGAAAAAAAAAACTCATCAAGCCAAGACTGTGTGAGAGGAATGTGTGTCGAGTCAACTCACCCAGTCATGCATATGCCATGCAAAAAGCCAAGACCCCAGGGAGTGTGTTTAACCCCAGGACGAGGGAAAAGAGAAAAAAAAATAAATGTTGAGATCGTGAGCAGCCTAGAACCCAGTGAGGGTGTACAGACAGTGAGTGTGTTAAGAGCTTCAAGTTGCTACATTTTACAAACATTCATTTATTCTTGCCAAATTAATTATGATATGTTGGTATAATTACCATACACTAATGAGGCAATGTGTGAAATCATTGTTATCCTCAATCACACTGCAGTGGCACTGTTAGTGACAGTGTTTATCAAAATTACTATTTCCCATTAATCACAATTTTTGTGTTTTTTCTCTCAAATCTGTCTCAGTGTCAGACATGTTTATGTTTCCAGTAATGAGCTCATTTGTTAGTAATTACACCTACCACTATTAATAATGAGATTTGGATTTTTAAACAGTACATACAACTGATAATATCTGCAAAACCTTGAACTTATTTCAATCACAGGTGAAAAAAACAAATCTTAAGTGCATAATAAATATAATCATATGTAGGGATTTTTGTATATATGTATATATATATATATAGATAAATAGTCTTTATGCGAGTCCCTCCAGGCTGAAATGATTTCCACGGCCACAGAAAACACACACAACACACAATGTCATCTTCTGCACCTGTGCATGCTAAAAATAAACATTCTGATGAGATGGCAGAAGCACATGACACATGAGTAGATATCCAAAGATGAGAAGTACCGACAGCAGCTATTCACGATGTGCTCGGCAGGATATTTCTCCCACCTCTGTCACTGGCTTATGGTTATGCACTGAGCACACTCGGAAATCTATTTCATGTTTCAGAAGATGTCTCTTTTGAAATGAAGGAAGCTCTCGCTGAACTATCTTAGTGGGTAAAATGCCATCTTGGTTAATCAGTCAGGGATACAATTATTACAGTGTGCAAACCGCATGAAGATGCTGACGACAGCTTACAGTGTAGTGAAAATATCTACAAGAGTCCACTTTGTTCTGCCAAAATATGAGTGCATGGTTGCCCATAAAATCTGAATTAGGATAGTCTCCATACATTGTGGAATAGATTTGATGATTTCAAAGTTCAAAACAGAAAAAGTTGGCTTGTTAAGTATAACTGTACCAATGAAACCTGTCAGCATTCAGAGCTCTGGCACTGATGTGTTTAAGAATTAAGAATGTGGTTAAGAATGTTTTATTTGTGTGTCCACATGACAAACGCTTCATAAAAAGAGCCACTGGCACCAAAAAAATCGTTTCCTTTTCCTAAAAAGATTTGCCTTTTGTCATATTTAGGAAAGCCACTTTCATAATCTGCTGAAGCATGACTGCTCAAAGAATTCATAGTCCACATAAACCACACACACACACACACACTGACAAACAAATCAAAGTCCAGCACTTTGATTATATAGCCTTGACATGATGGACGTGCATGTCTGTCTGTGGAGATGCAACACTTACCTGTAGGATCCAGGTTGTTGGCATTGGTGTTGTTGCCAAACACTGAGTCAAAGTCGACGTTAAGGCTTCGAGAGTTCTGTGGCTGCTGGGGCGTTGGGGAGGCTGTAAACCCTGCTGAAACAAACAGATAACCAACAATCAGGAACCACATCTGACACAACTATACCTCTGTTCCTCCAAACACCACTACAAGCAGCGCTACAACCTGTGACATACTTCTAAACCCCGCTGCCCCAGAAAGGCTGCTCTACCTTACACACAATGATGTTTTTGTATAAAGAGGTCATATGATGCCATGTTATACCGTCTACTTCTCCATCTTCTTCATGCCTAAGTACACTTTTACATCTACAATAATGACAAACCAGTCAAACCAGAGGGCAGCATCATGCTTTTAGAACTTACCCTTGTAGATATAAACCATCTACAATTCTAAACTTGTTTGTAAAAATGTGCAATAAAAGGCAACTATCCTGACCAGTGTGCTATATCACTCTGCCCACTGCATCCTGTTGTTTGTTGGTGTCCATCAGTGTTTTGGTGTATTGTGTATTTTTGTATGATTTGTGTGTTTTTGTATATCCTGGCTGCAAACCAATTTCCCTGTAAGGCAAAATAAAGATCCTGTGAACTTTGAAGGCTAACACCACAGGTTAAGACTGAGAGTATCACATATACAGTAACCTCTGTCTTTCAAGGGAAATATCATTTCTTGCAGGCAACAAACACTGGAGACATATGATGCACGGGTCTTGATACAGGTTGATGCGTCAGGATATCGTCCTATTTCCCAGCGTCCGCACTCATCAACGCTTCATCATAGCTAGACTGCTACATCCCAGCTACTGTAGCCAACTACTTCTCCTGTCTATACATGTGACGAATGACACAACTGGTGACTGTTGCATTTTACACAGATAGATCATATTTTAGTGTGGGTTGTAATGCTCGGTCTACTGAGACTACTGTCCGCTGAGGGAACAGCACATCTCTGTCTCCTCTAGAATGAATTGGTCAGTGTATATTTGTTGAAGATTGTTGAGTCTAGAAGGTGCTCTTTCCTCTACACATCAGGCGTATTAGGTTATGTGTGGACATGGTAACGTCTCGATAGAGCCGGATGCACCTACCTCTGAATAGACCAGCTACAGCAGGGGGCTCAGATTGGAAGAGAGCAGTGGTGGTGTAAGGGCTTGGCCCACAGAAGGAGTCTGACACACAGCAGCAACAGCAGCAGACAGGCAAAGAACCAGATGGAGAGAAAGGAGGGAGGAAGAGGGGAGAAGATTATGAAGATAGGAGACCAAATAAAAAAAAAATACAGCAGTGAAAGAGCTAGTAGGGGGGAAGCCAAGCAGCTGTGGGCAGGGCTTTTTAACAAAGCGGGAAACAAAAATCAGGATTTGCAGGACAAAAGCGGAGGAAGCCGGCACTCATTACATGGCTAAACTAAATACAGGGCAAAATTAAGGGCAATGCAAAACTAGTGGCTAACCACAAAACAATGCAGGTTCACACCCATAAGCTTGTAGGAAGCAAGGAAGGAGGAAGGCAGCATGTTCAGTGGGAACACAGTGTGTAAATCCAGTTCACATATATTACACAGCATCTCACTCATGTCAGCAATCTATCAGCCAGACACCATAGTACCTGTGATAAATGTCTCTATCTGTGCAGTAGCATCAAGATCAGATGCCAGGGAAGAACTTGAATCAAAAAATGGATTGTAATGATCTGGAGAAAAACAAAAATGTTGCTGAAAAAAGATGGACATTCATGCAACAAAAGAGTTTTGGCCTTTGAAATACAAACAAAGTCAGAAAGCAAATAAAAGATTAAACAGCCTAAATCAAAGAATGTTAAGAGCTGAGAAAATAAACACAAGGAAACTTAGCCTGATTGTGGAGGGAAACAAATATTTAGAGTAGGGCAGCATGCCAGATCTTTGATGAATGTGAGAAAAGTGTCAAGAAACAGTATGTTCTACCCAGTGACCCTAAACCAGTTCAGGCATTTCCTCCACTTCTTTCCCTACTGCTTTAAAAGAAAAAAAAAAAATCACCTACAGTAAATCCTATCAGCCAGGATGAAGTTATGAGACATCAGTATGACACGTTCAAATGTTGTGTGGTAACAAAAAGAAATGTAGACTGTAAAAGAAAAGAGAGGATGCAGCAAAACAATCCCACCGAACACTTCATGGCTAGGTGTCCTAGAGGACAGACTGCCAGCGTCAGAGGACGCGGCGGGCAGGTGGACAGCATCGACAACAGGTAGTGTGAGGAAAGGGTTTGAGTTTGGAATGGAATCCTCCACAACTTCTGCAGCAGAGGTGAAAGGATCTGAGTGGGCAGAGGGAGGAGAAGAGGAGGACAAGAAACAAAAGGAGAGAAGGAACAGAGAGATTATGGTGGAGAGGAAGGTGAGAAAAGTTAAAAAGAGAAGTTAAAAAAGTGCATGCAAGATGACGTAGAAGAGGGGGGAAATGTCAGAAATGTAGGTGAGAAGGATTAAAACAGTGTTAGAGAAACAACAACAGGCTGATACCGTGCACTCTGCTACACTGCTCTGATTGGCCCAAATTCTAGGCCAGGCTAGCAGCTTTATCACTAGCGCTTCAAAGCAGTCCAGAGGTTAAGAGTCTCCATTATCAGAAGGGTTAGAGTCCAGCACAGGAGCTGACATCCAAAGACAACTGTGCTCACAATAAAACAACTGTGTATGGTGTTTGTGTTCAGAATGTGGGTCAGTTTGGGGAATCTTGCGTAACCTGTGTGTGACAAAATACACTGAGTGAACTTTAACACTTAGACTTACAGGTACTGTAGCTTTCCTCCCACAATAAATATGAATGAGTACAGACTATGTGGCCTAATCTAAAACTATACTTGAAGTGTGCCGTCTAATAACTTAGATTACAGGCAAACACGGCTGGTATCTGTGTCTACCACATTATTTACATACCTTTTGATATGAGACTGAAGTGAAAAGCACACAAAATTATAAAGAGATATGAGATAAGGTTGCAACGGCAACTATTTATCATGCATATTATACTTCTAATGTCTTTATATGAAAACAAATGCAGCGTCCGTTAGTTTCATATTCAAAGCATGCATCAAGTAATACTGTACACATTGTATACAGTGTTAAGCAGGTGTTTTGCAGGCACTGAACCTTTAATGTGTGACAACAAAATTCTAACACTTTAATTTACAGCTACAGCAAAAGTTTCCTAGAAAGAACTATGTTACCTGATACTTCTTATAGAGACAGTTATTTGAGTTTAGTAAATTCTGTTGGGTTGATAAGCAGTAATTTCCCTGGAGGAACCATTCCATTTAAACCCATGCCAACTATATCATATTATTACTACTCAAACAGTTATTCCTTTCCTTCATATTCTTCATATATGATCAGCTTTGTGCTTGCCTGTAAATAAACTTCAGACCTGCTGTGCACATATGTTAATCTAGGTATCAACTGGAAGAAATAAACTGAAAGTGTGATGACTGAATACATTCTCCTTTTCCCCCCTATTATTGCCAACTTACTAATAATGCAGTTCTTTTCAGGAACCTTCCTTTGAATTTACAGTTACATATTGGTTATTTCCTTAGAAATTATTGTAAATAACATGTCACCCAAAATGATTTTTGTGTTTAATATTCTAATAAAAATCAAATGCAAATCAAATCATGCAAATTGTTCCCTCAGTAACATGTAACATGTACCATGCTACTTAAAACCCATTCACATATACATGACCAGAGAAGATTGATCAGGGACATGATTTATAGCACTGCATTTCATGATTTATGGAGCTTGATAAATAATGATGTAGCCAGGGTTTGTGAAATTTCTGTCCACCTCACACAGAAATCACAGCTGCTGTCATTTGCATGTGTATGGGAGACAACTGTGGTTGTAGGGCCATCATTAGCTGATGTTTAACAGTAAATCTACAATAAAACATTATGGCAAACAACTCATAAAAAAAGACATCAACCTTACTTTAAAGGAAAAGTAAGGAGGGAAACGTGGTGCCGGCAAATGAGCAGGGAGCTCTGGGTGCAGGCAGCATGGAGGGAGGTTCAACATTGTTCATACTGTCCACATTGTGATGATACAATGCAGGTTGAAAATCTGCAGTTTCCCTTTAAGTAGGTTGCATTAATGGGTTTTAAATAGTTGCCAATAGTAACACTAATGTTTTATGTTTTCAGTTTTTCTTTAATTCTGTGTGCATATATATATGGTGCACAAATTCCCAGGAATCATACAGCTGAATGTGTGAGAGTTTCAGGGATGTGTGTGTGTGTGCTATTGAGTATGTGACGTGGATGTGTGTCTGTAAATCGCAGTATGGACTGAAGTGTTGCCAAGAAGAACAGAGCTCTCACCTCCCCATGTGTTGGTGGTGGAGAGAGGCAGTGGCTGCTGGAAAGCTGGCTGCAGGTCCAGCAGGTCGTTGGCTGCCTTAGAGGTGCTGCGGAGAGGGAGCAGGAAAACAAGGGCACGGAGGAGAAATCAGTCACTCATTCACAAAACATTAATCACCTTCCTCAGTTCCAGGGTTGTGACTAAAAGAGGAAAGTATGGCTGCAGTTTTGTCCTCAGGAAAGTAGATTAACCTGAATAGATTTTCTGATAGTGGTAATATGTTACAATAGCACCATTGGATATTTATACCTTTTAAAAAAAAGTACATTCGAAAACTGCTTTCTTCATTCCTGTTTCTCTGCATGCATTCTTGTGTTAAAACAGTGGACAGTGTTGTGTTTATGCCTTACGTTGCCCTCATTTGCATAAGTATTTTCACTTATGTTGCATTTTCTTGTGCTGCATCTAATCTTATCAGTACTGCTGCTGCAGCATTCTAGTTTCTACACAAGGATCAAAGTTTCATCTTAAAGAACTAAGAATCTATTCTGAAATGTTTTATAAATACATATAGCCTTCATGCTGGCAGCACAGCCAGAAATATTCATTTAGGTGTGTCTGCGGGATATACGGTGTACAAGAACAGTTGTTTACTTGTTTTAAGATGTCATTAGTATTTGCCTTCCATTCATTGTAACAACAGCAGGCTATTGGTTTTGTGTACTGTTGCTCAGCAACATATGATAGTTTCAAGAAATAATGTGGCAGAGGTGAGCTACATTATTTCTTCATTTAATGCTGCAGTGATTTCCCCAATAACAATATAACACAACTGTTGCATCAAAGCAACAAACCTGGAGCTGTGGTGACTACAATACTCACAGAACATCTGCAGCATTCAACATGCAACTACATCACATCAGATTTTCTAATAGCAAGGGTAATCACACAACCATACCTTTCTTAAGGCTAAGCCTATAAACTATGTCAACAAAAACAAACTGACAGCGTGCCCCTTACATAAATTAAGTAAGCCTTGTGTATCCAACAATACAGCAAAGAGTGAGATTAACCAAGTTTAGCTTCATTTATAAGCTATCATTACATTCAAATATAAACATAAATCACCCATAAATAATGCTTCAGGATCCAATACATAAACCAATAACCTGCAGTCCATACAGATTAGAGTCTGAGGAATTTAACTATCATATGTTGTTTTTCTCCTCCTATGCCATGCTTTAGAAAAGGTATTCAAGACATCAATTATGCAAAACATTATCAAAAAAGTATTCAATTAAAGCTCCATTCTCAATACCTATCAGATCTAAATCAGGGACATGAACTTTTTCAAACAATATTTGTCATAAATCATGATATAAAAGGACAGTATAGACTGAAATGAATTTTGTTCTCCACCTCATTTAGCTCACAGTATTCAGATTCTTTCATCTTCAATCACACCTCTGTATCTTCCAGTTTCAATATGCAGAGGAAATATACCACCATTTTCACATTTGTAATCTTTCTTAAATAGACAGGAAGTTCTAAATTTTAGCTTCTGCCAGATTTCTTCTGCCCATGATTGCGTGCATTTAGCCCAGACTTGGTATTTAAACTCCTCCACCTCCACATTTGCCTTTTAGAGATCATTTTCTTCAAGTCCACACTCTTCTAGTCTCCACTTTTTTTCCTCCACAACATTTAGCAACACATGTCAGCATTGCTTGGAAATCTTCCTAATTTACCGACAACAAGATAATATCATCAGCATAGAGAAGAATGTTTACAAGTACATGGCCACATAACACCCCTTTCCCCAGCTGCTTTACCTCTCTTGCCAAATCATTAATGAAAACAGCAAATAATGTTGGTGATGGAACATCACTTTGCTTAACACCAGAGGGCGTGGAGAACCATTCTGTAAAATATTCACTCACCTTTGTAGAGGCAATGGGTGCCCTATATAAAGGAGTTAACAGCTTGATAGAATTTTCCATTAACTCCTATTTTGTAACACTTATATTTCAGGAGATCATGATCAACAAAATCAAATGCCTTTTGAAAATCAATAAAACAAGAAAATGTGGGCTTATTGTATTTTAATCTGTTTCTAACCACTATAGATACTGTATAAATATGATCTATACAGGCTCTTCCCCATCGAAAACCATTTTGCTCCTCTTCTAGACTGTTTTGCTCTAAAACTGTACTAATCAATTATTTAAGATGGAGGAATACAATTTATATACAGTGCTCAGACTAATGCCATGATGATTTAATGGCACCTTTGGGTCATCTTTTGGGGATTTTGAAATAGGAGTTATAATTGATCTGAAACCAAATAAAGGGTACAATACTATGATCAAAACATGTTTTCAGCAAACAATACAATGAATCAAACATTTTGGGGGATTCAACACTTCATTAGGCAACTCATCCATAACAAAAGCTTTTTGGACTTCTTCTACCTATATGTCTGTTTAAAAATTCATAACTGTGAGAGTAGTGCCTTACATGTTCCCTCTTCAAACAACAGACACATTCATAAAATTTGTCAAAGCTTTCATACTGTCTTGAGAAGAGACCAGAGAAAGTTCCCTCCCATTCATTTAATACCTTAACCAAATCCAATGATATTTCTCCTTCACACCAAACCTGCACAGCAATCTTTTTAAAGTGTTTAGGGCTCAGATTATTTATCTCACTCCAAAAATGTTCGGGATTCTTTGCTGGTATTTGCTCTAAATGTATTACTTGTCCTCTCTGATATCTTCGTTTTTAGAGCCTTAGTTTTTTATCAAGAGTATACCGTTTATGCTTGTGAATTATTTTACACTGCTTTCTTAATCTATGATCTTTACATTTAAAAAAAAAAAGATTTAAACATAGCTGTACGTCCCATATCTGAGTTTAGAAAAAGTATCTGGCACAGTTCCTTTCACCCACTTTTTAAATCTGTTTTGCTGTAGCAAATATTTCTTGAGACTGGGGCATTTTATAACCAGCATTAAACATTAGCCACAGCAATGAGTGATCTAGTAATCAACAATGATCTCTGGTCAAATTGAATAAAGCTCTATCCTCTACCACCAGTGAGACAAGCAATAACTTAAATTCTGAGCAGTTTTCTAGATATTCAAATGGAGCTACAATGTAATGGACCACAGCTGGTATGTAAAATTATCACATAAAGGATTGATCCTACCAATAATTACACACATTCAAGAACCTCTTAAAAACTCAAGAAAGGTTTCTCTATGTTTATTATGAAAATCATCAATTGCAACTCTCCGAGGGATAGAATCTTTCATATTTCCAATTCTAGCATTTAAATCCCCGCAAATTTGGCAAGAGAGGTAAAGAAGCTTGGATATACAAAACAATATCCAGACATCTTATGTTGAAATGAAAGGCCTATAATGCCATCAACTTTTTCAGTAATTTTAGTCTTATACTATAATAAACAAGACCTTACTAACAGTCCTACTCCCTGTGACGCTGCAATGCTTTCTTTAATCTGCGTTTTCCTATTTTCCTTTAAACCAAACCATACATACACCTCCAACTCAATGACATTTTCCCCTTCAACATGAGTCTGATTTAGGGAAACAATATCCACATTAATTAACTGTAAAATGGATACTCTGAGATCATGATTTACTAAAGTCCACCCATTGATGTACTTCCAAATCACTTCACTCAATAATCTACAAACCTTTTAGCTGTAAAAGCAGCTGATATAAAACATCTGTTTTTGGACTGCAAAGTTTATTTTACAAATTATTCTGTTTAATACATAAAATTATGGCTTTCCTTTCAGCTTTAATCTCAAACTCTTAAACATCTGCAAAAGAGTCTAAGATCTAATGAATTAAAGATTTGCCAAAAAGTGTTTGATCTAAATGAATGTTCGTCTGCATCTGAATGTATAAGCAGCATTAACTCCCACTGGCATCCCTTTCAAGACATCTAAGGAAGCCATGAAACGCCATGAATGGTGATTACTGGATGCAAGTCCTGTGACCTCACCTGTTAGTGGAGCTGGGGGTGGAGAAGAGGTCAATGGCAGGGGCCGAGTTGATGGTCCCCCCAATTGTAGAGATGGGGGAGGAGTCTGTGGTTGCTGCAGCAGGGTTCTTCTGAAGCTCTTTCAGACGCTGCTCCTACAATAATTACGAAGTCAGAGTTAGCAACACAGAAGCCAAGCTGTGTTCAACTACTCAGTATAATACTACTCAGCATATTATCTTTTGAAGATTTTTTTTTTTGGGGGGGGGGGATTGCCTTAATTTTGTAGTAAAGGGATAGAAATATGAGGAGAAAGCAAAGGGAGGGACAAGCAACAAAGGCCCCAATCCTGAATTGAACTGGGGATGTTGCGATTACAAGGTGTGTATCTCACACCACTAGACCACATGGACACTACCCAAAATCTGTAAAAAATTGTTATGGCTATGCATTTGATATCGTTAGTGGGATTGAGTCTAGACCTAAAGGACACATCAGCACCCTAATGAAACATTTCAGAATGCAGAAGAACACATGCAAAACATGATTGGGAGTGAATACTAGGACACAAAAGGATAGCACTGTTGCCAGTTTGGGGAAAACTTCAACAAAAGGCTTCCTCAGACTTCCCCAAAAGCCAGTTTCTCCCACCCTTCACACCGCAGCAGAATAAACGTCATTTAAGAGCTGTGCAGTATGTGCTGCTGGACATTGCCCCTCTGGCCTGAAGAGCACTAAGCTGAAAGGAATGTAGGTGAGTGAGGAAAATGTACTTTTAGTGCTTTTAGGCGACTCTGCTCTTCCTCCAGGGCTGCTTGTTTTTCCCTCTCGTCCACTTTGGTGAAAGATATGCCGGTGTTGGCCAGGGAGGAAACAGCATTGGAGAGGGTGCTAGCCCTAAAGGGACACACAGAAAATGGTGACAAACCAACAAGCATTTCAGCGCTACGGAAAACCTCTGTTAAATATCAGCAAGATTTGCATTTATTACTACATACTTTACAACTGGACTTTGTTATATTTATTGCTTTACTACAGTGTAGTGTCAAAGTCGACTGGCAGCGTTACTCAGATATTTTTCTAATACTGAATGCAACATTAAAGGCATTCCTTTGACTGCTTTGTGAAACTAGGTTCATTTTTAGCATCTTCTATGCTGAAAAAACAGTCAAATTAGTCCAATGCTATGAGTTGCTGAAACAAACATGAGCCTCTACTCTGAGCCTGGATGGCAGGCAGCCAGATCCAGTGAACAGGGATGGAGCAAGCCTACCTGCTGGCCGCTGTTGAGTCTTTGACTTTCTTTCCCTCTAAAGAGGCCAAGTGCTGCTCCAGGGCATCCAGCAGGCTGCTGGGGGCCTAGTGTGAATGTCATTGACACACATTAAGTTTCAAATGCTGAGGAAAGCCTAATACAAGAGGTCTTCTGAAGAAAAGAAAAAGACACTGAAGCATGCCAAGTTATTGCCAAGAGTCCACAAACAGAGGTACTCTCAAATACAGAGACAGACAGAGAGAAAAGGTTCAGATACTTACACAAACCGTAAACTGAAAATGGAGAGATAGAAGGAAGGGAAAAATACAGAAAATAAAGGTGGTAATGGTGAGGATTTCATTGAGACAACTTTTAGGAGAAAGCTGTCTATTTCTGGTTTATTTAATACAGCTACCAAGTTCTTCTAAAGGCGCACTGGACAGCAGAACCTCCAAAGAAGTCTATTTTGTATATAATGAACCACTTCAGCAGGTCCCTGGTCTATAGAAGATGGGCCTGTCATATCCCACACTAAAACTCTTGATTCACACCTTTATTTGCTGTACGACGTGCAAGGTCAGGAGTGAGTGTGAGTTGGAAGGTGTTTCTAAGTGCATTAGTGGGCACATGCATTGCCTGCCTAGCGTGCACAGCACTTGGTGTTAAAACTTGTTAGGCCTAAAGCTACAGGGGGTTAGCAGCCTGTGAAAGGACAGTAATAGCCAAATTTTGGAAGTTCATATTATGGAGGTCACTAAACCAATTAGAACACAGATCATGGCCCACAGCATATGCACTGAAAGCTTGCTAACATGCCTAGAGATATTACAGTGTGACAACATTACAGTATATTGTTAAAAAGTACCACAAGTTATATCTTACTAAGTTACTAAGAGTTTGTACAATAATGCAGAATTCTGTTATCATTTCTGTGACATCTCTCCAGAAATGAGACTCACTTGACGGACACTTGCATCCAACAGTGGGCCTAGTAGTGACGCCAGATAGAATAACACACGTAATAAAATAACCACACATTTCACCACCGCTCTACTTAACTGCTTACAATAAGTGGTTTAGAAATCTAAGTACTGGGCCAAGAAATCATTAGGTCATCTGGACTGTTCAGTTACCCTGTGAAGCCCACACAGAGTTGTGTTACGTGACAAAAAAGAAGTTGTTGAGTTCTGCATACCTTTAAAAGGGTCGTTTCACCCAACTCACAGATTTGAATACAGATAGTTTGAAGTCTAAAGGTTTTGAGATATTTGCCTCGTTGAGACTGCTGCTGCCATCCAATACAATGGAGGTGAGTGGAAATTTGTTTGTGGTGTATAAACTCAACAGCAATAATCTTTCTACAACAAATGCAGCACAAATAAAATTGCATTCTTATGAGTTGGGAGTTGGAAAAGAATTCTCTGTGGCAGGTATTATAAACAGAGGTTCCCAACCCGTTGTGCTCGGCAGATATTATTATAGTCACTATGTCATCGCAATTGTAATCGATACATCATTGTTAAAAATACAGACGGGCTCAGCATCAGATAGTGGCCACAACACACTCTTTGTTTTGTCACATTATTTCTCTAAACAAAAGGCGGTGATGATGGACTGGTTGCCTCGCTGACTTTAATTAGAAGTCAGCTTGTTGTTGGAGGCGTGACACAGAGTGATGAAGAAGAATGCAGCACAGACTGCGCCAAGTTCAGAGTAATTACTGCAAAACTAGCACATCACAGCCAGTGATATAGCTATTATTCAGCTTTGTGCCAAATCATGTCAATCAATCTTTATTTTTATATGGTGCATCTGTGCAAAATAGCAGCACACGGTGAAAATAAATGGTAATATAAGGGAATGATGATATAGGAAATAAGAGACATAATAGAACAGAGAGACCAGTATAGTATATAGTTTCCTCCCACCCCTGTAGCAAGTGGAGGACCTCCTTGAAAACAAGATGGTGCATCTCAAGGGTTTTATCCTCTAATTCACTTTTGGAATAAATGTTCTGAGGCCCAGGGCTGGAAACCTTTGTCTTTAAACCTCAGCACATAAAACACAAACTATCTGCATGAGTATATACCAGAGGGATTAAATGCCAAACTGTGATTTGGTGAATTGACCCATTGCCATAACTACAGTATTACACTAATACTAGCATATAACATGGTGGGAAGGCAGCAGATATTTACTGTTCACTCAAATGAGAATCAAAGTGTCATGTTAAGTTTCTCTGCTCTTCTAGGCTAATGTAGGTTGCACTGCATTCTTGAAATATAACCACATTAAGTATGAAATGTTAAATATATTATTAGTCCTGCAAAATTTGGCCATTTTCCACTTTTTAGTAAAGCAAAGCCAGCAAAAAGGTGAGAGGTGTGAAATTAAGGCAAGTTATTTAAAATAACTGCAAAACTGCCAAATGGTTATCTTAGATTTTGCATATAGGCACAAAGGAAACGCTTACCTGAGACAGATCTGGGATGTCCCCTCGATCAATTCCCACTTGCTGTAGAGAGAGAAAGACCATCAGAATGATCAGAATTTGGAGAGTACAAAATGATCCCAGACCTCTTATACTGGGGGTCTATCTGTACAGGTCAGCCAACCTTCCTTCTGACGGGTCAGAGGCTGCCTGCTTTTGAGGACCTGACATTGCTACAAGGAATGGAAAAAAAATTAATGATACCAACTTTTAATTGTCTTTCACCCAACCTGCTGAAAAAACTGAGAGAGAGGCGGAGAGAGGTGGAACTGGAATTGAACTTTTATCTGGTAATCACTGGATGTAATTCAGTGTGATCCTCAGTTTTATCAGTGATGTGTATGAACTACTGTCTCTACAGTCTACAGGGTGACAGCTGTCTCATGAATGGGTCCGACGTGCATTGAGCAAACACTGCTGTCTGAAAGCAATCCTGGACTGGCTGCTCTGAGGTCATGACTTACCTCTGCAACTTTGAGGAACTCTGAGATTCTTGTCATTCGTGTAAGGAATTTCTTGTAGATGTCAAGGCCCTCTTTGCACTGGACTTTCTTCATGTCAAAGTATTTCTCTGTAAATGTAAAAAAAAAAAAAAAATATTAGCACAACTAAAACATTCTGACAAATATTATCATTAATTTCTTCTTGGTTACAAAACTGTCATGGACCTGAATGCTCCTTTCAGTTCCTTCGGTTTTGTCTGTTAATTTGAAGCTCTTCATTTTATTTATTTATTAAAACACAATTTACAGTCTCAGACTTTGCTATATGCATGTAGAGTTCAAGGCTAATTCCCATCATATGATCATGAGTACTGGGGTCTCTTGCACAGATACAGTTCTGATTACAACTACTACTACTGCTAACTAAGATCTGCCCGATCCCTGCAGTCTCTCCTGTTTCACAGCATTCAAACATCATCTTTTGTCACAAGAAGGTGAAACCAAGGTGGTTAGCCTTGCCCTGTAGAAGCGGAGCAATACATGCTCATCATGCTAAAACAGGAGAAAGCAAAGCTTGGTGCATATTAATTTTAGGTAAGGGTCAGGAAAGAATTCATGAGGTCTGCAGGAGAAATAGTTTGTGACAGCCCCCTGTAAACTTTCTTTGAAATAAGCTTGTTAGAGGTCTGCATTTTGCTGTTAATTAATGGCTTACATCAATTGTGCGGTGATAGGAATGCTAATGAACATCCTCCAAGCACATCCTTACTTTCAAAGCTGAATACAAAGTATTAAATAATTGCAAGGATTCCTGCAGTAATTCATTCAGTCTTTCACCCCTGGTCAACGTCCCTCACCATCTGCAAAGACCTTTTCAATCATAATGCACAGAACAGTAAGATATAATCCTAGGCCCTTTTAAGATATGGAATACATAACACTGCACGCTTCATCTATCTGTTAAAGTGATGTAAAGTTCCTTATTGCTTCATTCAGACATGACATTTATGGAAAGAGACACAATGCTTGAATTGCTGGTGCGTGAGAGGGAACAGAGAGATAGAGAGCTGTGAGTTAAAGATGTTATGATCAACAGGAAGAAGGGTTTTTGTTGCTCTTTCACAGGCTGCATCACTGATGGATGTTACATCTTCTTTTACTGTTGAATTGAATGACAGGACGTTATGTTGGAACTCTGGTTTAATTCTTATTAGCTGACATACTGTATGTAAAGTGTTTTGCTGGATGTTCATTTATTCATCCATGCACTTGGAATGAAAATTGAAAATACTGGTTAAGAGTGCTGGTTGTGCTGCTGTGTTAATCTTTCTATTAATCTGACATCAGATTAAGATAAAGGGGTGCGTGTCTGAAAGGAGCTCTACAGTCCAAATAGTGAATTTTCAAGGCTATACCAAGACAAAAGCTTGTTTTTACCCAGGAGGTTGATGATGCCCTCATTGTAGGCTGCGAACAGTCGGATGGCATCTTTGAACAGAAGCATGAAGGCTGCGTTGATCACACCGTTTGTCAGTTCGTTGGCATTGACCTGGAAGAGAGGTGGAGGTGTTGAGGACAGTCCATTAGTCAGAGACTAACAATAGATTCAAATGCCAACCAGCTCAGCTAATACTGAACACTCACATTGAAATCAAGTAACACATCCATCTGATTTTGGATGATAGGGATGGTCTTCAGGAGCTTCTCTGTGTTCATGGTTCTCATCACTCCATCAGACCTGTAGAAAGAAAAAATGCTTTAAGTAATTCACCATATACTTCATAGATGTCTTTGAGCATACTGACACCAATGAAAATTGGCTTTCTAGTCTTGTTTATTTGTCAATTTGAAGATTTTGTACTCTAAACAGGCGTGGTTGGTGGTTAACACCATATACATGCAGTACAAGTCAAAAACACACTTTCCCTTTCACTTGAATGAGAAAGTGTGTCTGAACTTTTGAACTCTTGACTTGTACTGTATGTATCAGTAAGACATCTTGCAGTAGATGTAGTAGTAGTTTCACAATGTTTTGTTTCAACATGAACACTGCAATGCATAATGTCCAAATGCTAATTATTATTATCAGATTAGGCCCACTATGTCCAGGTAAACCACTTTAAAATGACAATGAGAATGAAAATATCCATCAAAAACTAGATTTTAACTGAAACGCCCTCCCCCCCCAAAAAATGTTGGGAGTATTTTGTCTTTAAAAAAAGATGAAGTGATGATGTGAAGTGAAGTCAAATGAAGTGAGAAAAAAACAGGAACCTTTTCTTTCCTAATGGTAGTTAAATATTGCATATATCTGTTGAACTTACGCAACTTTTAACAAAACAGTCAATGTATTTTGCAGGAAATCAAACTATTGCAATGCTACCTTCCAGTATGACTCACTCCTGTGGTTGACACTGAGCATGTGTATCAAACAAGACCAAGTTTCTGCAAAGAACATCAAGCTTTGTGGCTCAGGTACAAGTCAACAGTAATATCCAGTCAGTTAAAAGGAATTCCAAGTAAAAAAAAAAAAAAAAAAAGAAACCTCCTTACCCTCTTTTCACTTTAGTGAAATCAAAAGCAACTTGTCTGTAGGACACAGCCTTCTCATTCAGGTAGCGGCTATACCTCCTGATGAACGTTGACATGTCATAGCCTACATTGAAAAAAAAAAAGAAGTGAGGGGTCATGTAAATGTCATGACATTTTTATATTATTTGGAGATTAGTTGCATGTGTACAGTGTAGGCGATATACCTTGTAGGCCACTTTTATCCAAAAAATTGCTGAGGTTGAATAGTGTGTTCCTTGAAGCCAGATACTGTATAAATCTCTGCAAGAGAAACAGTGTATGAGGACATATGTATGCTTGCACAACAAGTGGTGTTTACCACATGTCAGGCTTCTAACCAGCTAACTGTTGTGCAACGAAGAGCTTCACTTGTGAGCATGTAACATTTAGTGTACTACTACTACTACACCAAACTATCTCATGCAACATACTGTGTGTTGTATTATAACGTGCATGGAAAGGGGTGAAAACTTTATCAGATTATTATTAGGTAATTAAACAAACATCTCCTTAATCCTTTATGTTATTCCCATCCAATCTCCAGGATTTATAGCTCAAAGTGGAGAGCAGCTGTTATTTGAGTCCTGACCTCATTGCCGTAGACCATCAGATGGTGTGTGGCGGTGAGGGACTTGAAGACAACCACCCAGCTGGTGTTGGTGGTCCTCTCAAACAGTGTGTCAGCCAGCTGAGGGATGTTCACATTCATCTCATTTGTGCACTGAATCAAGTCTGAGGGAGAAGGAGAGAGAGAAGGAGGAAAAGGGGGGGAGGGGGTGTGGATCGATGAGCCAATGTAGTACTGAAGCAATCAATGCGCAGCACCTCAGAGGAAGCACACAAGTTTCCTACTCAGCAGTAGCAGAGATTTTCTCCACGCAGCTTCCTCATTTTTTTTTTAATCTCTTCATAACAACATGTTGACCCAACTGATGAAATACTGGAGGGCAATGGATTGCTGGTGATTCAGAGTTCAGGTAAACAGAGACTTTTGGCACAAACAAACAGTTCTAGAAAAAGGGGCGGTACAGGAATACTTGACAAACTTTGCGGATGTTCTTATCATCGTTTTGACCCCTGATCAGTGTTCGCCTTTTAAAAAGATAACACCAAATTCAACAGATCAGAAAATACGGGTGAAATTTAGAGATGCGGGTGACAAAAGTCTTTTGGCACTGAGGTGTGTAGCTTTACTTCAAAAAGTAAAATTTCATTAATATTCACACACACACGCAGAG
Organism: Thunnus albacares; assembly: GCF_914725855.1. Taxonomy (NCBI): domain Eukaryota; kingdom Metazoa; phylum Chordata; class Actinopteri; order Scombriformes; family Scombridae; genus Thunnus; species Thunnus albacares. The sequence goes on along the minus strand of NC_058118.1, from coordinate 1,568,471 downwards.
GGCATGCCTCTGATATGAGGACTGACGGGGCATACATCCTCAGTGTGGCTGCCATGGCACCGCGCCACGACCATCTGGCCTGAAGTGAAAGCAAATGCCTCCTGGTTCCTCTTTCCATCAAGGCCATGGGACTGATCAATGATGCCAGACCTCATCAGACCGCCCATATATCTTCACACACACACACTCTCTCACTGCTGTGTGCCCATTATTCATCGCACATCTTGCACTTGATAGTAACCAATGGTGACCTTTTGTACTTAGTGGTAAGAGAAAAACCTAATTTAAAAAAAATCTACTATGTAGAAATCTGGTAGTTTTATATCATGTTTGATATTTTAGATTGCCAATCTTCTCAGAATTTGAGTTTTTGAAGCCTTGATGTGATGAAAATGACACAAATGAATGTTGAAGTGAAAATGGAAACAGACGACAGAAATGGCAAACAAGACATATCCTTCTGACATGAAGCCAAATTCAATCCTAAGCAGTAAACTGACAAATACTGAACAATGTCATCTGAATTCTACTGACCCATCAGATATGATCATATTATCATATTTTGATGAGGTGTCAAGGAATGTCTTCATTTTGTCCTCTTCCAGAAAATCATGTGACTGACTAAATGTTGAGAATGATCCCAGTTATCCAATATTCATATCCATCAGATGCCAAAGAGGCTTGGCAGACAATATAAATAAATATTTCAGTGAATTTTAGATTTGAAGGGTGATGAATGATCCTCTCCTGGCCTTACTGATCCTTTGAGATGTGAAATGAACCTTTTATTTTACATCCCCATTCCATACATGCCTTTTATTGACTGAGGGACTACTGTGGATTAAATTCAATTGAAAAAAAGGACCAAAATGTGTTAAGAGTAACAGTATGGGTTTTAAATAACATACTATAAACTGAATAACTGTCAGATCTTGAGCAAACATCTTGCTAACTGTCTCACTCTCCAAACCACATCAGTATCATGTTTAAGTTAATAGTTAACATTAACTGTTGTGTAGGAGGCAGCGGTGCAAAGCATTGAGGCCTGTTTACATGGGTGGTCTATGAATCTTCCTCAGTGTTTGTTGAAAGCCACACAAAAGGCTTTTTGCTTTTGACATACACAATAGGCCACCCATGTGACAACAAAAGCCTTTTCAGACGTGACTGAAATGGCTGTGGGGAGTAAGCGACTCGCCACCAACTTTCTCCACTGTTGCTGAAAGACGGATCATAACAATCTGCAGCTCTCGCTCTGGGGATAGACCCGTTATAATACTCTAATATATATTAGACTGAAGCCACTGAACTCATCATCACACACAGATACTGACATGAGAGGTTCAAATAGGAAAGTAAAGATATGGAATCTATCAAAAAGTGTCCTTCAGTTATTGGTGTTCAGTTAAAATCTGTCTCATGTGGGCTGATTCTCATTCCATGTTTGCATATATCATGGCCTGTATAGCACGTCAGTATACTAATGTTAGCATTTAGCTCAAAGCACCACTGTGGCTCACACAGTACAGCTTATATCCCATCAGATGGACACAGTGATGTGGGTTAGGGGTCTATATGTATGGGCCAACGTGTATCAGCCCAGCCTCCTCATGACCAGGGTTGGATGCGGGTTGGAAGCTACTCGACTGACCTGGCGTTGCTACCAGGAATGGAAATAAATTCAATGATACCGACTTTTACATGTCATCTAACCAACTTCCTGAAAAAAAGGGAGGGAGAGAGAGAAGAGAGAGTCTGTTGCCTGAAAGTGGTATTAGACTGATCAGTTGAGTCCATCCTGACAATGTAGAGCTGAACCTGACAAGCTGAGTCTGAGATGTCCTTGAATGGCCCATGTACAGAAAACAAGCCCTTTTGATTGTATAGATATGACCTCTCCTCTAGTGCTGCCCTCACTCAGGCCATATAATGGCTGTGAAGGTGTCCTTCCATTTTTATATCATTCATTATTCCATGTTGTTCTCTGTGGTTGCCTTAGAAATTTGCTAGTGTGGCTATATTTGCTGGGTTTAAGAGGAGGTTTAAGATTACGCACAACATATGCTTTGTATTTTAATAATGATAAAAATAAATGAGTGAACAGACAGGCTGCAGTGCATTTTAAAATGATTAAGTTTCATGCATGAAAAAGAAAGAAGTGATTGACAGCAAGTGGCTGGTGAAGTTGCTGTAAGATAGTTTATGGCAAGTCTGTTGTTAAGAGTGGGAATGATCTCTAATGACATGTAACCAGTATGTTTGTAAAAGGTTCAGATGAAGGATAAACCTCTTTTAAAGACACACAAAAATATGACACAAGTGGTGAAAAAAGACATCAGGTAAAAAGCAGCATCCAAATAAACAGCATGACTGAACAGAAAACAATGTATTGTCATCAGTTCAACTAAGAAGAAGTCTGGACATGAGTTTGGTCATTTCTACTGACGACTGCTTTGACTTACTAACTAATTCACAACAATCTCTAATGTGTGTGAAACATAACAACAAACTAGTCATGACTCCGGTTCATCAGGAATGAAATCTGCTGCATGCATGCGCATGAATTACATGATATGAATGAAAAGTTTCTGTTTGTTCTGGTGAACAAAAAGAGCACTTTGCATCGCTGCTCACGGTCAGAGACCTGTTGCTTGTTTCCTCTACCTCCCCCGTCTCTGCTGCTAAATGCTGCTGACTGGGTTGGGCTACCTTGTGGTATCCAGAGAACGTGTCACACTTACTGTTTGTGAAACGTGTGTATTTGAAACCTACTCAGTTCCTTAAAATCTGCTGTGAAACAGAACTGAAATAGTTAAAAGCTAAAGCAAGATGTCTTTTCTTTGAAGGCAGCTATTCTAAAAATTAACACCCTTACCCAATAATTTCCAAAGAAAACATTAACACAGCTCTTGGTGAAATTCCCTCTAAAGTTTTCTGTCAGCAAAATTCCTGAGACACAGTACGCCAGATAAGACAAAAAGACATTATTTCCTGCTCTCTCTCAGACGTTGGCTAGGCCACTAGAAGCACACATTAAAATGTCACTAAATGCACTGTAACAAGAAGCTTATGAACCCACACACAATCTGTGGGCTGGAATGGCCTGAATACATTTTAGCTGGCCAGCAAGCTCATTTAAGCTGTACATTTTTTAAGGCCTGCCAGCAGTCCTCACCACAACAGGCCTGCATTACAAATCAAACACACGGCAGTGCTGAGCATGGGACAACTGCAGACAAGCATTAACCCACAACTCCATGGTTTTTTTATGTCAACTTTCACTTGTGACCCAGATTTAAACTGATGCAAGTCTTCTCTCTCTCTCTCACTTTTTCTCTCTCTCTCTCTCACACACACACACACACACACACACACACACACATCCCTGTTTGTCTGGGATAATTTACACTATGATGCTGAGGAAAGGAAGATAAATAAGGAATGAATTTAAAAATGTCCTAAATAAACTTAAGGTTAGAGGGTTAGGGTTGTGTTTCTGTTTTGCTACTAAATGATGGTAAATTAACATCAGTCTATTATTTCACTCATATGGTACACAGGCATATTGGAGACTTATGAGGTAGAGTGATACAAGTGGGGACTTTTCTTCAAGTTCAACTAGAGTGAAAAGTGCAGAGGGGGAGCATGATAACATTTATTAGTGACCTGATAATAAAGCCCTGAGCAGAGAGGATGCCGACACATTTAATATAGCACCTTATGGCAGGAAAGCTCATGGGGTAGTCTGCATCTTGGTGAACATTTTCAGCGTTTAACAGCTATTTGGCAGCTATGTCACCACAAAATGTGAAAGGTCTAGAAAACGTGATGTACAACAGGAAGTCAGAAGTAAAGCGAGGCAGCTGGTAAGAGCTTATTTGTACGATGCAGCACCAGATTCTCTGGTTTTGGAAAGACTTGTGTCCATGGAGGATTTCCAAGTGGAGTAACATGACAGGGTGGAGGATTTAAGTAGCTCAGCGAGGACGGCTGCATTATCAGATGGAACTGACTGACTGTCAACTGAGAACATGAGAGAGGAAATGATGAGTAAACTATTTTGCAAAGAGGAAGTATGAGGTATGCAGTGCTGTTATGCAATGGATTCACAGTAATTGTGGTCTAAGTTAACACTGGAAAAAAGACGTATTGTTCTGCCTTACCGCATATGACATGCCTTAATGGATATGTGGCTTAAGTGTTAGGGCAGAGGTCTCAATAATAAATCTGATTTTGTATAAAGCACCATGATGAAGGATGACACAGCTGTCTGACATGAATTATTAGCAAAACCATAAAGGAAAATGCACCACACAATTACCTCACGTTTGCTGTCAAATGTAGACATGTAGCCTTTGTGTTTAAGCTGCTAGCCTAGAAGATTATAGTTATTACTATAGTATATATTAACACTTTCAGAAATAACACGACAAAGAAAACGTCTAATGTGATGTAACATGACTCCTAATGGCCACTAGGGTCAAACAGGCTAACTTTGAGAGTGAGTGTGAAGAGAATGAATACATTTAAATATAAGTTTGCTTTTCTGGCTTCAAGAGGTGCTTTCTATCTTAAGGAATAGCTGCATCTTTGATCTGAGTGTTGTAAAAACCAATATCATTCTCTTGTGATCTTGATCTCTAACGGCAAAGTGAAACAACAGATGTTATACCTTCATTTGAAATCAAATAAACAGTTATTGTATGAATTAGTCAAATCCCAATAAATGCGTTAAGAGTCAGGTTTAAGAGGTTTTGTGATTCAAGTGCATCTGCTAAATAAGAAGCTTCATGAGACAGAGCCCACAACACATCAAATAAAGTTGGTTCAAAAAGATCGCTAGATACCGAGCGGCAAAACATACAGACCACCAGGGAGGAGAGACTATACAAGCACTCACTGACTTTTAATTAGTGATCTGTGGTGCAAATTGCTGCTTTATGACATAGTAGTGCCCACTTTAATTTAAGCTTTTACTATGGCAGCTTTGCTAAATGTGTGTACTTCCTTGTCTGGATAACGCCCAAACAATTCTCAGTTAGATGAATCTCAGAATCTTAAGACAACATGATGATGACATGTCTGAGATGTCGAGGGCATTCCAGTGTGGCTGCTGGGATCATGTATACTTGTAATCAGCAGTATAATTGCCAGGAAATGCATCAGAAGTATCCCCGCCAATCTCACATCTGATCAGCTCAGCTCCCTTGTACTCTGGGAAGGGGTTGGGTTATGTAATGACTTCCTGTTAGCCGTTTACCCTTGGCAATCCAAGGCTTGCCTTAGGAGCTACAGGAATACTTCCTGCTTCAGGAAATGTCTATCCCCTTAAAATCCAGTTACTCTGAACATGATGAGGGTTAAAGCACGCATGGAACCCCTGAAAGTACACCGACACCAGTGCAAACCTCACAGATGCTTCCTGAGGTTTCATTGGAGAGCTTGCAGGAGACAGGCTAGAGGTGTGTATGATGGGGTAAGGGTCTGTGCTGAACCCCTTCTTGTCATATTTCTGTCATGAAACATTTTGTGTCCTTAGAAATAATGTACAAAACTGAGAAAAAGCTGAACATGGATCTGATTAACCAGCAGTTTCCAAGAATCAGTTGAGAGACAGGTGTCACTTGTTGACAAAGACTTTTCCACTACAGAACGTGCCACTGAATCTCACAGGCCTTTCAGAGCCACAGTGGGCTCCATTCAGCTCAGCTGGTGGACAGGGCGCTTTTTAAGGGCCGTCACTTGATGCCACTGCAGTCACATGCTCCTTGTGCGGCACTGCACTCTGCATGGAGGGGGGGGGTGAAGCTATAAGGCAGGGCCTCTGGGAGGGTGCAAAGGTACAGATGTACAGATGTACAGGTGCATGAGTGTGTCTGCTGTTATAGCTCAGATGTACAGACAGACACGGCTGAGCTTCCAGGGAATGGACAACAAGCAGCACCCAACATATTATAGGACCAGAGATACGCAAGCAGGTGAAACATCTTCATCGCAAAGCACTCATATCACCATGATGCCTGAATATGTCTCACCGTAAAATCCTGTTTCAGTAAATACTAACTAATGGAGTAACACATTCTTAAAATACAGTTTCCTAAGACCTTTAAATCCTCTGCTCTAAACATTTCACCTTTCATTAACACATTTCACTGAATCTCTTTTAGAAACCTACTTAACATCCACAGTTTATGCACATCAATAAACTCAGGGTCTTATAATAAACAGTTTTACAGGACAAAGAAGTCCAACCACAGTCACACTGGTCAACAGTTAAATGGTGTCAGAGAACCAGATAAAAACCAAAACCACCATCCAGCCATCCAACTCAAAACAAGTGAGACATGAATGAGAACTTTCAAAGCTTCTCAGTTTCATTCCATACAGATATGCATGTGGGCCAGAGGTGTGTGTAAGACTGTCACTGGAACCCAGTAACCTCATGGGCTACAAACTGTAGCAACCAGTGAACAAATGGTTCAACCAGAGATGGATGAGAGGAGACTTTCTCAACATTGTTTGCCTTTGACATGATCTCTGTCTAGCCAGTCAATGTATAGAGATGTTTTTACACAAAAACAGATCATATTAGGTTGCACACATTGCCACCTGTTTGGGTTTGGATGATTGATAACAGTCTCAATCATTAATGAGCCATGACATAGTAATGGAAATAAACAATGAGCATATCAAATACACACATCATATCAGCAGAGCACATTGTATGCTAGCCCTCTGCACCCTGTAACAGGAAGTGGTGTAAATGTCTTGCTGGAGGTGTTTAACCTCTGATAAACCTCTAATCACCAACTGCTTCTACACATGCAGCCTTTGACAAAAAGGAAGAGAAGAATCTGCTGGGTAAGCATCGTATCTGTATGAGCTGTGTCTCTTGAGTAAAACAAAGTCATCACATTATCAGAATAAGCAGGACAGCTCAAGAACACTCTTACTGCTGTAACACATTCCCTCTGTGTGTCAACTAATCACAATATTCAAAAGGAAGTGGTATATCCCGTTGTATTTCACATCTGCCTGCAAAAATTCCCCAAAATGAGAAGTTCATGTTGAGCTGCGTACAACACTGTTTCACCCACTTCTCTGATGCAAAGTAATAACACTATCAAATGATTAACTATACAGGATGTCTACTCTTAATATCCAGTGAACTCTGCATCCACCAAGACTTTATGCCAGATTGAAGACCATGTGACGCCAACACACACCTGGTACCTGCAGCTTCTAAGTTATGCACCTTGCACCAAATGACATAACAGAGCACATTCATGTAGACCCCAAAAAAAAAAATCTTCCTAGAATTTCATCGTTCTCAAGATGTTTATGTCAGAAGTAAAGGTCCACCGCCACTGCTGACTTCATATATTCATTACCTCATGACAGACCTTTGAGCTGTTAAACAGCAGCGTGCAATGGACTTTACATAATGGCAATTAACCTGGACAAATGCTGCCATGCACTTGAGCTGCCCAATTTTCAACAGCAACTCTCAGCGGAGGAAATGCCGTACGTTACATAACTGTGGAGCTAGAAAGACTACATGTCCAAAAGTCAGTGGTCTCATACACACTGCTGGAGTGTAAACTGCACTCAAACCAACTTAGTGAAAATTTTCCCAAAAGTCATTTTGCACTTACTTGAAACAAACATGCGAGTAAATAAGCTGACGCCGGCAGCAGAGGGTGATTGGTTCAGCCTTTACGTCTCTCTGTCTGGTAACTGCAGTCTCTTTAAAGTTATGTGACTGAGTTTATCTAGCGTACCAGCGCTAAAGAATGTGAACCGTGGTCCAATGCAAACTCCATGGAGACTGTGCACAGGGTCATATCTCACCTGCAATCCAGACAGTGGGAACACACGGATGGTAGCTAGACACATCAGAGCTATATCAGGCTAAGTCAGGAAACTCCAAACACAAGTGCACCCTCCAGCCCTCTTTAAATACCTCAAACCTAAGTGAGATTCCTGCTTGTCAGTCAGTCTCTAGATTACCGTAAGGAGAAGCTTCAGTTCAACGGCTCCACTGAGGAGACACATATTACCTGGTTGTCTGGAATCCGGAAGGTCACTGGGACAAGGCGTCATCATTTCATACTCCATCAGCTGTAAGCTGTGGTTATTCAAAGTAAACCCATGTGTTTCAACATCAAACATGGAGCTCCATGCTCAAGCCAATCCTAAAAATAGGAGGTAAACGGAAGTGGATTCCACTCCGTGCCAAGGGGCTTTCTGCACTAAGCAATAAACTGCTTGTAGCTGAGCCAAATAATACAACAGAACAGACAAGTGTGATGCAACACATCTGATCCATTTTTCAGTTTCTCACAATAATAACTGTTTACGCTTACTGATCATACCACCATTCAAACTACAGCCAACTGCCATAAGAATACTTGAATATAAATATTTCTTTGTGTCTGACAGGCATGTCATTGAGAACCTCATAGCATGTACCTGACAAGCTTACTGATGACTTCTATTCAAATTCAGCTGCAATGACCAATTTGCATAGTAGGTGCACTGCATGTTTGCTCTCTGTGGACCAAAGTGCTGCTAGGTTCTGGTGCCTGGTGCACTTTATTTCATTTGCAAGACATATAGAAGTAGGCCAAAATCTGATATAGTCTGTCCCTGAAGGGGAAAAAAAAACAGCTGAATGGAAACAAAAAAAACTTGTTTGAAAGATGAGTAATACACACAGTTAGCAAATACCTGCAGGGCTAAAAATTGTCACAACTAAAGACATTGAGACCTTAAGTGTCAACATATGGCCTCAATTTGAAAAGATCATGTAGGTGTGGACTACTTTTCATTTGTTTCTATCACATGGAGAGAGCAGCATATTGACTAGTCCAGTTCTCTGAAAGAACACATTTTTACGTTGGACACAGGGTTAACTTAGCAGTGATGACCATCCGTTGTAGTTCTACATCAAAATGACCAGATGAAAGTAACAAAAAATAATCTAAAACACAACTGAACCATTACCATAACTATGTAGCTGCATACAGCTGAAGCTACTTTTGGTCAATGTGCTTTCATTTTCAAACCATATATTAATTTTAAAGAACTTTACCATGATTAGTGAGAGGAGAGAGAGAGAGAGTGTTGTCCTGTCATACTACTTTTATATCTATGCAAAAAAAGTCAGTCAATGCACACAGTGTCCTTTCCTCAACATATTCACCCAAGCCAAAAGGAAGTTGCATTGAGTATACAGAGATCAAGTTATTGTTGTGTGGTCTGGCTACATACTCTTTTCCTGCACTGCACTGAAAGTACTTATTTCTTTTGGTGTTAAAGTTCAAATATATCAAATAGGCTGTACTTTGTTTGTCTTTACAACTTCTAGCCAAGCAAAACAACAGACCTCTCATTTACAAGTCTATCTTCAGGGAAAATGTGTACGTGAATTAATATACTACCTGAGACAATGATTAAGATCACAGATAAAACACAAGATGTCAGATCATAAATGTTAGTAGATATTCAAACAGGGAAAAAAAAAAGATTTGTGCTGATTTTGGCTACACAAGGAAAGGCCAACATATGATCTGTTTGACTTGGAAGCCCCTGATAGCAGCATGGATGTCTGGGAAAAGATTAAGACTCAAACATGACCCAAAGGTCAGAAAGTGCAAAGGCTGTGTCAGCTGGATAGTTAACATAGTCAAACCTCTTCAAAGGCACTATAGGAATATGATCCATCTGAAAGCTGGATGGATCTCCCTATTAACAACAGCTCAACAACTAAAATAACCTTATTCTGAAACAAAGTCATAAGGGATCTGGTCATGACACTACTGAACATTCATTTGCGTGTGTGCTCTTGATAAATCTGTATGATCAGGTCCACAACCCTAAAACCACTTCCTCAAACAGGAGTGGACTCAACAGGCACATACACACTGTATGCTTCTGAGATTCAGCTGATGTCAATCCTGGAATACACTTAAAAAGCAAAGTCTAACAATACTCAGCTCATTGGAAGTGCTTCTGTTGTTACACTTAACTTCAAAGTCTTATGTTAGGAGTCAATAATAGTCACCTCAATTAAGGTTAAGTTACATCGTGCATCAAGCAGCAACTGTTTCTAATTCAATGTACATTTACCTGTTGCACTGTATGATAGTGGGACTTAAAGGCCATTCTATGTAGGAAAGTGTGCCTTGTTAGTTAAATGTCGAGTTGACTCATAACAATTCAGACTTAGAGTATTATTTCGTGCACTATAAAAGGTAGCCTTTTCAACTACGTAAGTTCACTTATTTCTGTTTCCTTCCTGGATAAAACTATTTAGGTATGAGTAATGCTCAAGTTCATACAGTGGCTGTCTGGAGGATGTGGTTAATCATTTCAAAGAGAAAAAGTTAAAGCCTTCGCGTTACAACGATTTAGCATTAACAAGGGTCCAAGCTGCTAACACTGAATATATTTCATTAGCAAACAGCTTGTCATATCAAAACGGTTATTGTTACCCTTACTACCTTACTATCTAGGATGAGATTAATGAATTATATATATACGTATATATATACATGAATGCCTGTAGAAAGTCGTATATCTGTATTCAATAATAGACTACCACAGTATGGCTAACGTTACACTTCTGCAGGCCTCAGAACCACACACAGCATTCAGATTCCGACGTTAACTCAAAAGAGAGCGAATTGAGATATACAGCCATGTCAATAACCAATAAATCAAGATACTCACAATCCAAATGTTTCTTTTTTGGGCCCATTATTTCATGTGTGGTCGCCTTGCACACAGTTTTGGAAATCGCCGACCCGGTGACACTGTGCTGAGCGGCGGTTATCCTGTCTGTAATGCTCTGTCCAGACATCCTCTATCAGCTCAAATAAACGGTCACCGTTACAGAAACGTTTCCAAATCCAGCGGAATAGCCTGGCTTTTGTGTACGGTGTCGGTCTTCAAAAGCTCTGTGCCACCTGACAACAGTGGAGACAAGAGAGAGAGAGAGAGAGAGAGACAGAGACGAATAATGAGACGACGGCAGGCGTTATATTTCGCTTGTAGGCTAGCTAGCGAGCTAACTTATGAGATATATTCACCCACATGACTTTAGTTAAAGACAATTAAACTGCAGTAAATACTATACATAGTTTATGACTGTAGGATACGAACCCAGTCTTTTAATCGATCCCACACGTCTACGGTCTGCTCACCTCTTCCCCTACAAGTCTTTCTCAAATACCGGAGCAGACAGACAGAATAAAAATAGAAGCTACTTCCGGACAGGAGTTTTCACGATAAAAGCTATACTTAGTGAGCCGTGCTGAGACGCATGATGTACGATTGTTATTATCGGAGTGGATTTTCATTCAATTAAATGCAGGTAAACATCGACTTTAGATTGAGATAAAGGGGAGCAACCACTACAAAGGATAAAATATACTTTATTAAGATACTGCTGGGTATTGAGAATTCAGTCCCTAATAACGCTTCCCTGCAAATGAAGCTATGGACAAAAATGGGTTGTTGCAGCTGCAAATAGTGCATGCCTACAAATATATGCCTGCTGAAACTAACAGTCAATCATTTAAACATACAAACAACTCAGGAAGATATCTATTGTGTGCTAATGTCATTAATGATTAAATTCAAGCCTTTGTTTTGGAGTCTAATATGTCAGTTCCGGGATTTTTGTGGTTAAGTGTGGGTATCTTGATGCAGCTCTCGTTCTCGCTTTCTTTGGTTCCCACGCTGAACTCCGTCCAGTGTTTTTTTACAGCGCCTCCCCCTGCTGGGTTTAAATCATCGTTTAAATGGACCGAAGGTTTTGGAGGAAAATGGCGGGTCTATTTCCTGGCCAGCACTGACCTCTCATAACTTTTGCACACGATGCACAAAATAGCTGTGTAGATGACGGCCTCCTGCTGTGAGGTGTGTGTGGGTTTACCTGTCCTCCGCCCTGTGTGTGTCTGATATTCATTCCTCTCACACATGGCTTATGTGTGCCTTTTGTATCCATCGTTAAATGCTGTTCAACATGTACATAGGCCTATTGGCTTTAGTGGCAATTATAATAAACTTACAATAATGGCTAACACAAATCAAATACTTACTGAAAGTCAAATATGAATTTCATTACTTATATTATATTTTCATGTTTACTTGTAACTTGTGTGTCTTTTAGTATCCATATCATTATTACTTAAGATTAAACGGTCATTATATTTATATTAGGTAGGATTTTCACAACTAGGTCACCAGGAATGTTATGAAAACTCTTTACTTTGAAATACACGCCTATTTATCTTATTGATGGGTATCATTTATCACATATTCACAGTGTGATTAGAACAAATCATATATGATGTTATCGCAGTCCCTGGTGGTCTAGTGGTTAGGATTCGGCGCTCTCACCGCCGCGGCCCGGGTTCGATTCCCGGTCAGGGAACAGAGATTTTCTCGTTCTTAACGAGCCCTTGAACAAAACGAATTTCACTTCAGGAACCAGCGATGCAATTATGACATGTTTCCATACAGCACATTCCCCACTTCGTGAGGGTCATCTGTCCTTTCCCAATGCACAGTAACGTGACATGTAGCTGCTATTACAGCGCAACTCGACCTCTGGAAAGTGCTTTTATTCTGTTTTGCATGTCTAGTGATGGAGCTATTTTGGGATCCACTGGAAAATAGGAAGAGAAGCGCATGTTTTATTGACATGATCAAAAAAGTCAGGCAAAGAATAATTTTTTTAGCAGGCATTTGAGTCATCAAGCGATCTGTTCAGGGTGTTTCCTGCATGGAGGCCTGAGAGTGGGAATCATGTGAGAAGCAGCTGGTAGAGTACAATAATTGAATCACTGTCAGCGTTGACTCAGCTCCTGTGCCTCTTCCCATAATTACCTCTCAGTAATACGGATATCACAGAAAACTTCCTCTTTTAGCTCCCCAGCAGTTAACACTTTGCTGGCTCTCATGCATAGTCAAGATTTAGTTCTGGTATTTCCGACAGCACTTGAACATGCTCTCTTCTCCCCCTCACTTGATTTAGTATAACTTTGAGGACATCTAGTGGTCGACATTTATAATGATAGATTTCATGGTTTTTTTGTTTGCTTCTTTGTTTCTTTGTGTGTTTGTTTCTTGATCTTGGTTGACAAAATCAAGTGTTGTGAACAAACATTTTTGTGGACATCTACCAAACATCAGAGTCAACTTACAATCTATTTCTGTTTCTATGTCAGTGTTTTCTTACATTTCCTTGAGTTTCTCAACAAGTGTTGTATGTGGGTACAAAATGATGAATCTGGAAGAAAGCCTGTACTCTTTTAGTCAGTGAGATAAAAATACACACTATCCTGTCCCAAGGTTGGGGCTGCTTGCTTCGAACCGAAAACTCTGTAGAGATGCTTAATTGTCCATCCTCACAAGCATCTAAACCATCTACACCAGCATGAGCAGGACAGCACCACTTAAGCCAGTTTCATCAACAGATTGAATGTTTTGTTGTTCATTTGATGAGTTTCTGTCACTATAAAATTGTGTCCCAATCAACTTAAGTTGGGAAATGGAGACTTTAATAATACATTTATAATGAATTCTACACTTTAGTGAGGAATGATGACATCTATCACCTGTAGAAGCAGGCATTATTTAGCAAATATCCTTTTATTGATATGAAACTGTCTCCATAATATAAAAAATGCGAGGCTGCAAGAAAGCTGTTTGCAGTCAAATCAGTAATAAATGAATGACTTGGCCAATAAATCATTTCAAATGTTTTATTTTAAAAATCACCTATTGCCCAATTGTATTATAATGATACAATGATAATGTAGTAAGAGTCTGTGTATTGTCATTGCAGGCATCTAGATTGTTAGATATGAGAGTGTTGAGAAATTCACTATTACTGCATCTGGTGAGTCCATCACCCATGACAAAATTAAGTAAACATGGCTGTTTATTGCATCTCATCATCACCCACTCCTATTTCATCTCTTTATTTGATCATTGACTCAATAAGAGGGGGAAATTTACAATTACGATGTATGCATGTCATGATTATTAGCACAGACACCTGTACATCATGAAGAAAATGTAGTTTATATTCAAACTTGACCTATCTACTCATGAGTGTATTCAATGCCACCAAATTGACAACTGATACATGACACATGAGAAACATGTGCTACTAAAAGTATTAATTCTAATTTTATATCTTGTCCATGTTATAGTTTATTTCAGCCTATGAAATTCTGATTTACTGTGGTCATGTTAGAAAGGCTTTTCGTTTTTTCCTGCAACAGCTATATTGCTCAGACAGAGACTCCATCCTCCTCTGAAGAATGTATTTGTCATGTATATAAAGGCTATGTCACCAGGGAGGACAAGCTTATACGGGGATACTCTCTGAGGGACACTGAGAATGATGCAAAGACTTGGTTACTTGTATGCATGCCAGGTGATGACATTTTAGCCAACAAAAGCAGAGAGACCTGCCCTTTCATTTCGTCAAAGACGCAAAATTATTTGTGTGCCACTCAAACTGCTAAAGAGAGCTCAGTGTGACGGCACCCAGTCTAGATTGATTTCACTCCAGATAAAGGATCCTCAGATCTTTTTCTGCCGAGAGAGATGATCACTTTTATCATAGTTTGAACGAAATACCAGAGTTTTGAAAGATAGGCTGATTTATTGTCTTCTGTGACCTTATTAAGTGGCATATTTCCACCAAAACTGAGGCCATTGATACATTTGACCTACTAACATTATCATTTTATATACAGTACGGCAATGTAACTTGTCAAACAGAAGGAAGTCATTCTGACCTATATGTCTATGTAGTGAAGGGATCTAACACGCAATGCAAGAAAGACAGCTGGATGTTCGTGATTCAAAGCACGATCATCTGTACTTTACAAACCCACTGTCGCTTTGCTGACCTCCCATAAGATCATCACTAGGTAGCTCATAAAATGCACACATATTTTGACATCCATGAAAACAAAGAGCCTAATTAAATATCTGTGTGTGGGCTATCTAAAATAGAGTTGAAAAGCAGTTGAAAAGCTATAAACATGATAAGTGTAGAACTACAATTAACCCTTAATAATTTAAAAAAAAAAAAAAAAACAAGTAAGACTTTCTTCTATTGTTGTGAAATGAATCCATTTGTTCCTTAGTGCAGTTTTACTTTACAGAATTAATTCAAATATTTGTGACAACGTTTTTCAATTCAATAAAAATCAATAGAAAAATAAAAATAAAACGGATTGATCTCAGCTGAATATACTGGACCAAATGATTTGTTCTGATGGATATGTTATTGACAGAATGATGTACCAACTGAAAGCAAATCAGTTGTCACACATTTTGAATCCATGTGAAGCAGTCACCATGGAACTTTATTAATATGACTTAGCTTTATTTATCAAAGACAAGAAAGATGCTTTTTGCAAGAGAGACATGAGAACAAATTACAAATCATCACACACACACACACACACACACACACACACACACACACACACACACACACACACACACATCAGTATGGGTTTCTGTTTTGAAATGAGAAATAAGCTCTGTTCAGGTATGAGAATATAACTAGAATTTTTAGTTTTTGAGTTAGGTGTATGGGGGGCACCTTGATGGATATTGGTGACATTTATATTGTGACTCACCAGATTTCACCTCAGGTCTGAATAACAAATCCTTCCATTATGTGAAACAGCAGCTCCAAGCAAATATCCCTGCTGCTATCAAAGAAAGCTAGAATTACATTAGATTAATATCATTGTGTTTTCTACCAGAGAAGAGAGTGTAATTGATGTCTCAGTTTGTCACAGTTGATACTATGACCCTGAGAACTACATGTTGAAAATATTAAAGATTATTAAAACCTTTTTCTTTGCATTTGAAATGTACTTCTGAATGAAAAGTTCCTTACCTAGAATTCTGTCTAAGATACTCCTCTTATCCTTACCCAGCATTTTACATTCTCTAAAGCTCTAGCCATGATTGCACTAGCTCTTGTAGTTGGCCTTTTTAACAAGACGACATGAGAAATAAATTGAAAGTCTTAAATAGAGACTAAATTCAGAATTTCTGGCTCAAGGCATGCTCCAAGGACAGAGAATCATTTATGTCGCTCAATCAGGGAGATCAATCTCAATCTGTTGAGCAAATCAGTGAGGCTAAACTTTTGAGGGCTATCCAATGAGCAACATTGTCCTGGTTTGTAACAAATATTAAGTTGTTACAGAAATGTGAAGAGAAGTATTTATTACCAGAAGCATGAGAATACATGCTCCTCATGTCTGGGAGTTTGTACTAAAAGGACTGTAGCTATGGGAGGTTCCCACTTGGTTTTTGTATCTCAGTATGCTAAAGCCTCATATTAGCTTCAGCTGTATGTATGTTTGCACATCTCTCACATACAAATCACAGGAGGGGATCTCTTCCCAGCCAGTATAGACAGGAGGAATGATTGCAGTGGCTAAAACCCATTTTAAACAGAGATCCCGCAATATTGTCATAAAGAAGACCTGTCATTATGCCGGCTTTGCTTTTACATTACACTGAACCAAACAAAGCCAGCATAATGCTGCCTTTGTGTATGATTTTAGATAGCATGCCAGTGTTCTGGAATCGGTGACGTGTAACATAACAGTGTCAGCATCTAGTGTGTGTAGTCCTGCCATGCTGGCTGTTCCTTTTACACAGATGTTGATCTGGCAGTGTGACTTCCTCTGCTGTCGGCTTAATGGCGGAACCATTCACCCACAATTCCGTGTTCGTATGTTTCATATAGAACGGTGAGGCAGAATAAGGGTGCAACATTCCAGCCTTGAACAGGCTTTATAAAAGAGGCTTAAAACTCTTTCAATGTACATATTGGTATAAGTATTATTTTAAAATAAACTTGAAAAAATGTGAAACTATCCTTTAGTTAGTGAGTTTTAGAGGTGCTGGTGCTTTGGACAGAGTAAGGCTAGCTGTTTCCAGTCTTTGTGCTAAGCTAAGCTAACCAGCTAACCCACAGACATAAGATCTTCTCATCTAACTGCTGTCAAGAACACATATAAGCATATTTCCCAAAATATCAAGCTATTAATATATTATTGTTTTCAAACAACCATACCTGTATTAAAATATCATTTTCTGGAAGTACCAACAGTTATCAAACAATGCAAGTGAGGAGATGTCACATTATGTTGCGTCAATCAAAGAACAATGCAATGAAGAAAGCATTTGTGTATAAATCCATATCTCATTCTGCCTACATAATGTTACAACAATCTAAAGGTTTTAAAAAAACAACTAGAGTGATTTAAAAAAAAAAAAGATAGATTCGCAAATGAACTGAGATTTCTTCTTATCAGTGGATCCATGGTTGTGATCAAGGTAACAACTGAAGGGAAGTAAACACTAAACCCCATGCCTCAATGACCAGAACAATACATCATTTTCTGTACACATTCGCCTTATAAAAAAAGAGAATAATGCATATTCCAAACAGAGGGACAAGTGCGTAGTGATGCACTGCGCACATTGTGTGCATATGTTAGTGCACTAAAAAACTCTTGAATTTGAATGACCAGGCCACTGCAACTGCTGTTTCATACTGCACCTGTTGGTTTTGGAACACAACACAGTTTTTCTCTCATAGCCTGTAAACAGGCTTTACAGCTTTTTCTGCCCAGCAGCTGTTGCTCAAGTTGTACAGCCTATTGCTCAACAGGACACCATATTGGAAGGAGAAATTAGGGAGCACAAAAACTGACCGTGGAAGGCTTAAATTTTATATGATGACACGTTTATTATTCTTTCTTGCACATCAAAGAACTAATAGTTTTTTCTGTTTATGCATCATTGACCATGGGAACCCGAAGAGCTCAGTGAGACAGCCCTTAATTCATCAAAGGTAAACAAGTCACAAATGAGAGAAGAGGAAAGTTTTATAAAAAAAAATTTATTTGAAAAACAATGTCAGCTTGTCAGAATGTACCGTATATACAGTGCATTATATTCCTAAGAAGAGTCTCTGTGTTTCCGGTTCAGGGTGAGAGATTATAGGTTGCTGTGTTGTTGTCAGGTACATCTTGACTGTCTGTGGTTGCTATGAAAAATAATCTTTGTTCAGGCTCGAGTAAAACCTTGACACTGATGAAACTACTGGTGCTCAAGTTGTCAACAAGTTCTTCAGTAACTCCATACAATCTTTTTATGCTTTTTCCAAGAGAATGTATGATTTCCATGAATTCATAGATGTCATATAACATGACCAGCAATTAACACATCCAGCAAACAGCCAATGGGATACTGTGCATTCACATGGTCTGTACAGAAACCTCAGGATTTAGCCATAAGTAGACCTGTGGTTTGTGTAGTAGTGCTGAGGTTTGACATGTCAATTTGTCTGTTTGTGCAAGGTGATGAAAAGTTGGCCCCCATGGTTGCCATGTTCCATGGACTAACATGCTCTCTAGCTGGTAAGACCAACTGGATCTAACAATCAGGCATATGGAGTGATGAAACGAGCTGTGGATAATTGAGGTGCTGGGGTACTCTAGATGGCTATCAGTCTGCAGTAAAGCAATGAACTACCTCCAGTTTTTGGCCAAGATTCTCGTAATTACAATTTATCTGGATTAGCAATGTCCTTCGAAATAAGAAGTCGCCATTCCCCAACTCTCTGCGTTCAATTCTTAGACAGGTCTCCAGGTGAATAGAAGAGCAGCGAAGGAACACTGCTGAATGTCTTGAGCTACAGAGAGTCACTACTTCCCAGTAGTTTGTAATGGCAGCTTTAACATGATGTTTTATATAGCAAGACCATGGTGGATTGAGGGATCACAAATGGTACCTGAACACCCTTGAACAGTGGATTTGCAATGAAATCATCACCAAAATGACTGCTTAAGCTATAAAGAATGATAAAAAAAAAAACACGGCAGGTGAAGGACAAAGGCTACTCTTGATCACCTTAATTGCCTGAGACAAACGAGGTAAGGGCACATTACACCTTAAATAACTGTACTATAACTGTCAAATACTATAGCAATAGTAAGTTTTCTTGAAGACAGGATGTGATGCATTATTAAAGCTGATGGAGCACTGCAGGGCAGATTGTTGATAAAACACCACAGAGGTAAACTTTAACTGGAACTAGTGTGAAATATTTAGGTGATGGCAGCCGTCTGTGTCTGGCGGAATGAAAAATACATGTGGGTGAATTTTCAAATGGACAGAAGAAAGAAACCTAACAAGTGGCCCACTGGAACTAAAGTGAGAAGTTTGCTCTAAACTGCCAATGCAATGTCCTTTCTATCTCATATTCCATATTCACAGGATCCCTGTTTGTCCTCTGTCTGGTTCTCACTGTGGCCAGCCCGTCCCATATACTGCTGTCCATATGGAAGATGGGACAGCGAGGACCAGCTAATCCCTTGAAACTCCATGAACTTTGCTTTCTTTTGCTTTGCTCTCTGTATGTGGTGGGAGTCCTGTGACCAGGAATCAAAGTTTGGGGATCAGGTAGGAGGCCGGCAGTGGCTTGCAGCCCCACTGAGCAGATTGCCTGCTGCTGTGCTGACTGAGGACTGCTGTACACAAAGCATGAAAAGTGTGGATTCCCGGGGCCAAGGGCCCGTGTGGTGGGCTCTGCACTCCCCGATCGGCCCGGGGAGAAAGGAACGGCTCAGTCAGCAGGCCAGGGCCACTGGAGCGATGAAAAGATAATTCCCCCCCCCCACCGCCACTGGACCTCATGCGGCGTCAAACCATTTGTGAGCAGTGACAGAGCCAGATTGGGCCGAAAGGATATGAGTGGGAAACTTCAAAACCTGCTCATGTTTCTGTGGACGTGAAAGGATTTGTATAACACATTCAGATTTGATGGACTTTCCCATGTTCGCTCTGGACAGCCCTTTTTTGTTGACATGTTCAAATAATGAATCTCTTATGTGTAGGATCCCTTTTTCCCCCCCTGCTCCCAAGTCCTGTTTCTAGTTGTCGGGTAGGGATGCTGTGCGGACCATTCCATCGTCTGTCCCAAGCTTATGGAGTACCGCTGACTTGCCGGCTTCCAGGAACCAGGGTGAGTGGTTCTACTGCTTAGAGAGCAGCGGTCTGCCCTTTTACCTCAAGCTGCCAGGAACACCATCATCTGCTGTCAGGGCTAGAGAGGCTAACTACAAACTTGGTGCAATTACTCCTTTAATTTAGCTGTTTCCTTTAGGACTGAGTCTTGCATCTGTGACTGACAATGATTATGTGATAAGAGGTTTTCACAGGACAATGAGATGAGCACACAGAGATAAGCCATTATACTTTATGAAATGACTGTAGTTATCAGCACATTATCAGCATCATTGCTTAGAACTTTGATGCCAAAGCTGCAGGTGTTCATAGATAATTCAATGTGACATTTGCTTGCTTTGATACTGTTTGGCAGGCATATGAATGATGTTCCTCTGAAGTCACAACTGTTACAAGATAACGGATATCTTTTGGGAAAATCTTCCCTTGCACACTTGCAGAGAATATCTTGAGTTTTTTTCCAGCAAAAATAATTAAATATATGATAAATTTCCCTTTCTGTTTCCCAGCTTTAAAGGTTACATTTTGTGAAGTGACAGATGAAATGCATGACTGGATTTCTTACATTAAGTGCAAATTCTTGCTCTGTTTCAGGTGCTGACATGGAACATATATTTTTGATTCTTTTACTGTTTAGTAAGGCCTCATCAGTTGGAGCTCAATTCAATGGATACAACTGTGATGCCAACTTTCACAGCCGCTTCCCTGGTGAGGAACGACACAGATTCACACCTCTTGTTTCAGAAGTACTGGATGGAATTTACAGATGTTTTTAAGGAAAGTTATTCTCAAATTAGCTACATTTTCCAAAGGAGAGATAATAGAAACATTTTCTACCCACAGACCAGTTGATAACCACATGTGATTTGAACAAATTTTTTTTTAAAAATTACATTTCCAAAAATTTATTTCCTTTAAAATAATAATAATTTTATTTGTAAAGCAATTTTCAAGCCAGGAGCACAAAGTGCTTTTCATAGACAGCACAAAAAGCAATCACAACACAAGAAAAGCAAAATACAAGCATGGAATTAAAAGACCGTATAAAAATAAATAAATCATCAAATAAGTAATCCAAAGGTAAAACTGGTGAAACAATTAAAATCAGCACAACACAGCTGTATTATGTAAACAAATAAGACTAATTGTCAGGAGACAGGATTTAAAAACAGAAACAGCATCAACAGACTGAACACTAACTGGAAGACTGTTCCAAAAACTTAATTTTAGGAACAGAATAATTCATACTTGTATGTCACCTAAAATACACATTCAGGATTAGTCACTAAATAAAGTCCATTTCTATTTATCCCAGCTATACAACAAAATGAACTTGTGCCTCATTTTTATGTATCTGCATGTGTGTGTGTGTGTGTGTATTGCAGCGGAGAGGGATATCAGTGTGTACTGTGGTGTGCAGACCATCACCCTCAAGATCAACTTCTGCCCTGTCCTCTTCTCTGGCTACACCGACACTGATATGGCCCTCAATGGTCGTCATGGAGATGCCCACTGCCGCGGATTCATCAATAACAACACCTTTCCCACCGTGGTAATCTTTAGTATCAGCCTGGCCACGCTGGAGTCTTGTGGCAATTCCCTCGTGGTAAGAAGAGTGGTTTAATTGATTATTGCACAGAATTTACAGAGTTACTGTCAGCATCACTGACACGGCACACTGTTGATGATGTATCTGGATTTGATGCTTTAACTACTAAGCAGGTTATGTTGTTGATAAGGTGATTAAGACCCACAGCAATAACATCACTTTGAGAAAATATGGCTCACTGTAAAGAGAGGATAATTGAAGCTTGTGATTCAGAGAGCAGGCATGCAGACACTTCCTGGTGAAAACTGTGTAAGAGTGTGTCATTAAATGACTCACAGACTTAGATGATTCTACATTTACTGTGTAACATTTTATGTGCTTACTAATTACAAGCAGAGCAGACACTAACTGAAGCTAAAATATTTAAAAACAGTAAAAAGCCTCCCAACTATTTGTAAAAAAAAAAACCCAAAACGATTAGATGTGACTTTCATTTCAGCCAGCTGTCTCGTTCACAGTATCCATGTTTAGATGTTGACAAGTTGCGTTTATCCTGCATGGGAATGAAATCCAGCACTCGTTATCTTGGTGAAGGGGCTGCTGTGGGATCTTAGAGGCCCTGTCAGGATGATGAGTGAAAAACAATTCTTAAAACAGTTTAGAATGAATTGTTGCTGAGTGAGCTGTCTCTCCCACATGTTTTGGCTGAGTGTCGAGCTGGATGGAATGAGACAGTTCCTGGAGGGTCCGTTATCAGATAAGGAGGGACTGAGTTGGGGATTAGTGAGGTGCATTAGTATGCTCAGTGGTTTGGCTGATTGTATCAAACCCCAGTCCAGTATACCCAAAGTAAGACAATGCTGGTGAGTTAGCGAGCCAAGAGGATGAGTGTTACCCACACTGATGTTGTTCACTGCAGGTCTCCACAGCTCAAGGACCCAACGCTTATGGGAACCTGTCACTGGTGCAGATTGGAAACATATCAGGGTATATTGACACGCCCGATCCCCCCACCATCATCAGTTACCTGCCAGGTCTGCTGTACAAGTTCAGCTGCAGTTACCCGCTGGAATACCTGGTCAACAACACACAGCTGGCCTCGTAAGTCTCTCATGATCATTTCCACTTTTACACTGGTTTGAAAGTGCTTTTTGGTTAGTGCAGTAAGGCTAGTAGAGTGCCACAGAAGGCGTATATTTAAATGGGTAACAGCAAATGTAACATTTATATTGTTCAGTTTTTGTTGACTCTGTGTCAGAGAGGTGCTGATTCAACACCAGGGTCATTTCTGAGGCTGAGGTTCTATATATAATTAATACACTTTACAGAGTGCAATCTTATCATATCTCACAGGATGGACAAAATATAATGTACCTATTAAAATATGTGTAAATATGTGTAAAATATGTGATCAGGGGCAACACCACTACAAACTGTGGCCTCAAAAAGATCAACACCCCTCTGATACAGGGTCAACAAAACCTGAACATTTAAACTTCACTAAGGACCTATTTGTTCAAGGGCTATTGTTTTACATTTCATCATATTTTACAGGTTGGCCCACCACTATCATACAATCTATAAAACTGGATCTAGTTGAAAGAACAAAACAGAGCTTATACAGCAAGGCCAAATTCATACACCTGCCATTTAATTATGTGTATTCCTAAGTTTGTTTTAAACTATGGATATGAAAATAGAGATTTTACATCTGAATTTAGGATTGAAGATTATAAAACATTTCCTTATATCTGGCTAGGATTGGTTCAGTGTGATTCATATATGGTTTCAAGGAATTCTGTGTGTTAACAAGTAGCAGAAAAAGCGGGGAGATAGGCTTAAAGTGCAGCTCAAATTTGCTTTTCTTTATTAATATTGTGAGTATTAGCATAACAGCACCTATGCTTACAGAATTATTTTCTGCTGGAAAAAACATGCAAATGTCAGGGAAATGTCACCTTTCAAAATCAGCAGCTTTCATCTGTTTTTTTATCTTTATTGAAGGTCAGCAGCTGCAATCTCAGTGAAGGACAGCAATGGTACTTTCATCAGCACGTTGAATCTACTGCTTTACAATGTAAGTTCATATTAGTCAAGTCTAAATATTTGTTATTTTGCTGTTATTTTTGGAGCAGAGGCTGTTGCATTGGAGACAAAGCTAAAGCCATATTTGCATCAAAGAGTGAGATGCCGCTATGCAGCGATGTTAAGTTAATCTGCACCTTTTACATCTGTAATTGCAACGATTTCTGAAAATGATGATCCATGTATGAGACAGGGAGATACTGAAAGCTGAAAAACCCTTTTATGCAGCTCAAGTAGGCAGCAAATTACCTTTAATCCTGTAATTGGAGAAGATTATACTCAATTTACCCTCAATTCATTTCAAACCTTGTCGATTTGAACCAAACACCAGTAAATGGGATTCTGTGGAAACCAGACAATGGACATGCTGGGATTCATGAGGTGCATTGAAAAAGGACGAATCACTTTCAACAAGATGAAAGCAAAGAATCAGGAAATGTAAGAATATGCTGACATGCTATTGTGCTTTATGTACAGGACTCATCGTACGTTCAGCAGCTGTCCATCCCCATGGCAGGACTGACTCTGAAGACGCGAGTTTTTGCAGCTGTAAAAGCCACTAACCTGGATAGGAGGTATTCATCCAACATCTCACCAGTTTACCATGTTCAATTTAGACTAAAACTACAGTTTTTTAAAAACCAAATCTCTTTATTTTGTCCACTATTATTTGTCTTCTGCCAAGTTGTTGGATCATCATTTTTAAAAACTGAAAAATCACTCCATCCCAAAATAAAATCAAGTACAATGTAACACACCCATGCTGACTACATAGAACAATATACAGAGCTATCCAATGACGCATTTGGCTGCAACATAATATTGGCCTATATTCAGGTGGTGCCACACTGTAAAAGTACAAGAAAAGCATCTCTAATATTTTATACATTTGAGACATATTTTAATTTATTTCACAAACACCCAGCTACAAATGAGCTTTGAATCAAAAAATACTCATGGGACTTGGGGAGGATTACGCTGTTAACTGTGTCATTTTGTTCACCTGAGTAAGACCTTTGTGTTTTACAGCCAGCCGCTCCTATTGATGATGCACAGTGGGCAGGGCTGGTCATGACTCTGACTTGTACTTGTCTCAACCTTAATTTTGGGTGTTTTTCCTATTTGATCCTCTTAAATACACACAGATAGTGAAACGATGTGAAAATCCCATGTTGCAACATACAACTTTTGCTCACCTGTTGCAACACATTTTGTGATTATGTTATGATCCAAGTAAGGCACAATACGAGATGAATAAATTCCTGTTTTTGTTAGCTTTGCCACCATCTTGACTGTGACAAAAAATGTTCTAAATAAATAACAGTGTTTAAATTGAGAAGTTTGGACTTGTTGTCCCGTTAAGTGTTTCATTATTAAGTTTATACAGTTAGGCAAACCCAGGATGCTCGGATACCATTACACAATTCAATGCATCTTAAAGAAAACTGAGACTATACATGCCCCCAGTCACAGTCACTCTACTGAGTGCACTCTTCTAGTTGCTAAATCACTTCTGACTCTCTCCAGTCAAACGGACGTAACTCCCGATTGATTTTGAACATGACTCAGAGTGGACTTTGTCAGGTCTTTGTCATTCAATCTTGCCTGTAGGACTGATGGTGGGTCAGGGAGAGACTTTGCCTGAGGGGAGGGTGTAAACACAAGGACTATTCAAACTGTTTAGCAGTTTGGCTCATTGTTTACCTTATCACCATATCCTGATCTCCTCAGTCACCATTAATACCATAACTCAGTTTATGCTAATGTCCAACCCTGTCTCCTATAAATATTTATATCCTACTAAATTGCAACAGCAACAAATACATTTTGAAAGTATGGCGAGTGGATTATACTTTCTATTAATATTGCAAAATGTTGATACAGCGGAATGTCCACTACATATTTAATTTGCTTTCCTACAATATCTGCTCTTGCAGATTTTATATTCGCTCATAGAAACTACAGCACGATTCAACTTTTTTATGGTTATGTTTAGACACTCACAGCTTGGTTAATATCAGAGGAAGATTGTGGTCTTTTTTATAAGATCCCCCCAGACATGTTTTGAGACATTAAAATACTCTTTGATAATTATTTTCATTCTTGCTTTGAATACTAATTTGTGTCTGATATTTTTTTCTCTCAAAAAAATACAAAAAAAATCTTAAAATGACATCTACTCTTTCTTCATAGAGAAATCCATAATCTATAAATATGCATATATATGCATATATATATTGTTTTTAACTGTAACTGTGTAAATTGCATATTGAACCATGATTGGCTCCAAACTAGTTGTGATGTCACAAAGTCCTGCGTATTTTCACGCCTTAAACTGAGATTTAAGATTAAGAAACTTTCCTCCTTCAGCAGATGAATGTGAAAACAAACTGCACATACATCATTCTGCACAGAGAAGAGAACAACCAACTGAAGGAACAAGAAGAAAAACACATTTTTGAGGGGAGGGGAACATGACGGACAAGAAACATGTATCTACTTGTGCAACATATGTTTACTTTTTTAGCATTTTAAGCAAAACCACAATCTTTCCCTAACCCCAACCAAAGCGCTTTTGTTGCCTTAAACTAACCACTCGCGGGTCTCCGGAATGTGAAACTCAGTCTCTGGTGTCAAAGTCCTGCTTTGTACACCCACTGACCTCCTCCTTATAACTAGTGTGTGGTATTTAAATGTAACGCTTCCTATGCTGGAAAAAACATTGCCAGGGAACATAATCGAAGTAGCAATTACATTTTCCTACAGTGTGATTGGGAAAACAAATGAATAGTATGTCAACATCATTTCTAGTGGACAGGGTTGTGCTATCACATGATAGTTTTATCTATTAAAAACACAAAGATACTTTTCATTGCAGTCTTCTCTGAGCAATGTACCACCAAAGAGTGTGAATAACCCTTTACATCAACGTGAGCCTATTTGTATTTAAGTCCCTGCACTCTGGATTTAATCATGCTTAATGTTAAATAGATGGAATGTTCTCATGGACTACTGCTACACCACGCCTTCTGGAAACCCTAATGATGACCTCCGCTACGATCTTTTTTTTAGGTGAGTCAGATTTGAAAACAGATCTATGATTCTGTTCAGTTCTGTTATTTCTCTCACTCTCCTTTCTAATGATGCTCTCCAATTTTCCCTCCCTGAGCCAGCTGTGAAAAAGATCCCCAGACTGCCGTCTTTGAAAATGGCAAGAGCCAAATGGGCCGCTTCGCCTTTGAAGTATTCCGCTTTGTAAAGCACAAGAACCAGAAGATGTCCACCGTCTTCCTGCACTGCGTCACCAAGCTGTGTCGAGCAGATGACTGTCCTATGCTCATGCCTGTGAGGCCAACAGCACTTAAACACTAACAGGGCAAAACTAACACACGTTATATTTCTTCAGTACCTCTCTTCTTCATTTCAAAAGTGAAGCATGTGACTCTAAATTTCACCTGGATTCACATGTTCAGCTTTCAAATATCATTTCAGTAATACATATATCATGCAAAATCAGTTACCAAGTCAGAATGCCAGACTGCTCGAAGGTTTCTAGTCATCGCAAAATATTAATTTTAATATAATTCTTCACAGCATAAATTGACATTACTGTATAAAAAAACTTACCCGATTATTGATTATGTGTCAATAAGAGGACAAATTACTCAGGTATTGATTACACTATACATAGCTACAGGGTCTATATTGTCTTGAGGTATTTATTAACAGGATGTTCAGGACTGTTTTTACAATCATTATGCACTTCCTTGCTAACATTTCCTCGGCTCATGAAGCAAAAAATGTCTCCCTTCAGAGTAAAACTTGTGATCTTTTCTGACAATTAAAAAAAATATCTATTGGATTTGTCAGATGTTATAATGAAAAAGGCAATTTATATTCCTCCAGCTTAAGTGCCTGTCTAATTTCTTGCTCACGTCTCCAAACAGTGCTCTATTGGGGCCTAACTGACATGCTTGTAATCTATAACAGCGGTCAGAACAGTTGCATGATATAACCGGTAATCAGGCTATGCTCCTCTGTCTTCAGCCATTATACTGTTCTCTTATCCCTCTTTCATTTTTTATTGCAAATCATTAAATATGAATAATTTATGGAGGAGAACAAATTGAGAATAACACATGTAGTGTTGTATTGTAGAATAATAATTCAAATCACCATGAGATGTCCACACTTTTTGCTTTTTTAAAATAAAAAACTAATTGTATTCATATATTACATTTGGTATAAATATAATATAACCCAGAAAAAGGCAAAAATACAATGTAAAAAGGCAGCATGAATGGGCCATTAAGTATACAGGATGTGTCTACTGAATATCATGAGAAAGTGGGACACATCTGGAGTATTTCATTCTGCCACCGTATCTCTCTTTGCCATTTCTCCATAGATCTGTGGCAGCAGGAGAAAGAGAGATGTCTCAGAGGGAAAGGAATCAAACCAAGCATCTGGAAATGCCGTCCTGACTGCCGGGCCTATCATCACTCGGAGTGGTACAGTTTAATAACACTCCTCCTCCTCTGCTGTTCCTTCTCCTCAGAGTCTGTTTCCCACCAAGCAAGCCTCTCTTCCTGACACTATCCAAACAACACTGTTACTGTCTGAAGTGCCTTTTCTTCCAACCCGAAACATAATACTTAGAGTATAATGCCATAAGCTCTTTCAGTTTCTTTAAACAGTGTAATTCTTCTTCTCTGCTGTGATTTCTAACAATTCCGCTTGCAATTTAAACCTGCAAAGACTTTCAGTTAACCGCAGTATCACACCATACTAAAATGTAAAACCTGAGATTTCAGATGACGATGTTGACTCATGGTGAGAACTTATCTGGGCGACCTAGATAGTCAGAGAGCGCCTGAAGGCATCCTATTGACTCACGTACTGTTTCAAAATATTAGTCACCACGCCATCATACAGTAAAGTATACTGTACTGAATACAATGTCCTGCTGTTACCCTTAAATGCCCTTTGCTGTCTTTCACAGATGAAACGCCAACCAACAACTCTCAACTAGGTAAGCCTTCCCATTCTGTCCATTGTGTGGAATGACACTTTTAAATGAAAGGGTGCCATTTAAAACAGTAAACACCTTCAACTTTAAGGAAATGTTCTCATATACTCTTCTACATTATTATGTATAATTATCCTGTGATGTTCATTGTATGGCAGGAGTCACATTAAGTCCCCTCTCCCCCTCAGTCTGCCTCTTCTAATTGCACTTCACTCAGTTATTTTGCTACACAACAAGGACTAACTATTGCTAATTACCCCTGAAACTATTGCATTCACATAGGTGGAAAGAGCAAGAGCAATTGATTGCAATTAAGAGTAAAAATAAAAAACATGTTTTTCCAGTTGTTCCCGTGCTCCCAACCCAGCATGTTGTGTGGCTGTTGTTACATTCTGCTCTAATTGACTCTAATGTCAGTGGTGAAATTGGTATCTCTGCTGTTATGATGACTCCCTCGATTACTCCCTTCTTCTGATTGTTGAATGTTGATGCTGTTTGATTCCTGCTGTTTTGGATAGCTGAATCATTTTCTGCTTTCAAACACCACCGTTGCTGAGCTGGAAATATCTCAGCGTGACAATAAAAGTTGTGTAATTTTTCTCAGGAACAAGAAAAACAAACTGTTAAATAGAACAGTCTGAAAAATGCTTAGAGCATCACCAGTAGCTGTTTGTCTATGGGGGATTTTGCAGTGAAGGTGAATTTAAGGGCAAGAATTGAAAAAGTTGTTGATTATTTCTTTGTGTTTGTGCTGCTTTAGCCAACCTGAAAGCTCCAGTGTTTCAGATGAACACAGTGACAAGTGCGCTCATCTCAGGCGTGATCATCCTGGGCGTCATGAGTGTTTGCTTCTTCATCTTCTCCCTCACCCTCCTCAAAGGCAAGAGTGCTCCTGTCAGCACGCTGTCTGGAGTCCGCAACCCAGCCTTCAATTGAGTGCCTGAGCCCAGCTCCCTGTAGACACTCCTCCACAACTGACAACGCTTGCTGAGCGAGGGGCGAACAACAGATGTGACATGACATTTGTGCATGTAGTCATTTTACAGAAGAATAAAAGCTAAATGTTGATTTAGATAACTGTTATGTACAATGTGCATTAGTGTAGAAGTACAGCATGTTCTGAACTCACTTTGTGTTTCATCCTCATGGCAGGCCAGGCAACAACCTGCATGTGATCATTTGTCCCGCAACTTTAACCCATATAGCAGGGACACTCATAACTTAATACAATACCTCAGCTATACAGCTTTCAATTGCAGGGTATAGGATCAGTGACAAGGCTTACAGTACCTTATAATAGTGTATAATCTACTGGTTGAACTCACACTTCTTGTTTAGAGACTGAAATATAAGAACTGTTCATTGAAAATATAACTTGAGTAAATGAGGGAAGCTACTGTAAAAAAAAAAAAGAAAAAATGAAAACCTTTGATTTGGTGATTAAGTGAGCTAACAGAGAGCCTCAGGCTTAGATGGTAAGCTTAAAGTTCCCTTGACATAAAATCTAACTCTATTGATAATACTGATATTATGATTGGAATAAATCTTTAATTTATTAATGTTGCTATATATTAGAGGGGTAGTCTTATGATTAATCACTTGATAGGCTTGTTTCACCTAAATAGGTAGTTCACTCACTCACTTTAAATATTATATGCAACAGGGCGGCAATAAACTTGTTTGTTACGTTTCATTTGTATATGTAACTGTGTATAACTTTCCCAAAATGTATTCCCAAATGCCATTGATGACCTATTTGTAAAATGTACAAATTGTGTACAATTGTGCATATTGCAAATATTGCACTTTGACTTGTGATTAAAACTTGCCCAGTGTCATATTTGTAAAAATACATGCATTTCCTCCAAAAACTTCAAGTGGAGAATTTCAGTCGAATGTTCCTCCTTCAAACTTTGTACCAGAATGGGTTTTTAGTTTTGGGTGGCTGGGTGGGAGGATCCTTTGTGGAGACATGTTAGGTATTTCCCTCTCACAGTTAGTACAAATAGTGTTATCTTTAGTGTTTATCTTTGATTATTTTCCCTTTTTAGGAGGAGATAACTGTGAATTAAGACAGATTATTTTATCTCCATGCACAGGAGGTGGCAGTGCTTTCCTCAGCCCTGAGCACTTCTGCCTGTCAGGTTACATACATTCTGCAACATTTGGATTAGTTTTTACGTAGGCCTAGGCCTTCTATCAGCCTTTTATGGGGAAGCCGCCAGAGAGAGAAAGAGGAGGAGGTGGGAGACAGAAGCACAAGAGAGTTGGCGTGCTGCAGATAATAGTGTGACTTTTTGTTGAGAACAGTGATGGATGATGACTGATAACCTTCATCCCTATTAGTTTCTGTCTATGTCTGTTTGTTAACCTAAAATCTCTTGTAAAATGTAAAAGTAAAGTTTGAAAATACTTCTGTTAAAGCATTAATCTCACCTTTGTGTCACTTATACAAAGCAACTTTTTGACTGCAGCATCTTCTGCCCCTCATTCTGGCTCACTTACTTACTACCCACTGAGGTTGGAGGGCAGAATAACACCCACTGGTACTTGACTGTTGGTGAGCTCCATAGTTGTAATGGGTGTCTCACCAAGGTTCAGGTAAGGCCTGCAACCTTTCTTGGTCCCCAGTGGAAATTAAGTTCTTGGGTGGCATGCAAATGACACAGATTACCAAACCCAGAGATACATAGGATGTGGTAAACCAACAAGCCCTCATATGCCAAGTGTTAAGATGATTATTCTCCCTTGAATCATTTTTTATCGGTATGCTACTTCTTCCACATCCAGGTGGTCCAGGTTTACAATTGCAGAGTAGAATTTAAAAATTTGATATCATATATTACAGTTTGATTTAAAAAAAAAAAAAAAAAGAGTGAAGGACCCAGTGTTCCTAATTTTGAGCTGTACTTATCTTTTACAGTCAGAGCTTATAAAATTGGTTTCAGGAAATGATTCATTAACTATCAGTGTAACTGTATTGTTCAATAGCACATATACTGCTAGTACTCTCAAAAGTTGCTGAGAAAGTTGTCATTAAACAACTGACAAAATTTCTTAATACAAGCCATTTTGGTCTACACTGTATGCAATTTGGCTTCAGAGCAAATCATTCCACCGAAACTGCTACCTTGCACTTAATAGAGCAAATTAAATCAAGACTTGATAAAGGAGGAGTAGTTGGTGCTGTATTTTTATATAAAGCATTAGACACAGTCAATCATAATGTTTTAATATTGAAACTCTCTAAATTTAACTTCTCATCTAGAGCACTGGCATGGATGTCTTCATATTTATCTCATAGGATACAATGTGTTAAAGTTTGTGATGCACTGTCCAGTAACATGAAGTGAACAACGGATGTTCCACAAGGGTCAGTGTTAGGTCCCCTATTATTTAGCCTATATATTAATGATCTCCCTCAACAGTGTCATGATGTAGAACTACAAATGTATGCAGATGACACCGTTGTGTACACACGTGCAAAAACAGCTGAGTTATTTGCTGCTAAGCTAACAATTGCATTGGAAAGGATCACATTGGCTGGATCATTCATGTCTGAGTCTAAATGTAAACAAGACAAAGGGTATGTTTTTCTCTAAAACCATGGTACAATCTCCTAATGCTGATATTCTCATCAAAGGTGAAAGGACTGACATAGTCACTGATTTTGAATATCTTGGTGTGACACTGGATCTAAATTTAAACCTTAAGAAACGTGTTTAAGAAACGGTTAAAACCATAAAGTACAACTTAGCAAATTTTATATTATAAACTGTCTCTCTTTGGACACAGCCAAGACATTTATGCATGCTATGATTCTTTCCCATATGCCTTATCGCATCACATGTTGGGGGCAGGATGAAGAAAAAACTCTAAAAACTCTGGACAAAAAGCCAATGCATTTCCATCACCATAGGGTATGGAGAAATACAATTTACTGAGCTTTGAGAATTTTAGATTATTCTCAAATTTGTGCGTAGTTTATAAAATTTAAAATGGTTTGGCCCCTCCTCCACTATGTGACTTTGTGCACTCTCGCTCAGTAAGTTCTATTAGATCCTCCAGAATATTCTCTATACATGATTGTACCATACCATTTCGTCGCACTGCATTTGGACAGTCAGCTTTCTCTGTGAAAGCCACAACTCAGTGGAATGTCCCAACTGATGATATGAAGAGCTGCAGTTCCATCAATACATTCAAAACCAAATTGAAAAATCTGCTAAAAACTACTCAGCTCTGTAACCACTGAATCTTAACTTAATCTCATGGTCTTCTCTTGATTTTAATTTGACATGCTTACATTATTAATTTCTAGTTGACATTGAGGGTGTATGAGATGTGCTATTGTGTGTAGCTTTGTATTTTGTATAATGTGTCCTGTGTGTTTTTTGCTTTGTACTGTTTGTTATTGTGCTGTTAAATGTTTTCATTGTAAGGGACTGCAGATGAAAATTAGCTTAAAGCTAACTCTGGTGCAGTGCATCAAATGTTAACATTTATGTTTAAAACTGTACACTGTCCCAATAAATACAATACAACAGTGCACATAGATTTGGGCAAATAAGTACATACTGTGGGCACCCTGATAGCCTAAGATGACCATAAACTACATCGTAGTTCCTCATCTCTCTCTCTTATTTCCAGTAATATCTTTGCTGATACTTCCAAATAATTATAAAAGAAATTGTAAAAGTTACAAGAAATAAAAATAATTGCATAGTGTTGAACACTCTGTAATTGGAGGGTAAATTGGCATCATAATACATCAATATTTCATAATTTATTTCATTACGTATTGTAAATAAAGCCATCCATTTCTCTCAGTGGCAAACCTGAGGAATACACCTTTCAGATATTTTAAAGCTCAATGATCTTATGATCTTCCAAGGATTGAAATGTACATATAATTTACTGGCTTCATCCTATTATTTTTATTTTGAATTATCTTTTCACACCACACCTTGGAATCACTTGATTGAAGGTAAATCTGTAAATCCAGTAAATGTCATATCTATAAAAATGCAATGGAAATTGTATGTTTATAGTGTCTGCATTCTTTAACTTTATACAGTTTCGTTTCCAAGTCAAATGCTCCCTTTCTACCACAAGTGGCAGATACACTGACAATATGTAAAATGTATCTGAAATATAGACTATGACTGTTTATGTACAGGTAGCTGTCTAGTCTCTTTGAAACTAAAACTGTGAGAAGTGTTAGTCAGACTGTATGGGTGACTGTGTGTTTTCTGTCTTTCTTTTCCCTTTTCATGTATTTCTATCAGTCAGTCAGTTATATTAATACTGTACAGTATATGTTTATGCCATTCTGAGTGAAGGTTGTGAATGCTTTGGTCACATAAAACATGAACTAGTGACTCATTTCTCATGCCAAAAAACCTCTGTGACATAAGCAATGGTAGACTCAAGCCAAAGCATTAATAAAGCATCAGTTTCAGGTAGATGCCAGGCTCAAAGACTCAGTGGCTGTTAGATGTCAGTCACATAAGGGAGAGGTTTATTGTACAGTCTGAAAACATACAGGATAAATCTTTCATGAGATTCTTGTCTGACTTTTGAGTTGTGTAAGCACTGACTCTGTACCAGTTGTGACTGAGAGAAGTGGAGTAAGGTTATTCACTTTAAACACCTACACATACTTGATGGAATTATCTGATTTTAAAAAGCTAGAGCATCCATTTCTGTTGGCTAAAGAAACACTTGCTTTTCTTTGCTTTGTAAAGTTACAACAAACAGATGTGATAAAATCCCCCCACATTAGAACTGAATAATGTGGTGGTCTTTCTTATTGAATAACAAGGTGTTCATCTGTTTCAAATTGCAAATATTTGTCTTCATGTTCAAAACAAACTGCTGAGAGAAGACAGAAACACACAAATAGGCTCAACTACATATTTTATGTTGAACATTGTATGTGTCAATTATGCCCAGAGGGGAGAATGGTTTTAGCTTCTGTTTTGAACATCCTTCCTTTATTGTGTATAAGGTAGTCCATCTGGAAAGGTTCGAGCTTGCTGGCAATGTTACGAACCATTTAGAGAGCTTTAAGGCATGAAATTTTATGCAGTGCTCAGTGGTAGAAAAAATTAGTTTCAAAATGGCTGAAAAACTGTCAGTTATGATAACAGCAAACAGCACAATAAAGTTGACCACAACATTAATTTTATTCTTTTTTTTGGGGGGGGGGGGGGGGTTCCTGGTGAATCTGCATGTGCACTTGTAGCAGCTGTAAGATTTCACCAGACACACCAGAATTCAAGGTCTGCACCTTTCATTCTCTACAACAGAGTAGCATGGGGCACAGTCAGAAATACACAAATTGGTAAGCTCTCTTCCAGTCCCCAGAAACAGCTTTACATGAGAGCTTCCTTGAGGTCATCCCTCATTCCCTCCCTTCTCCTGACATAGCTGTCATTGTCTGTGATGTCATTGTGTCTCCACTTTGTAGAACATAACATCCAAGGGCAGCCATACGTGAGATACAGGTGAGGACACCCAGGTGGCTCATGAGCTGTACAGTTGTAGACAGAGGTCAGTGTCTGCAGCATCTACAGCCATTTGTACGTATCCCTGGGTGCTGGGTGATCATACTTCTGAAGGTTCTGTTCATAAGGTGTTGTTCGTGGTTTCTTCAGGCAAGCTCACCGCAACAGCTCTTCAGTCAAGTGGATCTCAAACTTTGCATCCTGGTCTGAACAGACCCTTTGTGGGAATCTATAGATGCAACTGACATGCAACTGGTCAGAGCATTGGCCTCCCAATGCAGGTACCACAAACTACAATACAAAGGGAGGGCATATTATCCCACATTATTTTTGGTAATATACAAAACAAATATGTGCACTTACAAAGTTTAGAAACTGGGAACAGGGACATCTTTCAGCTGTTTTTGTCAACAGTTTAAAATGTATGAATAGATTTTCATGAAATTTAGTGTTGATAAGTGTTGGGAGATGTAAGACAGAATTAGCTTTGGTTGGTAATTAGAATATTATGTCTAATGAAGGGAAAAAATAGGGAGAATAAGAAAAGGGAAACCAGTTTTTCTGAGTGTTACAGTAAGCTATTGAGTGTTGATGGAGGTTTGCACTCTAGGAGTGCCTCCTAGTTTACTCTCATAATTTGAAAGTTCTTATGTGCTCTGAAAATAACTTCCCACTCAGAACATTGTCTAACTCAACTGGAAAAGAACAGTTCAAAGCAGAGAGCCATGTCTGATGTTTAATTCAAACTGTCTTTTAACTCTGAGCCACAGGAAAACATCTGGGAAAGTAATCTTCAAAATTAGAGGCTTTCTTAAGGTAGTGGGCAGAGCAGCTCATGTAGTGTGCCTCAAAAGAGCCGATGCAGTGTCCTGCAGGATGTAGTCAAAGATCTTTGCCTGGTGTCTGATTTGTCTGATTGCTCTCTCAGTGTCACCTGGAATCAGATGGCCTCCTTCAAAGGAATAGTTTGATCTTTCTGTGAGATATGCTTATGTGCTTTCTTGCCAAAAGTTAGATGGAAACATATGTACCACTCTCATGTCTGTGTGTTGACTATGGAACTATGGAGTCTAGAAGTGATTAGCCTAGTTTAGCATAAAGCAAGGCTGGACTGGGACAAAAATTCAGGCCGGAATTCTTATACTTACTCAGACTACCTCATACATCAAGGGTACTCAATAGGCAGACTCTGGTCCGGATCTGGATCCAAACAGAAATAAATCCGGACTGAGACATAAATCTACATAATTAATATTTATCTCCCACATATATTACAAAATGAAACTGACTGAAATCATCATATTAAGCTACAAGCAGAATAATAGTTGAGTCAGCAACACAGCAAGAGCAGGCAATGGAGGGGCAACACAAGAAGCTCTTCTATGAATCTGAAAATGAAAATAATGTAAGAGTGAAGACAAAAGGTGCCACTATTTCCATTGAATGGGAAAAATATGCTTTTCTTAACATAGTTTGTATCTATGCAATCTAGCTAACGTTAAAGAGAAACTTAACACCCAAAATTCTGTTAGAATTCACTAAATAGAACAACAACTGTAGGAAGCATGGCCTCATGGCTACATAGTGTATGATGCAGGAGGTCAGGGTCAGTGACTTACCAACAGTGTGATAGAGACTTACTGCTTAGTGTAGCATGAACAGTGATGTAGAGCTGGTAGTCAGAGCTAACCAGCCATGAGCAGCTGCAGTCAGACTCTCTGTGTCCACACTGGAAACACAGAGTCTGCTGGAGCTTTGGCAGTCACTAGAAGCACATTCATGGCCCTTTGTAAAAGTTTCTGTGTTGTATCTTTGTTGTAGCTGAGCTAGCGGCTCAACTAGGAGAGGCTCTCCGGTGTAGGTGTGTCTGTGGGGGAGTGCCAGTACATAGCTATGGCCCTGCTGTTCAGACTTTATATAAATATTAACGTTTATTGTCATCAATATCTTGTAAAGCTCTGAATATAGCACAGGTTGTGTGACCACACCTGGCTAGCTTATTAGCTCATTTGAAACACCTTTTTGCCTGTGACAAAAAGTTACTAACATTTTTTTACTGTCACTTTTTGCTCATAAAATAAATTTGTTTCTTTTGTATAAATACAGCAGAGATCTGTAACTATGTGCCATATAGAGTTGAGAGAATGCAGGTTTGTATTCCAGACACATTCTACCAACACTACACTGGTTAAGTTAATTCTATGTAGTTGATGGTTGAGTAATTTGTAAAGTCCTTGGGTGTAGTATTTAAAAGATGGCAGACAATGTAACAATTATTCAGTTGTAACATTATTTGTAGATTTTTAAAATTCATAAGGGGAAGTGATAAAGAAAAAAATACTGCCATATTATTATTATTTTACACAATGTACAGTGACAGCAGTCCTCTTGGGGCCACAGTAGAGCGGGACACTGAGTATTGTTTTGGTTAATCTGCTGGAAAGGTCACTAACATAAGGTTATCAGTCAGAGAGCTACACCCACTCATTATCTTCAGCAAGAGAAATTGAGGGTCAAATCACACAGTGCGTCTTCTCACGTTTTCTTTTATGTAAACAGAAGTATTCACGTGTCTGATATTTACTGAGATTAAGAAGGTGACACTTCAGCACATGCTGAGCAAATGACAGGAAACATTTGAAATAAAAATAGTGATACAGAATGAAAAATTAAAGTAGACTTTTCTGAGATACCTTTTGCAATATAATATCCAATACAACATTCAGACTGCTTGAGCTGCGCTATTATATATATGTTGCCTTTGAAAATAATAAATTCTATTGACTGAAAGATATATGTATGTATGTTCATTTAACTTCTAATGGAAATAAAACAAAAACACACTACAAACTATTGTTTTATTCGATTTTTTCTATCTGGTATCACTTGTCATATTTGTAATTTTAAAAAAAAGCATGTAGATTCACTGTCACACAGTCCTGTTTCAATCCATTCGGTTGTTATACTTGATCATCAACTTGTTTTGCATTAAATCTTACATTACAGACACTTTTTGGTGAATTCTGTGGATAGAAAATGTCTCACATAAACAATCTGAACCCACACTTGGTGTGTAAACATTCTTATTACATAGGATGTCTACAGTATGTTTTTCATATCAATGCACCCTGGAGTTGGATGTTATGAATGCAGTTGGAATGTTTACGTGAAGTAGCAGTAGTAGTTTTGCTGATGATAATATTTAGGCTGTTGTCCCATGTAAAATCATAAAGGCTTTTCTCAAGTAAGGTTTACACAGCTTCTGGAGCTGCACAGGATGAACTGAAAAGCTAAAGGGAAAGAATATCTGCATAGCAATAGAAGGAGCTTATGCAATGAGACAAAGCTCCTCACTTGTTATGCCACCACCAGCTCGCTCTCCAGAATCACTCAGAATGAGAATTCTCTCCCAGGTTGGGTGATGATGATTTCTCTGAAACTCATAGCATTCCTGATAAGAAGAACCTTGGATTACTATAATTCTACACCTGCTGTTATCAGTGGGGATTTTGCCCACTATCATTTAAATCCTGAAGCCATAAATGCTGCAGCACTTAATAGTGTCCACTCATTATATTAAGGTTTTCACTCCTCTATGTGTGATGTTCTCTTTTTAGCACAAATCAGCCATGCAGTCTCATTAATTGATTAACTTCATTTAATTTGAAGATTTTCTTTTTTTTTTTATCACAAATGTGTTTATTGTATATGCAATGAATTAACATAAGTATACAGACATTTTATTTGCTACTGCTGAACAGATGACTGTGGTAAAAGGAACAATTTCTTTCAAACACATTTTATGTGAGTGTCACACAAAGATGAGAAGGTTGACATAGATTTTGTG
This sequence comes from Thunnus albacares, assembly GCF_914725855.1. Classification (NCBI taxonomy): domain Eukaryota; kingdom Metazoa; phylum Chordata; class Actinopteri; order Scombriformes; family Scombridae; genus Thunnus; species Thunnus albacares. The sequence goes on along the minus strand of NC_058118.1, from coordinate 1,529,355 downwards.
TGATTTTTGTGGTTGACATGCAACAAAGGTTCCACATTAAAATCAGACCTGGTTAGTAGTATGATATGTGTCTCAGACCAAAAGGCTGCAAGTACCACTATGTCTTAATGTAACTCAAAACATACAGTAAATTTTTGTCCATGTATTATTTTATGAACATACAGCCCCTGCTGTCTTTCCCCCATTACTACATATATGTCCTGATGGTTACCAACTCTCTGCTGTTAGTGTTAAACTACAGGGGAAATTGTACATCCTGTCATAATTCCCATAATTTACTGCCACACTGCAGTAAAATCTGTTGTTGTAAAAACACATCTGATCACGGAAATATGCTCTAACAAGATTCTTGATGCTCTGGCTACAGATTATGCAGAGCTGAATACATCAGCAAGTTCCAAAATTACAGCATGATTGTCTCTCGTCTCTGGTTTAGCTGACTGAAGCTGGTGCCAAATTTGTGTGCTTTGTAAGCAGCCAGGCAACCCTGGTATTCCAGCTTTTTCCACCCTTGTGTCAATGAGCCTATTTGCTAAGTAAGGTAACAGCTGATGCACCGCCACACTAAAGAATGCTGTATTTTCTTTTCTATGTTAAGAAAGCAAAACTGGAGGGTGAAATTGATTTACATAGGTGGAGTTTTTCCATTTGAGACTCTGGATATAGGGATAAATGCTAAATTTATTTGTTTCCACAGATACATGCACTACCTCTCTCCTTGTTGAAAGACCCTGCTTACCTGTGTGTGTGATTGGTTGGGAAAGTAAACAATGGAGCACATCATCCACCCTGATAACACAACTGAGATCCAGGCTACACATATGCTAGACCTCTCAGGTGTGCTGGTGTCACTAGTCATGCAGTCAATTCTTTTGAAGGTGTAGTCTCACAAGTCATTTGTTAATGTAAATTGCATTTCATAGCAATATTTAACAAGACAATGTCAGCAGAAAGGCTTTAAACTTATAGCTAATGTTAGCTGGTTAGCTAGCAGCACTGATGATTATTTAACATTACGTAAAGATATCTCACAAACATGTGGCTACAGTTTTTACTGACACTATTTAGCTCTTTGTTAAAAAATTTTTTTCCACCAAATAGTGATTTTCCCTCTAAACTTCTCACATGGCTTCATGTTGTCTCATGGTTTCATTCAATGTTCAAATGATCCAATATTTCACCAAAAATTAAAGATTAGACAAAAAGTCATATATAATAATATACCAGTCAGAGGGACCAAACCACTACTTTTACTGCAATACTTTAACTACATCAAGCTCATAATACTTATTTTACTTAAGTAGGATTTTTCATGCAGGACTTGTAATGGAGTATTTTTGCATTTTTGCATGCTATATTGGTACTTTTACTTAAATAAAGGATCTGAATATTTCTTCCACTACTGTAGACCTCCAAAAAGATTCTTCTGACTGACATTAACAGATTACCCCAGGTGCAATACCTGCAGCCTCCTGTGGGGCATTAAAACTATCCCACAGGATCATCTTTGGGTCATGATAAAGGATATTGCTGTTATTGTGAATACATAGATGCTCACCTAAAAAGGGCATCAAAGTGTTGAGTATGATCCCCAGGGATTTAACACTTACTTCATGAAGGCTCATGTTAGCATTCTAAGGGAATCTGTATTTTAAAGAAAAGGAGTCAGGACATTGTGTCTGGTGCCTCATAAAGACTCTCGCTGTGTTGGATTGGATTTCACTAATAACCCTTAAGGTATAGTCCATGGAACTCCCTGTACAAAAGAATTGTTCCCATACAGTGAAGTTCAGGTGGACACACCAAACTACATTGACCTTGTTTCTGTCCAATCCTAAGAAAGAGTCATAGCTATATAAGCATCTCCCACAACTTTATATATTGTTCAAAGCAGAGAGAGGGAGGACAGGAGTGGGACAGTTAAGGTGGGTGTCATGTAAGGTAACAACAATCTTCAATCAAAAACATCTACAGAAACTTTAGTATATTTTGGTGCATACTTATTTCCTTCTATTACAGATATGTCCGCAACAAGGGAAGCAAAAATGAACCTTCTTAGCTTTCTCTTCTTGGCATCCATGGTGGCCAAAAGCAGTCAGTTAACATGCCAAAATGACCTTCGACGTCCAGGTATAGTATGCCTGCTTCTGTTTTTTCTGATTTGTTTTATGTCATCTATACTGTACACAGGTTCTGAAAAGGCATTTATGTTCTCTTCCATAGTTTATATGGAACTTATAGCTTCATTTTAACCCCTGACCTCTGCACAGGTGTAAAAAAGTAGTAACATCGAAAGAGTACATTTAAAATTGGAATTTGGCGTCTAGGAGTTTTTAGCTTTCAGACTTTAAATTACTTTGTGAATAAATAAAATTTCAAGTCACAACTGCAGAAAAAGCTTATTGGCGGACCTTCCCCTCTCTTATAGAATACTCTGACATCTCAGTTGAATGTGGCACATCCTCAATTAGCCTGGCTATACTATACTGCCCTGTCATCTACACTGGCTACAACGAGTCTCTGCTCATCATCAACCAAATGTTTAACAATCCGGAGTGTAAAGGAACTTTGGATGACTCTGTCACCCCACCAGTTGTCCGGTTCACCTTCCCCATCAACATGACCAACGCTTGTGGCAGCACCTTCGTGGTTAGTAGAGTTTGGACAAGAAGTAAAATGGGGGAGAATCCATATATTTTCTCAAAGCATACTCTTTTTTTGTTCTCTGTGCTTGAACTTACTGTACATGTTGCCTCCAGACCACCAGTGCAGCTGGCACAGGGATCTTTGCTGACTTCTCCAACATCCAGACGGTTAATGTCAGTGGTCTGGTGTCCTCCCATGATCTGACCACGGGGGTAGTGACCTATAACGCGGAGCTAAAATATTATTACTCCTGTGCTTACCCTCTGGAGTATTTCATCAACAACACCCAGGTGGAAGTGTAAGATCTCTGCTTGTATCTCTCCAATTACTTTGTTGAGATGGACATGTTGTTATATGGGGACATTTACTTTTTCTTTGACTATTCTGAGGGAAAGTATTCTACGACAGACATTGCTCTTTTTAATGGGACAGTTTGGTTTTTGAGGAATTTTACTATTTTTCTTACTTAAACAGAGCCAGGCAAAGGCATGCTTTTTTCTGATGCTTTTTCTCTTTCAGTGCTGTTTAAAAGTATGTTTAATTGAGATATTAACCTTTTGGCTCATCTCTCTTACAATCAAGTCATTTATATCACTATTAGTAAAGAAATTGGATTATAACAACATTCTGATACTCGTTTCATTTAGGTGTAAACACCACAGTACACAAAGTTATTAACAGTATTAAGCATGCAAATAATAAAAACCACTGAAGAAAGTGTATTTTTCTGCTTTTAAGAGGAGTGACTAAACTAACAATTCAACATAAAAGATTAACTAGCCATAAACTACATGGGTGTGTTTAGACTTTCAGGCTGTAAATGTATATAGCTTATTTTCTTCTATTGGTGGGGATAATCTCCTGGTGTACAATAACAGGCAACATGCAGTCAGACATGTTCCATCCAGATAACTCCTCCCTGTTTCGCTGTTTCTTTAGGTCAGCATCCTCCATTGCAGTGAGGGACAACAATGGAAGCTTCATCAGTACGTTGAGCATGGAGCTCTTCAGTGTAAGTTGAGACACAGATGTTTTGTGGTGAGGTGCTGGCTGTCAAGTCAGTATGTCTAACAATGATTTGATTCATTAAAGATGTTTTATCTACAGTTATTTACTGTAATTGGTTATGTTTTCATTATTAAGAAGAGTTATATTTCTTGTTGTCCAGTGTGATTTGTTACAGGCATTAAATAAAGTCACATACATGCAATTATTTTATTGTGAAATCTAAAGCTAAAAGTGCAAAACCGAGACATGTATGTGACCTGGCCCATTGAAACTACTCAATTCAGATTAATTCAACTTACTTCTACTTTAGTCCAAATCAAATCAGTTCAGTGCAATTCTGGACTAAAACACAACATCACACACTATACAAACCAGAATCAGCTGATAAGGGCAAACAAGCTTCCCAAGTGAACTTTTTAAAATGTGAGTAATAACCAGCAGCTGTAATGTTCTGTTGACAGGATGTCAACTACACCACTCCTCTGGACATACCACAACTGGGGTTAGAGCTGAGGACCAACATTTATGTCCAGGTCCAAGCAGCCAACCTGACTGATCAGTAAGAGAACCCACCTGCTGACTCTGGTCTTGTTTGTATGACTAGAGATGTGACAAATTTCATGCAACACATTAGTGAAGCTTTGCTATTTCAGACAGCCCTACTCCAGAAACAAACATAGTAAAAGAATGATATTATGTTTATCAGAAGAAAAAATGTATTTTAGCACCACCTCTGATGCCCATTGTTCTTCCCCAAAAGGTACCATGTCCTCATGGACCGATGCTATGCTTCCATATCTCCTCATCCTACCAACTCCACTTTCTTCAACCTGTTTGTCTCGTAAGTCCTCAAATCTCATTCTGAAGAGACAGTCAAAGTCCATGTTAGGCAAACACTGTTTTTTTTTTATATATACATATGTCCAACAGGTGCTCTAAGGACCAGATGACCACCATGCATGAGAACGGGGACAGTCACCATGCCCGCTTCTCCTTCCCAGCCTTCAGGTTTGTTGAACAGCAGAACCAGACAGTGTCCACCTACTACCTGCACTGCATCACCAGACTCTGTGAGATCAGCACCTGCAGCGACTTTAAGGTTAGTGAAAGATCAATGGTGAAAGAAGATGTTCAGCACATTTTTTCCCTTAATGCTGGGAATATTCTTCAGTTAATTACACTCCTTCTCCCTTCATCTATAGCAATGTAACACCAGGAGGAGAAGGGATGTTCACTCCACTGGTGTCTCAGAGGCCACCACTCTATCCTTAGCAGTTCCCATCATCGCCAGGAATGATAACTGTAAGTACTGCTGTGTGGCAACACTGATCACAAGACATTATAGAGCAATCAGCAAATTAACAACATTTATAAAAACTGAATGTACAATACTTTGTTGCCTTAGGTATTGATGTGACATGGTACAGAGGGAAAACTGCTAAATGGCTTAACTGGAGATAGCTTACTCGGGTTTAATGACCATGTTATAATAAGCCATTATCATAACATCACATTATAATCACACCAGAGATGAAAAATGCATCATGAGTGTGATTTTACATAACGTAATAGTGGGAATATATAAATAAATATATGTATTGGTTTGAATGTATAACACTTAAGGTTCTATATAATGCTCATGATTTTTTTCACTGGAATATGTGATGTTCTGATTATCACGGGGTTATGGTGAGCATATCATGGTTTACAAAGACCATAAAAATGCTTGTTGGGAAACATTAACATCCCAACTGTTTTATATAAATGTAATATAAAGATACAGCTTTGGGGTTCAGTGTTAATCCACATTTCCTAATTATGGGTATACTGTCATCATTATTATGGGTATACTGTCTTCATTATTCAGAACTATAATATAGAATGTACAACAGGGAAATATATAGTGTAATATTATGTATTATCTGTACTGTATTTTGTAAATCAAGTTAATTATTTTCAAAATCCATATGACCCTGCATAGAGGTTTTGGCTTGTGTAATAATGAGTAATAATTATTTAATGAGTGGCATAGTGAGAAAAAATCATCACAAATACTAATTGTAATTAATTTTCTCCTTTCATCTGTTTCTATCAGCACTGACATCTAAGGAGGAAGGTATGGTATTGTTTAATTCCCTGTAATGCACTTCTTATTAGTTCACCAGATGATTAAACATTTAGATTCCAAGAGGAATATAAATGTTTCATTTATTCCATCTAAGTACTATCTCAATGACAGTGAAATTAATTAATAATTAATGTGACCATGAGTTGTCCGGTGGTTGCCTCAAGGCTTTATCTGCCTCATGGTGTGCAGATTATGATTTCTGCATGGGGATGCAATGATGCCTTCACTGAATGTTAGTATATTTGTACTCTGGTTGTCTTGTGAGCAGCTGCATCCAGCAGTGACTCGGACTCGGACTCCAGGATGGGTCTCGGGATAGCTGTAGGCATCCTCACGGTGGTCATCGCTGTGGTTCTAGCTGTGGCAGCTGTATTCTACAGGAGAAGCAGACATTTTTAAAGGAAGGAGACACCTGTACACGCAACTCCACACAAACTAAACTGTGGGATGAATTGGTGTATGGCAACTTTACCCACAAGACCTGTGGTGTAGTAGAACTAAGCTCAGCATAATGTTGCTCTTATAGTGTTTATTCTCATGTAGCATGTTTTTGTGGTCTTTTCTTATGGTTGTAGTTGTATAAGAAATGTACTAGAAATGTTCTGTATAGACTTATTTGAAATGCAAAGAGAGGAGAAGGAAAGCTTAAGTGTTATGCACTCATGCGCTTTGGCTTAGAAAAGCATAAAAAGGGAACCACTAGTTTGTAGTGAGGGTAGCAGAATTATTTTGGAGATATTTTATCAGCAGATGCTAATGTACTAATACAAATCTATGAAAAAAAGTGTAATTCATATAGAGTTTTATGATAGCCAAACTAAATGAGTGACTGTTTCAGGGTTGCACAAGTGCAATGCAAAGTTTGACACGAGAGAATGTGTTTTGAGTTTGAAGCCACTGTTCAATATATTGTTTTCATTATTTATTAGGTTTTTGCATTACACTAAACCATTTTCAAATGAATATCAGTAAGGTTATCTACATGGGCAATTCCCTATCACCTACACATAACTGGACTTCCACTTTTGAAATCAACCATCACATTCACTCTCACAACTTGCCATCTTGATCATGTTTGATAGTTTGGGTTTTTTTGGGGGTTTTTGAACAGTTGTTTAAGGTTTAATACGACAGCACTTGTGGGTGTACTCTACACAAAACAAAAAATAAAAAGTTTTCATAATGTCTTCTTCTCCGTCATCTTCTCAAAAAGTGTATTTTGGAGGTCTGCTACAGTGTTTGTGTGTAAATTTACACACAAGTGACTTTGCATGTTTGCAGATCCTGAGTTTTGAAAAAAATGATAAATTACATTATAAAGTCAACTTATTTTAGTGTTAAATTGTACTTCATTATACGCACACCACACAGCATCCAATGATCTTCACATGAACTGAGCCCCTAATAGTTAGATGTTAAACAGTTTCAGTGCATACATGGTATCCTTTGTTGATAATCTAATTTCACAGTGATCTACAAAGAAAGAGATATAAAGAGCTGCTAGATATTTGTCTTCAAATTGTATTTTGTCCATGACCCCATTACATCCAAACCAGTTAAGGCATACTTGTATAGAAGTTATAGAAATGTACGTATCTAGTTTAGCAGCAGACCTATGACCACAATGGAGGTTCACATATCACTGAAACCAGACCCTGTCACTTTCTATTCAACCTGTTCTTTAGCCTTTGTGAGTACTCATTAATACCAAAACATCACATACAATGAATAAACACCACCAGCTACTTTTTTTGGGGGGGGGGGCGGGGGGGAATTGAATACCACTCTGTCAGAAGTTGGAGTCACAAACAGCTGGTTAAACAAAGGGCTTTGGAAAGCCCTCCTGAACAGATATCACCACACCTCTCCTTCATGGAATCAGGATACTCAGCAGTACTGTGTGGAGTGGAATTTGTTCTGATGACTCGATTTGTTGTCCATAACGTTTATATCACAGTTTGGTTGTCATCATCATGGTCGGATTAACCTCTTATAGGGCTGCACAGCAGAAGTTTGTTGTTGGGCCCCTATTGACCCCAACTATACATGTTGTACTCTAGAACTATACATGTAGTACTCTAGAACTATACATGTTGTACTCTAGAACTATACATGTAGTACTCCAGAGCTATACATGTTGTACTCTAGAACTATACATGTAGTACTCTAGAACTATACATGTTGTACTCTAGAACTATACATGTAGTACTCTAGAGCTATACATTTAGTACTCTAGAACTATACATGTAGTACTCTAGAGCTGAGGGGATTACATGATTAATGGCTTGACAGAAAATTAATTGGCATCATGTCTCCCTGGAGGCACAGTCACCATCAATTTTGATGATTGCTTTTGTTAAAATGTTCATTTTTTAATGCAAAAATGCCAAAACATTCACCAGTTTCTCAAATGTGAATATTTGTCCAGTTCTTCATGATAGTAAACTCAACATCTTTGGGTTTTTGACTGTTGGTCAGACAAAACAAGTCATCTGAATATGTTAATTTGGGCTCCAGGGAATGGAAATTGGCATTGTCACTATTTTCTGACGTTTTATACACTGAACAATCAATGCATTATTAAAGAAGATAATTGGCAGAGCTATGGACAGTGAAAATATTAATTATGAATTGGTTGCAGCCTCACAGTACTCCTATGATGGAATAATACTACCTTACCCAAGGTTTTTTGTGCAGTTTGATAAAACAAAACTTTACAACAAATGTAAAGTAAAACAATTAATGTCTTAAAACTAGATTTTGACATGATTAATCAAATTACGTAGACCCAAATTATATGCAGTAAACCTGGGCTTTATGGGCCCCTGAGGAGTGTAGCCTCTGGGCAGTTGCCCATTTTGCCCCATTGATAATCTAGCCTTGGCCATAGCACACATGTGCATACAAAGAGCTGTAATGTATATGGGCAGTTGGTAACAGTAATGTGCTGCAGGAGAAATCACAGGTCAATGCAAATAATGCAGGTATCTTTTTTTAAAGGTTCTGCAAATGTTCTATGAGGTAAAAAAAAGTATGTTTGTTAGGACTTACAGATAGAAACAATGTTTTAATGAGAAATGTTGGCTATAAAAAGTGTGTTTATAATGAAAACTTGACAGGTTGACTTTATCTACATCTGTATCTTCTATCTAAACATGGGATTGTGTTGGAGCCATAATTGCAGATGAATATGAAATGTGTTTGGGTCCTTCAGGGTGACCATGAGAGGAGGGAAGATCATCTAACTTGGCCGTGGAGAGAAGAAACACAGCTGCAGTCTCTCCTGCACTCTGATCTACCAAACAGTAGGAGCCAGAGAGAAATGTTTAACAACATGCTCTGAATATGATCACTCTGCCTTTTAATATTTCATTTACCCCCATTTTAAAAATCATGAAATGCTCACTCTGAGGGATGACTGATATTACTTGTATGCTCGAGATGATTAGATGTAGATCACCAAACTATCAATTTAGATAGAACACTAATCCCAGATGATAAAGTTCAAATGTCCTCTAAATTGACATTTGGCAATTTGTGCTACATTTGCTCCACATTGCAAAGATAAAATTAATAGATCACATATTAGATCGTGTCCAGCGACTCAGCTGAAATAGAAAGTATTTTTATGTAAAATACATTCATCTTATCACAGACTGGATCGCCAAGTGAGCCTTGAGAATATCCCATCACCCTTAACCACTGAGACACTGCTCTACACATCCAAATGAAATTCAAATGTCACTAGTAACAAATCTTCTGGGCACAACCCCCCCCCCAAAAACCCATTAAGAACAAAATACAAAATTGCCCAAGACAGAGCTCTGTCTCCTGAACAGCAGTGACTGAGCTCTTTGCGTAGTGAAAACCTTCTTAACAAATGTTTTAACTTTTAACAAAAGTTACCTGGTGTAGCTTCAAAGCTGGTTTCTGCAATGTTATTTTGTGTGGGATGAAGTCATCATTGACAACACTGTCCATACAGGTTCGCTCTGAGAAATGAGAAATGTTGATCGAGTTAATGACAATTCCAATGAAGTCTATTTGAAACAGTCTGTGACTCATCAGAATCTCATCAGCCCAGTATCAAACGTTACCACATGTTATATTTCTCCATTTTTACAATGGCCTTCTCAAATTAACAGCTTCCACACGTCCTCACAAACAATTCATCTTTGCTGCAGTGTGTATGCATCATATTAAACATCTCTCATCACTGCAGAGGTCAACAACATGCAGAAAGTTACTAATTTTAGCTTGCAGGCAAAAGGAATAGTATCTATACATCCCAATATTAAACACACACTGAATTAGCAGTAAGTTAGCACCATATCTTAATCTCAAGATTTCTCCAAAGTGTTACAGTTAACCCATGTTTCCCTTACTCACAGTGCTCTGAGTCACTCTCTGAGTCACAGTCACTGAATTAATGTGTTGGACTTTAGCAGCTCTGTGGTGTTGTAGACGTTGCCTTTAAGTCCCTTTTATGATCTAGCTGACTTAGAATAATCACAGACTATTGTTTGACTGCAAAACTGCTTCACCAGAGTTAGAAACACATTGTCCCTGTCCAACAAGTGTGACCTTGATAACTGTAACAGTTTTGTTCTGTTTTGTGGTCCTAAAAGAGACGTCCAACTGACATGAGAGTAAGCAGGTAATGTAAAGTATAGGGGGGCCTTTCCTTACAAGTGAAAAATGCCATGAGCGCAGAAAGAGAAAGAGAAGAAAAGAACTGTGAGAAGCAATAAATCTGAATGTAAAACCATTGAAATACTAGATACTAGAACTGTGACTAAATCACAGTTAAATGAATTCTGACAGCAACCACTGTTCTGACAATCTTCAGTCACAGCAGTTGCTCTCCTTCAGCATCGTTTTAAGAATCACATACTGGGATTATGGAGGGATGTATTTTTGGCTTTTATGACCAGAAACTCAAAACAAAATCTCCAAAAGAGCACTCAGTGTTTTGCTACATAGTGAAGCCTGAAACAGCTTTGCTGGCTCACATTACAGTCTGGTTTCCCCTCTCCAGTCCATTCTACACATATTCATGTTTATGGTGCTAGTGATTTTAAGTAGTGATCAGATATTCTAATCCAGTATGTACATGTACATGTGAAACAGTGTGGATCATTGATTGGATTATAAAGTCAGGGAACATGTCTGAACTGATGACGTGCGTAACTGGAACAAAGGAGATATTGGGTCACAGTTACAGTCCCAAGTACTGTTGATACATGGTGAATTCCTATTTTAGTAAAGATTCCACATGAAATGACATAGTGTCCTCAAACAAAAAGTGAGGTTAATGATTTTTACCCTCTAATGTTGAAGTAAATGGATAACTTAGCAAGGACAAAGTTTCACACTATATCAGATAAATGTACGGAAGACAACTCTGCTGCAAGAAATTAATGTACCTTTAAAATAGACAACAGTCTTAAGTACCTAGTTACCTTCCTGCCAATTTGACTCTTACTGCACTGTGTTTTGAAGCTGGATAAGTAACTTCAGCCAAACTGAGTGCTTGTTCTTGCACTGTTTGCCATTGACTTTCATCCACATGACAAGCTTTGTTTGACTCTGCCTGAAAATAATAGGATGGAATTTCCATTCCAGTTCTGCTGAAAACTGCAGCATGGACTCAAAGGGAAACTCTGTCAGCAAGATGCTCAGTTACTGAGAGGGAGAGCGAGAGGGAGAGAAGTTGAGGTGTTGTATAAGAAAAGGATGACAAGAGAATCATTGAGACTTTCAATCTGCCAGCAAGCAGAAGTGGGCAGTGATGAGGTTTCAAAACAGAATGCACCTCTCCTTTTCTCTGCCCGTGTCTCACACACACACACACACACATTCATGTTATTATCAGGCAATCCTTGGGACAGTCAGATACTAAATCTTAAATCTTATTTGGATTGAAAAAAAGTATGTGTGTTTCATGTGAACACAAGTTTTCCTCCTATGGTAATTCCTGACATAAACCAGTAGGAGGCACTTTAATCATTCACGTATGCTTAGTCAGTTTGTATAATTCCTCACCTACTGATTAACTATGCATCTAAATCTGTATATTCATTACACTTTGATTTATTAATATACTCTCAATACTCCCTGTGTGTGTTGAATGTGAAATTCAGACTTTTAATTAAAGCAGTCTGCTGGGGGTTTACATTTAAAATGAAAATCATTGTTCACCAGCTTCATTGGTTTGTGCTTTAAAGTCTAAACTGTGTATAGGTCTCATAGAGGAGGGTCCAGGAGGGTCCAGAGCAAACAAAGAATAATAAGATTTCAATATATCTTAATTAACACAAGCCTAATCCAAATTATAGAGAAAAAAATACCACAATCCCAATTAAAGAGTGTAACAATGTTCCATCTGCATGCTTTACTGTCTGCAGTTATATCTACCTGGAGACAACTCAACACTACACCAGCAATAATTAAAATCCTCCTGTGAATGTGGATTTGTGGAGCTGAACAATGATATACAGCATGCTTTACATGTTGAAAACTGTTTTTGCATATTGGTTATTTTAAGTAGATTATTTTCAACATGTAAAATATGTCTATCATGTTTTATATTTCGTGTTTTTTTGAACAATCAGGTGTGAAGCCCCTACTGCATTGGATCATTAGTAAATGTGCTTTGTTTTTCTGACTTAGTGATGCTGTCAGGGGCATCTGCACTGTCTCCTATCCTCCTGCAGCCTCACACTCTCTCTGCATAGTCCCTGTGCACATTCATTTTTTTTTTATTTCATATCTTGTCTGTCCCCAGGTGACTTGGAAATTGATCAGGTTTGGCCATCATTACAAACATCTCATTTTGCTTTAATGTCTTTAGGGAGAGGCATAAGTGAGGGAAAGATGGAGATAGATAAGCAAATGAAGATACACCCACTGTGTACTGTGTCATTTTCCAGAGCCAGTCATCCCATACCTGTCCACTAGATATCCTCAGTGAGTTTCCCTCCTCTGTTGACCGGACTGCTCTTGTTATTGGATGCCTTTCTACACAGCTGCTCCTCAAATGCTCATTAGCTTCCAGCACGTACAGAGAGTAGGTTCCAATCTGCTGTTGTTCCCTGTTTTTGGTACCTGTCTGGATTACCTGCTGATTTTCTGAAACGTTTTCCTGATCCTGTGACCATGTAAGCTTGATCACAGTAAACTGCCTTTTATGCCACCTGCTGTGTCTCAAACTGTGTTCCAGTTCAGTGCCTGGTTTCTCCAAATTCTATGTTTTTAGACTCAAATAGGCCTTTTCCACAGGGGACATTTTGATATGTCACAGTAGGTGAAGCACAGGTGTAAATAATAAAATTAATGGTTTCTATGTAGTGCATTCAGTTTCAGGCTCCTGGTATTGTGCATGCTGGCTCACTGGCACACTGTCAGGGCTTACTGGAACACTTGAATAGAACAGAGCCATCATTAATGTTATTAGTAACACCTGAGCTTTTCGTACTGTGACGAGTCAAAATGTCTGCTGGGAAAATGGCCAAAAGGCTGTTAAATCCCAAACTCTTCTCTGATGTGCAGCTTTCTTTTGCCGGAATTTGGGGAACAAACTAAAATTTGCTCAAGATTGGTTGCACATTCAGTTGATTATATCAACTTTTAAAATTGCAAATTAACAAGATACCGAATTCACACAGTTTTGGTCTCTGAGTCTAGACTTTCTCGTTTAGGGCAGAGGCACAGTTTCAGCCTGGTCTACAGATGGTTGTTTGCTCTTCCTGACTATTTGAACTGTTGCAGTTTGCATGTGGAAGGCACATGGAATGTGGTGAGAGACTTTATGTAAGCTTGTGGCAAGTATGCAATGCAACTGCAGCACAAGTGGAAACAGCACCCTAATGGTCATGGTTAGTAGGAAAGAACTTAGGCTTCAACCAAGGAGAGGCTGATGTCCTTGTGTGGAAATGACATTTACAAGCCATAAAGCATTTGGTTAGCAGACTTTATCTCTTCTACCATGCGTCATCCCATCTTTCCCATGAAGATCTGTTGTCCAGTTGCAGAAATTGTTCAATGATAAGTTGAAGAACAGGAACAGCAGCAAAACACAAGGACAGTTTGATTGTGAGAGTGAGGTATCTAACTTCTTCTAACATGAATGGACACTATCCCCACTCTGTCCATCATTTTTCATAGACTGGGTATGGTCACACAGCATTTATGTATGTATATAATTACAAAGAAAATGTGTCTTTCTGCTTCAGAGATTCATATTCACAGCCAATATCTTATGAATATAGGTTATAATAGGTCTTAGAAGTCCCATGCCAAAAGCTGTTTTTGTCCTACTTCTGTGCTGCTCAGTCTCTTCAAATATGGGTGTGTTACACATTTCCATTTTCAGAATAACCAGTACTATATGAAAATATACAGGGTTAGAACAATACAGTTACATTTTGGCATTGAAAATAAATGAGTCTATATTAAATTTTGTTTTATTTTATTAAGTGTCCTCCCTTCCTCCAGTTTTTACCCCCGAGTCCAGCACAAATGAGCAAATCAATACACCTACTTGACTGTACTGTGACAAAATCATCTCGGCTCAAACCTTCACTAACACTTTTTTCTCAAGAAAAAATAACCTCATTGACAGAGAGATACAGTAAATGATGTTATTCAGTCTGTAATGTAGCCATAATAAAAATCCAAACTGTTATGTAGATTAATAAAATAAACCAATTTCATATAGCCTAGACTGATCTGTTCATTTTAATACATATATCTATTGGAATGTGGTGATATCTGTTCATATAGAGCCCAGAGGCATTGTTGTTGTTCTGTCCAGTAATAACATTCAGACAAACTAATGTGGCAGCTACAATTGTTAGATTTCATCTGTGAGACCAACATTTATCTTCCAAAAGGAATTATATCATATATCAAAACACTACAATGAGACATTAGAGCCAACGGTAAATTACTAAAGAGCTGCAGATCAGTTCATAGGATCATTTTCTTCCTGGGATGATGACACAGGACTGGACTGTTGCTGCGAGATGACTGGCTGGTCTCACCCAGCAAGCAGCTCTGAAAACGTTGCAGCAGATTTACAAACAGGTGTGATTCAGATAAACTGACCACATATTGGGAATCTAAATGCTTACTTTCTCACCTGAAAAAATATTAAAAGTTAATAAAGTGACATATCAATAGCCCTAGAGTGAAAATGACAACAGTCTGGCTCAGAATCTCCACATGATGCATCAGACTGCAAGGCATACTGGGTAATGTAGGCCCAGCAAGGGCCCACGTCTCTCTACCAAAACGCTGACAGAGAGTTGAAACTGAAAACCAGTGACACTGAAAAAAAAACTATCACTGAAAAAAGACATGAAGAAAAAATCTTATTTTATTTTTCAGTGGAACTTGTTTCAGTGCCAATAAAACTTTTTCCAATACAAGTGTTTCAACACCAATGTTTCCTTTTTCAGTTCAGATTTTGTTTTCAATGCCAAATTTTATCTTCAATGCCAGAGTTGAACGGTCACTGTTCCAGCCCCATAAAAAAATATCCAAGTTCTGAATCTACTCAAGATTCATGATTTTTGAATATGCGCTTTTTTCTGAAGATGTCAACAATGACTGCTCATTTTAGACACAATTAATTTCTGATGTCTGAAGTTGACAACATCTACGGGCTTTCAACAGCCTCATAATCAATAAACAACAAAGGCAAAAACTGATGAAGTGCAGAAACAAACATTTACTCAAAGTAAATTTTACTCAGATGTTACTCAAGTCAAACCATGCCACTGACCACTGAGCTCCACTGTTGTCCAAAAACATATGAGTGCAACACTGTTCCTTCATTACAATGAACACACACACTGTAGTTTATTTTGACTCATTCCCATACACTCTGTCCAGTTGCCAGAAATTCTCACTAGAACACCAAATGTAGATTCATCTGTCACTGAAAATAGTTCCCAACAAATGAACTATTTCCACCTGTTTGAGTAACATTTGCTAAAAACTACAGTGACCATCTGTTTTTGGAAATACTGAGCCTTTGTTAAAAATTAAATCATATATTTGTGAGTCATTTCTGAAGATTTACATCTTAGAAACCATCAGTAGGAACCGATGGGCTTGGGGCTGAGGGCCACAGACAAGCCTGCAAGGTTAAGTATTGAGAGATGGACTAACACATTGTTAGTTTAGTTTGGGTCTTTCCACAGGATTTGTTGACAATAACAAAAATACTGAATATGGACAGCCTTATCCATTAAACAAGACAAGTCATCTCTTCTGGTGGCTGGTCCATGTTGACTATGTCCTCATGCATGTGCACTTTGAAATATTAAACACAGGCATGTGCTGAGGAGGTAACATGGAGTACCAAAGCCAACTGGGAGCACATGATTTGATTTATGACTTTATGAATTTCACAAAAACTGCAGTAGACATTTCAACTTAAAGAAGCGTGAGCTGTATTCTCTCAACATGGACAGCTACAGAGACCAGCCGGCAGGAATCTTGGCTCCCACCAAACTATGCAATGGCTGCTAGGATTTTTTTTAAATGTATTTTTATTCACAGATATTTCTTGCAGTTTACCCAGTGTTGCGCTTGTGTGTAGGTGACTTGTCATTTCAAAGACTGTTTTTCAACTGAATGCCTTGAGTTCAAGGATTGTGACCCACGCAGCTTAAGTGTCCATGAATAAGCACAAAATGTATACCAGCTACAGTGTTGCAGTTCTAAAAGTGACCCCGACCTCTCTGTGGAAATATGTAAGCAAAATACAGCAGTCAATAAAGTGTAACATTATTTTCACATTGTGGAGATGTGGGGAAGAGTGTAGAAAAGTTATATTATTGAACATCAGTGAGATTTCATTCAAATCTATCTTGGCAGCTGGAATCTAAACTGGAAAAAGCTCACAGCAGGTTCATTGCACTTGTAATCCATTTATCGATTGTGTAAACTGTAGTAGAAAAGCAAATTTAAATGTATAACCTATAAGCTGCAATACAGCATTTCATCAGCTCTCAGCTAGGCCTGAGCATAATCAATAAAGATTTGTTTCATTTCTGTTTAAGTCCAACAGAAGGCGCCATAATGACCTGGTTTGCTAATGGCATTTAGTGGACATATCTGGATTTGAATCACACCAGCTGACTATTTTTGAAACTGAGTTTTATTAGCAGTCTCTGACTTATTCAATAATCCATGTGAGGCTGAGTTACTTAAAGTAAAATTTTGCAAGACTGTGTTTCAGTTTTTGTCAGTGACATATTATGTCCAGAATAAAACTGAATAAGTAACCTAGTTTGGTTGTCAGTGAAATAACCCTTTACATTAGATAATGCAGTTTGTTGTTAAAGTTACACACTGTATGTTGCCTTTACATTAATATCCAGGTTTACCCTTCTATGTGCCAGTGGTGGCTTATTCAGAGAAACCTCAGCATGCATACAAGTATAATCACATGGTATCACTAATACTCCTGTTTGGGATGCAGTGAGTGTATGATTGCTCTTTTTAGGGAAAAGTCTCATTACTGCAGGCCTTCAAATGTCACTATGGGAAATATGTAGCAGGATATTATGAATACAGTTTTAAAATACTCTCAGGTAAGGAGCTCACTAGCCCACAGAGATTTGTAGGGAAAAAAAAAAACCCTCAGCGGGCTGGTTTAGGAGTGTCTCTGGTTTCTGAAGATGAATTGTGCGGGGATTCTTTTTTAATAGCAGTGAATAAATGAATAGTTGGTTTATTGAAAGCGCTGGCTGGAAGGTGGAGCGAAAAAGGCGGAAAAAATGCTGCATTCGAGTGCCTCGTAAACTGCAGTGCAAGTTTTCAGAAGCCATCAAGTGCAGTCTGACCTGCGTTACAGAACAATGGCAACTACCAAACATGTAAGAGGGAAAATAGGATATACAATGTATCTTGATAGATGATTGAGCTAAGCCTAATTAATCAAGCGGTCGATGTATTTCCAGATAAATCACAATCTTAGACCGTAATTATGAAGCGCAGAAGTCAAGCAAACCCACTGGCAATTTGTTTGAGAGAGGGAATTAATTCAGAATAGTCTTAACATTTTAGTGTATGGTGACTTACCGGTGGTAATATAGTAGCTAATAGGCTGTTCGGTTCGGCTGTCTGTCCTCTGAATCTTAAAACGATTCTGCTAGTGTAATGTAAGCTTGATACGTGTGATAGGAAAAATGAAAGTGAACGGACAAAAGTTGTCTTCGCACTTCTACTTTACGTGTCTTGTACGTGTTGAGCAAATGCCTCACGCACTACGCTTTCGCTGCGTAATAACAGCCTTCCTTAGAAGAAAGGGGAAAACATAGTTCTACTTATAGCCTCTCGCTTTGTTTTATGACCTTATTCGCGTTGATCTGGGAGTGTCCCTATTTTCCGACAGCACCTCAAGGCAACATTGGTTAGTAGAAAAACCCCTTGGAGCCTCCTCCTCCTCCTCCTTCTCGCTGTGTATTTCACCTGCGCTCCTTCACTGAGACACACTCCGGTATCTTTCGGACTTTCCACACCACTTTTAAACAGAAACATATCAGCGGCCGTATTTAAGCAGCTCAGACTGACCTCCGCTATTCTTCACCGAAGCTCATCAGAGGCATCCAGAAACCCTAAAAGCTACTTTATAAGGATGGATTCAGCTGCTTTCCTGTTGCTGGCTCTCATGAGCGCCGGGACTCTTCTTCAAGGTAAGCCTCGTTAATAACGCAGCAGGGACAGCTTTCAGAACAGTCTGTATGGAGTCTAGGGATGTGCTTTTACAATGTAGCCTACTGTATCCACGTCATGGGTTTTATTAGTAACTTACATGAAGGTTAGCCCTAACAGGCTATCGAGAGGGTGAATAACTTACACCTGAAGTTACCGCCCTTACTTTACGACTGTGTAATAATGATGTATAGTCATATTCACGTCTTTTTTACGGTTGTTTTTGGCTGCTGTGACAGAATAAATTATACGCAATGCTGTGGAAAATCCAGCAGCAGTTTCTTGGGCTTTCCCCTCAGTGTTGGTGAATAAGAAAGGCGGATAGCTAAAGTAACACTCCTCATTTTATATTAACTCTACTGTGAGTTATTCATTCAGGAAGGGCTCTGCCAGCTGTAAACGTGTAAACTCGTCCCTGTGACTAAACACTTAGGTAAACTGTATACAGTTTGAATACAGTTTACCTACCCCCCCCCCCTTCCCTCCACATACACACACACCCAACCCAACCCAACCCCCCCCCCCCCCCCCCCCCCCCCCCCCCCCCCACCCGCTGTGAGGAGCAGCACTGCTGTGTATCACGGAGCTGGATATGAACCCTGGGGTGAAGATGTGGTCGCTGCTATCAGATCATTTGTAATTAGGGATGTGGTTGTTTAAATTAGCTGTGATCCAAGCCTGTGTGTCTATGTAAAGTGTGGCTGTATGTGTGTGTGTTTATTATTGGGTGTGAATGGGTGTAGAAGAAGCCAGAAATAATAACGTCTCATACATTTAATGACCTTTTTCATTGTTTTTTTTTCCCCTCTCAAGATCTAAATGCTTTGGACTTGTATTTGTACAGAAGATTGCCTCTTTTCCTTTATTGTGTGGAATAATGAAAAAATGTGTTCATTTAATATGGAAACTGATTATGCCTCACGCTGAGGGGTACAACCTGGAAACTTTAAAAAAAGCCCCCGGGGCTTTCTAACCCCTCTTTTGGGAATAGTGGTTTAACTCTGTATAATCTCACAGGCTGATAGTAAATAGCTTTTCTCAGTGAGAAAACAAGGGCTGGGCTTTGAAAGAGTTCAAACACTTACTTAAGTATCACCAGTGCTGGCACCACTGACATTGTCTTGTGTCACTTAAACAAGATAAGTCAGAGGAAATGTTTTTTTTTCTCCCAGCTCTTGTCTCTGAGTTGTGTCTGTGTCACTGGCCATCTCTCGCCGTTCACAGAGCTGCTCTTTGTCAGGGTGGCTGAAGGGCGGGCAGCCTGTCTGGTGGCTGAGTGTGTGTGTGTGTGTGTGTGTGTGTGTGTGTGTGTGGTAGAAGGGGGTGTGTGTGTGTGTGTGAGGGTGATAGGTGGCCGACACTCGACACAGTCAGGGGCTCCATCTCCATCACTTGATAGCTATCTGGTTTGTCTCTGGATCACTGGCTCTACAGGAGAAGGGAATGCATGTTTTTTTTTTTGGTCACATTTCATTCATGATGAAATCCATATTTATCCTCAACATAATGACAGATAGCAGCACTGTAGATAGCAGCTGAAGTCAGTTTCCAGCTTGATCTGTAGCATTCCTCACATCAAAGGGGGAGTACTTTCAAAGGAGTTTCAGACGTAGAGGTTTGAAGCCATAGGAGGCTTTTCAGGGTGACTTTTGAGTGGTAAGCTCCCAGCACAGATGTGAGGGGATACAGCAAAGTGTGGGTTGTTGGGAAAAAAAAAAAAAAGGTGAGTGGTAAATACAGTTTGGAAAAGTCATCATTAGTGGCAGAGAATGGCATTTTAAGAGAGAGCTTTTTCACATCAGGTGAAATGTGGATGAATTAAGAGCACTCTCATAAAATTCAGAAAACTTCCCTGTGGTGTTCACAAGCATTTTAGGTGTTGATGGGACATTTTAGCTCTGCAGTCATTTAAAACCTATTTAGTGGCTATAGTGTGTGACTGTTGGTGTCCCACACTTAAGGGTGTGTAGTTCAGCATCAGCCAAATGTAGTCACACACTTAGTGACAAGTTCACATAGTTATGACCATCACAATGGGAATGAAACTCTAATGTTAAGACTGCCATTAGCACTCCATGGAAAAAACATGGCATTTTCTTTCATTTGAATGGAACCGCTCGGTTATCACAGCCAACACAGACGCTCCGGAAAAACAAAGCAGGTTCGTCCACTGTTGCCACAACACAGAACAACATCATCATCATCAGGGAAAGGTACTTGCTCCTTTGTGAAGTGAATGCTGTATTTCTGTTGTTTACTTCTCAATCATTGTGACGAAAGATAAAATGATTGTCACCGTGATAATTCTCCTGCCTCAGAGTATTATCAATCAGCGTGTCGTGTTTTACCATGATAAGCCTTGAAACGTTTCAAACTGGACACCATGGATCGTATTTCATGTTTCATCACTACCTGGAGTAACTCCCAGTGCAGCCACCACATGGTCTGGTCTTCACCCACTAATACAGGGCTGATGTCTCGTACTATTTTTATATACGCCTTTGTTCCACTAACCTCAGCCAGACAATATAGGCCTGCTTTCATTTCCCTTTCTTGTTTTTTATTTTGTCGTTTTCTGTTCTCCATCATGGTTAAATCTGCTGAGATCTAACTATGCAGTACAGCAGTAGATATATTCATCCAACTGGGTTTGGTCATAAAACCTCGTGTGTCATGTTTCTGCAAGGCACACAAAGATGTGAAAGCTAGTGGAACAGAAGCTAACCTGGAGGTGAGGCAGGACTTTGGCTCTCTCTGTTGCAGGCCAGATTTGCAGTTTGTCTCTGTCTTTGTGTTATCGGTGTCAAAGGGTTCATGCAACAAAGAAAACGCTCATAAAAGCTTGAATAAAAGTTAACTGAAGTTTTACATTATTTCCTGTTGGCCTAGATCCTGGCACTGGCACTTAAAGAGAAACAAAATAATCATTTATGAAATTTACTCTTTTTTTTCCCTGCTACCTGCCAGACAGCTTTTAACACCCAGTTAATAATACACTTGTACAACAAATGTATCAAATTGCTCTTTTGCCAGATAAATTCTGAATACTCCCAATGGCATCTCAGTCTTATTGGAATAGCATCATTTCAATTTGAACACTTCTCATCTTCCATTGGAATCACAGACTCAGTCCCCATCACAGTACCTGCTCCTTTGGTGTCCAGCTTTGATTCTTTGTGAGCAGGGATTATAATTCATCCCAGTCTGGCTGTATATTCCACACCTATGCTTTGAAATAGACCTAAGTACTGAATGCTTTAGGTTGTGTATAATATACACACAGGTGGAACTAAATCAAGCTGTCCTATCTTTAAAAAACTCTGCCGATGATCGGAGCAGCCAGACAAGATAATGGGTGTGGTATGCAGTTGCACTTTAAGTTGTCTTAGCTGGGGGACAGGACGGTTTGAAATGCTATCTCCATCTGCCCTGACATGTAGAACAGCTCGTCTTTTTCTGGAGGGAAAAAATACCTTGGTGGGGGACGGTGGCGGTTAGGGAGGGGAGGAGAGGGCATGGGGAGGGGAGGGGGAGGGTAATGGATATGTGAAGACGGAGGGGTGGAGCAGCTACCTTCAACTACCTTCATCCAACAAGCCCAGTAGCCGATATCTGAAAGGTCAGAGTCTGTTTTGAAGCCCCACCTAAATCTCTCTGTCAGATGGCTTTAGTTTGATCTTCAATTCAGAGAGCCCCCCCCCCCCACACACACACACTCAACCATCCCACTGTTCACACACATCATATAAATGTTCCATAGTTCACTATTGTCATGTGAAAGGGGTTAAAGGTTTACAAGGTTCCTCTTTCGGTGGAGAATATTCCTCCTCCCACGGGCTGCTGCTGCTGAAATCGTTTTAAAACTGTAAATGACAAGTGGTGGAGCTGAATGCAAGGGCGTTTTATTTAAA
Organism: Thunnus albacares; assembly: GCF_914725855.1. Taxonomy (NCBI): domain Eukaryota; kingdom Metazoa; phylum Chordata; class Actinopteri; order Scombriformes; family Scombridae; genus Thunnus; species Thunnus albacares. The sequence goes on along the minus strand of NC_058118.1, from coordinate 1,506,933 downwards.
TATGAAAAGCTGACATTTGGGAGAAACAAGGTTTTCTCCTCTGCCAGTGATGACATCTAAAAAAAAGCTGAGATGGTTTGGATGTCATGATTATAATATCACCAATCAGGACACATAGTGAATGAAATGTTGGAGGTAATACGTCACCGTGGTATTTAGTCTACAGAAGGCGTAAAACATCAGTGATGCAGCGATATAGTTTCCTGATTTCCTAACTGGAGCTGGATTAACGCTTCAGTCAGCTGTCTTGACAGGCAAAATATGGCTCCATGTGAATTAATTCAGTTGTTTCCCCCTCATTCACATGGAAATGACAACATACTGTTGAAAAAATAAAGATCCTTAAGACATGCATGATGGGTGAAATGCAGCCGTCTTTAATAATCCGCCCTCTCACTACTGCAGAAATACATCAAGGTGCTCTTGCACACAGCTCCATTAAGTTCACTGTGTGAAAGTGAAACACAAATAGGTTTTTTAAAAGGGTTCCCGTGATGTCTGGAGCAGATGTACCTCTTGACAAGCATATTACACAGGAAAATCATGAAATTCATCCTCTTTCAAATGACTTTTCCTCAATGATTTGCATTAGAAAGCATTTCCAACTTATATTTTACATACGTTGAACCTTTGCATCATAAACTGGACAGAGCCATCATGTTTACCAGCCTGAGCAGGCTGTGATTCTTTATGACGAAAGACAAAGAGGTAACCTGTCACCAGTTTCATGGAGGTGGTAGTTAATGTTGATATAGTCACTATATGTGTTAGACAGTATTAAACAGAGAAACAGAGAAACCTACAATGCAAAGAGAGACTAATGAAAGAAGAAAAAACAGAATCAGACTATCTTGAAAATATGTGAATTGCTCAGTGGGGATTAGTTTTCTCAGTCCCTTTTGTCAAGGTTAGAAGTGTGTCTAATGTTGGGGCCTTACATGGGGCTGCCATGTGTGTTGGTCAGTTCAATGGGATTTCCCTGGAATTTTCAACTACTCCCACAACAACAAAAAATCACCTTACTCAAAGAAAAATGTCCAGGGATGAGAAGTGTACAGTAGCTGAAGTGAGAAACAGCGCTATTAAAAGTGCAACTAGATGAGATCATGGGTAAACCCATACCCACACACACACACACACACCCATACACACACACCCATACCCACACACACACACACACACACGACTCACATGATGCAGTGTGACTCACCAGTAGCTGTTGGTCCTGCGGTGAGTGTTTGGTTGTTTCCATCTAGTAATGATGTCATAGTGGAAGTCGTTTGACAGGTCCAGGGAAGCGTGACCATATCAAAACCAGAAGTTAAACACTGTGTTTGCCCCAAAGCTCAGCGGGAGAGCACCGGCTTTGTTTAATGTGCGGGAAAATTAAAATTCGATGAAGTCCACCTTGCCAAGAAGAAACTCTGTGGGGAAAATGCTGATGGAACGAAGCAGCAGTGAATGAAAGCAGTTAAATAACTTGTGTTATCATGCTTCTGCATTCTGATTTATTGACTGCGCGGGCAAAACAGGAGTCAAGCAGTGTGTTCTGAATTTAATCTAGGGAGAGTTATTTTTTTTTCTATGTGTACTAGTAATGTTCTTTTATCCCTCATAGAATTGTGAGATTGATATTCTATTCACAGAAGAACTGTTCCTGAGGACAGGATGAGACTCATTTTCCTCTGCCACTGCAAAAAACTCACCAAGACCTGTGCAAAAAAAAAAAAACCCTGCATACTGAAGAATTATTAGATTATCTATTAAGGAATGTCATTAGAAGGTAATAGAGAGTGACAGGAAAGATGAGTGGGCGTGCTCCACAAGTTGGACTCAAAGGAAATTCAGCATCCATATCAGGTAAAAAAAAAAAGGTAAAAAAAAGTTGATGATGTTCACACTGGTAGCAGAGCATGTAGCCAGAAAAACCTTTCACACTAAAGCAGCGTGACAGTGTGAAGAAGCGTAGTATTTTTTTTTTTTACCATTCTGCTACATTTTTGGGACCAACTGATGGTCATCCGCCGAAGAATCCTCTCGCCTCCCAGCCTGTCTGCAGCTTTTAATGGAGTAATTTCAGCTGTAACAGAGATGGGACCTGCTATTAGACTTAGCTAAATTACTTTAGGGAAATCTGCTCCCTTAATACCTGTGAAACCACACTCCCTATGTACACGGAAACTCACATTTTTATCATCAAGATTGTTGCATTTTTAATCGGTGGTAAAAGAAAAGCTTATGAATGTGGTGAGTTTTTTTTTTCCTTATTTGTATAGCTGTTGGTGCTGTGTGTGTGTGTGTGTGTGTGTGTGTGTGTTTGTGTGTGATTAGTCTCCTGAATGGATGAGTTACATTTGGAATGAGCCTGCTGTGCGTAGAAAGACTATTATTTATGTAGATAAGAGGTTATTCCTACCCAGAAGCCCTAGCCATGCGGCGCAGAGAGGGCCACTGAGAAGCTCTGTTAGATAAGATTTGAATAAAAGATAGAATACATGTATTTGCAATGTGCTACTCACTTTGTAGTTGCTGAATACATTAGCCAACTAGTAGAGAGAAAGGGTGGAACAGAATCTGATCTGTTGGTGGGCCACCCAAGGGGACAGACACACTTATCGATGTGATGAATTTTGGCTTCTATTCAGCACTGACACTGAAGCGTGGACTCTGATACTATATGATGCGAGGACTGAGCTGACAAACAAGTCTCCACCCTGTAGCTGAGATATTTGTAAGCCTCAGCATCCTTCCTTATTCGAGACTGACCGCACTCTCTTTTAGAGGGCTCACTGTTGTTGAACTGAATGGAAGAAAAAAAAAAAAAAACCTCCTGGGATCCTGTTAGGACTCACTCAAAACACAAAAAAATCAATAGCCATAAAAGAAATCTTAACTGGGCTTGGACTCCCATAACCAGTGGTCATTATTGCAGCCTTAGATGTCAATTAGCCGGATGCAGCTGAGTGGCCCCTAAAAGGAAGCAGAGAGGAGAAAAAGCTCTATTACCACTGAGTTGAAGGAGGTCTGAAGGAAAGCCATTCAGCAGTGTTGCTCTCCCTGGAGATTTTATATGCCTTTGACTACAGCTGACTATTGAACCTGTATTCACTACCTTATGGGTAAAATTAACTTGGAAGCTCCAAACATAATGGGAGACATTGCGCAGAATAGTGCTGCATTCAGGTTCTGAATATGTGAATTCATGAAGAAATTCAGGTTGCAGGATTAGCATTGATCCCTCAAGCATCCAATTACTTCACTGAATAGACATCCTGGATGCATTTATGGGAATATTGGCCCGGCCTACTGTCATAGACCATTTAAGCAGCTATTTAGCCAATGAACATAAGAAAGATAACCCAACAAAGTGCATGGATGAAAATGAGACTACTGCACAACTCACATTATTCAATATATGGAATTCAGACTAAACAGCACAATAGTGAGCATACATGCTGTATAATAGAACAATACAGACAGGTGGCAAATTAAAGGACAAACTGGTCCAGGTCTGAATGCTTGACCCCTACAGTGACCCTTCCCTTTAAGGGGACAAGTGGACCCAAACCATGCCAGCAAAATGCCCCCCACAGCATAACAGAGCCACCAGATCCCCTCACTGTAGGGGTCAAGCATTCAGACCTGGACCAGTTTGTCCTTTAATTTGTCTTTATATCAACACTTTTACCAGCTCTACCAGTTGTTCAGATTTCATTGTGTATTCTTTGAGAAGTGGCCGAGCAGATTGTGCCAGGTTTTCTGTAAGCTCAACACACGTACTTGCATATTTATGAACATGAGCGCGCCTGATATTTGAGATGAAGGCATTTGACTTGTTGTTTGACCTGCATTCCTGAGGCGTTCAGGTCAGCGTGCTTCTCTCGCGCTAAAAAACGAAGTTATGCAAGCCACCGCATTAAATACTTAAGTGATGAACACGGTCATTAGCTTCTTAATTCTTTCTGCCAGGTGTAACTTCAAAACCCCTCTGGTGCAAATATGCTGAAATACTTTGACTACATAGGGTGCATATTTTATCAGATGAATCTTATCTGCTTTTCTGAGCTGGTCAAAACAACTGTGGCATTTAAAGAAAGACACCAGGATGGCCACCCTTTTCAAGATAATTAGATTTCCCAGCAAGACGTCCGCTCTGTGACTCGCCCTGGCTTTTATTTCACAATATTTCATTTCTTCACAAGCAGGTTGTCAGTCCGCAGACTGGTCCTGATCATCTTAAAAGTAGATGAATTTGACAGAGAAGCATTTCTCTGCATGCCAAAGGATTGTGTTACACAGTGTATATGTAGGTAGGGTACAAACATGCCTGGGGGCAGAGGGCACGGTGCTGTGTTTTGGACTAATACTGTACAGGCACGGGGGGTGTGGAGTGTGTGTTGCCTTACTGACAGAGTGGTGGTTGACAACATGGGCACAAGAGGAGACAGGAAAGTGGGTCATGTTGACATTGTTTGCTACTTTTAATTGGTGCATCTCAGTGGCTTCACAAAGCAAGCATTCATCTCGTGTTTTCCCCTGAAGGTTCCTAATGCTTGATGAAAGCACTACAGTTGTAGATCACCATGTTTGTGTTAAACCACTTCCAGCTCAAGTGTCTGCCACCTACCATGTCTCCAACACTTCAGCTCTCGGATTCTCTGTTAACATCAAAATAATGGTGCTGTTGCTCTTGAATGTTGTGAATTAACAGCCGAGATGCTTTGGACTCAGCGGACTGACTTGAATGAGTATGTAAGGGTTTGAACGACAGCTTACAACGCAACTTCATGTTCTCTTAATTAGGATATGCCACTGAAGACATGATGAATAATTTCTGACTGCTTTTATTGTGAAATGTCGTGTCCTTACTTTCTTGGGCTGCACAGAGAGGTAGAAGAGATACTGTGCTAAATGGTATGGCTGCACTCCGGATTTGAAAGTATGGTTAGTTAACACAACAACTTGTGTGGAGGAGAGCGCTTTATGCTTAAGTGGCTTTTTTATGTTTTTACAAGGTCTATTTGTGAGTGCAGTTGCAAGATAAATCTTAGAAATGTTAGAATAACTCAGACAAATCCTTAAGATGAAGGAAAATGAAAAAATAGACAGCAAGTAGGTCAAGGGAAGACTGTACTGTATCCTCTGTAGTTTTACTAGAGAGTAGTAAATCACCTTCTGGTGCTTGTCTAACCATGGCATGAATGATAAACACCTTGATCCATGGCGTAGTTAACATGGGGATGAGAGGAGGGTTAGTTGCATAAACATGTGTCTCCTCATTTCCAAAGACACAGACCATTGAATAAATGCATCCTCATTTCAGAAAGGCTGCGAGCTCCATCTATACAGCAGTTTGAGACAACATGGGAATAAAACGTTTAGATGCACAAAGCTACTAACGTTCGCCTGCAGCAGTGCTACGGTGTTAAGAAAGATGAGAATTTAAAGTAGGAGGAACTGAGAGTCTTTACCTTGGGCTGCAATAGGAGGGAAGTCTATATTCATCTTCTTTTAATTTGTATTCTGCTTTATTATTGTCCTGACACAAAAGTAGACCAGTGGGAACCGGACCCTACAAAGTGTCAAACGCCACGGGTGTCTTAAGATGCAGCGAGGTTAAGGCCACCTTGAAAAGAAAGGCACAGCTATTAAAGCTTTTGCTTGTTTTTCTTACTCTCTTTTCAAATTGCTCTACCGTGAGCGTGGACAAATTGCGAGCCTCTAACTGGAACATCCCGACTGAGCCGAGTGCAGTTGTGAGATATTGAACATGAAAGATTTGTCATCCCAGCAGGCAAAAACTGTTTTGAAATATTTGACCCTACAAGGTTTTTAAAACCACACATAGAGCAATGTCAGAAATCTATATGTGCAGTTAATTTAATTTTGACATTAAAGTCAGAAAGAACCTTTAAATGTGCAGTCCATAACACAAGATTTGTGTTGTCTATACAATTCCCTCCTTTACTGTCCCTTGAAATCTTGCGGGTGTATTTTGCTGTTATCCCTCCAGCATGCTGTTTATGTTGGTAATCCTAAACCTTATGCAGCCTGAAGCCTGGGCTTTTGGTTTTAAAGCTGACAGCCACCTCTGTGCTTGTGAAGCCGTTGGTGGTACAACATGATGCTTCACATATGACATTAGTTGTGGATCCCCGGCGCTGCCGAGCTGCTCAGGTTTCAGTGCTGTGAAGCAGGAATGCTGCACGGTCTCATCCTCATGTTCACACAATCTGCAGGAGTTTCAAATACATCTTAAGGGGATTACCAGTGAATTTTAGCTTTGAAGTCCGCCAGTACTATGCTGTAGAACATTAAGATCTGTATTTATTGAGCATTAAAGACTTGAAGAGAAGATTTGAAGAGAAAGGATTTGTTCTTCCCTCTGATCTGTGATGACACAAGAATGTGGAGTTCCATAGAGAACAAAGTAGAAAAGATGAAAAAGGTGTCTGTCTGTCACTGCTGCTACTAGCACCATATTTGAATGTAAGCTACACCTGAATGCTATAATTGAGACAATTATTCTGTATGTCACAGTTATTGTTACTTTGGCATTTTCAGGACAGACGATGGTTAAGACCTCAAGAAGTGTCATTAATTATACTGAGTGATGCTCTATATCTGGGATTGCTGCCATTGGATATTTTTTGTTCTTCCTCCATGATTGCACTGGGTTTATGTGCTAGTGGAATAGTCTGAAATCCAGCATGTTAAATACTGTAGAATTGAGTTAGTTTTGACTTTTATTAAACAGAAGCTGCAGCTTTGAAATTTGGAGAAGTATTAAATGTTAACAGTGGTTTTGGGCTCTGTCACTGGCCTTGTAGTTATTTTCGCTTTTGTGTTTTAAGCTGTGGCTGAATGTTGTTAATATTAACGTTTCAACTGTCACGAATCATGTTGAAATAATAAGTCTGAAATCGAGTGTTTCTCTCCTTTAAGGAAGGAGCTCACATTACATTTTTGGATGCTTTCCTTTTTAGTAAACCACAACAAGCACTTCAAACTGGAGAAAAGTACGGGTCTTATGGTCTTAATCTCGAGCACAGCCACCAACATTAAGATGCTAAGAGTTCCGTGGTACAATTGATTTCCAGTCAACAGAGCATGTACACCTCGTTGCTGGGCCTTGTGAACAATGAGGCTGAGGGAATTGGAAATGGTTGCTCTATGCACTCCACCATCAAAAATTAGTTTGGCGTTTTGATTAGATGTTTCTTTGCTGGAGCTAGACTGTTTGCTTAGAAAAGTCTATACAGTAATTGAGAGATTATTCCTTTGAACGGTGCTGAGACCCACAGTAAACCCTGGAATTATGCTTGTCTTAAACTTGTATTCACTGCCATGGGCTTGTCTCAGTGAATCTTCTTTGCTAATCATGCTTGTTGTTCTTCTTCTCCTTTTTCCGACTCGTCCCCGAGTCTCCTGCCACATCACGGACAGCCTTTTTTCTGATAGGAGAAGTACAGCAGTTCTGTTATTTTACCCAACCACACAGACTGCTCAGCTCTGTAGAAGTGAATTTCCTGTGTATGAATTTATGACTAATTTCTTAAAATGATCTCATCTGTCTCCTCTTGCCACACTGGCAGTGTACGACAGTGATCATGTTGCAAAGGCTGATACAAGGCTTTTTTTTTGAATGAATGAATTTGAAACATGTGATTAGGCCTTTTGTTGTGCGTCTTAGCACTGCAAAGCCTTTACCTTCATTCACATATGACTTTAATGCTTTATAAACTGATGCAGGTAGATCCTCAGTGTATTTGTTCTCAGGGTCAGCTACAGAATAGCAGCCCTGGAGCTGCTAGTGATTTAGTGTTTTCCCTGAAGACACTTAAGGAAAGCTGATGTGTTCTGACATGCAGCAGTACTCCAGTTGAAGGATGATCTGTTCATAACCGCACCACCCTGCCACTGCTCCTCTCAAGAAGTAAGAAGTAGCTCAGAAGACCCAGAGGAAAAGATGCGGAGAGGAAACAGCTTGTTCACTTCACATGAGATTAATGATGCTGATACATCTAACAATGTCCTCTTAAAGGATTTTTTTTTGGTCAAGATGTATTGACATTTTCCATCAATGCTCACATGATTAAAACTGGATTTGATCTTTTATCAATAGATTTATTTCCTACTGTCTGATCTTTCCAAGGCAACTTGATATACTGTGCACATGTTACAGTGCTGCGTACATCAACTCTTGAAGAGGAAACACTTCAGCATTATCTGCCAGAAGATGCTCCAGGAGATGGTTTTTGCAGTGTTTCTCCTGGCTGGGACTTCAGTGGATAGCTGCTGCCACATGAGAGTACAAATCTCATACTTGTGCTGTTTCTCAAGCCAAGTTTTTCCTTGAGCTGGACTTGTGTAGTCAAGTCCCTCTTTACTCTTAGTCAGGATTTTTTTTTTTGTCAATATTTTTTCCAGAGACAGTTTTAGAAAGCAACCATTGAGTTTCTTAAGGTGGTATTAAGGTTGTTCAGTGTCAGAAATGTGTAGACAAGACAAGTCAAAGCATATCAAATGTTGAGATTTGCTCCTTGACGGCACCCTGTCAGAATGTGTCATGTCATTCATTAACACACAGCCAGAGATGGTCTATTATCTGTGATCGTGGCAAACAGCACTACACCCTGTTACTTGACTGACATGCCAATAGTGTCAGAAGTTGTCGTGTCAGTCCAGAGATTGAGGCGGCAGCATGAGACTTTTCATCCCACAGTTGGATTTCTGGACTTGGCTAGTTTGTTCTCCTGCTATGCCCAACTGAGCATACAGATGGAATTGTCTACAGTTTCTGTCAGAGCCTGAAAAATCCATCCACCTGAGGGACACGGTCGCCAAAAAACGTATATTTTGAGTGCTAAAAACGCAAGTTTGATGCTTGTGAGAGTATGTATTAGAAATCATTAGCTGTGAACAGACAGAGCATGGACTGTGGAGACATGATAGTGTTTCAGGCACCATTGCACAGGCAGGATTGCTTGTCATTTAGAGTTATTTCAGAGTTAAGCTCAGGCTAAAAACTTGGCCTGGAGATTTCAGACATCTGAAAAAATAAGCTTCTAAGCTGTGTACATCATTTCCAGCTCTGCTTACTCATCGTATTTGTATCATTATTAAAGCTGCCCCCCAAAGATTTTCCTAGTTGACTGGTAGTTGTTAGTTCAAGCCATTAGTCAACTGGTTGATGCACGTTTATTAATGACCACACCTTGATATTAATTTCATTATTTAAATAGATATTTTTTGGGGCATCAGAAAATGGTTTGAGCTCCATCGTAACACTGTGCTACAATACAGAGAAATAGAAAACCCTAATAATGAGCCTTTAAAATAGACATTTTACAACCAGCAAGGAGTCTAGGTGGCTAACATTAGGCTACTTACATGCTTCAGATGATAAGTCACCTTCTTGGGGTCGTCCTTTACATGCTCAGAATGATCCCACACTGAATGATTTCCTGCCTGATGTAGTCTAATAACTTCTTGGCTGGACCCATGGATGCACCGCAGGGACCATCACTCGCCTCGACTTGGTGTCGCCATTTCCTGTGTCCATCGTTTCAAATTAAAAGCCCTCTAGCATTTTATACATATTTTATACACCTTAAGTTTCTTAATCCAACAAATACAGACTTATAGTTAATGTCATGTCTGTTTTCAGTTCTCCTGTCCAGGAGGATCTTGCCCAACTGTGCCCCAGATGACATGGCTCACCCTGTCTTCAACAAATTTTAATTTCTACATCTTCCTCTTTACAAATATAATACTGAACTTCCTGTAACCTTAGCTGATAAGTCTGCGGACGTTGCAGAGTTGCAGCACAAGACAGGAACAAGTCAGTAACACTCATACACAGTGTAATCATAATTTTTATAACAAAATGGTTGAAGATGTAGCATTTAGGCAAGATTCACTGCTTAGACTAAGGCATTAGATGTGCATGCTATAGTTTATGGTTCTGCTACAAGCTAGAATAAGACCAAAGCAAGTCCAGGCCTGTAGTACCCTGATGTTCTCTGCTGAGCCCAGGGGTATTAAGGTCTAATTTTAACTTTGGGACTGGGTGGGAACCTCTCGAAGCTTGGCCTCTTTTGGCCTTATTGAGGAAATACCAGGCTGATCTCCTATGGACCAGTCACAGATAAGACCCACCATCACCAAGCTGTCTCTCAGGATAGTCTCAGCATTCAGGTATTTCATCCTGGACTGCCCTCTCTTTGAGACAACATTCTTAATTCAACAGCAACGTGTAGCAGCAGCAGCAGCAGCAGCTCGTGGGTCAGTCTCTCTGACATTTCTCTTTCTTACCATGTACCTTTTAACTCTGTTGCAGAGAGCCGCTAGGTTTCTCTAAGCGTGTTTACCACTGATAAGGAAGCATGGTGGGATTTCTGTTTTTCGAGGGATACTTTTGGCAGGATCTATATCTCTCTCCACCTAGTAGAGCGAGACAAAGAACACACACAGTCACATCGTTGGCTGATACTGAAACCCGGTGGTACACTTTTGCTGCATGCTGCTGCGGCCACCCAAGTCAAAGATGAGGCAGTGAGAGAAAAGGCGTCTCTTTCCTCATTTAGAAGGCAACCCACACAGCTACAGTGCAAAGGTGCAGCGCTTTCAAGCCATTTCTGTGTCTCTTGCCGACATATACGGCAGCTAATAAAGCTAAACTGATGCCACTAAGGAATTGGCTCATCTCCAACCCTGATTCCTTCTAAGGCGTTTCCACTGCCTCTGCTTCAGATCGCACTTGGCCTTTCTATGGCTCTCACTTCCCTGTCTAGTCTCATCTGTTAGTGCAGTATACTCCTATCCCTTTTATTCTACTGCAGCCATTCAGTCCAGCTACTGCTTAATATTGTATTCACATCCCCTTTCTATCGCTGTCTCTTTGGACAATAGAGAAAAGGGTGTGCTTGCTGTCACTTTTCCTTTGAGAAATACAAAAGGAAAAACAGATTCTGTCAACATGGACTTAGCTACATCTATGTTTCTTGGGGATTGTTGAATCCAGGAGAGTGAGCCAACACAATGATTGTAACTTTAGGAAGAGTTTGACTATTAAAAGTTTTGTTTGTCTGAGCTACTGCTACATAAGAGACTACATAGATTTTGTTTAGTGCCATCAATGATTTATGCTTCAAAAACTGTTTGTTGAGATATGGATCAATTTACTAGTCAAGCTGTTTCATCCTTTCACCATTGAGTGTGTTACGTTTCACATCATCTACCTCGTGCGTATCTTGTTCAGAACTGCTGAAGGTGATGCGGAGTGAGGAGGATGAAATATTTCAAGTTAGAAAGGATTGCTTCCATCCACACAAGAAGAAGAAAAAAAAACTGTGATATGCAAATAAGCTCAAAAATGCAGGATAGATAACTTGAGGCTTTGCAGCTTTGTCGTCCGTCTCTATCTCTCCTTCGCTCTGGAGGCTTGAGCTGCGACATGCAGCTTTGAAGAGAGATACTTAGGTAGCAGTGAAGAAGCCTGATGTTACCCTGATAGGCTTGTTGACTGTTTTGATGCTCATTGAATTCAGTTTAATCATGTGCAAAATAAATAAATCGATAGCCTGGGGAGCTAAATCATTTTATCCATCTCAATCTCATTTGAATACATATTTGCTTTAACTTAGGGCTTTCAAAATTGGCCAAAAATGATGTTCAGTTATTCCTTCTAAACACATAAGTTCTGGGCAAACCAATACAACAAGAGACATAACTACTTAACTTAACTACTAGTATATTTATTTTAACATAAACATGTCTTTTAAAAGAGCTCCATACCTACACATTACAAAATGAATAAAATAATGTCCTATACCATGAAACTTCATTTAAAGACTGTACACCCCCCCCCCCCCCATCTCTCTCTCCTCTCTGTGGTTGGTGCTAGGGTGAGAACTGAGAATGTTCTGTCTCTCAGAGCAAAATCAAATGAATGATTCATAATTGTCTTTAGGTAATATTCATACTGGTTACCAAAATGGGGCTTTTTAGCATCCTTCCACACCTGCCTTGCTTAGTTGAATCATCCGAGACCTTGTTGAAGAGGTGGTCTTGGTTTTTTTTGTGGTATTAATGTGATCCGACCGAGAGCCGACCCAACTGCAGGAAACGCTGCGTATTTATTGGATTAAACCAGCTCCAGTAGTCAACTGCGCTGTGCTAACTTCTCCTCATCAGCCAACTGAAGGCTGCACATCTTAACGTAACGTGTGTGAAACCAAACTGAATCAAAGTGAAGATGCACAACTCATCCACTGATTCAGACCAAAGCAAACAGGTGTGAAAATGCCCTCTGATTGCTCGGAGGGCAGATCGCTCTCTCTGCAGCCCAGTTGGGTTGTGAACTCTTTGCCATCATTACCACAGGGTTGTTGAATTATTCGCTCATTTCAGATTGACCTACATTTCATTTCCAATCAATGAAGGTGATGTGTGACTTCTGTCTGTTATGCAGTGCATGCAGTGCAGCAGCTCAGGCCCGTGCAAAAACTCCCTAAGCAGACAGCCGCGCTACTGCCACTTTTTTTGATTATGTAATTAAATTTAGAATATTCATTAACAGCCCTACCCCAAATACATGTAGACATAACATGTATTCTGGCTGTGGCAACCTGAAGGAATGGTGAGAAATTTTCAATTGAGAAGTCATGGGATTTTATGTATGAGTTGTTCATATTGAGTAGAACAGTATGTTCTTTTCACCTGAAGAAAAATAGATTTTTTTTTGGTCACGTTAAAACTTGCAGAGCTCTGATCATGAAGAGGAAACAGTGGTTGTGCTTGAGGGCAGAATTCCAACTTGTCTTTGGAAAACCAGTCTGTCCAACCTAAAGGCCGTAGACCCCACCTGCACTGTCTCATTTCATCTACAGCTGACAGTTATAATGAGCCTTTGATGTAAGTGGGAACTTCATAAAACATGTGAGGATTTTAAACTAAGGCCGTCAATATCAATATGCAGCATAAAAGGAAATTTTAACCACGATATGTAGATATATAGAATATATTTCTGTGTCACATGAGTGTGATGTTGTATTATTTTAGTGGTCCTCATTGAAAAGCTTCTTACCCTTCATTTGGTTGTTCTCCAACAATCCCCTTGTATCCGACAGACAGGAAACATGGAGAGAGAAAGAAAGGTGGGTATGAGTCAAACCCAGGATGTTGCACTTGTATGGGATGCATCTTAACCACTCCACCAGTGCTTCTCAAACTTTTTTGCAATAATGTACTCCCTTTGAAATATTTTTTCAGCCAAGTACCCCCTGACAGGCCTCCAGACTAACTTTTTTCACCATCGTCCCGGAACCGTCTCAAAAAACAATTTGAACCATCCGGAGGTGAATGTAAACTGTCCCAAAATCACAATGTTGTCTCTTTCAGAGTTTGCTTGGGCCCCCAAAATCACTACATCCGCCCCTTTTGATGTTTGAATGTTTTCTTCAGTGATTTACCTTAAAGGTTAGAGATGCTGCTTTCAGTAATAATTCAAACCTTTCCATGATGAACACAGTTTCAGAATACAGTTTCATATTTCTGTAACCTGCTATGTCTGCTGCCTGCTGCGGTCCCATTTCTGTTCCTGATAACCCATGCGGTCTGGAAAGATTGTAGCATGCTGAGTGCATCAATTTCCCAAGCAATCTGTCTTGTATAATTGTAAAAATAATTGTTTTTAGTGTCTGTATATTTCTTAGTGTTAGCTGTGAGTCAGTATTTTGTGCTTGATGAAAACTTAAGCTGTCCACCGCAAAACAGCAGCAGACCACAGCTCTGCAGCTCTGCAGCTCTGCAGCCGTGCAGCTCTGCAGCTCTGCAGCTCTGCTCTCTGCTATGTTCACATTTTAGAGAATGTAATTAATATTTTCCTCATTAATGATGTATTATTTCACCACCATCTGCTGTTAATCAGAATGTTCATTTTTATGACCTGACCCGCCCGATCAGTGAATTAACCGCAACGCCTTTGGATACAACGCGTCACTACTGTCCACATACAAGCTATGTTTGATAAGTGTTTAAGGTTTAGATTATAACAAAAAAGACCATAATAATATATTGAAATCTTCTAAATGTATGCTTTAGCTAATATACTCACACACAGCCAGGGTAGCGCTGTGTCTGACCAGCGTAATTGCGAGCCAGCGAGCTGTTTGTGAACCGGTACCGTGGGAACATTTCAGGTCTGGCACTGAGTAGCCAGCCAATGATAGTAACTATAGTAACAGCATGAGAAGATGGGTACAGTTCAGTGTGTAATTTGCTAAGCCATATTTTAAAATAAATAAATGATTATTTATAAAATCCCAGGGGGCATTGACGGGAGGCAGCACAAAACAGTTTTGGTAGTAAAAAATGCCCAGGCTATATAAAGAGGTACAATACAGTACCATCAGTGTCTGATTTATGAAACAACAACCTTGTAAAACACTTAAATACTACATTTCAAATGTTTAGAATCCATCGCTAAATTCACGGCAAACCAATTTTTTGTCATCATACAATAACACTAAAGGTTTATTCCACGGAACGAACCCCTAGTGTTATTGTTACTATTATTATTTATGTATTTATTGGGACCATGCTCAGTGTTAAACAGAAATGCTAGCTGCTAGATGGGTTAAAGGAAACTATAGGTTGGTTTTGCTGGCCTGAATGTTAGACTCATACTGTGGTTTCTCTTGTGAGGCGGGCTGTGGTGACGGGGAGGCAACTAGTGATGCATGATATTGGATTTTTTGTCGATAACCATTATACTGATATTTTCCAACTCATTTTGGCCAATTGCCAGTGAGGATACTGATATATGTGCATATTTTTTTCCACCTGGCTGAGGAGACTGTTATGCATACAGTCTAAATATGATCAAGAAAGACAATATATGAAGGAAGAACACAGGAAGAAGAAGAGTTCAGGAGCTCAGCTTTAAAACTTTAATGAAAATAGGAATATTTCATATAAAATATAGTTTATTATACTTGCATTTACATTTTTATTGAAGTTATTATAGTATAATTGTTTTAGGAATTATGCATGACTGCTATTTTTTAAATTAACATTTTAAAAAAATTCCAGGTACCCCCTGCTGTACTCCAACATTCCCCTAGGGGTACATGTACCCCCATTTGAGAAGCATTGCACTCCATCACCAGGACGCCTCTCTCCTTCCCTTTTTATCTTGGAGTGTAGTTTGACTGAGGAATATTAAACACCTACTTTGGTATATTACTTGACCTTTTGAAATCTGAACCAGATCAAACACAGATGGGATTGTTTTTGATGTTGATTTTAATAGAGCAGAAATATTTCCATGTGTTCCTCTCCTTTTGATGGAGCTCATTTCAAAGTGATAGCTGCCTGTAAACGTGATTCTCCTACTTTTTCCTTTTATTGCACGGTAGCATTTTATTCATTCTCACCATGTCCTGCCATGAATAATGCTATCCCACTACACACTTCCAACTTCTCCTTGCTTTTTCCAATCAGGGCTTTCTGAAAAGACCTGACAGCAAAGATGCAGTGAGTACTTAAGGGAGGGTACGTGAAAGGAGGGAGGAAGCCATTGTCTTTCAGATAGGCAGGTGAGAATAGATTCATGTATGTTGCAGCTACTAACAGTGAATTGTGTAATGTGCAGCCAGCTGTATACATATATATATATACACGATTTTTCAAACATAGCTCACATGGACTTATCAATAATCAGTTAAAATTCTGAAATTAAAAAAAATGCATATTCCTGCCTGTGTGTGTTTGTGTGTGTGTGTGTGTGTGTGTTCTGTACATCGGGGGGTACGTGAGTTAATTTGAGACACTGCAAACATGACAGGTACACAGACTACAGGGACAACAGGACCTTCTAGTACAAAGTAAACTGCACATTTCCCTCCACAAATAGATTGAGGATTGTGGTGCAGTGCAGCATTGGTGCAATGAGACTGGGAGTATCTAATAGGAATTTGGACAGTGCACAACGACACACTGGAACTCTAAACACTCAGTTGATGTCTTTTGCAGAATAAACAGATTTTTTCCAGACTAATGCTCCATAAGGTTGATACTATCTCACCGCCCGGCTACCTACATGAACATGACTAGTCTTCACCTGGTCAGGTGATGTGAGATAACACAGCTGAAAAGGAGACGACCTCTAGGCTTGCCCACACACGCCCTCGTTATGTCTTCATTTTCACATTCTGTCCAGGTTATTACATGATTGAAGACACAGCGATCAGCCCAGCTTACCCTCACTTCTACAGAGTTTATCACTTTATAATATATGCAGGGTAGAATATGGATAAAATCCAATAAATATTCTACATATGGAACCTGCTAAATCACATGAATGTCTTTTTAAATGTACTAAAATTTACCCAGATATTCTTTTGCCTCTGACTTGGTCAGTCAGGAGGTATTGGAAATGGAAATGAAAATGACAATGATAGGAAGATAGCAAAAGAAAAAATGAGGAGACTAACAGAGGCGGAAAGCAATGAAGAGAGGAAAAAGAATAGGAAATAGAGGAAAATGGGAGGAGGAAATGGAGGAGAGATGATGACTGATAAAGTTGTAATTATGATTCAGTGCTTGGACTGAAGTGATCATGCACATAAGTTTAATGCGGGACTCATGAAATCATGATGTTCTGCTGTTAATAAACCATTAGAGAGCTATGTAGGCACGCTTATACTCCAGTCTGTCAGTTGTGACTGTTGTATTATTTGTACTAGATTGTTCCCCTGTAAAAACCAATAAATCATCATCACAAATTCACATCTGCCAGAAACAAACTGTCATTAGCAGCCAACACCGAGTCCTTAAACTACCCTCTGCCTGTCAAATCCGCCCAGAGAAAATTATCAATTTCCCCTTAATCTGCTGCTGGCATTGTATAAATTGTTGCCATCAGCTTGAGGATACATCTTTTCTAGCAGAATAGATTGCTGTCAACACAGCTGTTGATTTCCTGTCATTGTTTCTTCTTTAACTCCTAGACTGACATACCTGAAAAACATGTGCTGCTACATTCTTGCACAACAGCCAGTGTAATTCTAGTCACTACTGTGTCACATCTTACATGTCACATGGCTAAAAGCCTTTTTTTCTCTCTGCAGCTAAAAGTCCTATTGTTTGGCCTTTGTCCCGTTTCAAGCACAGGGCTGTTAAATATACCTGCTTGTATAATCAGGCTGAAGTGAGAGAAAGACGGAGAGCTGAACGGAAGTTGATAAAAAAATGTGTAATTAAGTTAAACAACACTCATGTAAAACATTTAACTGTGCTTTCGCTCTTACATTATCTGTCTATATTGTGCTTACGCTGTGATGTGTAAGCACAATAAAGTGTGAGGAATATGAAATCTTTCATTCTTGATATTTTTGTTTGATCCCCCATCTGCTATCTCAAATTCAAGTCATATTTTCATCTATAATAAGGTACACAGTGCTACTTTCTACCATGAGAATTCACTTAAGCAATTGGCATGACCTTGCAAGGACACCACTCTGTTTGAATAATCCTTTACATATCCTTTCATTCTTCTCATTCTTGATACTAATCTTAAGCCACATATTCAATTACATGGAACTCCCTCAACACCATAAAAAAATAAGATGCTTTGCCTGCTTTTTACCTCTTGAATCTTTTAAACACCTTTTTATTTCTCTCACCAAATTTTACTATCAAGTTAGGCGTCAATTAGTGCCAATAAAAAAGCACAAAGGCAAATCCTCTCTTAGTTGAAACTCATAAGTAATGGTGGATGAAGCGAGAGAGCATGATGTCACCTGCTGCTTTGTATTTTAAAGCAAGGAGATAAGGCCTTGCTGTTTGGGAGGCAGAGCAGCCAGAGTGAGACAATAATACAAACAGGATGAAACCTGAGTGGAGCCTCATGCGCAGGTGACCTGTTTAACACTATCCTACCTATCATATTCTATTGATGGCACAGTCATTAGTGTGATACATGTCTCTGAAAAGAGAGTTTTCCAGCCTATTATACATAAGCCAAAAGTTCAACCAAAGCCAGAGTTTCTTTAGAGATTTCTGGTTTTCTTCTTAAATGTCAGCCTCCTACAAACAGCGTTTTATACACACTTAACTCTTTTTAGAACATCTCTTCCATGGTATTTGATAGATAGCATCTTAATCCTTTTGATATCTACATAGCTGCCAGATAAGGCAAAGATAGGCCCGTTTCCATGGGCTGATGGGATTCCTGGGGTGGATTTCTAGATAACCATCCACAGACCTCGTCATGATACAGCATCCATTCACAGCTCTGTTTAGTCTCTTTCTTTCATATCAGCCAAGTTGTGAGTGTCTGGGCATTTAGCTGCTGATGGACGTTTTTTTTTTTAAACATTTTCTGGAGAGCATCACTTGACAGGCTGTGTCCATTAATATCCACTTTGATAAACATGGAGAGCTGCCATGAGTTGACTCTCTCTGTGTTTCTGGTAATGGACCTCTGCTGAGTAGGCAATTGTGCAATTCACATTCCTCAACTGGCAAGTGCCCGCCTTATGCATGCACACTAACATGCACGACGACAGGGCATCTGCTGAAGGTCAAAATTTCTTCCTCGTTCTTAATCGCTGAACTCGTCTCTCAGTCTGTGTCCTGAGCTCAGAAAACAAACGCTTGCAGTGCGCATTGTTTTTTGGTAAATTAGATGGTTAGTAAGTAATGAAAGGCACTCAGGTTTATTTTTTTAACAAGAGGGTCATATGTTTGTGTTTGTCTCCGCTGACAAGCATAATGCTGGTCTCTAGACATGCTGGTGCCTCGGCAGCCTGCTGAAGCAGCAGAGGGCATTTTCCCATATAGAATGAATTAGCCTCAATTCTCAAGGGTACTCTTCTTTCCATCTCCACCTCCTGTTACAGGGCACCACATATAGGGGCACACAGAGGCCAAGTCGCAGCTGATCAGGAAGTTTATATGAAAAGTGTGTGTTTCACTTTGAGAGGAGGCCAGTAATAACATATGGTCCCCTGAGAGAGGTAGAGGCAAAAGTAGCAGCTGAGGTTCTCAACACAGCATAAAAATGAGGTGTAGCTCTTTGTTCTTTCACACGCACAGGTTTTTTTCCCCCAAAGTGATGTGCTCTGAGTCAGCCTGTGACCAAAATTGCAGCCACTGACAAGTCCATTTGATGTTACTTAAGAAGTGAACTCTGAATCAGAAAGCACGAGGATGTCGCCACCAGTATCACTTCCACATCGAGTTTGTCGTCACCAGTGTTGAACAGATGCAGCATCAGACAGGTTTGACCTGTCTTTCTGCATGGAAAGACTTTTTTTTCCTTGTTCACTGTAGGATGAAGGTCAGATACAATAGATGATGAAATATAACAAGACAACTTAAATGTGAAAAAAATATATTATCCAAAGATTATAATTCAAATCAAATTGTTGATTAAATTAAATTAAAAAATAAAAAACTTAACAAGCAGTGAACTCAGTCTATTTGCCTCTCTGTGCATAATGTCTCTTATTTTGGGAACTGAAGTTATTAATGCAGTTGACAATACTGAGCATTTAGCATCTGAGATGCTAAAATGATTTGGCACATTTTATAAATGTCTTCCACTTCTCAGAAGGAGTATCATTGTCTTCCTCCTACCATGTTATACTTGGGTCAATTGCTTTTTAATCACATTTGCCTTTTGTTCTGGCTTTACTTAAACCCATGGGTGTGCCCTAATCAATCTCTCTTTCTCTCTGTCATGGTTGAAATATAAATAGCTGACCCCTCAGACCTCAGAGTGGTCTGCATTCCTCACTAGACACGTGAGAAATAAGGAGAGATGAGCAAGGACAGTAAATAGGCTTTTTTTTTCTTTAAGTGCAAAAAAAGACCTGTACAATCCATTTTTCTGAGTTGTTGATCTGAGTGTGTATTTATCCCAGGTAGCATGGTAATGACAAAAGCAGCTGCTTAGGAAGAGGGTTCCAATGCGACCCTATACTCCTCCTCCTCCCCCCCTACAGAGGAACTTCAGAGGCAGTGGGAAGAGTTTTTTTGACCTCCATGACCTGTCCTATCCATTTGGACTCTTGGCTGGAGGGAGAGACACAGAGAGAAAAAGGGGCTGTTTTGCTCGTAGCCACCTGTTCAACATTTTATCTTCCAGCAGAGTGTGTGTGTTTGCACACACTATGCTATATTTGCATAGCCAATGTTCTGCCTTAACCAGCGAACTCTACAACACCTTTTCAGCTCAGGCAGAATGGTAAAGGGTTCTGCTTTTAACTTTGCTTCATTGCTCAGGCTAGAGGGATGGTCTGAACAGTGGGAGAGAAAGTACAATTTCTTGCTCAAGTAAAAGTAATTTTTCCTCTCTGAAGTCAAAGTAAAATTACGAGTGTAAATATTTACTTGAGTGAATGTAGCCTAAATCGACGTGTGTAGAGCCAAAGGTACAATGGAACACCAACCAGTCAAAGTTGTATGTAATTTTTCCCTTGAAATGGAAAAACAAGCAGAGGACAACACGTTTGTATTGTGTGATACAGAAGTTTCTTCAAGGTGGATACATTTTCTGCAAAGCACATTCCTTATATATAGTTAAGTGTTTTCTGACATACTTTTGATAACCACAGATAGACAACCACACTCACAACACAATACTAAGAAGACCAAATCCATCAAATATGGAGAAGAGGCAATGCGAGCTTTCCTCACTAGACCTCACTAGAAGTCATCAAACATGGCAGATCAGATCAATAAGTCTGAAGACAATGACAATAAACTAAAGTTAGTGCTCTCTGGAGACAAGACTTTCCAATTGGTCGAAGGAAACATTTCCTCTTTATTCTAAAAGGAAATATCCATGTAAAATCTGGCTTTTAATGAATAAGTCAGTCTGGGAAATGACATTAAAATAATTGAGTTGAAACAGAATACCAAGCATATCTCTAGTGATCAATATGAAGAAGTTTTCACAATGTTCTCTCCCTGACTGAGGTAACCCATGTGTTATTTACTTTGGGAACAGGAGTGTGGCTGCAGTGGCAGGTGTATGAGGGAATGAAGAGAATCTGGTCTCAAACAATAGTAACTGATGGAGGAATGAAAACACTTGAAACATTCATGGCCTTCAGTCCTGTTGTTGCTTACAGTCCTGGTATGTTGGGTCATGATGATTTGTAGCAGCAGAGTGCTGATTTTTTTTTTTTTGGTTCTCTACTCTGCCCAAATGTAGCATCAGGGTCAAGGCCATGTCCTCCCTGACATTCCTGTTCACGTCTGGAGATCACTCTGGAGATCTCACACCAACCTCTGCTATGAGAAACAAGAGGCCTTCTCTATCTCAGCTGTAGTTAGGACTTTAGAAATAATCTATATTTATATTCTGACTTATTGATAACTTAATTGCTAAGCAATGCCCCTGAATGTGAAAAACTCTCTTTGGTACAAGAGGAGGTACATGTGAAATTTCAAGGGCTTTGTTTGGATAAGGAGACCTCCCACATCCCCTTCCGTACACACTTCCTAACAGAAAAATGAATTATGACGGAAGTGTGTTTGTCTGTATTTATGCCCTGATATGTGTGTCAAGATAGTGTTATCTAGGTGGGTCCAGGGGAGTGCTAGCTCAGCACTGTGTGTATCTGTGCAGTGAGTCAGGTCTACTTTTCAGTAGTGAAGGCAAAAGCAAACACAAAGAGTGCCGCCTTATCGCTGCCTTCTCTCCACCTTGTCTGGCTGTCCAGCTGCCTCTAAAACTCATACCAAAGAAAAGCCGCATTGTTTTGTGCTGCACTTTTGATTTTGATTAATGGGGGGTGAGGACAAGGCAGGTAGTGAAGTGTGTGTATGTATTAGTGCATGCAAAAGAAGGGGATTATGAACTGTCAATCAATTTGCTCCCAACAGTAAAGTTCTCAAGCAGCAAGGCTGAGGATTAGAGCTGGATCAAAGCACTTATTCAGGCTTTAAAACTTGGTTTGAAACGGACGGGAGAGAAGAAAGAGGAGGGTGGACTGGAGCAGGAGGGAGGGTAAGAGGCAGCCGGGTAATGATAGGGCTGTGCTGTAACACCTGCAGTGTTGGGGGGGATCTTTCACAGTAGCTGCAGGCTGTTCTCAAACAACTTAATGCCCAGTCAGAGTCCAGATGAAGTGCATGCATCTGCAAAGAAACCGCGTATGGATGTTTGAGCCGAGCTATCATATTACTTTTTATTGGTGTTAAAAAAGTTGGAATGGAATTCGACATATCTCTGTCTTCTCCACATTCCCCTCATTTTCTGTACATCTATAGCAAATGTAAATATTTTCTCTTTTGAAGTGCATCAATTGTGGGAACACGGGTTGTGTGTTGGATTCTCAGGGCCACTGGATAGTCGTGCCATCTGGCAATGTACCCATACAACGTGTAACACTATAATTGTACACTGATGCCCTTTCACTCTCTCACTCTCTCACTCTCTCTCTCTCTCTCTCTCTCTCTCTCTTTCTTTCTTGTTCCCTTTCTCTCAAACAGCATGGTATTTTTCTACTGCTGTTGTGGGTGGAAAAAATGAGACAGAATGGGTAAAATGGAATGATTCTGCTCCACTGTGAACCTCAGTTCAGTCTGCATTGTCTTGTGGAACCAGTGACGTTGATGGTGTTTGTAATGACTCCTGATGAAATTTGAAAGCTCAGCATTTTCATTGCTCTTTAGCTTCCCTTTAAGTCATATTAACTATTATTCACCCAGAAAAAGCTGATATTTCTCTGTTTAATATGACCTCTTTCTGTCAGCTGTTGTGTGTCTGCAGTGTATTAACAGATTTGGTATTTGGTATTTAATTTGCAGATACATTTTCAACATGCATGAATATAACCATAATTATAACCATATAACATCAACCACGGGTTTAACACTACAATTTGTCAAATTTTATTGGGCACACACTCAAATGACCTATCATTGGTCATTGAAAACCTATCAACATCACTGCAGAGCTTTACTACAGATGGTTAAAAGTGGTTCTCAGGATATTAACAGAGATCATTACTACATTATAGGGACAGGGAGGTCATTATAGCATCACAATCACTGCCTTATGAAACAGCAATGGAAAAAGTAAGGGGTGTAAAGAAGGATACGTCATGGAACAACTGTAAAATTAAGGGCATGGAGCTGAATCGAATGTAATTCTCTGATGTTTTCCTGATTAGTGGCTTGTAAGAAAGAGACATCTGTGCCTCTAATAGGCTTATAAATGACATGTAATGTATCACAGTGTGCTTCAAATCAGTCATTAGAGTTATCTGATGTCATCTAGTGTATCAAATTTTCAGACACTTTGAAGGAAAGTATTGATGCTCATGTTTTGGATATCGATCACTTCTTTCTATAAGGAGGTTGAGCTGTGTGTGAACTTATGTCATGGAGTGTACAGAAGGGTTACAGTGTGTGTATGTTCTTACATTATGTTGTACCTCTCAAGGTTAGGTAAGACTGGAAGGCTACTGTTGTTACCTATTGTCAGTACTGGTTTGACTCAACAGTCTGTGGCTTCTTAAAGTAATATCTCATTCCTCATCATTAGTCAAGTCCATAATCAACAGCACAACATGTCAGAGTGTCTGAGATATCTGCCATTGCTGTTTGCTATCTGGGCGACTTTGTGTCTAAATTTAGCAACTTTTTCAGATCTACATCTTCATATCCTAAAAATGCCTGAAAAAAACGACAGGGGAACAATGGTAATGTGTTGATTCCCAAAGCGTTTATCCACCAATCTGTATGGCGGATGCAGATTTGCAGTACATGTTTGTCTAATCACAGCACAAAATATATAATAAATTATATTCAGATGCAAATCTGGGTTTGATGTCTTTTGGGAATTCTTCTCTAATTCTTCTTTGGAAAAGCCTTTGCAACACTGTTTGCTATCACAAACAGTTTAAAGGTGACCTTTAACATAAATAAAACATCATACAAATGATCAGATGATCAATCATCCTTTTTATTTAAATTAATCTGAAAAGATTAGATTAGAGACTCAAGGTAAATCAGTCACACCACAAAGGACTCTTGAAAAACGGATGAAATAAAAACTGCTTTCAAGGAGCAGCACTTTTAACTGGGGTAAGTATAATACATAAAATAGATCCTGATAAAACATTTTGATGGTCCTCTCTATCTAACTCTGTCATTTTAATAAACCCAAATCTCATCATACTGATGTAGCTTTAACTTTAACTTTCTTAGCGAACTTAATAATACTACCACACATTAATATGCAGTTTATGAGGCATTTTAATGACTGAGGGATGAGCTGAAGAAACCTCTAAAGGCTGGAGGAACTGCAAGGAGGGTGCAACAATCATATTTCACTGCAAACTTCATGAATGGAACGTTGAATAATTGTTTTTGATTGTTCAGTGGTCTTAAAAAGTCAGATAGTCAGTTTACCCTCAGATGGTTCAACTTACCTACTCACTCAGCCCCTAACCTGGGGCAAGTTGAGCCACAGGAACACTTTTTTTGAGAAGTCATATTTTCAGGCCCCTTTGTCATTGATGCATTCTTATAATTTCATTTGATAGGAGACATCCGGAAACAAAGGTAGATGTTTTCATTCTACTTCTGTCTCATTTTTCCTTACAGAGAGGACAATACATGGAAAAATTGGCTCATCTTACCCCACTCTCCCCTAATGTGGGGTGCTACCCATTGACTGTACAAGAGCTATGCTCCTGTTGCTAAGATGCTAACGTGCTAAACGTGATTAGCATCACAACTTTTACAAACTACATAGAATTGGTATTGTGTTAATAATGCACACACATGCATTTACCTTCTGTAGATTGAAGGCTGTGGGAGGATTTCAAGACAATACAGCTCTGACTGTTAAGACTGAAGCTACAGCAGGTGGGAGACATGTAGCTCTTGCTCAGGTCTAGCTAACGTTACTTAGTGACGTGTGTGTGTGTGTGTTGTCAAAGAGGCCAAAATTCTACACACTGCACCTTTAACTCAGGAAATCTTATTTTGGCCAGTTCACAGATATATTTCACTTGCACTTGTGGTCATGTTTTATGTTTTTTTTTTTAACCCCCTTCAGAAGCAGAGGCAGGAATCATGTGGTCAAGTGTCTTTAGAATTACAAAGACTCTGCTGTTATGCTAACAGTGTTCAGGAAGAGCTTCTAATTGCTTGCTCACAGTACAAATATATAGAAGAGAAAGATTGATGAGTCAGCCCAGAAAAGTCTCCATCAGATTTCTCTACCATTCTCTCAGCTTGTGAAATGGAGTGCATGTATGTGTAGAGGAAGTGGGGGCTGCTGGACTTAGCCGCAGACTAACAACTGTTAATTAGCCCGGTCTATAACGATCCATAATAATCAGGCAGAGAGAGCCGCTCTACTCACTGATGTGCCACTGGTGATCTATCATTTAGCTTAGTGAGAGATAGATGGAGAAATCGCTATTCATGACTGGTGAAAGCCAGTGATATCTCCCTCCCCAAAGACTTGCCATTACAGCACCCTCCCTCCCTAGGTTGTCCTCCCACCACCAATCCTCCAAGGGCCTGTTGTGCTTGGTGCTGTTCATACTGCAAGTCTGATTGCAGAGTGCAGTTACCTTGCAGACCAAGCAGATGAATGGTGTGCCCATAGGGCTCATTTAGGTGCTCTGGCCCCATAGTCTCTATTCCACTCATTATGAGGTTTGATCACCTTTTTGTCAGCCTTATAATATTCAACAGTGGGGCAGTCTTGAATGGACCTGTGAAGGAGAACAATGAGAAGGTGACTATTTCCAGTGCTGAAGTGAAACTCTGGCTCTGTGTCATTCTCTTGTTGGTGGAGTATCTCTGATATTTCTGGTACCCTTTGTTCCATCCTCCACTAATTTGAATTTGATGGCTTGCTTTTATCATTTCCTGGTGTGCCATAGTCATAGTCTCCCATTACACCCACATTCCACTCTGCACCAATCAGTCTCCTGTTATTATAGCTAATATTTATACTGTTTTCCCTCTACAAATTTTCCTTTTATGTCTTCAATTTGCATAGAGGGTCCAGCAGGGTGAAAATGCATTACCCAGTTGTGAACATGCCACAGATTGGAAAGGTACTGTGAGGAAAGTCAACACATTTCTGCTGTTTAATTTCATGGAAAAAAAACTGCAAATTGATTCATATGTGATCTGATTACTCGATGTTTTTGTTATGTTCCTGCTAAGGATGCCTATTTTAAGTAGTTTCCTTAACCAATGGCTGACAAACAACTATTTAACAATCAATAGTCGGATCATTAGTTGAATCATCGTTAACAACAATACAGTGAATGTTAACCATTATCAAACCATTTTAACTAAAATAAATTAGATTAAGTAAACACAAAGTTACTTAAATTATAAATTAAATAACAAAATACTACATTTGCAGAGCTATCACTCCCATACGTCTATTCAATGATTGGCTGACAAATCCAAAGTATCAAAAACAACAAACAGCTGCACAACTTCCAGCTTCATTAGAGGACATAAATTAGATCAGACTAAATGTGTTGGACATATCTAACAAATCAAACAAGTGTGACCCATTTTTCCTTTATCAAAAGCCTTCAACAGTGAATAACCTGTAACAGGTTAAACCAATCCCCCCACAGTTGACTTCAGTCTGACTGGTTTTTTGTATAAAAGAATTTGCATACCTGTTCTACACGATGGAGTGATCTGTGTTATCATAGCAGGGGAGTGTTGCTTATACAGTTCAGTTTAATTTTATAGTCCCATATGTTAGCACTACAGCTTTCTGTTGAAGATTGTAGTATGAGTCTCAGATAGCTCGTGTTAGCTAAACCGGACAGCGGCCAGACAACAACTCTGTGGAATGGCTGAAGTGTTCATCAACACGATTGCCACAGTGAGCAGAGCAAAGCAAGCTTTGATGGAAGGGAGGTGCGTTCATTTTATAATTTATGAAGTCCTCATGGAACTCATTAAAAAGAGGCACCTAGTGGTTCAACCAGGTACTACGGCAAATCTACAGCACATTTTCTGACAGTTATACTGCATGTTCTCATCTTCTGCATTGTCTGTTAATATATTTTTAATCAATAAAATTTTTAATGGCAGTTACTCAATAATCAATTAATCCTTGACATCCCTATTTCCTGCAGAGTTTGTCACTAAAATTGAAAAATGTCAGATGAATGCCGATGTGGTCGGCATACCTGATATATAATTCACATATTACAATGGCTTTTTACACAATCACATAGAGTCAGTAGTTTGCCTTGAAAAAGGTTAATTCAGTGAGACATAGAGTTAACTTGCCTTAAGCCAAACGCATCAAATGGGAAATGTGTTTATACTGTTCACACACACACTCATACACACTAAAAATATCTACCGCAACAAATCAATTAGTCTCATTTTCATACTCTTTTGAAAAGTGAAATCTATTAGAGGTGCACGGCTTCCAACGCAGCTGCCCTTGTTTCGGAAATTATTGTTGTGTTCTTACAAGCAACATGTGCATAATTACCACTAGAACCACCAGGGGTCGCTATATACCTAAAACCGCCAACAGGTAGAATTTAGCCATGTGCCTGGCTACCGCATTTCTAATACTAAAAAATGTCATTGTCATTGTCTTCACAAAGAAATGAAATGAGTTTGTTTAATCATCACCTGTGTTTTTGGCCTCTTGTTTTATCTTAAGTATCTTTAAGAACACTAATCACTCTGCATGGCCGTCAGTATAAATCAGTCATAAATGACACTGTAAACAAGTATTAGATGTAAATATTTGCATATTTGAGTGGTGTGATATAAAATGACATTCATCACATAACAAGATAACCCATGTTATTGAAATAACCAAAGTAGCCTAAATACCCCAAATAGACAATAATGAGTCAAAATAATAACAACAAACAACCACTGCACTTATGGGTAATTTAATGTTGCAGCATAATCGACATGACAAACTCAAGCGCATAATTTCACCTAATCCGTTATTAATTTAGGCATTTCAACAATGTGTGAATAAGGGAACATCAACAAGAAACTTGAGGTGACAATTAAGGCTGTCCCCTTTTTATTATTCAGGTCCTCTTCCACGGGGGCTGCCATGTTGCACTGCAATGTTTCTACAGTAGCCCAGAAGGGACAAACCTAACACCGGCTCTAGAGAGGGCCTTTCATGTTTTTCGCAAGTTTCACAGCCACCGTAGGTTCTCCTACATGCTTGGAAGGAGAGGGGGAGGAATATTCAGTTGTTTGCAATCTGCAACCTCACCACTAGACGCCACTAAATCCTACACACTGCTCCTTTAAAAAGGGAACATACAGTACATGTGAGCATTCAGTGTCCTTCATGCTACATTTCCTTTCTGGCCCATTGTCAGCTACATTTTCAGCTATTATCAAACTACCGTCAGCATGAGAGCTTTTATTCTCAGAAAACGTAGTGAGTCCATATACAGGACAGTTGGGTTTAAACATCATAGAGGAGGACAGTGCTGTAAATCCCGCTCCTGTAAATCCATGAGAGTGTTTTAAGGAGGTGCATGACATTGTTTGCAAAACTCTGTATACATGTGTGCGTGAGAAAGACAGAGCAGGCGGGAATGCACTAAACGTCTGCCTAAATAAAACCTGCCTGTTTCAAGGCATGCTGGTGGTCATAGGTAGTAATTTAAACTGCTAGAACCAGAGGAATCCACTGGGACTCACCAGGCCTGTTCTGACCTCCACACCACAAGTCACTGGCCCTATTTTTTGTCCATGCTGCGTGTCGTAAAACCTGAGCTGTCTTGCCAAAAGGAACCTTATGGGTTTTTCTGTAGTGGCAGTGTGAGGACAGATTTGAATAATGCAAAGGTAAACAAAGTACATTTTAAGACTGACTGTGCTCCCTTTTTTGTTCAGCTATACTCAGGCTTTATATTATATTCCCCTGTCAACACCATATAAAAAAAAATCTGTTTTCCTTAATTTTTCACTTAGCGAGTCTCACCATGCAGTGATGGTGTTAAAAAGCTTTAGCTGACAATTTTTTGCAGGTGAGACGTGCCTAAACCAGCAAGCAGTTTCCATGTTTATAGCCTGTGCTGGAATGCAGCCAACTCAGTGTGCATGTGAGTGTGTGTGTGTGTGTGTGTGTGTGACACAGAGAAAAAGATGTGAGACAAGTAAGGGCAGATGGAAGAGTATGGTGGGATGGGGTGGGGGGGGGGGGTCTTGTCTGACCTCCAAACAAACCTAACTGAATCTACCCTACAGGCAGGTATTAGAACGCTGCATCTGCTACACCCGACTAGTTTTAAAACATGATTTTAGTAAAAGTGTTAGAGCAAAGGTCACATCTCCACCTCCACTGCTGTAGCCCTGTTGTTCATTGAAACTGACATGTGCTAATATCATGTGGGACCTTGTCTTCACACTTTATTAATTTCAGTATAAATGGATGCTTTCCCCTTCCTAAATTAAATCCTCCTTTTAGCATTCTACTTTCAACTACTTTTGATCATTCAAATGCATCTACAGGTTCCAGGACTTGTGATTCTCCTCATGAGAGCATCCAACTTTATCTTTGAAAAAATATCTTCAGCTGTAGAGGATTTAATGGTTTTTATAGCCTTCAGAAACATCTGAGCCTTCTTCATTTGTGTTAAAAACTCCTGCATGCGTTTTTGCACCGTAACAAAAGCTGTGATTAGCCTGACTGGGATTTGAAGCTGTGTGTGTGGTGAGTGGGACAAGTTTCAAGACAGTGGTTTTACAGCTCCCACTCAGAAACAGCTCAAAGGGAAAGTCCACCGTAAAAGGTTATTCCTCTGTTATTTCCATAAGTATAGCTTTTTTTAAAACCAAAGATGTGAAATTCTGTCTCCTAAAAGTAGTGGAAATATGAAGGGTGTGATCTTGACTTTGAAATTTTTTTTTGTGTTTAAGTGAGAATAAAAACAAATGAAAAATGGTAGAAGTGGTGAAGTAGAAAAATCATTGTGGGTACTGTTTGTGTCTGAAGACAGATTGATTGGTTAACATATATACATATTTATAACACTTACACAGCAGTGCAGAAACAAGGCAATGTAAAATTAGTCATGAAGGATAAAATATGCTCCCAGAAAATCATTGTGAATACTGTTTGTGTCCGTAGTAACAGACTGCACTTTATTGTGGCCATTTCCTTGAGGCTCTGTGTTGCTGCTAAATGATACAAGGGATATTTGTGTCAAGCAATTTTGCTCAACGATGTAGAGTTGAAGATAGAAAGAGCTTACATGGCCTTAACAGGCCTTAACATCATTATTCTCCATGGTTACACACTGATTTTCAAACTAAAGGTTAACTGTATCAATGTGCAAAATCATGGCTGAAAGGAAAAGCATTTGTAAACTAAGAATTTCTTGCAGTGAGATAAACTGAATGTGCATTTACCAGCCATAAAAAATGGACCTTTTTGTATATCGTGTAAGGCGTTTTAACAAATGAGGGTTGGTAATGTGACACTATGTAAGACGTATACATTGACACTTCAGTTCAGACTACCAACTGAAGTGTATTCCCTTTAGCGTCAGCTCAGATTGATACAGATGGTGCTGCCGGCAGATATTGACACATGCATTGATGTACATATGGCCTCTTGATTGCCGTTTATGCTGCCGACAAATTATCTGTTAAGTGCCAGCAACCCAGTCCATTACCGACACTGACCCTAACAGCTTGGCTGTAGGCCACCAGAGGTGTAGTTTTACAGTGGGGTGAGGGACCCTGCAGATGGTACAGGACTCTTCATTGACATTGTATCCATCATGTACCTCTGAGAGTTATCCCAACTCCCTCAAGTTTTAACCCGGCATCACTTAGAAAGAAAGCTGCTAGCATCTCAGGGGAAAAGACAATCCAGAATGAAAAACTGGCATTACAGCTTTGTTCAATAGATTACATTTTTATAGCTGTTAAATTCAGATTTATTTGGCAATCATCATGACAGCCAAGATTGAAGATGTTTTCATTCAATAGCGGCCGTTTAACCTTGGTAAGAATAATTCATCTCAGCCTCTTATGCTGAGCATCTCATCAATATGCCACACTGTGTCTTTCAGGAGAGGAGATGCATTTGAATGATCAAAAGTAGTTGAAAGTAGAATGCTAAAAGGAGGATTTATTTTAGAGAAGGGGAAGGCGTTCTCCGTTCAGAGTTAGCCTTACATTTGCCAGAAAAGCTCAAATTAAAATGTAAACTGTCCTAGCTGACACAGTGCTGGAGCCTCGCCTTAATCTGATCCATGGATCATGCTGGAGCTAATTACCATCTGCTCACTTACACTTCCTGGCCCCAGCACTCTGGCTTGTTTTCAATTACATCTCCCGAAATGAGATTACAGCCTTCATTTTTATTTTTGTCGTGAAAGACTGCATGGTTGCATCTCCACCAGGTGAGGACCATTATGTGTGACTGGAGGAAATGCTAGCCGGTTATTTTCCCCACTGTGTTGATGGTGGGGTCGAGGGCTCAAACCAGTGAAGCTTTTACACACGATGTCTCATGCGACAGTCCGCCATACAGAGTCATTAGTTATGTTTTCTACTCTGTTGTGCAGATCACTGCAACCCTTGCGTCATAGATTCAAGTGGATTTAGACCTTTTATCTTCTTCCTTGAAGGCCCCAACATCTTTCACTTGGTTGGATATGCTGTGAAGTTTCTATTTTGCCATTATCTCTCTTGTTCTCTATCATTTCATAAATTGAACCAAAGTGCAGGTAGAAAATGTAGCCTTACTATACAAATCCTTAATATTCCACATTAGGCCCCTAATATTTGAAGAAGGCTTTTATTCCTCTTTTTTACTTCTCTACAGACATTGATAGAACTGCAGATAACAGAGGAGTGGTCATTTAGTGAATGCTTTCATCCAAAGTGCCCCATTGTACCATTCCACCAGTGCATTCTTTCAGCAGGTACCTAGTGGGAATGAAACCTCATTGCCTGGCAGACCTTGTCCTGTACTCTTTCACTATACATAATGCTGGGATATAGACTGTATCCAGATCCTACTACACTGCACTAGCCTAGGTTACAAAACACTTCAAGTTGTGCTTTAAATCTGTATCTCACAGGTGACTGAAGATTTCATTAGTTCCATGATAAACCTCTCTTTAGGCTATGTCTAATTGGGCTTTATGGATTTAAAGCATAGAACATTAAGGCTGAGTATGGCTGAGATAGTGATTTAAGGCATTCAGTCTCTTCAGATGTGCTCACGTATTGGAAACAAATTGATATTGTCGGTTCCAAAAGCAGTGAAGAGGAATAAGATAGAGAACTTGATTCTTACTTGACATAAATTAGTATTGCGATGGGGGTTGAGTGGATGAGTAGAGAAGCAAGTAGTTCTGCACCTGTGAAACAGGGTGTACTGAATGTTCTGCATCAGTAATCAGTATTATGGATAGTTGAACTTTTGACTGTTATGGAGCTCATGTGAGATATTCACATTCATGACATGACTGATTTTTAATTTCATACATGAGAGACATGTCATGACACGTAATGTTACAGGTGACCCAGGTAAAATTTACATGGCAGAAATTCATTTTGAAGCTACGTCAGTGTTCCTGAGATAAGAGCAGATTCATATCAGTGTGACCAGATGGAGATATAGCCGATGTAGCTGGATACAGCTTCACTTAGCAGCGAGCAGTGTATCTGATAAAACATCTTCAGGTCTCTTTGCAGTGCACGTCAGCTTACCTAATATTTATGTTTCAAATCGACAGTAAACATGCTTGCTTGTTCTCAGTCGGAGAGAGGACTTACTTTCAGTTTGGCTTACACCACTTTCACTTTCCTTTAAAGCCCCAGAACATGTGGCTTCAAATATAAAGCATTTCTCTGTAACATTAAATAGTGTATAGGCAACAATCATAGCTTAAGCTTGAAAAAAATCACACTAAGGTGTTATTTTTAAGAGTTTAACACACATAATTCAGCTGATCTTCTTCACCAGGACTGTGTGTTTTGATCAGAATTGACTGCTGGAAACATGAGAGCAAATATTTCACCCCACAACTGTCAGCACATTTTGATTCAGCTGCTGCTAAACTCTGATTGGTGCATGGAAATTACATGACATCAACTTTTTCCAACTTAGGGAGGACAAGAATAAAAACTGAAATGCAGACATCTCTCATGTGAGATGACTACAACTGTGCTAAGTTTGGCAGAAAATCGTGTGGCTCATTACTCAGAACTGTAAGAAGCTGATTTATAAAAGAGGTTTTCACAACTTTTAAGACTAAAAATGTAAGTGCTGTACATTCACAATTTTCCACATCAAATTTAGTTGACTCATCATGAGGAGTCACACAGAAAGCTGGTGTTGTAAACCGGGGGACGTTCAAAGACGAGGGCTTTAACTAGGCGGGAAAAGATGCGTTGAGTTGCATTATGGGAAGTGTAGAATCCAGTGTTTTTGGAGCTTGACCCCCATCTTTATTGAAGTGCATACTAATTTATTGGAGTAGCACTTTAAAGATTCTTTGTGCAGCCAGGCATTGTGTTGCCATCAGTCAGGACACATGTTAACACTATGTAGGAAGAGGTCTGCAGCCTGTCAGGGGGACGTCTACGCTACATATCTGGCAACAGAGATCGTGTGGGTGAAGTATAAACATCTCCTCCTATCTGCGTACACTGATGACACACACATAGTCAACAGACAGCAGGATCACTGCTCTCCCCTCAACCAAGCTGCCATTTTTAGCCAGCCTACAGTCTGACTTCCAGTCTGCCTTTGATCACTGCCATGGCAGAAACCCTTTTGATGACTCATGCAGATAGGCACCCATACACAGGCAAAAACAATCTCTGTGCCTCACTCGCACACTCAGACACGTTGTTTGGTGGGTCATGCAGGGTGGTCTGAAATGTGATCACAAATTGGCCAATTTGACTCATGAGCATATTTGCATGTTGTGTAAATTTGATGTATTTTTTAAAAAACAATATGTCTCTGTTTCACTCCGTGTCTGTGGCACACAGTAAATTCTTTGGATTTTCTGTTGCTATTGAGATTCTGCATGTGCAGGTCTTTGTCTGTTAAGCCGTGGCAGCATTACTGCTCATGATAACACACGTCCTCCTTTTATTTATTGTATATTCTGAACACTGTCACGCTGTTTGAGGATTTATTCCCAGGAATGGCCCCAAGGTCCTGTGGCTGTTCATTAACATGAATATACATGAATGCACGTTTTACATGAAAGAGTCACAGATCATAACTTCAAAACTAGGCTGTGAACAATGGGATTTGCATGATATAAAGCTTTACGTCTGAGGTCATTGTGGTTCATTTATTATTCAAACAGATATTTCATACGACACTGAGACACATTCTCTCTAGGAACTGCAGTATAACAAACCATTACTAATTCATCTAAACTGCTGATAGTGTGTATCCAGGCTTCACATGCTCAACTGGAAAACTCAAACCATGCGGTCCGCCTGTGTGAGGATGATGGTCTCAATCATCTCTCATTATGTGTTGCCGTGGCAGAGAAAATATAACAACACTTTGCACTGTGACAGATTTTTTTTTCACACATTTCCCTCGGGCATATATGTAGTAAGACCACTGTAATTTTACACCATGCAGCACACAAACACAGCATTCATATAAATTGCATTTCTCTGTGAGCAGGGAGCTATCCACCCATCACAGCAATGTCAAGCTTTGCCCATTATGCTCCAGGAGTAGAGACAAGTGGACGTGTTGTTATGCTAATGCATGTTAATCAACTCTTCGCCTGAACGAGCGCTTACCCTCTAACATTTGCGATATCAGAGCAACAGCAGACATGCAAATGTTTCTTCTGCTGTCCGCAAAGCTTGATAGAAGCAGAGAAAAAAAAATGATCATGGTCGCGTTTCATACATGAACGCTCAGACACAGTGTTTGGACGGGTTGATAAATGAGGCTGAATATGTGTATCCGCCTTTGTTCTTCTAGCAGAGAGGGGCATGTGAAGGTGTGTGGGTTAACATGCATGTCTAAACACACATACCTGTGAGTGCATAGATACACACGCACATTTCTTTCCATTTTCTCTCCTCTTTTATCTTTTTTTTCTGTATGTCCACACCAAGGCAACATAGAAGAAACACATGGATCCACATATCAATATTCTTAAATCTGTGCTTTATGTTTTGTAAAAACTGTTGTCTTGGCCAGAATACTGCTGACAAAAACAATCCTAGTAATATCAAATGTTAAATTACCCAGCATCTGATCACTTCTGGAGGTCAGGGCAAAATGTGCTGTTGACTGAGTTGCACATTTACACACAGATGCACTAACAGTTGACGAAGGGCAGAGCTAGTTTGTCCCAAAGCTGTGAGACGCTCCACACCTGCTCCGTGAAGCCGGAAGCTGAGACGTGTCGTGTTTGCTAACAGCGCTGAAGGTGATGAGGGATGTATCCGCCGCTTTATTGATGCTTCATATTGTCGCTCACTGTTAAATCCACCGTCCTCCCTGGGCTTAGGTGTTTTTTTTTATTTTCTTATTTTCAAGAAGGAAGTTGATGCAATCACAATTCCACTTTGATTTGGAGGCTTTGCTTGACACAAGAAATCACATTTCACTGTGACAGCTGCACACTGGGATGGTCCAGGCTATATGTTGGTTCAGACACACCTGTCTTCTACGTATAGTTTGATGAGGCTGACTGGGATGAATCATTGCATGAGGAAGTCATGTTAAAATCAATATATAGTCTTCACTGCCTTTTACAGTTGCTCTCTGTGCTTGGTGATATGAACACAGGCCCCACAGACAACACTAGTTCTACTGAGTAACCAAAACTAAGACTGAGAGTAATATTCTACTGCCCACTGAGGTGAATGTTTTTTCACATCATCTGAAGGTTATGGACTATAATCAGTGAATCTTGTCCAGATGAGCTGGTTAGTTCATAGTGACAGCTCAGCATGTGTTTTAACATAGCCAAAACAAACTGAATCTAAAAGAAACTCACATGGAAGCATCATAAAGAGGTATTTTGTTATGAACATAATACACCAGCATACACATGCAGATAACACATGAAATCAGTCAAAATACTGGAGGGCAAAAACATCTCTGCTTTTCTACAGTAACCTGTCTACAGCTTCTTTACAGTCTGATAGTGCAGAGTGCTCTGAAAAGATGTAAGAGGGAGAAAAAAAAAAAGTCCCAGTTGGTTACATCTTGACTCATTGAAAAAGTGGAAAAAAGTTTTTAACTTTTACAGTGTCAATTTAGGTGCTTTTATAATGATGAAGGCTGGGTTGGGAGACCCCAGAAAGGCCTGTTTTCATCTCTGGTGGAACACATTGTTCAGCTGGTGGATAATGGTGAGATAGGAGCAATTGTGTTAGAGCTGCCAGAGCAAACAAAACCATGCCTTCAGGACAGACAGGGTTGCAGGTTTTTGTTTGTGAAAGGCGGTTACCAAGCGTGGCAGACAAAAAAAAAAATCCTAAGTAGCTTTGCAGTCGAACTCTGCCAAAGTGTCCATGTTAGACCAAGTGATCGCAAACCCACCAGCACATTTGCTCAGTGCAATAAAAGTCTATGTATTAAGATGTAATCCTTTTGATACATGATTTCTGGGAGAGGAGAAGTGAGGAGTGGTTGACAGTATATTTGTTGTAGTAGCCTCATGAACACCACTCGTCCATAATTAGTTGCTGAAATCTAATTATGAATCTAATCTAACTATATAATCTAACTATTGCTCCGACAATTTGAACTTTTTGAGAAGTTTTCTGAAGTTAAAAAAATCTCCCTGCACTTGTCATTAAGCACTGCGGGACACCTTTCAGTTGAATGAGGGTGTTTATGTCAACTTTTTCTCTTTTAGGCTAAAATTCACCTACCAGTAAGTCAAAAACCCATAATTTGGAACCCAATGAGGTAGACCACACACAACGTTCTGTGCTTTCCCCTCTCTGCTATTTTCAGCTCTTAATCAGAAGAGCTGATGTGCTATTACTTCCTTCCCACCTGTGTGAACAATGCCCTATTGTAGTGCAGCTTTAGCTTTTTGGGTTTTAGCTGAAAAGATCAAGTAAACAAACATGTACTATAGTCTTTCTTAGGTAGGTATTCATAACATTGATGTCTGGGGATAAAATGATTCCACGGCCCTGAAAAGGATTAAACACGTAGTAAAAAACTAATGAATGAAATGAGTAAAAAAAACATGCTCAGAAATGCAAGAGATGTGTTGTTGTGCTGCAGCAGCTCAATAAAATCTTTTGTTGAGTGGTTGTTGTAAGAACATGTGAAAGCATATCAGCATGGTCACATCAGGCTAGCGTGATCTGCTGGAAAGGCCGGGCTGATGCATACCATGCTGCAGCCCTGGCAAAGAAGCAGAAATGGTTCTAGGTTTTAATATTAACACTCAGTCTATCCTAGACTGTACATGAATTACTGGAGCAGATATAGCACTACATGTTTACTTATAAATGAAAATGTAGTCTCATTAGTTTTTATGCAGTTTGATTGAATCAGTTCTTATTATAATGGCTCATGTTTAAGTGAGCTAAGCAGCAACTAAAAAAAAAAACCAAACAGGACTTTTTGGGCTCCCGCTGCTGTAAATTGGCTCATAAGGAAATTCATTAAAAAGACCACACAAGACCTCAGCTCTCTGCTTCACTTTATTTATTTCCTGTGTTTAGTCTTTTGCCATTGGAAATGCCTTTTATCCAGCCTGACACCCTTCCTGACACCCTGTAGCATCCTGGCAGCTTTAGACACATGTCTTATTTTGCATTAGAGGTGCTGTGAGTTTCTATTTCTCACTTTCTGGCTAATGCCACTCACCATTTACCAGTCATACTGTTCTGTTTGGTAAAAAAAATCCACAAAGCCTTTGTATGTGCAAGTTTTTGACAATCTGTGGGTCACTGAAACTATCACCTTTGTATAAATGTGAGATGCATTGACAAGAAAGCAGGCAGGAAAACAAATCAAGTTGTCTTACACTACCTAAAAATGAGAGAAGTCCTGTTGTAGTTCTTTACACTCTGAGGTTTTCAGACACAGACTCTCATAATTGGCCATCCAGCTAGAATTCACTGCGACAGTTTGTTTACTTCTCCATAACTGTTGTTGTGTGTTCAAAGATGATAAATTTAGCTGACTCTTTGAGCAGGATTCCCTTGTGACTCGTGTCTTGCATTACCAGAAAAAAACATGCATTTTTTAATGGTCTTCTTCATTAAATCATAACTAGTGTTGCACATTGTATACACAGTTACTTTAATTTGAAAGCAGCTTTGTGCACAATTTCCATGAAAACAAAACAAAACAAAACAAAAAAAAAAAAATCAATGAAGCTTTGTGTTATTGGAAGTTCACACAATTGATGTATTTTTGTAGACTTTTAAACAATGTTGGCTGTTCTCTTGCTTGTGAATAAACACAACCGCAAGTGAAGACTTCCTCGTCATATCCTCTGGAAGGGAACTGCAAAATCTTGTGAGATAAGAAAGGCCATATGTTCACTTTCACACAAAGACTGACATAAATATCATCATTAGAGAATGTGATCACTGATTGCTGGACTGATCTGTGTTGGTGAAGGGATGCACGGTAACTCAGATGGAGATATTATATCAATAAAAATCAAAATTCTTCACAGCTGAGTAGCACCAACAGTAGAGTAACAAGTAAGATGCATTCTTGCATCATGTCATGGCCTTCTTCAGTTTAGGTGTCAAACCCAATTTACTAAATAAATGATTTTATAAAGAGTGTGAAGCAGCCTGACAGTGTGAAAACCACAGCACATTAATGAAATGATGTAGTCGGTGAAAAACATTTGATGATGTGTTTCTCTGAGCACTGAGCAGGTGAAATACCAAACTGGCCCTGTGTATAAAAACCATAGTGAAAATAAGACATGATGTGAATCAAGATTACAGGAAGATGATAGAAAATGACTCGACTGTATGCTTTTGAATTGAAACATTGTGTTTTGTTAGTCACGATGTGGTACTTTGCTTGATTACACAGAATCCATACTTATTTATATCAGTACAAGTCAGCTCAGAGCTGACAGAAGAAATGTGAAGAGGAAGAGCACGAGGCTGCTCCAGCAAAAAAGCAGCCACTTCACTCAGCAGCTGCACTTGTGCATTTTCTGGCCTCATCACTCTGGAATGACCAGAATCTGAACCGCTTCTTGTTCTGCCTGTTTAGCTAAAAAGCTCAAAGAGAAAGAGTTGAAGCGTGAAGACCTTAGTGTCCCTCCACTCTGATCTGACCTCCATCCATCCATCTTCTCTCCTCCCCTTTTCTCCTTTCTCCCACGCCACACATGACTGGGCCGTGCCGCCATAGCAACTACTCCACCTCAGTGCTCCCTCACTTTTGTGGACAGAGGAAATTATTTTGCGGTGGCGTTGCAAAGCGCAAGAAGCAGTGAGCTGGACCCGCTGAGCCTGACCTCTCCCACCGCCGCCATCGAGCTTAATGGGAGGCATGCTTGAAATGTGGCGTTGTGACATTTGGAGTGACAACATGTGGTGTAGCTTTATTTACGTTTTTCAACAATCTTTGTTCACACCCATGCTTTTTTTAGACATTTATACTCGGGAGGAGCAGCCCAGTCTAACCACAGTCTCCTTGGGTGGTGTGTGAAAAGGCTGGGATCATAGAGATATGTGCCACTTATTTTATTTTCCTTTCTCTTCCCCCTGCCCTCACCGGTGATCAAAGGCCTCACATCAAGCGATCTAAGACATCAGGTTTCTCCTCATCAGATAAAAGTGTGAATCCCACAAGTGCTTTTATACTTTTTTGTTGCTGGGTTTCTTATGATCTCAGACTTTTTGACACCCTGTGACTATAACAGTTCTGCTGGAACGTTTAAGGATTGCTGTGTGCGAGCACAGCGGAACTGTATTGGAGCTAGAGGAGAGAGTATGTATTGATCTGGCCAATCAGGCTCCAAACCAGCAGCACTCAGGGCAAAAGTCAAGAGTCAAGCTGTCTTTCTCTTCAGTGGGTCATTTGATGGCACAGTATGATTTTTTTGAAGAATACTAAACATATGTTGCCTTTGTGTGTTACAGTGCGGGGGACAGATAATGTGACCGCCTTGTATGGAGAGACCATTACTGTACCATGCAACGGTGGAGCTCCACCTCCGCAGGATCTAATGTTCATCAAGTGGAAATACGTAAGTAGATACTGTCCCACAATACTGCCTGTTGCTGAACACACACATCCAATCATTTGCAAGAAGAGGGAAAAAGACATGATTGATATGATATGTTATGAAAAGATTTGGCTTATCTTGGCTTAACTCTCACCGAGTGTAGGCATATTTACCTCAGAAGACTAAAGACTTCCACATATTTGTGTATGAGAAAGTATGAGAAAATACTGAAATACACAAAAATATAACAGGCTGATGGGAGGGTAAGATCCAAACATATATACATTAAATACACACGTGTCAGTTTCATACTTTAGAAATGAGAACAAATGACAAATAGAAGAACAGAAGATGAATGGCATAATTACACACTGGGAATTATAAATAGCAGGATGGCCTGTTGTCAGGAATATAGAACATGTCAAATGGTAAACATACAGTAAACATTCAGCAACATACTGTCGCCTCCTTGTCAGATTCATCATTGAGATGTACTGAACCATAAAAGATTTGACAGTTTTTTCTTCCTTTCAGGTAAATAAACACAGTTTTCATGATACAAACATCATTCTCTGTTCTAGAAAAGAAAAGAAAACCTAATCTCATTCTGGATATCTAAAAATCAGAGTCTTTATTGATTTGACATTTTGATCAGAATTTTCACAGGCAAAAAAACCCCCGACCCTCTTTTAACAAGGCTATATGTATGATTAAGAAGTAAATACAATAAGAGCCACTTAGTTTTTCCTCATCATTCATCCTTCCTTCCTCATCCTCTACATACTGGAGAAGATTGTGTTTTTTCTGGAACCTTTGTTTCATAGCAGATGGACATATGCAGAATAAATATATTGCACTTAGTTGCCTTTGAAGAGGGGTTGCATCAAGGCAACATGGCTGACCAAATGTTTACAAGATATTTTGGATTTCCCCTGGTTAACTTGGTTGTGTTGAAATGCCGTTGGAGTGAAG
The DNA here is from genome assembly GCF_914725855.1 of Thunnus albacares. NCBI lineage: Eukaryota > Metazoa > Chordata > Actinopteri > Scombriformes > Scombridae > Thunnus > Thunnus albacares. The sequence goes on along the minus strand of NC_058118.1, from coordinate 1,465,747 downwards.
TCTGAAATCTGTTTGGTGAATTGAGAGGACATTCAGGTAGAATGTGTTCCATCAATAACTTAGAAAAGAAATGCAAAAAACCTGCAGTGTAGTTGCACAGATGTGTCTTTGATTCTTGATTTGCCTGCAGCATCTTCTGGAGACAGTCTGTAGTGTGCAGTAGTTCTCTGGTTCTAGCAAAATGTGTACACACTCGCCCTGAGGCGACACACCTACTGTAGGACTGCTACAATAACCAGCTGACCTTACAGTATGAGAGAGTTAGGAATATGAATCTATGAGAGGACAATTTCCTGTCCAGTTTCCATCCTTCTCATACATACAGGTACTGAGGAAGTGCTAGAGATGCTCATGTAACTTGAGGGTGAAACTATGAGGAGAGGATTTGTTTAAAAGCTTGTGTCTTTAATGAAACATCCTGAAAAAAAATTAAATTGAGCTCTCCATTTCATATAATCTCAATCTAAAATGCATGGTTAATATGAATCCTCATAATCCCCAGTGTTATTAGACAGTATCAATGAGATCAATTATATCCTGTCATGCTGAATCTACTAATATTGCATGAGACAAAGTGACTTGGCACTGTGTACTTTTTCCAATTAACATTTGTTTTGCACTGTGTTACCACCTTACTGTGGAGGTTTGTTGAATGATAGGTGTAGACTGTGTTCTACAACGTACATTTTATAGTACAGATATCATTTTCTGTCTCTTTTCTCTGTCTGTCTTCTCACATTTCAGGAAAAAGACGATGGCACTGCTGGCGATCTGCTGATCAAACATGCACATAAGGACAAAGAGACAGTTCAGGCCACTGATGACTATGCCCAGCGGGTCCACATCGATGACAAGTTCAGCCTGCTCATCGACCAGGCCTCGCTCAAAGACCAGAAGACCTTCACCTGCATGGTGGTGTCAAACTCCAACCTCATGGAGTACCCCGTCTCTGTCGTTGTTAACAGTAAGCTTCATATTGACACAAAACACTGAAACAATCTTTATTCTTACACCTTGTAACGTAAATGTTCTGGCAATTTAACATCTTGGTGTCGTTTCTGAGTAAGTGACTGAATCACTTTTATGTAATGAGTGTTGGACCTGCAGGTGTGAACTGCTGTCAGACTAAAGACTGCAACAGCACAGGGTTGAATACACAGAGAGAGAGAAACGCACATCTTGTTTAGCCTGATTAAGATCTCTGTAATTATTGTTATCATCTCCCATGCTCAGAGAAAATACAGTCAAAGTGACACACTGCCAATGAGCCAATTTCACATTGTTGAAGAGATTTTTCTCATATCAGATTTTTTCCCCAAAAGAGGTCAAAACAAGAAAAACTCATACAGTCACAAAACTAATCAGAGCAGCACTCCCTTCCTGTTTTCATTCATGCCAAGCGCAATTATAAATATCTAGCAAAACAATTTACATACAGCCTGTAAGTTAATAGGAATTAAATGAGAGTCCAACTTAATGTCCTGTCTTTTTATGCACATTATAAAATAAGCAGTAGAATTCTTAATCAACGAGGAAACTGATGAGAAAATATGTTAGAAATTTCACTGAGAGAAGTGAGGGTGAGTGTCCCTCACCCTCACAATGGCCGTTAATTAAGGCTTCAACAGCAATATACATAAGATCCACAGTGATGCAGCTTGTGAGAGAACAGAAATCACTCTTTACTTCATGTTATTACTTTATGACTTATTGCTGTTCTCAGCAGCGACACTTGTCTCTATCCACAAATGTCCTGTCCTGTCTGAAAAAAGACATAAAAGAGACCAACCATTACTTAGAGAGATAGATGGATGTAAGGCTTTCTATGTCTGAAAGGGCTCTAGAGACTGTCATGTCACTTTTGTAATCTTGCATCTTTCAAAATAAAATAAATAAAATAAAAATACTGATATTTATTTATTGCAGTCTGTAGAAGTGTCTTATGCACAAATAATTTAGTCCTCTTCAAACATTAAAACAGAGATCAATACATTTTTGTGAATTGTGATGTTGTTTCCAGGAGGTCACTGATGTAATATTTATAGAAAATCATTAGCACTAACTAATTAACCAACAACAAAAGACAATTACATTCGTTATTGGAAGATACATAGGTGATATTTGGAGGCAGCTTTGCTAACAAGCAGCTTGATTTTAATTTCATTAAAACTCAGTGCTATCCACTCTGGATTTGTCTCTTTTTGTTTCCTCTCATATGGTTCTTAATTTGAATTTCACTCCCCAAAACTGCCCATGTATCACCTGCTAATGGGCTTTGCAAACCCAAGCTTGAAATAGGACATGAAGAGACTAGCTCAATATTAACAACGCAACAAGTTTGCAGCTGAGCATTTAGATGAACTGGGCTGTCTACTTGCCAGTTGCTGAACATTATCAGTGATATACTTGTGTTTGTTCCTATTGTGCCCCTCACTTCTGTTGTTTCAAAATGATTGACAGTGTGAAAAAAAGAAGGAAATGTAAACAACTTTTTTTTTTTCTTTTTAAATTTTAGCAAGCAACACTTTTCTGATTCCAAAGCGTGATTCTCTCCTTTTGTGTTTGCAGAGAAACCATCATCAGTAAATATTACGGACAAGCCTGACGTATTACAGAAGGACAAACCAACACCGGTGAGATTCACTCAAGACTTCATTTTAGTGTACAGTCACCAACCATGACGCATTCAGCTGAAAGTCACCAGTTAACACGGTCACTGGGTAAACCAAAGCACCTGTTTCGGTTTAACCAGTGACCGTGTTATCTGGTGACTTTCAGGGGAATGTATCTTGGTTGTCGTGGTGATGGCAGCTGTTGAAAACATGAACAGAAAATGTAGGTGTCCTCCTAAAGTCTTAAATTATTGCATGTATGTACAGTATATATTGATCTGGTCCTTTTTGTATTACATTATGTAAATTAAATGGTGACGCCAACAAGAAACATTCACATTTCCTCACGTAGTTTTCTGAAATCAATCTTTTTAAATAGCTTGCTTGAGATGAAATGTTGAATCTCATTGCAGTGTCCACACTGACAGTCACGGTCACTAGTTAAACCGAAACACCTGCTAACGATCAAAACGTTAAATCAAAACGTTAGATTAAAGCGGAATCATGCTTGACTTAACATTGATGACATTAGAAAGTGCCCGCCCATTAAAACACGGCCGGTTACTTTCCTCTGGCGCCTGGACTAAGAAGCGTGAAGCTGTCCCATTAGACCCTGTGAATTCTGCACAGTTAATGTGTGTATAGTCTGGAAGTCATTTTTTCATGGACTGCGGTACCTGCAGTGTTCAGCACTGAATGTAAATACTGCGTTTATCCACTTGGGGAGCTGCTGTTTGTTTGATTGAGCTCGAGAATTTCCTATTTTCTGTACCACTCTGCACACATGATATGAAAACCAGATGAGGGAGAGTTTTGCACTCTGTCACTGTGTTTCCTGGCTGAAGCACACTGGAAACTGTTCATTTACACAGTTGTCCAAGCAGCCAGAGGCATTACAGGAAGTCAAGAACAGAGCGAAAAGAAAAAGACCAAAAAAAAAAAAGATTTTGTGCAAGATTTTACACTTTTGTACTGTAGTCCTAACTAAAGCTTGCATTGATGTTAACAGATCATTTTCTGGTTTCATTCAGTGCAGCATATTAGTGTATGAAAATTAACTTGTAGGGCCAGAACACATTGCAACAAACAACTTCACCTCTCTATTTTGGTCAAAGTTACGTTACTGTCATATGATGCTGTAACTGTGAGCAAGGACTAATTTGAGAATTCTGACTGTTGGTGCATTCAAGGACACTCTGACATTTGAGATTTGAAAGTCAGATGCTAAACTGCACTTTTTTCTTTTGATAAAACAACCAAATTCACGCTGTCCTTTTCACAACATCCGTGTTTGCTGCAGTTTTGTCTCCTAGATTTGATTTTCTGACATCACAGCTCATTAGTTAAATGTTTTCTGGCCGACAACCTTTGGTTTTTGGACATCAGGGCATTTGTAAATACGCCAGCTAGGAGAGTTTTGAAAATGGTCTCTTCCCGCAACTGCATTGCCAACATTAACATAACTTTGCAATGTTGTTTACTATGATGAGTTATCCATCTCACATAAGTTGGAAGGATTCACAAGTTGGTTTTCACACTGTACTGAAATGAAGTGAAACCAGTTGCTGCCTTTCAGGTGAGATCTGAAAAGATGGTGTGATTTGGTAAGTGGTTCAGCAGTAATACATAACCGCCAGTATGGTCTTTAGGTAGATGCTACTTTATTCATTTCTCCAGTCCTGCAAAATGTAAACTAATAACAGGAAAAGAGGTCTTTTGGTGTCACCATGCACCATCTGACAGCCATGTCCTCAGGTTTGGACACCTCTTGGCTGTGAACAGCTAACTGTAAATGTAAGATTTCCTTCATTCAGCAGAAGTAAATAGACATGGTTATTTTCTTCACAATATGAATGTAAATCCAGACATCAGTTGTTTTTCTTAATTATTAGCTGTTCAACAAAGCTTAAAGCAAAAGCATTTAGTGTGGCTGCCACTTCTCTGAGTTTAGGAGAGGATATACGACAGCTTACTGTGTCACAGTGACTTAAAGCCTACTTAATTTTGTGCTCAAAGTTCAAAAACTTAAGCTGTTGCCAAAATCGGTTGTTACTCACTATTTTTTCTTTTTATGAAGGAGACGTCAGGTTCATCAGCCTCTTTTACAACTTTCTTTTTAGCAAAAGTAGCATCTCATGTTTTATCCTTGAAACACATTGCAGTGCAAACGCTGTTGTGTAACTAAACTATGTGACCGTGTACGATACATCAGAATTATTGCTGAAATAGCATCAGTGTGATCTAATCATAGAAACGGCTTCACCAAATCACTTTCAAAATATTTAACTGAAGGTGCTGTGCTTTGCATGCTTTTGCAACCTCGTAGAACCGGTGCCTGACCAATGAGGAGGATAATTTACAGACACTATAAAATAAAGCAAGATGTCATTGCTTTGGATAGATGATCCATCAGAAAAGAAGCCATTGTCCGATTTCACCTATGCATTTCACATACTGTATCTCTGCTACTGACATGTAACCTAGTCTATATAGCTAATGCTGTAGTAAGTGGACAGGTTAGACTATAATATCACTACCATTCTGACACATGGCCAGTGTGCTAGACTGGCAATCTGGTTGCCATGGTATTGGATTACATCCGACCACAACTCTATTCTCTGTTTGACAAAGAACATTAACCGTTAAACAGGAAGTAACAGTGGCTGGAGTGGGGCAAATCTGTTTTATTAGACTATAATATTGTTTTTACTTGTCATGTTACTGAACAGAAGTTTTACACACATCATATGTTTCAGGCACCTTTTTATCGGTTGTGATACAGTATATTAGTGCTTACACACTTCATTTTCCATTGGAGTTCCATTGGAGTTTTGCCAGGCATAGTTGATTAGAGATTTGTTGAGCTGCAGTGAAAGTAGCACTGTGGTTAAAAATGACTGAACTCAGTATCAACCTGTATTTTATGGTTGCTATTAAAACACTGACATGCAAAACCACAACAAATGTTGATGGCATGTGCACAAATGTATCTCTGGGCTTTAAGAACAATGCGTACCTTTTTAAAAATCTGAACTTACTTTGATTCATAGTTAAACACCCACTCCTGCAAGAATTTCTCTCCTTATTTTGCTGTTTATTTTCATTCCCTGAACGCACACACTCTCGCATTCACTCCAGTGAGTATCTCTTGAGAAAACTTTTGAAAAGCTGTGGGCAGCACATTCACAGCGGTCATCTGCCTCCTCTCTCTCTCTCAAGCAATGCACATTTCTTCCTCCACATGCAGTATATACACATTTATTATGGATCAATGACTGCTGCTGCCTCTAGTGGTATTCCCACCTAAAAATTCAGGTACTATTGAACAGCTTTGAGCATTTTGTAGTGAGGGGAGGGAGACAGGGAGAGATGAAGGCAATATGAGAAAAAAAAAAGTGGGAGTGGAGGGATTTCAGTTTTGATAACTTGTGAGAGATGGGAGATGATGGAGCTTCATACTCACGTGGAATTCCAAATTAGAGGAAAGTGTCATGTTGCGTGGTGGAGAATGCAGAAAGCCTTAACTGTCTGAGCCGTGGGATATCAGAGGTCACGTTTTCATTTGGTTGCAAAAATCAGTCGTGAACTTAACCATGCTTTTCAATTCAAGTGTTAATGCTTGATGCGTGCTGTACCAAGCTTTTGTTCCTGAAAAGCAGTATCAGGCTGGTGGTGCCTGCAGTTTCTGAAGGACAGAGTGATCTAGAAATCAGTACTGTGAAAGCCTGTTACTCTTGAAAGTAAAAGTACAGCAAGCTCACATCAAAGTCACACATTATACCAATTTAGGGATGACATACTGTCTGCAGTAACTCTAACCAGACTCAGTTTTGCTCTTCATTTGTGTAATTTGGAGCTGAAGTGATCAATCAGTCAATTAAATAGTCAAATAACTGATCGTTAAACACTTTAGCTGCTTAAACTGCATTATAGTGTGTTGTAAACCATTTATTAACTGCTTATATACTGCTTGTAAATGCTGAACAGGGGGGTTTAAAGTAAAGTGAATAAGGAAAACTTAGTTTACTGATAGGAATCTGACATGAAGACATAGCGCGCATCTTAATAGTATTTCAGGCAAACTTAATTCATGACCTGAAATGTAAGAGATTTTTGTTTGAGGCTCATCAACCTGCTGTTCGTAACAAGGTGTGTGTGTCTTTTTGTGTGGTGGTTTTCTGCTCTGTGGTTTACGTGCGTCAGACACCAGACAGATTCTTGTTGGTGGTGCTTGGGTCAAGCTAATTGACTGAAAGTGACAGAAACACTGGAAGCGTACATCTGTGAATGACATTATTTTTACACTTTTACATTCACAGACTCAGAGAAACAGAAGCTACATTCACTGATTGCTTCTCTTGGTGGGTTAGACTAAGTTCATTAATAAAAGAGTGTGTCATCTGCAAAGTGTAGAGGCAGATAAGGTAATGACTCGTTACAGTGTCGGAAGATATCTCCTGACAGGAGTCACAAAGGCAGACGTGTATCTACATTTTCCAACAGTTACTGTGACTTCTTCCTTCGCACATTAAGAACTTGTATGGGATAATATAAGAAATGTTACTGAAGGACATTTTTAAACACCAACATACAATACATCTAGAAAGAAATTTACGAAAAGTTCAAAAGTTTGACTAGAGGAGAGAGGAGATGGTGTAGATGGAGCTTATCTTTTTACATTGAATGTGATGGGGGAAAATGCATTTGAAAAAATAGTTGATCTGAATAAGAGAGAAGAGATAAACATTGTACTTGGATGGCAGCCCGTGCTCTGAGTTGCTCCAGTAAGTCATTTAAATGGAGCTCTCCTCCTGGACCTATAGTATGTTAAAAGCTCTTTGTATTACAGTAGGCTATTGGATGATGGATGGTTGTTGTGGGAATTTTTGTTATCTGTCTCAGACAGCACATTCAACCTATCTTCTCTCCTCCTGTGGTCAAGTTAAATAGCAGTGTATTCTCCAGCCTTCCCCATAGATCAGACCATACAGTACACTCAGTAAAGTGTTTTTTAAATAAAGGATATATAACACAACTGACACTGTGGAATTTAAGCTGTTGTAATTTGTCAATGGAGGGAAGCTAAAGAGGCTGTCTTTGCATGTCTCTTGCCAACAAAAAAGCCACAGTACATACACACACACACACACACACACACACACACACTTCTCTCTTAAAGGTGCAATCACCTCCTGACTTTTCCTGCTCCACATCACATAATGATCACGATATACTTGCAGGGGTTTCACAGGGTTGTTGATCAATGCTGACAACTCAACAATTACTTCAATCACTTTCTGCCCTGTGCTCTGCTTTGAAACAAGAACGCTCCACTGTGCATTGCATTTCAAGACACTCACATTCACTCTCCACCTATTGGCATTTTCAACGGCTCAGTGATGGACGACAGTGTTATGAACAAGCAACCAGTGTAAAAAACACAAACAAACTAAAAAGCTGAGAAGCCTCAAGCTGAAAACAGTAAATGCCAAAGCAGTATTATTATTCTGGTATTCAGCATAGTGATATATTACCTCCTTACAATGCATTCCTGCTGGATGTCTGCTTTCATTAACTATGTGACCTGTTGCTTTTTGAAAATGGCAATGTTGGTGATGTTCATTCGTAATGTTGACTCATAGCTCAACCACAAATCAGCTGACTGTTAGCTGTGAACACTATCAGCTAGTACATTATCTGATGTGACGTATCAGACCCGTCAATAAACAATTGAGTAAACATGTGTATGACATTATTACACTTGTTTATGTATTATTTACAAGCGTGTAATGTGGTACCATCTGTGTGACATGGACGTCACTGACAGCAGTCCTAATCAGATGTTGACACAGTACAGATAAGTGCATGTTCCACCATTTATCATTCAGTCACCACGATTAGAGACACAGTATCCCTGCTCTGTGATAGCCATGGAATTAATGTGTGGATCTGATTCTGTTCTGATAGAAAGATATGCCTTTAGCTTGGTTATTTGTCCCTTCTGACTCTGTGGGTATCTCACGTGGACCTACTTAATGACCGACAGCAGAGGACTGGTTGTACTGGGCAGCTCCCAGTGTGAGTTACTATATGAATGTAAAGCATAGAGTGACTGCAATAGTGCATTTTGGTATAAGTTGACTAAATGCTACCTCATGCCTAGAGTCTTTAAACAGTTGTCATTTCATTTACACAAGTTGCCACAAGTTGGATCAAAATATCAGACAGTTTTGTTTTATGAAAAATGAAAGCAAGACTAGAAGATGAATATGAACGTCTGAATGCATGAAAAGAAGTATCTCTTCTAGCCTGATGTGTTGGTGAAGGATGAGAAGATGAGTCTCATTTTCTCCAACACATTTGAAGTATATGTATCATTTTAAAAAATGAATAAGGTTGTCTGCAGCACCAAATAAATATTACATTTCTAAGAATGTCTCCATTGCAAAAACTAGTCAATACTAAGATAAAAACGAACACGCCTACATACATACATTAAATGCATACATGAATAAGTTAATAAATCTACCTATATTTCCCAAGAGAAGAGTCCACGTTTGTGGTGAGTCACGTTCACTCGGGGGCAGGAAGAAGCACAGGATATGAAACCAGGCAGTTTGGTAGAAGGAATGTTCTTATGACTCACTCTTTATCTGGTTCACACACAGCGTATCTCTGCCACCGTTGCTGACCTTCAGTCGTAAAGATGTAACAGCGAGACAGTGTGCTTATGAAAACAAAAACTAATTCATTCCTGAATGAGGTAGTTGTTTGTCTTTTCTGGCCTGCGTCCAACATTCTCCTGTTAATGTTGGAAAGCAGAGGTTACATTATAGAACCACACAGAGACAGAGAACAGGACGGAGAAATTAGGTCTTCGCTGAAATTGGTTTTTAGCTGGTGAAAGCAGGTATTTTCTGCAGTGTTACTTCCACAATTATTATTTTCATGGTGAAATAGCCTCTGAGATAATATTCATTCTACCATACACACTAAAAAACACACAAACATGTTAATAATAGAATAATATTGATGTTCTTGTGTGAAATCAGATAAAATTGTAGCATCAGGATTGATTCAGGTTAAAGGCATAAAGAACCAGTTTCACATTGTTCAGTTAATTTATTATCAAACCTCATCACTTCCATACAGACAGTTGATACTGATGGAAATACTGATAAATTGAAATAAATGTTTCTGCATCTGCTTCTTAGCATTTTCAATGAAATGCCTGAAATTTGTTAAAATGTGAATGAGTTGTGTAGATATTGTTGTATAATTTTTCAGTTTTTCTGTTTTATTCCCTTTTCTGTTTTGTTCAGGTGGGAACATGTATTGCGGCAGATGCAAACCCCGCAGCTATGATCAGTTGGAAGAAGAACGGAAAGCCCCTGATAGCTGATGGGAAAGGTAACGCAACGCGTGCTGTTTGCTGACACACCCAGAAACTATCCTAGCAGTCACACCACACAACAGGCTGTCATACAGAGATCTCCCTGGGGGCCAGCAAATGTTCTTGTACAGTGACAGGAAAGTGAAAATGAAATCTGTCATAGTGTATCATATTTACCCAAGACAATAGCTTAAACAATAGACAATAGAAAGATATCATTCACTGTTGTTTACTTGTCACGTAAGGATGCAGTAATATGATGCTGCACCTTGACTTTTGTCATTTGAATTTTATCTACTCCTGGATCAAACAGTAACAGGTGGAGTAACAGTATGTAAAACAGTTTAGGGTTTGTTTAATCCTAACAGTGAGTACCTGACAGTACACAGTCACAGAATTGTTGTTGAAAGGCAACTTACGCTTCAAGACTTTTCTGGGTTTACTAACTTTCCATCAACTGGACTGGTACAATAAACCTAACCCATCTGGTTTTGCAGTTCAGCTAAACCAAAGAAAATTGTTTAACCTGAGGCTGAATGCTCCACCTCCAGTGCTCAATATTCTGTACTTGTGTTTGTGTGTGTGGTTGATATCTACCTGTCCATTCCTTCCTCCGCAGCTGTTGTGATCACCTCCAGCACAAAGCTGGATCCAGCCACAGGCCTATCCACCACCTACTCCACCTTGCAGTATGCCGCCACCAAGGAAGACATGGGTGCAATCTTTGTCTGTGTGTCCACACATAAGCTGATCAATGAGGAGACTGAGCTGAAACCCTTTCCCATTCACTGTGAGTGGAATACAGCGCCGCCACCAGGCTCCATAACTGTATTACACCTTCTGTTTTTTCCCTTGCCCACATACACTAGGTTGTCAAGAGGGCTAAGGGCACTAAGGTAGAGGTACATCTTCAACTGGTAGATTCAATACTTATTTAGTTGTTGTTTTAATGAATTGACACTAGGGGCATGTTTATTAAGGCTTTTCAGCTCTGTTGTTAAAAACTGTGTTTGTCCTTATTTACTAAAGGACCACACTGATGGCCTGTTATACTATTTTTTTTAATATGTTAAGAGCAATAAACTAGTCAAAGGAGTTCAATCTACCACACTTATTTTTCATATCTCATACGATCACTGATCTTTTAGATGAGGTGACAAAATTAGGCTATTCCCCTCACAGTTTGTCCTCCAAAAGTGTCTCTTCAACTAATACTTCAGGTTCAGCAGACTTATTTTATAACATATCATTATTTAGCACCACTTTATTCAAATCGGAATGACTGCGGATATTCAATTCAATTCAAATTAAATTACATTATTATATTTATTCATCCCCTGTGGGCCAGTTGTCTCCCTATTTATCTGTGTTGTGACTGGCTTGATCACATCACATCAAAAAAGGAAGGTGCACACAGCAGCAATCAGTTAAATTAATAATATATTAAACATACCCCAAATAAATAAAACCATGAGGTGTGTAGTGAGTAGTCAGTAATGAGCATGGTGTTGAATGCTATATAGAACTGTATATACCTAATAAGTGTTGCATTTTGCATCAAGAAAGGAGAAGCCAAGCACACCCCAAACTATCCAAGCCAAAGAAAACAACTGTCCATTCCTATTAAAAACATCAAAACTTGGGAGCGATATCAGTTGGCTCTGTTTTTTGTCCTGATATAAAGGTGATGTAGTGTCCAGATCAGTCTGATCAGCTGCAGCATCCAATCACTGCAGATGTCCAGTAAGGGTGTGTGTCAGATTGATAAAAGACTTCAGTGAAGGATGGTCTCTTGAATCCCCACTCAAGCCTCCTTCAGGCAGCCTCCTCACTCTTCCAAACAGCAGTTAGGGAATTGAGACGTCCTTCATGATGGCGGATCAGAACGATTTCCGGGTCACCTGAGGAGTGAGAGGCCATGAAATAAGATAATGAGAAGCACCCAGAGGCACCTAACACAGACAGTCCAGGGTCAGCACATCTACCAGTTATTTGTGAAAGACTATTTCACAAGGTAGTAAAGGACTGGGTTGAAATGGAAAACACCTGTTAGTCCTGAGACTAAATATATTGTTTGTTTAAGCTGTAGAGTGGTTAAAAACATCCTCATAAGAAAAAGAATGTAAAAATTTCACATATAAAACTCAGTTCATTGCAGTCTCCAAGATCAAGCTGTGTTCATGACCATTTACATGTGGTTGATTGAGACACTGAAGACTTACCAGCTCACTCACTGCCAACACTCAACCAGAGCATCAGCTGAATGTCTAAAATGCTTCCCCATAAATAATTCATACACCACACACACCATGATTCAAGATAAGAACAACACTGCTCAAACGTCCTTCTGATTAACGTAGTTAAATAATGAGTTGAATAAGTTCAATGGAATGAACTGAATGAAATCATCTCAATACTGGACTGATTGCCTGACAATAGCAGCTCCTTTAATTCACATGTGGTAATAACGCTAAGCGGTGACTTTCCAGCTGAAAGGCAGCAAACTGATGATTGATTGATGAACCAACTTAAGCATTCATTTTATAGAGGGAAGCCAATCAGGGGTCTAGCTCTGAGATGTTTAATGCAGTTAGTATGAAATTGCCTTGAAACAGTGGGAATCTTTGAGATATGTTTCTTTAATTTGGTCATACATATATTATGTGTATAATGAAAGGGAAATTTAAGCTCCTGAAATAGAGAACCCATCTCCCAAAGCACCTACAGTGTAGCAACAGAGTCGATTACCAGTAAAAAAGCTGCTGCCTAATCCAGAACTGACTTGCTATATAAACAGAACAGCAAATGTGGAGTACCTGATGCTTGATGGTAGGTAATGACAACATACAAACTGACATATGATACAAGAACAACAAGACCTCAGATGTTGCAAGGACACTACAAAACATGTATGTATGTAGACAGTATATAATATAAAATGTATATGTATTTAATTGCTGTGTGTTGTCAGTGCTTTGTGGTTGTCTTTACCACATGTGAAAGGGTTGCAGGCTGTGCTGGGTTGAGATAGTTGTTGATTGAGTACATGAAGGTGTATGATTGAACTTGTTATGGGAGGCGGTCTTTCACAAGGCTCTAGAAACTGCACATACTGGCGGCACGGCGAACAATGTGTTTGCTGAGCTCTCTGCTGTGGTTGGCTAAAGGATTTTTCAGGATTTGGGGGGTTTTGGGGAATTCCGTCAGGGAATTACAGTCAGTGCACTCTTTGTGTTCCTGATCACATTTCTGAACTTTGAAGAGCAGCTGCAGTGGGAGGCTTGGATCAATAAATGAAAGAGGGGATCTTGTACAGCCACGGCAGCAGCAAGTTCACTGGAGAATTTCCAATTTGTAAGCTAGTGAGGCGACTTTTCCCCCAGTTTATTCCCGTGTAAGGAGGGTGGTCTACACGCTTGGTTGATGGGGTCACCTTTTGAAATGTGATGGAGGATTATCTGGTCTGTATCTGTTGTGCTTGATGGTTGAATTGATCCACTGTGAAGGTGATTTATTTGTCAGTGGAAGGTGTCTGTGAAGTTTTGAAGCTCATGCTACCTTTTACACCTCTCAGATCCGTCAGAGAAGGTAAGCCTGCAAATTATGCCCAAGGGGCCCATCGAGGAGGGAAGTAACGTGACATTGAAGTGTAACGCTGATGGCAACCCCCCACCCAGCTCCTTCCTCTTCCACATCAAGGTCAGTCGGATCCCAAACTTCAACCTCAAGGAGAGTAGTACTGTCTGCTCTGGAATAATAGTTGGTCATTGTGAATTCAGCCATTGCTTCACTATCCAGACTGAGGCAGCCACTCATTATCACCTGCCACAAATTTTTAATACACTTTTTTTTTAATTTGCCTGAATAGAAAAGATATTATTCAAAAGGCAAACTAGAATTTGGTGACATCAGTTAAATTTCAAGTATTATACACTTTTGAGTTATTGCTATAGGTTTTTAAAATCTGATATGACCCTATATGCTTCATTAATCTGACTTTAGGTGAGGGTGTTTAATTTCAAATAATGAAGTATAAATTGCATTCTTCTTTTTAGAAATGGCTCCTGTCTTCATCCTTCCTCCTTTCTTCCTTTCTTTCTCATTTCTTGGTGTGATTATTTCAGAATGACAGAAGCTAATAGTTTCCTCTCTCCTCCTCCTCCTCCTCATCCTCCCCTTCTCTCTCTTCCAGGACCAGAAAATACTGGTGGAAAATTCGGACACATACACTTTGACCGACATCAGGAGAGAGGCTGCGGGTGAATACAAATGCTCCCTGGCTACAAATGAGAAAATGGAGGATTCCCAAAACATGGTTGTTAGCTGTGAGTACTCATGACATATGCAGAGCCTTAGCATCCTGTAGCACAAGGAGTGAAATCATTGCTGTGACAAAACCTCCAACTGTTGTCGACACTTTTGCCTCGAGCCAAGAAACAGCTGCTTCCTCAAAACTTTTCCATTCTCCTTCCTCCTTGATTGAAATTTCTTAACTTCCCATATATAACAATGCATTTTTATCCACTGTAAATACAGTCATGGGAGCAGGGTAATGGTAATCAAATTTCAACTTTGAGAGCCCAGCCTGGCAGGGAGGCAGAGTATGGAGTGCCAGGCAGGGAGGAGGAGAACTAATTAGAAATTTCTGACATCAAGTGAGTAAAGTGACAAAGTGTTTGGGTGGGCGAGAAGCTCAGGCAACTGATAAGCTGTTTTTTCCCTCATACCATCCACCAGCACTCCCTCAAGTAATTACTCCCCTCTTCCCAGGTGTATGTTTCTGCACTTTCAGTTCAAATGGGCCCTATGATTGTAATAAAAAATAAGTCTGACATATTTTTCCTTCTCTATGTCCCATATTGCAGCTTCAGTGCATTTCACACATCTTAAACAAAGAAGTGTTTTTTCAGCTCCCTACTTTTAAATTGAGTTTGTGACTGAGGAAAGAAAAACAGTAGCTCTCCAAATTGGAAATTGTTTAAGATACTTTGGTGAGTGTATGTTTGTGCGTGTGTCTCGACGGAACGTGTGCTCATAGAAAAGAAAAGTTGCCGTTGCTCCGGCTAGCTAGCTGGCTGATAGGAACGTAAATGTCCTGTAACAGCTCAACATTTCCCACCTCTTTGTGTGATGTCATTTTTTTTCCACTTTCCCGCCAAAACTAGATGATGAACTTCCCCCTAAAACAGCAAGTCCTGTACTCAGATACATATACATTATTTTTTTTAAACAATTCACATATATTCTACAGCTACAGAAAGAAGAAGAGTAAGATTATTTAAACCCATGCTGGATGAGCAATGTATTATTATGGTGCGTCATGATTTCCAGCCACTTAATGCTCTACTTATATTAAACAGTAAATAAACAGGAAACAACAATAATGGTGGATAAGAACGTCTTGAATGTGTCACCCAAATGAGACGACATCACTAACATTTCCTGTAGAACTTCCTTACTGCTGATTAGTTTTTCCAGACTTAACAAACATGCACTTAGTGTGGGATTAATTAGTGTTTTTATTATACACTGCAAAGTAAGAACAGAACAACAAAGGCATCCATTAGTTTTGTCCCTGATGCAGTGTTTGAGGAGTCGCTATTTAGTTTTATGATGACATATGTGTGTTTATAGATTATGGATATTGTACTGACTGTAAACATACTTTAATTACTACAGCTTTGTAGCTTGCAGTGGTGTGATGAAAAAGAGATGTTTAATCTCTTGGGACTTCCTGGTCATGGTTAAATAGTTGTCTATTATACACTGAATTCATAAAACAGATGTGAATGCTGTATATGAGTTGGGAGCTCATATCTACCAGAATTTCCATATTACCTAAGTGCACCACCATGTCATGTTATATCTACTTCAAAGATGTTCTGGGGAAAACATCATGTCAGCCTCCTAGTGGTAATTGGTCTTACCATGGGCTATATGGAATTGTGGCATTTGAGCCTGGAATCACTGCAGAATTGTGTCGACACAAACACAAACATAGCAGAAAATGCACTATTAATGCTGGCTTTATTCTATATTGTTGTCATTGTCAACAAATGCCATGAACAGACCAAAACAAATAATGTGTTAGTCCATCTCTCAACACTTTTTGTCTTCTCTTCCTTGTTTCGGCACTCAGACCCAAACCCATTGTTCCCTACTGAATATGTCTTTAAGAAATGGCTCGCAAATATATAATTTTATTTTTAGTAAAAGTAAAAGCTATTTCCCAAAACAGCTTGTCACTGTAGTTTTCAGCAAATCAAACAGGAGGAAATAGTGCATTTTTTGGGGACTATTTGCAGAGGAATAACCACATTTTGGTTTTCTAGTATGTCTGGTAGCAGAACGGTGTGTGTGGGTCAAAAATAAACTTCAGTGTGTGTGTTCATGGTAATGAAGGAACACAATGGAGGTCACAGCCCAGAGGAATAAGATATGTCAGACTTTGGATACACACACAATACTTGTTAGTAGGTCAATTTATTGTTAGTTTGGGTCTGTACATGAGTTTTGTTCACAATAAGAAAAATATATAACATCATGAGCTACAGCAGCAAAATGTCATCTCATAAGCCTCACAGATCAATGCTCTACTCACCAAGCACATGTAGGAGGCATCACCTTGAAGCGTATAGTCTAGTTGATTTTAAACAAGGTCAGGACACAACTGACCCTGTGTTATACATGAGAAAATGCTTAATAAATGTTGTCACTTGGTTTTTGTTAATCAGTGGTTTATTTAAAAGAAATAATTTGTCTCTCCAGAGAATAGCAAGGAAAGTGGACCATGGGACATTAGGGCGTCATGGTTAATGCATCATCGCGATAAGAGGCAGCAAAATAAATGGACACTGTGCTTACCTTCAGTTCAGTCAGCCAATATGACTCGACATAACCATCGTTTTTCTGTCTTGTTTTCTCAGACCTGGACCTGAGTCTGAGTCCCACTGGGAAGGTTGTGAAGACAGTAGGGGACACCATGGATGTGAAGATGGAGAAGAATGCCTCGGGTGATGCCGAGACAACATGGACTAAGGTAATGGGTGCTGAGGTTGGGTGTTGATCAGAGAGAAGAGGCATGGAAAGATATAAGGAAATGGAAGAGTTTGCCTGTTTACTTTCTCTTCAGCCAGTAATCAAACCTGCCTGGAGAAACTCACTCTGGAGCTCTTATATACAGTGAGTAGTGGTCAGACACTGATGATTTGTTTCCTTCATCACCTCAGGAGCTGAGTGGTAATGTCAAAACATTTATTCAACACTGTGTGTCTGACAGAGAGCTCAGCCTTAACTATAAAAACCTAAAGGAAGACACATTATGTTACATTTATTGAAGGGATGGTAGATGTTCTTAAAGAGGAACTATAGTTTAAATTTTTATCTACAGACAAAAGCAGAAATCCTGGTAAGATATAGTTGATGTATTGGGTAAATTTAGACTGGTATAAAACATAAAATAAAATAACATAAGGTCATTGCAGCAGCAAAATAGGATATACTGTAGATAAAAGTAAAGCCAATAATAATATCTGAAATGAGCATGCCCATGACCCTGAACAAGAGAAGTGGGCAAAGAAAGATGGAATTGACGTCTTGCATTCATGCATTTATGGAATGTCCTTGGTAGTAGGAGCGGCTGTGAGAGCAGCTTGATAAGTGCTAATGACACTGGATGAGAAAGGAATTTGTGTGTTACTGGTGCATTTAAATGTACAGGTTCACTTTGACGTTGTGACTCTGTTTTTCAGAATGGAGTGAGAGTGAGCGAGCCTCAGTTTGCTAAGTTGACCTTTGCTGATGCAGGACTCTACGTATGTGCAGTTTCCATGTCTGGCCTGATGCGAAAAAAGAGCTTTGAACTGATTGTAGAAGGTGAGTGTTTGTGTGTCATAGTTATCTCCTCTACTTGTGAAAAGATTGGGACACTAAGAATGTCTCACTCTCATATGTTAGTTGTAGCAATCTTTTTTTTGAAGAAGTTATAAACCTGCCAGGATGGAGGTTCAGTTATTTCTAACCAAAATTTGATTTTAAATCTTGAAACTATGTTATGTAACATTTTAAAACTGATACCTGAGGTGTACCCTGACTGAAATGTTAAGGATACAGTATATAACACCCACACTGAGGCACCTTGAGTACTGTATCTCCACTGTCTAGTGCATCTCTCTTTCATACCTGAGGCACATTCAATAGCTGAAGTCCATAAAGGTTCCCAGCTTTCATCTGGATTTAATCTGTTCTTCTGGAAAAAACTTGCAATTTGTAACATTTTATTAACTCAGTGTACACCACACCACATGAAATACTTTATAAGATGCTACTGAACTGACCATGTTAGTAACAATATAATGTGTTTGCATCAGGAAAGCCTGTGATCACCAGCCTGACCAAACACCGTGCTGATGATGCCCAACACAAAGTTCTGACCTGCGAGGCTGAGGGAGTGCCAGAACCCAGCTTCCAGTGGAGTGTCAATGGCACGAATGTAAGTGTGGAAGAGTGAGTGAGTGTGTGTGTGTGTGTGTGTGTGTGTGTGTGTGTGTGTGTGTGTGTGTGTGTGTGTGCGTGTGTTTTGTATCTTAAAAGCAGAGATGTGTCGAGTTAGGGTGTTGGTGGAGAAAAAGCAGCAAAATGAAGCAAGATAACAGCAAACAGTGCAGTGTGGTGTGATTAAAGAGTTCTTTGAGGATACTGTCAGAGTTTGCTTTGCTCTTGCAATTAAAGTAAAGAGAGCTCATACTGAGGTTTTCACTATTTTCTACCATTCCTCTTTTATGACAGCCCTCTGCACAGTGTTGTTGCATTGCGGCTGTATGCATAGTGCAGAATTGTTGTAGCAGCCACTGTGTATTGGATCCTGTGAACTATCCTTCTGGCAGGCAACACTTTGAGCTATGATGCATCAGTGGCAGTTGAATGAGGGTCCTTTCTACACTTAAAGCAGCTTAATTGTCCTGTTAAGGAAAACATTTGATAAATGATGGCAATATCCCAGACAAGTAGCAGCAGCCTCACAATACACAGTAGGAATAATAGACTGAATTAGCAATGAATGCTTCAAACAGTTGCATATCGTTTCTGTCCTGTGAAAAACACTTATCTCTAATTTGTGAACTTTTTGAGTGAAGTTCTCTGCCGGGTGACAGCACATTTTCACAAGATCCAGTGGGTTTTAAAGTATTTATTTATAAGAAAGCAGAGAATTTGCTTAACCCATAAAGGAACACTTAATCCTTGATTTTATTGGAAAAATTCAAAACCAGCAAATTTGTAGATACATGATTTTGACTGGAGGTGACAGTATCTCCTGCTAGATTTTGACGTGATTATAAATGATGGTGCAGTGTCATGAATGAATGTTTTAAAGAGCCTGGGCCCTGGTTCTGAGAGAAAGATCAATGGAAACACAAACAATGCTGCACATCATTGTGCAGTGAGGCAGATTAAAGAAAATACAAAATGGAAACATGCTCCTTTCAACCTAATTTTTTAAATTTGCCAAACTAATCTCATAGACAGCCTTTCCATGCAGCGTGGGTGCATGGAAAGGCTTCAGTGCAGAACATCATTCACTCTGATAAATAATGTACTTATCAAGATGTTCTGTGATGAACTACCTCAGGCCTCATTGTGAAAAGGTAATGCTCCAACAATGAATCAACATTTCTTGGTTGGATTCAGGTTTGTTGGCAAGGAAGATGATGTTTTGTGTTTACTTCTGCATTCAGAATGAGTTTGCAGTTTGCTTGTTTACTATCAGACTCCCCCTGCGTATCGGCAGAGTTCAGCTCCCCTGTCTGATGTCGACATTTGCAGTATTTTCCTCCCTGTCTTCCCACCATTTACCATTTACACCATTTACCACCTGTCAAGTAATATACTGAATATCCTGTAGAATCAATAATGTGTGTGCAACTAAAGAGGCTGCTACATGTTTGAGATTTATTCCCCTAAATATTTCTGAACCCTCTTCTTCCCTCGTGTGTTTTTGCTGTGCCTCCAGGAGCAGAGCTCCTACATCAATGGCAAGGCCACCCATAAAATCACTGTGATCCCCACGGTGAACCTGACGGTCACCTGCAGTGTCAGCAACAAGCTGGGAGATGATGTCAAGACCATCAACGTCTCCTCTGGTAAGTTAATGCTCATGCACACTGTAAACAACTCGGTTGGTTCCCAGTTGCTGGAAGAGAGAGAGGTGCAGTAATGTATCTATGAAGTCTGTCACTGAAGTTATACAGCTTTGAACAGATGAATCATGTATTCTCACTTGCTTCGCTGTGGTACTGCCTTTCATTGTTTGGAGTTAATGTATTAGGCTAATTAGGCAGCATTAGCTGAAAACAGAGAGAGACGAATTAGTCAAATTCATTTTAAGATTAACTCTGGATGCAGTCATTCTCCAAGCATGGCTTTTAACACCCATTAAAACATGAAATCACACAAATCTGATTTGCTGTATAATGACAGCTTTTCTCAGCCAGTAACCCTGTTGACCATCTACACATCTCAGTTTTTCTGCAGCTCAGCTCTGTATGAAACAAACAGGCTGCTGGTGGCTTGATGATTGTGTTGTTGCCAGTGTGAATTCACAGTTAGAGGGGATCTTGCCAGCAGCGTTCAGCTGTAGCTTGATTACTGGAGCCTCATTTTAATAATGATTGCTCTTTGTAACAGTGCATCGCTGGTTCTATAACTGAGTTACATTTAACAGGACGCTGTCTAAATAGAGCGAACACCAATGCAAAGCCTCTCTGCAGTTAAAGTTCATTCAAGTTGCTTGCGTGAGAACTGTCTTATTTTTTATGGTCAACCCAGAGGATAAAACTTTAACAATTAGAACAGTGAAACTGGGTCAATGTATCAACATGAAGTAACAGTGTATAACAAAATATATAAGTAGGAATAAGCAAGGGTGGGGTTGTACAATAATAATAATACATTGACAAGAAATATATGGATTATTATAGCTGTGCGGAGGTGTGACATTCACACAAAACACACTGAGGCAAAGCAAGTAAAAAACAGGAAAGCAGGAATATACCAAGTATTAAATATATTACGTATGAAGTGTGAATGACGTTGACATCTAGAGCAGCGTCTTCATCCCTTGTAGTCAAAACAGTAAATGCTAATCAGCAGTCTTCTTTTAAACTCACATCACAGCGGTGTTACGGTTGAACTGTGGATATCAAGGCACTACAATGCTCACAAAGTAGCTTAGATATTGTTATTTCTGCTCATCACACTGCTATTCTTTGTAGCTGTACGCCCACGGAGAAAGGTACACGGCGCAGATGTTCTAAGAATTGTAATACTAGTTCTTTCTTTCTTCACAAGAATAGTGACATAACAAGAAAAATAGATTCTGCTGCATTATATTAGTGTCTATTGGATCAGGTGAAGTGTGGCGCTTGCTGTACCTTAACCTACCTTAGCTTGAGATCAAATATGATTTGGTGCTGTTTGTACTTTTGTCATTATAAGAGAGAGCAAAGATGAAGGAGAAATAATCAGAAGCCGATTAACCATTTAGAGGAACATCAGGGACTATTTAGGATGAATCAATTCTTTTAATGACTATAGAATCACACCTTGTTATGTCTGTGCTTTGTCCCCCAAAATGATGTCAATATAAGCAGATGTTGGTGGTTTTGGTGGTAAATGGTAACAGATGCAAGGATTTGACACCAATCCCTCTTATCAAAGCAGTTATTCACTGAATCAAACTGTTGCAGAACTTGCATTTAAATGTAGCGCAGGCACACCAATCACACAGAAGGCTTACTATGCATACTATAGAAACTGGTATGAAAAAAACACAAAAACAAAAGGAGTAAATAGGAGAAAGGCCCGGGACTGTCAAAGGCTAATTCTGAATGCTACAGCGGTATCCTTTCATTTCATGCATACATGCTGTGCCATTGCTCTCCTCCTCATTCTTTCTTTCAGTCTGTGATAATCCTCCTTTCCCTTTGTCTCCCCTCCTCCTTCACTATCTCCGGGGTTTGGCTGGATTTCTTGTTTGTTGGGGAGCTAAACCTGTCTCGCCTTTCTTCCCTGCAGTCTAAGAGCCACTGTCTGGCATATTCTCTGAAAGCATAGTAAAGTGTTGCTTTTAGAAGGTATTGTTGCTCTTCCCTTCCCAAGGTTAAGTTCACTTGTTGTTAGGCACAATCAGAAAAAAAAACTTTGGGGGAAAAAAATAACAGCTTTATATTTCATCTTGTGTGACTGCACCTGGCCAGGCTTCTCTCACTATTCATCAAGGCAGGATTTAGTTTGCCTTTGGGTTTTTTTTTAGACAAACAACATGTGTATGTTTTTGTTGGCTTTTATTTTTTATGATTTCTAATTTATTTATGTTTGATTTCAGTTTTTAAGGAG
This sequence comes from Thunnus albacares, assembly GCF_914725855.1. Classification (NCBI taxonomy): domain Eukaryota; kingdom Metazoa; phylum Chordata; class Actinopteri; order Scombriformes; family Scombridae; genus Thunnus; species Thunnus albacares. The sequence continues at coordinate 1,443,349 of NC_058118.1, read as the reverse complement.
GAAAAAAAGGAAAGAGGTAAGATTTTGTTTTCCTTTGCTCCTTTCTTTTACTTTCTAGACTTTTAATAGGAGCCTCTGTTGAACATTTTCTTCAACAAATCTCAAACTAGAGTTGAGGTGAAACCTGGCATCATTGCTAACTAAACTGTTATCCGCTTGGATTCTCTGATTATACAGCCAGTAAACACTCATGTCCTCAAACACTCATCACTCCACATGCAAATATTACTGTCTGCACATGCAACCTCATTTCAGCTTTTCCATCTTCATTATTTTGCTTAGAGTGGGTCACTCATGCAGATGAGCTCTCAGAGGCAGATTAGAAAGATTATCAAGAGTGCTTGATGATTATGAAAGGACTCCACATAGTCTTTGCTAAATGATGAAAACACAGTCACCAGACCTCTCCATGTGTCACCTATAATTCAGTCATTTGAACTCTTAAACAGATAATAGACTACTATTCATTCAGGATAGATTGTATTTTAGGTACAATATATGGTCTTCTAGTTGTAAAACAAGTGTAGATTCAGATATTTAAAAGATGTGGCTGTAGTGTAGTGAACCTACGTTACAGCCACAGCTGTGGTTGTCTAACATTACTAGCCATTTCTGATTCTTGTCAACAAAACAAATCACTGTAAGCACTAATTTAAGTGAAAAGCGTGAGCCCAAAGGACATAAATTATGCACGACGGTGACAGGTTCCACACACCTGCTATTCTTTGGAAAGTCACAGACACCATCGTACTGCATATATAGCACAGCTGCTATTACCTGGTGAGAAAATGGAGGGTGATGTTGAGTCAGACTGAAACATTCAGCAAAACGTCAAAACACTTAGCAGACATGCTGACGTTAATGCATTTCTTCATCTTCCTGACAAACTCTCCTGTTCTATTAAAGGAACACACCAGCTACCTTCTCCTCCTCCAGAATATCCAGCTTTTCATCGTTGCACTGCTGGTGTTATTTTCCTGGAATGTAAACAGAACTCAACTCAGTGTGCTTGCTAGTTGCTACAGTAACAACCAGAATGTCACTGAACTATAAACCCAAAGCGAAGCAATAAAATGTTATGTGGTAAGTTTGAGCCGATGAAACTTTATTGCTTGAGAATAGACACAGGCAGGTTGGCTCTGTATAGTGTAGCTCATGCTAAGCATGGAGCATTACAGCCAATGATCTACTAGGGACACATGTTATGATTTTGGTATCTGTGTTCTCATCACAGCAAGGATTAAACAATCTTTCAGAGAATTCCTTTAGGTGCTTTGTGGGGAAGCTTGTGTGTGTGTGTGTGTGTGTGTGTGTGTGTGTGTGTGTGTGTGTGTGTGTGTGTGTGAGTGTTAGTCCTGCAGCTGAATCAGAGTGCTGCTGTCTGTTTCCAGGTTCTCAGGAGGATTCAGGGGACCAGTCCAAGCTCATAGTGGGTGTCGTGGTAGGGCTCCTCATGGCTGCTGCCGTGGTGGGACTCATCTACTGGCTCTACATGAAGAATTCAAGGTATAGAAAACACACACCAGAGCGCACGACTGCTGTTCACATTTGCATTTTTACATTTAAATTTCATGTCCCTGCTCAAGTCTGGATGGCACTGCTCTTGTTAGCTGGCACCACATTCAAACAAAAGGAGAAACCAGAATTTGTGCCTCAGAGTGAATCTAGAATAATAATCAGCAGGAAGGTAGTCAAGGGTTACGGCCACATTCTCTCTCTGACAATATAGTGAACAAACACTCCTGCCTGCCCTCAAACGATCACATATGTCAAAGAGGAGATAAGCAGCCGAGGATGTACAATCAGGTGGGAGGCTTTCATACCACGTAGCAGAGGGAGATACAGCGGAGGCAGGCGTGTGTATGCTGAAGAGACGACGTTTGTAGCCTGCAGTGGAGTGACTGACTATGCTGTCTGGAGAAGGGTGAGAAGGTCATTCTGTAGCAGAGGTGCATCATCCTTTTGCAATTCTGTATTCACCACAGACAAGGAAGCTGGAAAACTGGAGAGAAGGAGGTGGGGACATCTGAGGAGAGCAAGAAACTGGAGGAGAACAATCACACCGTGTAAAGGCGCTCAGGCTCTATCATGTGTGATGAAAGAGGTAAGAATTGTCACTTTTAAGTATAAACACACTTACACAGACAGAATGGGTCAAGTGTTCATTTGAAATACTTTAATATAAATGTCACTGTAAATGTTAAATGCAGGTTATTAAGTATAATTCCAGCTTATTACAGCTTGTGTCATGTTTTTGTTGGTTTGGCCATCATTCCCAGAAAATTAATTCACTCAGAACAACTTTGCATTGATTAGCAGTGACCCTTCCCTCCAAGCCAAACCAAACCCAAACCATGCCAGCAAAATGCCCCCCGCAGCATAACAGAGCCACCAGATCCCCTTCACTGTAGGGGTCAAGCATTCAGACCTGGACCAGTTTTTCCTTTAATTCGTCACCCGTCTGTATATACCCATACTGTAGGCTATGTACTGTACATAGAAAGAGTTATTGGTGGCTGCTGTCCATCATAGCTGTCAAGTGATCCCTTCCTAAAGTTCTGTCATTGTAAGGGATGGAGGACAAAATCCACAGTTCTCATTCTGTGTAAAAATAGCTACATAGCTCATTAGCTGCTCAGCTGCAGCACATTAAACAGCATGTAAACATACCTGCAGATATCACTACGGACCTATTAAAGGCTGGTTTGACCGTTATAGTCTGTATACTGTCCTTCCACTGCAGCCTAAAACACTGAGAAATATAAAGATCATCCTACTATACCATTATATATTTTATACTCAGACTGTAACTTTGGAAGATACACTTGAATTGACTAACTCAGACTGTTGAAGCCTTATATTACCTTCAGCTGAATTTAAGAACACACTGTGGATTTTGTCCCCTCACTTCATGGTCTGTATGGACAGCATGAATGATTACAGCCTCCAAGAACTCTTTGAATGTACACATGAGCACATGAACCTATTCTTTAAGATAAGTGAATATATTTTGTGTATGGGTGTTTTTGCAGGCATCAAAATCATGCATGATTGAAATGATTGTTAATGAGTGTATTTCTCTCTATGTGTCTGTGGGGGAGAAGCAGTTGAAAGCGGCCTTGCAACATCAAAATACAGACTCCCAGTTGGCTGCTGACGCGCTCCATCAGGCTCCACATAAGCAGCAACAATCAGAGTAATTTTCCACCAAGACCTGCCCACAGCCTGCTGTCCCACCTCACTGTTTGAAGTCCTCACTGATGCTGCCTCGTGTTACTGTGTCATTTTGTTTTTTGTGTTCCTGGTGAATGCTCCCTGTTATGTTTTGTTTAGGAGATTTTGTGAGGCTGTGTGGTGGGTTTTTTTTTTTTTCACCGCTTTGTTTTTCCTTTAGGATCTTTTTTTTTTTTCAATTTGTTCTTGAATTTCTTCAAAGAATGTAAATTCCTTTTACACTTTTTAAGGCCTGTATAACAAATCATAATTATGCGTGTGCCCTGGCTGAGCATGCCAATGTTTATTTTTATTTTGACTTTTTTGTGCGCTGTGTGTGGAAAAGCCTTTTGTTTGGCTGTGCTCAGAGAAAAAGACACCTCACTGCTGTATAATCTTACTGAAAATTTCCTCAAACTTCGCAGAAGATAACCTCAACATCTCTTGGCTTATGTTCTCTGGTTTTTAAACACTGGCAAATGAATTGTCTGAATATCTAGTTAATGGATTCCCACAACAGTAAGAGTCCTAGTTATAGTCATAATATTAAATAAGGAACTGGATGTACTGTGAATGATTTCTATACATGCAGTTTATTGTAACTGTAACCCAAAAAAGCAAACTACTGTGTTTTAAATTGCATTTGTGCAGGTGTAAACTGGTCATCAGCAAATGGAACATTAAGACACACTCAACCACTAATTCTTTGTTTTTGTAAATTTCCTCCCTATTTCAGCTCCTTTTACTTTTTCTTGACATCATGTCAAGAGGGACTTTTTGACTCATTTATGTTGCAAATAATTTTATCTGAAAAGAAAGAAGTAATGAAAAGGCAAGAAGTCATCAGTAAAGTGCAAACAAGTTGTAAGAAATGCTAAAGTATGTTCTGCCATAACGTTTCTTTTTTTTTTAAGTTGATACTAAAAATGAGTTTGCTCACCTGTGATTTGGTTTAATACACTACATTATTGTCTTCATGTCTTCACCTGTGCACATGTTTGCTCTACAGTTGAGACCATGGTTTTGGAGTAGATTTCATATTTTCTTTTTCATGTTTTCATTTTGGAAGAGCTTTACTGAAGCCAGGTCTGAATGTTCTGTTTTTTGTGTATTTGATGTATTTATATTCTGTGTGCAACCTACCTGGATGGCTGTTCTGCAGCATGCAAGATAGTTTTTTAAGCCTGCATGGAAGGCATCATCAAGTGTTGAAAAGGTACTGTATGGTAGAAGAGTTACATGAGAGTGAATCAGGTGATACAGTATCTCATTCTCTGTGGTATTGTAATGATGTTATTTTTAGCTCGGTGAAGGATAACCCAAACTGAAGACAGTAGTTGAGAGTGACAGACAATATGGGGTGCATAAAGATGGTGGCTCTCTGGGTTTACAGCATTCTGCTCTGGTTCATCCCACAATCAAACACCACAGTGGCCCACCAACAGAAAAGACCTTGTTAACATTTACAGTTCAGTTAATACAGTGTACTATGTGTTAGCACACAACATGTAAACTTCCTGATGTATGCATTTAAATATCCATGATTCACCTCACTTCACCTCAACCTAAAATCTGTTCATATTTCTGACAACACCAGTAGATTGTGATTATTGCCATAAGTCAGTTGAGTCTGAGCTGTAGTAATTAATGGTAGAACAAGTGGAACTGGTTTTGTAGACTGCAATGTTTTTCATCACCTGGCATCGTAAATGTATCCAAAGCGTCAGGTGTAGATAGCGTTGGTTGATCATGAAACACTAAATGTTAACTTGAAGGAACCATGCAGCAGTTGATCTTGGCTGTTTTTCAAACTGAAGCAAAGAGAATACTTTCTGTTCCTTTACTGTTTTTTGGAAACAATGTGTAGAAGTTACCAGTCTAACTCTTCCCCCCCCCAGCCAGCATCTTCAACATTACAACAGTATAATCATATTGTGGGATGGTTGCAAAACCACATGACATGAAATCAGTAGGTCAACATTTTTAAGCACCTAGTCTATTGTTTTCTCATGCCTTTTGTTCCTTTTCAAGTAATCAGGTCAGCAGTGAAACCAAAGAGGGTAAGATGAGAAGGCCATAGTAGTGTTGTAAATACAGACTTTTGTTTTTGTACTGTTGTTGACAATAAAGTGTAAATTTCGAAAAAAAAAAAAAAAAAGTGTGCAAGAGTTTTTGTCAATAAATAGTCCCAACCCCCCCTCCCCCCTTCATCCCATTACTGCACAGTGTGTAAGTACATGTTGAGGGCCACTGGATGTAATATGAGAATGTACATGGAAACCTAGTACACAATATGAATCCATTCACATGTCATGTCTAAGACAGCTTCTCTAAATGTCAGTTACTTCCCCAGTGACCAAATTCAACCAGCTCTCTACCATGGCAACACCGAGCAGAGGAAGAAAACATTTAATAAAACAGGTTTTACAAACACTCACATCCTTTTCAAATAATCTACATGGATGTGAATCTCTGTCAAGGAGTTGTATACCTGGTTGAGAGCGTCCTTTTAAGATTTGTAGTCCAGTAGTGGATTAAGCTAGCTACAGACTTGTTCCTGTGCTTTTTGCTTTATTGTGTTGATTGATTTGAACAGATGTGTTTGCAGCTGTACCATTTATATAACCTCAGAGAATCTTGAACTCATCTAATTAATGAAACCAACACAACCACCTTGTTACACAGGGTAACACTAAACATTCAGATCCTTTCTGTAATGAACCACTGCACACACATCTTACTGGAGACATGAACTCATTTTTCATCACAACACACTTAATGATCTGAAAACAGACTTCTTGTCCTTTTTTTGGCCTCTGTCCCAGTAGAGACACCACAGTGGCTCCAGCTAGAGTTGAACCAGTTAGCCTCCGAGTGTCCAGCTGAACAGACACTAAGACAAAGAACTGGACTGTGTTCAAGCCAGGACTGCTGAGAACTGGACACATTTAAAGTGCAGTAAGCTGAGTCATTTCATTTGTTTTCAGCCTCAAATCAGAGAACTTCCTAAAAGCCAATACAAAGGCAAACAAGATGACAAAGCTGTAACATTATTCCAACGCCGTGCATGCTGATGTCACCTATTCTGTTGGAGAGCTGCACTAATCAGCGGGTGTACGTTTCTGTGTGATGACTGTGTGACTTTGTTTGTGCCAACTGCAGGCCACGCCAGCACTGGGAGATGTGAGGGGTAGGAGGACAACTGAGACTTGTGTAGGAGGAGATGAGCTTCATCACTGTTGTTTCAGCTTCCTGCTGGTTCATGCATTCACAGATTTCTTGATGCCCCTTAAATCCATGTCTCTAGTTTTCTTTTGGGTGCCTTGAGATTAAGCCCCTGCATCCTTTGCATGTAATTCTAAGACAGTGTGTAAGAATATAGACGCTGAGCCCCAGACCCCCAGGAAGCAATGTTTGATCAAACACATTCTCTGGGTGATTCAGGTTGACTCTCTGAGGGTAAAAAAAATCACTACCTCCTTCTCTTGGTTTTAGCATTTTAAACCCAACATACTATTCAAGGCATTTGAATGAGCTAATAGCGTGTTGTGGAACAAATCCTACATCTGATGCTTTGAACAAACAAAATAGGCCAGAGTCTGTTAGTGGGGTGAGATCCAATCCATTTTAGCAGTTATAGTATATGTGAGCTGATGTTAAGACAGCACAGTGAACGGCCTTAAGAGATTATGTTCCCAGGAAATTCAGCTCACTGAGCATCATGTCGGAGGTGTTTGGAGGTGTCATGCTTTTTTTTTCTTTTCTGAACCAGCATGAGAGACACAGAATATGCAGATGACAGAATCCACCTGCAGAAAGTCACCAAACCAAAAGCACACAATTAAAGATAAACCTTCGATTCTTACTAAATGATGATTCAATCCATGCTTAGCGTATGTAGTATATCAACACTGACAAATCAAATGACTGACAAAAGCATGTCTCTGTTCTGGAGAGACACAAATATTGTATACATTTATGGATATTCATGAACGTTATGGCAATAGGAGACTGCATAGCTGACAGTTACCACGCTGCAGATGAATACCAAGTTACCTACTTAAAAGCTTATGAAGAAGCTAAACCTGAGTACATCATGTATTTACTAAGTAGGCTGGACTTATTCTCAGCTTTTCTTTTAGTCAAGAAATCCCATGAAAAGACTCAAACCAACAATCTGACTTTCTGTCTGAGGCATTCACAGTCTCAAGCCCACTAGTTCCTGCTGAAGACATAAATGTTTTATATCTCTCCACAAATACATTCTTACTAATTTCCTAAAACAGGTGGACACTGTAATTTTCAGCAAACGTTACTCACACAGGAGGAAATAGTGCATTTGTTGGGGACTATTTTCAGCAGTGGACTAATACACATTTGGTGTTCTAGTGAGTATTTCTGGCAGCAGGATGGTGTGTGTGTGGGATTAAGTCAAAATAAACTACCGTAATGTGTGCTCATGGTAATGAAGGAACATGTCACCAGTGTGGCTCATTGATGTGTTTTTAATCGTTTTTGGACAACAATGGAGGTCTATGGCACACAGGAGTATGATATATCAGGTACTGGATACACACACAATACTTGTAAGGAGATCAGTTCACTGTTGGTTTTGGTCTTTTCATGGGATTTGTTCACAGTAAGAAAAACAGAATATCACCAGACAAATCGTTTCATTTCTTCACACATACTAACATTTTTTTGTTTATTTATTATTTATAAGTGATGAAGATGGCTTTTACTTGCTGTCGGTTCATGGTGAATGCTAATACAGCAGCATGAAGCACCGCAGGAACTTCTACTGTTTGTGCTGTTACTCTTTTTAATGGGTGAGTTCACCGATGGGACAATGTCACACTTTCCTTTATAACTTCCAGTTAAATTCAGTATTCCTTCAAATCCAGACTACCTTCGATCAGTCGTCAAAGAGTTTCTTCTTGATCTGTTCAGCAGCTTGTGGGCAGAGTGAAGCTCCCTGAAGTCATAATTACTGGTGACAATCTTTTGTTATTTCCATTACATTTCTGGAACAAATCAAACCACATTTGACTTACTAGAAGCCTCTGGCTCAAAGTAATGTATTAATTTTATGCAGGAACAAATTGTCAGGAAACAGCTGTCCCACAGTTATCCTGATACAACACACACACACACACACACACACACACGCACACACAAAATGTTAAATAAATCAAAGGAATTGTGACTTTTTATTTACTTATCCATGAAAATAGCATATCAAGAAAAAAGCATTAATAATGTATAAATTAATTGCACGTTACTCTATGCTTTACATAATTATCAACACTTTTTTTGTCACCAAAGCACATTAATACGAAAATGGATTTAGAAAATAAAAACTGCCCTTTGCAACCTAAGGCCACTTACTCCCTTCACAAGGGAGTCCAATGGAATGGACAATTCTGAGCTCAGAGTCGTTCAAGTTTGAGAAAATAAAAGTAAAAACAGACCAGTGCAAAAACTAAGCCTCAACTTAAAGGGGAATGCCACTGAGTTTCTCTATGATGTGTGGTGGCCTGTTCTATTGCAAATGAGTGTTAACTCTTCGTCTAATCTGTCACATTAACTCTCTGAGAGATGCAAAAGCAGTGGAGAGCAATCTGGTAGATTTCCTGCTGAGATGTACATAAACTTTGTGAGTCCAGAATTTCCATCTCCCATTGTCAGATGGATATAAAGCTGCTTATCTGATGAATAAGCTTTATCTAAGTGCTTCATTATATGTTTATAGATGGGCTTTTTGTTTAGTCGGCATGCTTCTGTGGTTGTGCTGTATAGGATAATAATGTTTTGTGAATCTGTGTCTGCACAGTGGATGATAACAAAGATAAGAGACTTGGTTTGCAGACTTCCTCCTTGCACACAGCATCCCTCATTATCACTAATTATCTATGGACTGTCTTAGGCCCTAATATTAACATATGTAAATTTTAAACTACAGCGGTGTTCCCCTTTAAAGTGCTGCTCAAAAAAGTAAAGAAGGGGTGTTGGTGGGGCAAATACAACTTCTTTATGGAAGAAGAGGAGGGGATGGGGGGGTCATTCGATGCCACCTCTTACACTGACCAGATGACTCAAATAATAAATAAAATAAAACAATTCATGTTTTGTGTCTCCCAGATTGTGGACTTTCAGAGCACATTTACTGAGAGTTGTTTTCTGTCTCCATCACACAGCATCATTTCATTCCCATGGTTGACCATGCAGCACAGACAGCCATACTCACTATGTTTACATGCACTCTAGTCACTATGGTTACCAAGTTTTGCTTAGAAATATCAAAATGTCAAATCAGGGTTAGATCATCTCATAAGATCCTATTCTAATTATGAGAAACCTGTTAAGATGCCTGGCTTATTCCAACGCACAAAACACCACTCAAATACAGAAACTGCTTTCAGGTTTGGTTTCACACTCTCACATCCTGAATACATGTGAATGTAAAAAAGAACAAAAACAAAACAAGGCTGAATTATAAGGGCTGGGATCATCATTTTCTCCCCTTGTATTATCAGGATGATCCCACTGAATCTTTTCATTTCCAATTTGCAGCCAGACCATTCAGTCTTTGACCTGAAACACAGTGTTATCTGCTTTGTGAGGAGCCTCAGTCACAGGGGACCTACATCTATCAACAGTTTAAAGGCTGTCTAAGAAGAAAACTACAATACATCATCTCAAATTAATTTTGATAGCCTAATTATGCCTGCAGGAAAAAATGTGAGAGAAAATGGGTCACTGCTATGTGTTTCTCTGTGCGTTAATTTGGCTTGTCTCTTGATACAGTTTGGACAAACTCACTGAACAAAGAAGGAACGTCAGTCTAAAGAGAGAGAAAGACCTCTCAGAATTGCTCTGCCTGTTTGTACAGAAAGAAAATCACATAGACTCAGATGCTGCCAAACTCAGTTTGCTGCATCAGCTGTTAATATGAGAAGAGTTACTATAATCCTGATATACAATAGTTAGGATGACATAGTTAAAACCAGCATCATATTGACACATCACATGGTACTGTCAGGAAGGAAAGAGCCACTCTACTGATCTATCTTCACTCCAGTAAGTTAGCTGTCTGTCTCAGTTAGCACAAATGTTTCCAAGACAGTAAATTCTGTTACAAAAAATGACGTCGCTGTAACCAAGTGGGAAAGTTTTTGTGACTGTTGTAGGAGATACTCCTAAGGGACTCAAGAGATACAAAGTCATCAAAGTAATCATATTTTAAATTAGCAGCTTTAATGTAATACTTTCAAATTTCATTTTTTTTTTGTCTTGTTTCCATAGTTTCCATCATTTCCATGAGTAAGGATAACATTACACTCTTCCAAGATCATTGCTGAGGTCTGGAAACATGGTGACATCACTGAGAAGAGGACAAGACGAGAAACAAGAGCGATTAGATGATCATACAAGTTTTAAACAAACCCTCAGGTTGGACAAATGTTTGCAGAGGAGAAAACGAAAAAAAAATAAAGTGGTTTAGATAATCTGGTTTAATTGTTGGTTTGGAAACATACTGATCGTCTACCTACTCATGTTTCTTGACCCGTCAGACTTTGATGTAGCAATGCTGCCATGTTCCCAGATCCCAGCAATTACTATAATGAGTACAATGTTATTATAACTGATGGCAACGATGGGCAAAATGAGACCCAAGTTGTAATAAAGTGGAATTATCTTTTAACCCTCATGAGATCAATAGCTGGGTTTTCCCTCCATGTAAACATAGTCCCTGTCTTATGACCCTAACAGACCTGACGCAGCCTACCGTTTAGCACACTACTCCAAAAAAAAAAAAAAAAGAAATGGGTGACATAAGCAATACTGTTACATTTTGACAAATCCAATACATGCATTGGTGAGACATCTTGCAGTCAGTGGGGAGAAATACAGCTGATTCCAGATTCTGAGGTAAGGGGCTTCACCTGTACTGCACAGTTATGGTGCATGTGACTATATCTTATAGTTTCAATGCTCTGCAGTTTCTTGTTTGTCTCTATTGTGTTCAAACAACGACTCCACATCAGTAAAAATGCATAATTGCTGCAGAGCTATATCAAGTGACTCTTGCTCCAAATCAGATTGAGAGCCATTCCTCAAACATGTGGGGAATGTGGACATTTGCACCATATGATGTCTGTGTAATTGAAGTGGAGACAGGAGGCTGCAGTGTGACGGCTGCAGAGTGCGTCGTCTCTGGGCTCTAACGGACGACGTCTGGCTCGCTGATCCGCGCAGCTCCCGTCGTTTAAAAGCTTTAGCTGAAATGCAGGCACAATCATCTGGCTTTTCACATGGAGAAATGAATAATTTTCCACAACCATGAAACATTTTCCACCACTTAATCACTTAAGGGTAAAACTGGGCCTGAGAGGAGCTCAGAGTGTACAAAGGTATAGCTCTCTCATGCAGAACAAATACATTCATAGGCTTGCTGTCCTCAGATGAAGAAAGTAATTAAAAAAGGCCCCCACTGAATAATCCTCTGGTCTAGGAACAGAAACAAAGAGCGAAACTAACCCTCCCACTCTCTTCACTCTTCTTGTCCAAATAAGATACCAGGTGTAATAAGAGTGTTCCTCTGGAACTGTCGTACACTCTTCTCCTGGGCTGGGGAAAACAGGTGAATCAATAAGGCATCCTCTGGCTCCATCTAACCACTCCTGACTCACCAGACCTTGTTAAGACCTACACGTCAGCCAGACTCTGGGCAAACAGTGGAGTATTCTCTAATGGTTGACACACGAGGGAAGGAAGAGAGGGTGAAAGAGGATACAATGAAGAGAGGAGAGTGAGAGAAGGAGTTAGAGTGAAGAAATAGTGGAGTCTGGCTCCCCCCAATGGCTGTAAATAAAAATGACTCCTAACCAGTGGCAGAGCATTTAAGCTGAAATGAGCTTGAAATGAGCTGGAAATGCCTTTTTAAACTGAAGTCTGGAAGGTGGCGGGATGTGAAAGGAACAGTAGCAGCAGTAGCAGGATCGGGGCTTTAAAACAGGAAAGTCCAAGCCCGAGACAAAGCATCCATCCGAGCATTTGAAAACCAGCAAAGCTCACTGTAAACAACAACAAGCCTGGTTCGTTTTTTCACAGGTTTAAATCATTCACAGACATTTTTTTTTCTCTCCCTTTATTGATTCTCTGTGTTCTGCCATGATTTGGTTTCAGCCACTTTGTTGTGCGTTGTCATCTCTGTTCGGCAACAAAAGGCTAAGTCTCTTTTGAAAATTTTTCTTTGTTTCTGTCGATCATTGTTGTTCTAACAGTCTATAGCCAAGCAGACTGAAGAAGCCCTTTTTAGTCAGTCCATTCAGAGGCACAGCTTCATTGTTGTGCTCCCCTTCTACTGTCTCTACAACTAGAGGTTCAGTCTCGGGGCCACTAAGGCAAACTCTCGCAGAATGTTTCGGGCCACGTCGACTTTGTACTGAGCAATCATCAGCGCCCGCTTCACGTCCTCGAAGGAGTAGCCCTCCCCCATCAGCTTGGCGATCTTGGCGTCCACATTCTCTGACTCCAGGCTGTGGGGTTTGCCCGGCTGAATGTCTGGAGGGATCTTCCTGGGCAGTGGCTTGGGCGGCCTGGCAGGGGCCTGCAAACAGTCCATCGATACTTGGAGAGAGAGAAGGAGAGGAATCATGTCAGTGGAAAAATGCCTCTGGCACACAGGCAGAAACTTGAGAGTGTTATTAGTGGTCAAGGAGAGGTTTCCAGTCTAAACGCTGCTTGTCACTGAACTAAAGCTTTGACATTTTTTCCAATACCTTCAGAGTTTGGACCTTTATCATTAACTAATCAGTGTCTTTCACAGCTAGAAAGCAGATACTGAGGTTTTCACTGCATGTTTGCATTTGACGTCCTGCTCCACAGTGGAGAGAATGCTGGAGAGGCTAAAACATGGTCTGTCTGCTTTAAAAGGAAATATTTTAGAAATAAAAACTACTGAAAACAAAACAGGATTAAGCTCATTTGGAGCTCAAAGTTTCAAACAAAACTTTGCATGTCTGCATAAAATAAGCCCAACAGTCATTATTGACAGAGCTGCCTCCTGAGAGTAACTTTCCTACCAGAAATCCTTTCTTCTTTAGTTATATAAAGGGATTCTTCATCATTTCGGTTTCAAATGCTCACACTTTTTCCAGACCTTTATTTCCTAGAGTACAAGCTTTTAATCTGATACATGTCCAGTCAGAATATGAGATCTAAAACAGACAGGCAGTCAAATGTAAATTATATTACTTTTACCCATATTTCTGTGAAAGTAACACTTTTTTTTTTTTGTTGCAGGAACCATATGCGTGTTTTCCTCATGGAGTCATTTGCTGAGGAGGAGATGTAACTCTACCTTGACTGCTTGGTAAATGGTCGTACTCCGGGCAGCCTCTGGGGCCTTTCACATGTTCTATGTGTCGTCTGACTGGAGGCAGAGGAGCAGCACTGTTCAGCATGTCAAACACTGTGTCTAGACCACAGACAAAACCCAGAAAAGTCAGGAAAACAAGCCTGTCAGTCAGCGAAGTACTGCTGTAAATGATATGCACTGTGTTACATTTTCCACAATTCTGTGAGAATAACAAACACTTAATCCACTGAGGGAGAAAAATATTAGATTAGCATAACCCTGTAGGAGAAGCAGGGGATTTCTTTCACTGAATGATGTAAGGGTTGTTTGCACTATCTGTATAAATGCCTTCAATTCACATATTTAACTTCATATATTTGAATCAAAACACGAGGCTGTATGTTTGCCAGCTCACCGGGGGTTAACAGCGAGTGCTCGTGTCCAGAGGAGGGCCTGTGTGGTCGTGCGATGACAGAGGAGGCGGACGTGGAGGAGTTGCAGGATGAGGATGACGAAGAGGAGGATAGGTCAGTGAGGCTGTGTCGCGCCGGTGGAGGAGGAGGAGGAGGAGGCTGGGATGGAGGGCGGCAGTTGAAGGGGTCTTCTAATACTGAAACCAAGAGAAACCGCAGACAGGACTTACTCTCTGCTCTGTACTGATTCACAGTTTATACTGTTAATTCTATGAGGAGGTGGCTGACGCTGCTATACAGTCTGAACCATCTGCAGTCTCAGCCGTGGGATTACATGCTGAAGAGCAAGCTGGCATGCTGCCCTTAAGATAAAAGCCTAGAGAGGATACTTTTGAGGAAGGATTTCACAGGAGGAGCAGGACTGGGACAGGAGGTGCAAGAAAGACTGGCTCAAAAAGGTGTTGGCTGGATCATGATGTGTTATTGTTTTAGAAGCTTCGTAGAAATTTAATACTGCTGATCAAGTCTGGGTTACCAAAACTTTGAAGTGGTGCTTACAGAACATCAAACATACAGTCATAAGCACTTGCTACCATATGGCTTCACGATTGCCTTATCCAGCTGTGGCTCATGCAGCAGTGTCTACAGTACATTCATTCCTACTCAAATGAGGACCATGTGGACTCCGCTACATGGGTTTGCTACTGGAACAATTGTCTCACAGTTGGACAGAAAAAGGTGCTGTACATCAGCTGCAGAATATGGTTTTAATAAAATGATACTGACGTGAATGTTATAAGGGTTTTATGAATAGCTTTACAAAGTATTCTTGAGATTGATTGGAGGAAGTCAAGAATACAAGTTTGACACTTGCAGATACAAGAGTTTGACGTGACAAGAGAGACATTCCACAGAAACACTGAGTCACAGAGGAGACAAGCTCAGACAGACAGAGAGGTGGAGACAGACAGGTGGGGCGTCTACCTTGGGGGGGCAGCAGAATGTCATAGTCCGAGGGTGTCTTGTTGGTGCTGAAGGGGCAGAGGGCAGAATGAGTCGCCCCTGCGACCACCGTCCTGTTTGACTCTGAGTGCCCACCTGAGGAATACAAGCAGAGTTCAGCATAAAGCAGCCTGAGGTTTCAAGTCCCACCGCAACACGGCAAACTAACCACTTACTGTCATATTCAGTCTTAAAATATGTTTTTATTCAGTGAACAAGAAAGAATTCTGCTCTCTCTACTTGGTTGTTATACACTATGACCTGATTCTGAACTTGTTTATATACTGTATATTGTGGTTTAATATCCTGAAATGAGTCAGATCACTCTGCTGGTATCAAGAAAATGACACTCAATTCA